>NC_090921.1:681349978-681997363 GCF_040938575.1 Ambystoma mexicanum | reverse complement strand
CCAATGGGCAACGCAAGGCTGGGACATTTTGGTTCCCCAAACTTGCATTGCCATAATGCGCCTCCCCACACATAGAGAGCTGTTGATGCATCCTCCAGGTTACACTCTAGCTTCTGCGTACATGTGCAGCAACCAGGAACCGCTCCCCCTTTCCTGGTTCCTTTTAATGTTGTGTGGACCTGGAGGAGTATATTCTGGACCGGTGTACCTGCAGGTAGGAAAAACAAAGGGGAATGTGTGTGTAGCTGCTTGTAGGATGCTTAAGTATCTGTTTGTGTGTATAAATGAGTGTATGTTGTATGGTTGCATGTGTGAATGAGCAAATGAATGATGCGAATGATGGGATTGGATGTGTAAGTGCATGTGCATGAATGTGTTAAAAAATGCACCACCCCTCCCCGTGCCCCCAAATCAGAGCTCTTATTTACAGGTGATGGTGAGCGGGTATTTGAAAACAAACATGTAAAGCAGATGCAGCCAGCATAGTAATGTTTTTATACTGGCATATATTGTGGGGAACTGCATCATGAAAATGCATTGGGAAATGCTCATGTACACTGTTGGTGATTTGCATGTTTCATGCGTTACCCTCAAAACCGATTGCTAAAAGTCTGCTGTACAATGCATCCTATTAACCCATTATTACAAAGAAATTCTCAGGGGCAGAACTGCGCTCCCCCCGCCCCTTACGTCCTTTGGTTGGTTTAGGCTCCCTCACTATGCTGGATCAGTCACCTTATTTGCGGAAATGATTTACACCCATCCAATTAAGAAATGCACCAGCTGCCACTGCTATTGTACTTGGTGTGCTCTAAGCTCCAGTCCAACTCCTCAACTCCTCCAACCTGATCCCCAGGTTGAGCCTGTCGTGCATAAGATCATGTATAGGCTGTGAACCCTGGAGGCACTGCAGCGTGTGGAGAAGAATGGGAGGCATCAGGCAGGTTCATGTGTATCCCTGGTACAGGTTCCGGTACAGATGCACCACGCACTGGAGGATATGCAGCAGGAAATGCAACCTACCTGACAGAATTCATGTTGGAAGAAGCATGTGAAGCAAGTAAGGAGGCTGCAGAGGTGCCGGTGAAGGCATCTGTTGCAAGGGCTGAAGAGGCAACTGCCCCAGCCAGGGATGATTTAGTTATTATTGATTTGATTTGTACAGCTTCCTCAAATAAAAATACAATGGCTTCATGACACAAGGGCTACGCCATGGAAGCCTGGCATCTTGTGACTGAGGGGACAGCTCCAGCAGGCCGAAGGCATGCAAGCAAAAACAAGTGTGCCTTCATCCATACCTCACACAGCACTTGAGGTGCATTAGGCAGTGTTAGGTCTTGCAACCTGTGGGAGAGAATACAATGCAGATAGTTTGCCTAAAGTAAACTGAGAACACATAGCATTTCGGTAGGGACGAGAGAGGCATTGTTAGTATGTTGGATTTTGCATTTTGCTCACTGTCCCGATAGGAAAGGTGCTCTTGCGAAATGCAAATAACTACAAGCACAACAAAGGAAAGTATTTCAACAAATCAAAAGAAAATTAATAAATTGCAGCCTTTTGTAAGGCCTATTAATAGAATCTAGGCTGGCTGGTTAATTCTAAGTACGTGCAGAAAATTGCACAGGGAAGTAGGAACTGTGCACATGTAAAAAGAGTATGTTTGCCACATTAACAAGAATTCAACATTCCTCAGAACATTTTTTGGAGCGGTATAAAAATAAAAGAACAGTTCAAACATTTCGCCACTGCATACTGTTCCTTGATCCCCAGAAAAGAGAAGACAAATGCACTATAATATGCTTTCATTCATTTGCAATGAGTGTATTTTACAATATGCTTCTTTTTAACTAAAATGATGGGAAGTGTAACATGGAATTTAAGCATTATTCAAAGTTCCATTTTATGTTTTCTATGCAGTTCACTTGACTTTAACACTATATACTAATTAACTCAAAATGAAAGATGCCCAAGCATCAAGCTTGATGTTGACTTGAGCCGACCTAAGATTCTCCTCACTCCAGCAGTCAAAGCACCATCACAAGCCAGAGACCATCCAGAACCATAGTTTTCATTGTGTTCAAACTTTCTCCAAACCAAGGCCTTGTACAAGCACTGCTATATGACTGGCTAATGTACAACAACTATAATATTCAGGCCCCTCATTAAAACCATTAAGCTAAGGCCATGAGAGGGATTATCTGATCTTCATGGAGAAGCCAAAGAAACTAGCCTCGGCATGTACTGGGTTTTAGGAAGTAGACTGTGCATTGGATGTACCAACAGTGACCTCTGAGGGATGACGTCAGCATTTCTTCGCATATAAACTGAATAAGAACATTACATGTTGCATTTTAACCCCAAAGTCCAATCATTTAAAAAATCATAGCTCTAACAAGGAAGGTCCTACCAACATAAAACAAATTCCAGTTTGTAGCTAAACGTTATATAATCCAACCTTTATAAAATTCTCCTGGGGAGTACTGGAAAACAAAATTAAGATAAACAGGAAACATGATTATCTCTGGAAATACCCATTGGACAGGGACATTCAGCGTTGTCAATGAATGATCTTTATTGTATTCAACTACTACACTTTAATCAAAGGTTACTGCAATTAAATAAAATTCCTCTCCATAACATGAGTGAAATTCCCTCGCACCTTTTCAGTCATGGGCCTGGTGGAAGCTACACCTCAATCACAAGATGTGGTGAGGTGTTAATGATATCAAATAGCTGACACACAGAATAATATATTATTGGGAGATTAATATTGAAGACTTTTCTTGGATACAACTATTGATGGCTGGGGAGAACTGAAACCTGGAGACTGTTTTGCAGGCTGGCTAGAGACAGAAGTCCTTACAGGGGCAGATGAGCAAGCCCATTTTGGAACCTGGGTTCCAGATAGCAAGATGAAAAGGACCGACCTGAGGCAATAATTCCAGACTGAGGTTGTTCGGGCTGATTCCCCAAAAATAAGAAGCCACATTTAACAAATAAGTATAGAAATTCCCCAATATATTTCAAAATTCTCCTTAAGGGAATAACACTAATTTGATAAAGATACAGATGCAGTGTTAAATAAAATGCATTGTGTCTTCTGTTTGAAACTGAATGCAAGTGAGATGTAAATTCCTTAAAACCCATTTGTATTGAGAGGCACAGTTTGAAACTGACACAGCGTTTTGTGTGCTTGAATGCAGATTTGTTTGTAGAATTATACCAAACTAAAACAGAATCTTTGGTGGAAACATGCATAGAACCATGTAGATCATAGTGTCCTCATGAAACACTATTGTTTGGTGCAATGGCATGCCTATTTGCAGCCGGCGAATGCCTTGTCATGAAGTAGATTTTTGTACAACAGAAATTAACACCGAAAATGTGTTCTATTCATAGAAAATCATGCAAGGCGTTAAACCCCTTTATATTGAAATGCACAGGCAGACCAATGTGCAATGTGAAAGGACAGGGTGCTTTAACATGGTATCTCTTATTTGAGAATATTAACATCTCCATCCCAAAAACCCGTGTAGGTTGAGCACTATACACACACTTATAGACTGAAAACTTCATGACTGTACATTGAAAGTTAAACACACATATTTATAGAAAGCTGCACACCCATATTCAGAGAAGATTGCATGCACGTCTAAGAATACCCTGTACTGCATTTGATGTAGGTAAAGTGGTCATAATATGGGTATCATTGGGGGAAAATGAAGACTGCATTTTGACATATTTAAACTGAAATGTCATGCCTCATGTTGAAATGTTTTTGAAATGTTAAGCATGACAAGCAATAGAAATATTTAGAATGTCTAGTACCTTTTAGAGTATAATATACCTAGAATTGATTATGGTGATGAGCACTTGTGTGAATAGATATCAGTGAGAATCTTGTAAGCAGGAAACTTCTTTGAAATTGACATAGTTTGTTAAATAAATTACGAGTTTTGAGAAATCACTGTCTGTTTATTGCCTAGATTTGTGGGGTGATATTGTATATTGGGGACAGGAAATTAGCCATAATTAAACATATAAAATAAATATCTTCCACAATGCTCTTTTTCGGCCTCCCGATAGTTGACGTAAGCCTCCACCCTACTACACCCTACTCAGTCACATTCAGCCTTGACTGGCATGCTGGTGTGTTGAGCGCTGACCCAGTCCCAAATGTAGAGCCTTTGAACCACAACAGCAGAACCTCTATATCCATTGTGGCGTCCTCCTGCACAACCCCAGCCCCCCTCCCCTTCTTCTCAACGCAGCAGTGCACAGTCCAGCCCAGGGGGATATTCGCCATAAGTGTGCACACGCAAGCATGAAAAACAGACCTGCATCATGGACCATTTGTCACATTGCTACATGTCCTGCCAGATGTGTGCAATCCAGCGCCCAACCACGTTAGTAAATTCAGCAATGGCATCTCATTTTGCTTCCATTGGGTTTTGTGATCGGGGGAGGTGGGGGCTTGTATAACTGAAAAAGGTGTCTTAGCATTTGAAGGAAAGTGCAAACACAGTGAGACGTGGCAGTAGAAAGAACAACAGAATCACAAGAAAGACATTAGAGGTCCCAGAAAGATACACAGCCAAATAACAGAAGAATTCCAAAAGCAGTAGGACTGAGGCACATGGAGCGAGTCGCATCACTTACTTGAGACCCATAAGTGGCCCAGACTCTAAGTGCCTGAACTCAATTGAGTAGAAGTTCCCCATGCAGAGCTACAGGCTGCCAGGAACGACCTAGGGCGTCTTCAGGAGATGGCACACACTATGCCTGCTCCCTAACTAGGAAACCCCAAATGACCTGTGACAGCAGACAGGCACTGCTGAATGAGTCCAGGAACGTCCAATTGCAGACTTACGAAGTAACCCCCTAGCACTGATGAAAAAGAGGGCACAATGTCAAAATGAATGCATTAAGGGGTGGAGGGCAGATGGCAAGGAGGAGGATTGAAAGTTAGTACCAGCCAGTTTAAGCTTTCACTGCTTGGAAGGCCACAGAGCACGTGCCGATACAGGGGCATATCTTCAGAAGTGACTCATGCAGGCAGCACATCAGTGAAGTAAGGGAGGACACATGTAGGTAATGCAGGTAAAAATAAATCACAATACCAATACCAGTTTCACTGCTGCCACCGCACTTTGTGTTTTGGAGTAAGAAGAATAGCCAATGATCTGCCTTCAGCCACTCAGAGACTCCCTCACAGACCTTGCCCGACATTACTCATTTCACCCTTGCCTCCACTGTCAATCCGCTGCAGCGGCCAAA
This sequence comes from Ambystoma mexicanum, assembly GCF_040938575.1. Lineage (NCBI taxonomy): Eukaryota > Metazoa > Chordata > Amphibia > Caudata > Ambystomatidae > Ambystoma > Ambystoma mexicanum. Next base: position 681,992,083 of record NC_090921.1, on the reverse strand, counting down.
GAGACCCAAGGAGAACGGGGCTGCATCTGGGCAGATCCAGCAAGTCCAGCATGGCCACACAGCCTCCTGGAAGTCCTGCACTCTGCTGAGCTTGTGCGGCTTCTGCCTCAGCGGCCTCCGCAGCAGCCTCTCCGCCATGATGTTCTGCATCCTGCACTCTGCACAGCACCCTCTGAAGCTCCTCAACTTCCAGCACTCCAGCCTCACACCACACCAGCCATCAGCCTCTGCTGCCGCCATCTCAGCAAACCCCTAACGGTCGGCCCATCGGCAGCATGGGCCGCATGCACTTAAGTGCCACACAGGGAACAACTTCAACATGGAAGGTATTACCATTCTGATCTCTCTGTTAGCTTTCAGGTAATCCTGGATTTCAGTCAAAAGTGATTGTAAAGTGGTCATGTCGAGATGGTAGATGGCAAGCACTTGCTGGTCACTCAGGTCTAAGAGCGAAAGCCCGGGCCAGTACACGCTTGGCCTTGCTCCTTTAGCACTCTGCTATTCATCTGCTGATGCTGTGCTGCCTCCCAGGCTGATGTGGCAGCTGCCCTGTGGGCTGTTGGGCTGCCTGCTGGGCAGGCCGGTGAGTGGCTGCTGGTTAGGCTGATGGGGGACTGCTAGACAGTCTCAATTGGGGATGCTCGCCAGCCTGATGCTGCTCCAATAGGCTGACTGCTCATAGAAATGTGTTTTGCCTCAGAGCAATGAAATAGACTGATGTTCCCTTCATGGTGCTGTTTTGCATTAAAAGTGTCAATTGTCTGCCTTTTATATTGATCCGCCCCTTGATGTCTGCCTGGTTTCGATTTGTAGCTATTTGCAGAGCTGTTAGAACTCGTTGTCAATGCCATTGCACTGCTTTGAAGGCTCACTCCTGATTTGGGCCTGGCTTTGGGTGCATGCTCCTTGCTGATGCACAGATGCACTTACAATGTTTTGAATCCACGTATTTATTGCATCGCCTTTGGAACATGTGCATTCTCTGTTGTGCTAATGGGCCTCATTACAACCCTGGCGTTAAGGGGTTAATGGCGCCGTAAAAGGCTGCGGCGCCGTTAAACCCTTAATGCCAGATTCACACTTTAACGCCTGCTTTTTGCAGGCATTAAAGTCCAACCCGCTAAGGGACCTTGGTGCTAATTACGGCACCGTAATTTACGGTGCCGTAATTAGCGCCTTCCCCATTCCCATTGAGCCCTACGGGCCAAAAATGGGAATGGGGAAGGGGCCATGGCGGCATGGGGAATTACCGCCCCGCCAACCTTGGAATGGGGCGGTAAATCCGCCATACACCATGGCGGAATCATGGTCCAACGCCAGGGTTGTAATAGTGGCCCACGCTTGTTTTGCCTAACATATTTCTATAACCTCTTATATATTGTCAGGTTCAGAAAAGTAAAACAAATGAAAGGATACAACATTTGATGGGCGGGGAGATTCTTTCGGGAGGTGCCTCCATAAAATATGCGGTATCACGTGCTAGGCATAAACAATCAAAGTTATGCCAATTGCTCCTTCCCAAAGGATCAATCATCTCCAATTCCCAATCGACTTAAATTTGGTTGTTGCAATTTCTTCTTTTTAATGGGCAGGGGTTCCACACAACCCTAAACTCGCCCTGCCCCCCCATCCCTTTCTTCCAACTCTTCAACTATTTATATTAGAGGTTGCTCCCTCCCTCCCTATAGTTAAACCATTGACTTTTCCCAAAATTTTATTGCTATTGGCCTTTGGAAAACTTCGTCCAAATTGGTCTAGCAAGTCAAACGTATGTCTGCCTCGCGCCCCTCCAAACTGGAAACTTTGGGGGAAATTCATGAACGGTTAAACAGATATTAACAAAAAAAAGGTATGTTCCACTTACTTACATCCGTTGGACACAGAAAACCGCTGGATGGGTTTGCAATATTCTGGTCTACTTTGTTGTGTCCACAGACTTCTCTTAAAGTACCTTAATCACACCTTTATAAAAAACTGCTTTCAATATACTGCAAAGTTTTTATTATAATGGGACTGGGTTGCAGTACAGGGTGTTCAGTCTAGTGCTCAACCTTGGGCGGTAATATTGTCTACAAACTGCCCTTTAAAGAGAGTAAAGAGTGAGCAAAAGAGAGAGAGGGGAGAGGAGGGGAGAAAGAAAGAGAGAGAGAGAGAGAGAGAGAGAGAGAGAGTGAGAGAGAGAGAGGGGGGTAGAGAGAGAGCGAGAGAAAGAGAGAGAAAGAGTAAAGAGTGAGCAAAGGAGAGAGAGGGGAGAGGAGGGAAGAAAAAGAGAGAGAGAGAGAGAGAGAGAGAGAGATAGAGAGAGAGAGGGGGTAGCGAGAGAGCGAGAGAAAGAGAGAGAGAAAGAGTAAAGAGTGAGCAAAGAGGAGGGGGAGGGGAGTGGAGAGAGAGAGAGATAGAGGAGAGAGCGAGAGAGAGAGAGAGAGAGAGGGGGGTAGAGAGAGAGCGAGAGAAAGAGAGAGAAAGAGTAAAGAGTGAGCAAAGGAGAGAGAGGGGAGAGGAGGGAAGAAAAAGAGAGAGAGAGAGAGAGAGAGAGAGGGGGTAGCGAGAGAAAGAGAGAAAGAGAGAGAGAAAGAGTAAAGAGTGAGCAAAGAGGAGGGGGAGGGGAGTGGAGAGAGAGAGAGATAGAGGAGAGAGCGAGAGATTTTATCCCCCATACCTTCCAAGAAATTTAGGGAAATGGTTATTTGATGGTGTCTTATGTTGGACCAGTAGTATTGGTGAAATAAACATGTATGGACTCTTTTATATGCTATGTCATTTGATTTAAAGCATGTTTATGCCGCATGCCATTCAAGACACTTGAGGAGAAAATTGTACAACTCATTTCACAGATTCTGTATTCTAGAACCTGGAGGAATGCTTATAACATCAGACCTCATCCTCCTCTACTGCACATTTATACTAAACAGCACTGATATGTAAGTACTAGAGAGTGCATGTAGATTGTACACTCCCAAGTGTGAAGAAGGTGTTGTACTTTTTCCTTACATTACCTTTTTATCTGTTTTATGATGTTCTTTCCTGTGACTGCATCTGGGTCAAAGGTCGCATGGCACCACTTCCTGTGATGTCAACAGGGTCAGTGATGTCACTTCTATTACACCTGCCATTTTGGTCGATTCACAGTGCTAACTGGGCCACACCAATACATTTGTGAAGTTGGCACCCATGGACATATCTCTGCAACTATGAGCATGTCGCTTGATAATTGGCTAGAACGTGGCTTTGGTTTTCCATAGTATTTGCAGTTATAGCACAAAATAAATGAGGGTTCCTCCATCTACAAACTCAATGGACACTTTTTAGGTCTCCCGGTGGTTACACCCCACATCTGAGCTAGTGTAAAAAATAGCAACATTTTTGGCCCCAGGCCTCACCAAACCCTGTGGTGGCCGAGTACGCCCCCCGTGGGCCATGGACTGGTTATCATCTAGCCTCTATGCATACAAGCATTGCTTGTATATTAGTTCTTCTCTATGTACAATCTGGACCCGTACCTGGTTATTATTCTCCCTGTCTGCACAGCATGGGACCATTCCTGATTAATGTTCTTCATGTCTGAACTGTGCGGATCATTTTCTCAGTGAGATTCCTTATGTGTGCACCGGGCAGGACATTACCTGGATATTATTCCTCCACTATGCATACAATGGGACACAGACTGGCTATTATTCCTTCTGCGTGCATACGGTGGGATATTGCCTAGTTATTGCTCCTCATGTGTGCACAGGGTGCGATATGACCTGACTACGTCCTCCTGTCTGCATTTGGTGGGACACCACCTGCTTATTATTTCTCCTGCGTGCATATTGTGGGACATTGCTTGGTTATTCTGCCTACTGTATGCACCGGGCAGGACATTACCTGGATATTATTCCTCCACTATGCATACAGTGGGACACTGACTGGCTATTATTCCTTCTGCGTGCATACGGTGGGATATTGCCTAGTTATTGCTCTTCATGTGTGCACCGGGCAGGACATTACCTGGATATTATTCCTCCACTATGCATACAGTGGGACACTGACTGGCTATTATTCCTTCTGCGTGCATACGGTGGGATATTGCCTAGTTATTGCTCTTCATGTGTGCACAGGGTGCGATATGACCTGATTACGTCCTCCTGTCTGCATTTGGTGGGACACCACCTGCTTATTATTTCTCCTGCGTGCATATTGTGGGACATTGCTTGGTTATTCTGCCTACTGTATGCACCGGGCAGGACATTACCTGGATATTATTCCTCCACTATGCATACAGTGGGACACTGACTGGCTATTATTCCTTCTACGTGCATACGGTGGGATATTGCCTAGTTATTGCTCTTCATGTGTGTACAGGGTGCGATATGACCTGACTACGTCCTCCTGTCTGCATTTGGTGGGACACCACCTGCATATTATTTCTCCTGTGTGCATATTGTGGGGCATTGCTTGGTTATTCTGCCTACTGTGTGCACAGGGTGGGACATTGCCTGGACTTAAATGCCCGCTGTGTTTGTGACTATGAATGTGAGGAGACCATGGGAGTTCAAAGGAAAGGTACCATGTTGCAGAATATTCCACATTAACTGGGACAGGTGTGCATCAGTTTTCTAAATGAATGGGAGTTAAGAATGTTAAATGGTCGCACAGGGGGAGATTGTCCAGGGCAATACACATGGGCTCTTGGTGACAAGAAAGCTACGCTAGATTACTTTTTGTTAAAATGTATACCTATTATATTTAGTTAAAAGAATGTTTATGTATAGTAACCCAACACTCTCAATCTGCATTGTCATTGCTAAAGTAAGTTGTGCCTGGGAGAAATGTAATGGGAGGAGCTGTAAATGTTAATCATGCAGGAAATCGTATTTCCTGGTAAAGTGAGAACCTTGAGAGAGCCGGTAGACTCATGGGTGACTGAGGCCCGGAGAGATATCAACAATTAGAATCATTAGACATGAACAAGATAGAAAACGGGCTGCCGAAATCTTCTAGTGAAGTAGCAGTACATAGAGAAAGACCTCTAGAATGCAAAGCCAAAAAAGGCATTAGAGACCGTGAGAGACATAAGCACAGGAATATTCGCCAGGTAAAAACGAGGGGAATAGGCGCTTCTAGCTCCCACCTAATAATCAAGAAAATGTAAAATAAATATAGAAATTGGGTCAGGTGGTGGCGCTTCTAATTTAGAAATACAGCATGGCAAAAGATGGTCAGCACTTTAAATTCCCAGTATACCAGAAGTATATAATGACTCTTGAGGGAGGCTAAGGGAAATACAAGTAGAAGAATTGGAAACCCAATAAATGAAATCCAATGGTGTAAGCATATTAAACTAAATTTCCAGCACGTCGAAGACATTAAAATAATTGAACAAAATCTCGTAACATATGTTCCTATGATGCAAATAGAAAGAGACAAAATAACATCAAAGATTGGGCGATTAAAAGCACCAGGACGACCTGGTCCCAATAGTCTAGCCAGTGTTGTTTTAACTATAGACTTCTGTCTATGCTAGATACAACTGGGAAAATGTTTGCATTATTTGTACTGGATAAACTCCAGCAATGGATGGATACAGTGCAACTTCTAGATAGGTTCCAAAAGGGTTGTAGGGCAGGGTGTGCACCAATGCACAATCTGAGATTAATGGATCTACTGAATGAAAGAGCAAGGACGAAAAATAACCTGGGGCTTTATGTTCTTTTTATTGACTTTCGAGCGACTTTTGACTCGATAAGCAGAGACAGACTCTGGCAAAAACTTCTGATTTATGGATGTCCTGGTTATATTTTGCACTTCTTGAAATTGCTATATAGTAACACCACTGTGCAGGTAAGATTGGATGCGGGGGATCAGCCAGGGGCCCAGTGCGGACTACTAGGGGGATTAGGCAGGGCTGTGTCCTGGCCCCCCTGCTCGTCAACCTGTACTTGGCAGATGTACCCAAATGTTAAAGTGTGGCCAAAGGTTCATGTCCAGCATGTTGAGTGTCTGGCATACGCTGACGACCTTGTGATTCCATGTTCTCTGGCTTAGTAAGATTGGCCAGGGAACTGTGCAGGTATGCAGAAGAGAATCACCCAGTCATCAACTATGTTGTTTACAAGTGATAGGATCTCGAGACCAAGACTGGTGGTTCCCGGTGGAGACATTGGGCCTCATTATAAGTTTGCTGGTCCGGTAACAACGGTACCGGTAAGCTTGCTGGTAACGTTGATACCGGACTGGCAAACTACAAGTTCAGCTCGTTTTTGGGAGTCAAAACCAGTATGGGGCACAACTTTTCTGATTGTAACAGCGCTAGGTGGAGAAAGGCAATCTAATTAACAGCGCCAGTGGCCAAATTCCCCAAACGAATGGGAGGATTTACGCTAGAGGGGCCTATTCGCCTTTACAAGCAATGCTATTGTCCATCCATTCTGTATGGTCTGGAATGCCTGTGCCTCTTTGATATGACATGGCTACCAGTGGAGGAGGGGCATTTCTGGAGAACTATGCTGGTCTACCACAGTGCATTCCCATTGAGATACTGTGACTCGAATTGGGTCTTATCTCAATGGAAGCCACTGTTTACTAAAAAGAGGCCTAATATACATTAAGGCTGTGACAAACCCAAAATGCCCTCTGTTCTACTCGATGGGTTTGGAAATGAAATCCAATCGGCATTCCGCAATTTACGCTAAATCCATCATTATATTATTTGAAACTATAGGTTGGCGACCTAACTGGGATGCAAATTAATACGAATTAAAAAAAGGTTTTAAAGAGAAAGTGGGGAAATGGGACCGGTGGCATCATTTCGACCACTTAGCAACATTGAAATCATTCTCTGATGTCACAGCAATGACATATCAATATAGAAAACTGCAACCATATTTGCTGTTATGCCCTTACCCATGGGTACATAGGTTTATACTTTTAATATGAATAAATCGCCTCCCGTTATTGAATATAATTGGCCCAGCTCAGAAGTTACCACCTGATAAAAGAAGGTGTCGTCTAGGTCAGAAGCAAAAAGAACTTGAGACGGCCAAACATGTACTGACAGGGTGTGGTGCAATGGGTGCTGTTTAGTTACGTCATTTGGGAAGCTCTGTACATGCACTAGATTCCATTAAAGACTCCCCATTTTGGACTTATTATCTACATTCGAAGAATTATAGACTACACCACACACTTTATAGGGTTTGGTTGAGTGTGACTCTTAAATTGGTTTAAGTTTAATTACATTTCATCAAATTCACTTATCTTAATTGAATGTTAAGAATTTGCTAGGAATTTTAGGATTTTAGGACTTTTTAGGGCATATAAATAAATGAATATTAATGTGATTGGTATAGAAACAAACAGTTAATTTTTCATTTGAATGTTATTAATTGAGAATCTTGTGTATTATGAAATGTGATTGTATTTATATTGTGTTTAAAATATGTGAAAAATTCTGATGAACTATATATAATATTCCTGTGTGCATGCAGTGGGACATTGCCATTAATATTCCTGTGCACATGCAGTGGGACATTGCCATTAATATTCCTATCTGCATACAGTGCGACATTGCCATTAATATTCCTATCTGCATACAGTGGGACATTGCCATTAATATTCCTGTGCACATGCAGTGGGACATTGCCATTAATATTCCTATCTGCATACAGTGGGACATTGCCATTAATATTCCTATCTGCATACAGTGCGACATTGCCTAGTTATTGTTCTTTATGTGTGCATGAGGTGTGATATTACCTGACTAAGGCCCAGATTCATGGAATTATTTGCATGTAAAACGGGGATCTGCGAGCCATTCTGCCCGCAAATCCCCATTCGCCAAACAGGGATTTGCGCGCAGAATGGCACGCAAATCCCTGTTTTACACGCAAATAATTCCATGAATCAGGGCCTAATTCTTCCTATCTACATTTGGTGGTACACCACCTGCTTATTATTCCTCCTGTGTGCATAAAGTGGGGCATTTTCTACTTATTATTCCACCTGTGTGTATGCAGTGGGACATTGTGTTGGTATGTATTCATTCTGTGGGCACAGGCTCAGACATTGCCTGGTTATTATTCCTCCTGTGTGTATGCAGTGGGACATTGCCTGGTTATTATTCCACCGGTGTGTATGCAGTGGGACATTTTGTTGTGTTGGTATGTATTCATTCTGTGCGCACAGGGTCAGGAATTGGCTGGTTATTATTCCTCCTGTATGTATGCAGTGGGACATTGGCTGGTTATTATTCCTCCTGTGTGTATGCAGTGGGACATTGTGTTGGTATTTATTCATTCTGTGAGCACAGGGTCAGACATTGCCTGGTTATTATTTCTCCTGTATGTATGCAGTGGGGCATTGGCTGGTTATTATTCCTCCTGTGTGTATGCAGTGGGACATTGACTGGTTATTATTCCTCCTGTGTGTATGCAGTGGGACATTGTGTTGGTGTTTATTCATTCTGTGTGCACAGGGTTAGACATTGCCTGGTTATTATTCCTCCTGTGTCTATGCAGTGGGACATTGCCTGGTTATTATTCCTCCTGTGTGTATGCAGTGGGACACTGGCTGGTTATTATTCCTCCTGTGTGCATGCAGTGGGACATTGGGTTGGTATGCATTCATTCTATGCGCACGGGGTCAGACATTGGCTGGTTATTATTCCTCCTGTGTGTATGCAGTGGGACATTGTGTTGGTATGTCTTCATTCTGTGCGCACAGGGTCAGACATTGCCTGGTTATTATTCCTCCTGTGTGTATGCAGTGGGACATTGGCTGGTTATTATTCCTCCTGTGTGTATGCAGTGGGACATTGTGTTGGTATATATTCATTCTGTGCGCACAGGGTCAGACATTACCTGGTTATTATTCCTCCTGTGTGTATGCAGTGGGACATTGGCTGGTTATTATTCCTCCTGTGTGTATGCAGTGGGACATTGTGTTGGTATGTATTCATTCTGTGCGCACAGGGTCAGACATTGCCTGGTTATTATTCCTCCTGTGTGTATGCAGTGGGACATTGGCTGGTTATTATTCCTACTTTGTGTATACAGTGGGGCATTTCCTGCTTATTATTCCACCTGTGTGCATAGGGTGCGACCTTGCCTGATTACCTGTCCTCCTGCGCGCAAATGGCGGGTTGGTGTCTGGTTATTAGTTCTCCTGTGTACAGACAGTAGGACATTGCTTGCTTATTATTCCTCCAGTGTGCACAGGATGGGGCATTCCATGGTTATTAGTCCTCCTGTGTGCATATGGTGGGTCAGTGGCTGGTTATTGGTTATCTTGTGTACACATAGTGGGATATTGCTTGGTTATTATTCCTCCAGTGTGCACAGGATGGGGCATTCCATGGTTATTAGTCCTCCTGTGTGCATATGGTGGGTCAGTGGCTGGTTATTGGTTATCTTGTGTACACATAGTGGGATATTGCTTGGTTATTATTCCTCCAGTGTGCACAGGATGGGGCACTGCCTGGTTATTAGTCCGCCTGTGTGCATATGGTGGGTCAGTGGCTGGTTATTGGTTATCTTGTGTACACATAGTGGGATATTGCTTGGTTATTATTCCTCCAGTGTGCACAGGATGGGGCACTGCCTGGTTATTAGTCCGCCTGTGTGCATATGGTGGGTCAGTGTCTGGTTATTGGTTATCTTGTGTACACATAGTGGGATATTGCTTGGCTATTATTCCTCCAGTGTGCACAGGATGGGGCACTGCCTGGTTATTATTCCGCCTGTGTGCATATGGTGGGTCAGTGTCTGGTTATTGGTTATCTTGTGTACACATAGTGGGATATTGCTTGGTTATTATTCCTCCAGTGTGCACAGGATGGGGCACTGCCTGGTTATTAGTCCGCCTGTGTGCATATGGTGGGTCAGTGTCTGGTTATTGGTTATCTTGTGTACACATAGTGGGATATTGCTTGGCTATTATTCCTCCAGTGTGCACAGGATGGGGCACTGCCTGGTTATTATTCCGCCTGTGTGCATATGGTGGGTCAGTGTCTGGTTATTGGTTATCTTGTGTACACATAGTGGGATATTGCTTGGTTATTATTCCTCCAGTGTGCACAGGATGGGGCACTGCCTGGTTATTAGTCCGCCTGTGTGCATATGGTGGGTCAGTGTCTGGTTATTGGTTATCTTGTGTACACATAGTGGGATATTGCTTGGCTATTATTCCTCCAGTGTGCACAGGATGGGGCACTGCCTGGTTATTATTCCGCCTGTGTGCATATGGTGGGTCAGTGTCTGGTTATTGGTTATCTTGTGTACACATAGTGGGATATTGCTTGGCTATTATTCCTCCAGTGTGCACAGGATGGGGCACTGCCTGGTTATTATTCCGCCTGTGTGCATATGGTGGGTCAGTGGCTGGTTATTGGTTATCTTGTGAACACATAGTGGGATATTGCTTGGCTATTATTCCTCCAGTGTGCACAGGATGGGGCACTGCCTGGTTATTATTCCGCCTGTGTGCATATGGTGGGTCAGTGTCTGGTTATTGGTTATCTTGTGTACACATAGTGGGATATTGCTTGGTTATTATTCCTCCAGTGTGCACAGGATGGGGCATTCCATGGTTATTAGTCCTCCTGTGTGCATATGGTGGGTCAGTGGCTGGTTATTGGTTATCTTGTGTACACATAGTGGGATATTGCTTGGCTATTATTCCTCCAGTGTGCACAGGATGGGGCACTGCCTGGTTATTATTCCGCCTGTGTGCATATGGTGGGTCAGTGTCTGGTTATTGGTTATCTTGTGTACACATAGTGGGATATTGCTTGGCTATTATTCCTCCAGTGTGCACAGGATGGGGCACTGCCTGGTTATTATTCCGCCTGTGTGCATATGGTGGGTCAGTGTCTGGTTATTGGTTATCTTGTGTACACATAGTGGGATATTGCTTGGTTATTATTCCTCCAGTGTGCACAGGATGGGGCACTGCCTGGTTATTAGTCCGCCTGTGTGCATATGGTGGGTCAGTGTCTGGTTATTGGTTATCTTGTGTACACATAGTGGGATATTGCTTGGCTATTATTCCTCCAGTGTGCACAGGATGGGGCACTGCCTGGTTATTATTCCGCCTGTGTGCATATGGTGGGTCAGTGTCTGGTTATTGGTTATCTTGTGTACACATAGTGGGATATTGCTTGGCTATTATTCCTCCAGTGTGCACAGGATGGGGCACTGCCTGGTTATTATTCCGCCTGTGTGCATATGGTGGGTCGGTGGCTGGTTATTGGTTATCTTGTGAACACATAGTGGGATATTGCTTGGCTATTATTCCTCCAGTGTGCACAGGATGGGGCACTGCCTGGTTATTATTCCGCCTGTGTGCATATGGTGGGTCAGTGTCTGGTTATTGGTTATCTTGTGTACACATAGTGGGATATTGCTTGGTTATTATTCCTCCAGTGTGCACAGGATGGGGCATTCCATGGTTATTAGTCCTCCTGTGTGCATATGGTGGGTCAGTGGCTGGTTATTGGTTATCTTGTGTACACATAGTGGGATATTGCTTGGCTATTATTCCTCCAGTGTGCACAGGATGGGGCACTGCCTGGTTATTATTCCGCCTGTGTGCATATGGTGGGTCAGTGTCTGGTTATTGGTTATCTTGTGTACACATAGTGGGATATTGCTTGGCTATTATTCCTCCAGTGTGCACAGGATGGGGCACTGCCTGGTTATTAGTCCTCCTGTGTGCATATGGTGGGTCAGTGTCTGGTTATTGGTTATCTTGTGTACACATAGTGGGATATTGCTTGGCTATTATTCCTCCAGTGTGCACAGGATGGGGCATTCCATGGTTATTAGTCCTCCTGTGTGCATATGGTGGGTCAGTGGCTGGTTATTGGTTATCTTGTGTACACATAGTGGGATATTGCTTGGCTATTATTCCTCCAGTGTGCACAGGATGGGGCACTGCCTGGTTATTAGTCCGCCTGTGTGCATATGGTGGGTCAGTGTCTGGTTATTGGTTATCTTGTGTACACATAGTGGGATATTGCTTGGTTATTATTCCTCCAGTGTGCACAGGATGGGGCACTGCCTGGTTATTAGTCCGCCTGTGTGCATATGGTGGGTCAGTGTCTGGTTATTGGCTATCTTGTGTACACATAGTGGGATATTGCTTGGCTATTATTCCTCCAGTGTGCACAGGATGGGGCACTGCCTGGTTATTAGTCCTCCTGTGTGCATATGGTGGGTCAGTGGCTGGTTATTGGTTATCTTGTGTACACATAGTGGGATATTGCTTGGCTATTATTCCTCCAGTGTGCACAGGATGGGGCACTGCCTGGTTATTAGTCCGCCTGTGTGCATATGGTGGGTCAGTGTCTGGTTATTGGTTATCTTGTGTACACATAGTGGGATATTGCTTGGCTATTATTCCTCCAGTGTGCACAGGATGGGGCACTGCCTGGTTATTAGTCCGCCTGTGTGCATATGGTGGGTCAGTGTCTGGTTATTGGTTATCTTGTGTACACATAGTGGGATATTGCTTGGCTATTATTCCTCCAGTGTGCACAGGATGGGGCACTGCCTGGTTATTAGTCCGCCTGTGTGCATATGGTGGGTCAGTGTCTGGTTATTGGTTATCTTGTGTACACATAGTGGGATATTGCTTGGCTATTATTCCTCCAGTGTGCACAGGATGGGGCACTGCCTGGTTATTATTCCACCTGTGTGCATATGGTGGGTCAGTGTCTGGTTATTACTTATCCTGTGTACATGCGGTGAGACATTATTCCTCGTGTGTGCATACGGTGGAGGAGCGTCTGGGTATTATTCTTCCAGTGTGCTTGTAGTGGGACATTGGTTGGTTATTAGTCTTCCTGTGTGCATACCGTGGGACATTTCCTGCTTATTATTCCTCCCGTGTGTTCAGTGTGGGACAGTGCCTGGTTATTAGTTATTAGTTCTCATGTGTACACAGGGCGAGTTATATCCTGAGCATCATTCATCCTGTCTTTAAGGTGGAACATTGCATGGTTATTACTCCCTCCTATTAGTAGGAGCTGGATATTTGCCTGGGCCAGTTGCCACCATGATCCATTCCAAGCATGACCCATTCCAATATGTAGGTGCTTATCCAGTCCTGGATTTTTTCTTTGCATTCTGGGACTTGTAGTTCTCCTTTTCCCATTATAAAACCCAGTCTACATGTCCCAGAATGCAAAGGAAAAGAACAGAATAAGCACCTGAAGATTGGAATGGATCATGTTAGTAGCTGGTATTTATCCACTGTGAACAGAGTGAGCCGTTGTCTGGGTATTGTTCATTGTGTATGCACACAGTGTGACAGCGCTTGGGTCGTATTCCTCCTTTATGTACTAGATGGGTCCTCGCCTGGTTGTTATTCCTCCTGTGTCCATGAGGTGGGGCAGCGTCTGTGTATTATTTCCCCTGCGGCACAGGAAGGGACATTTCCTGGTTATTATTCTCCCTATCTGCAGCGGGTGGGTCATTTCCTCGTTGGCATCCTTCATGTGCACAGTGCGGGAGCCACTGCTTAGTTATTATTCCTCCAGTGTGCACCAGCTGGATTGCCGCCTGATTAAGATTCCTCCCATGTGCACGGTGCGGGTTTTCCCTGTAGATTATTGACAAGCCTTGGCCTGTGGCTCCCCCAGGGGTAATGCATGATGCATCAGCCAGTGACCGGCAGCACTGGGAAAGCCCTGGACCTGGGGTGTAGGTGCGTGGGCGAAGTGAGGCAGCAGAGAACATCAAAAAGCATAATGTCAGAGGCACACAATCGGGGGCGCATAGGCCAGAGAATGGTGCAAAGCATTCGTCTTGATTTCAGCAGTGTTATAGATGTGACTGGGTGGTCCCCACACATGGGCCTCCACAGTGAGTGAGAGGGAGGGGAGTCTAGGCTGCAGGGACTTGTTCAAAATGTATGCACTTACATAGATTCTGTGACCCAGGATTGTAATGTTGGCACCACTGCTCCCATACACCCTTGGTCTGTTAAAATCCACAACAGTTTATCATGACTCCTACTTGCCAAGGGCCCATGGGTCCATATCTAATTAGAGTTTGTCCTCGGTTATCCAAAATGGCTGTTGGACTGTCTGTGCTACTTACTTTTGGGCACAGTTGAAAAACACGCATATAAAGAGGTAATATTCAGGCATTAATTGTTAGACGACTACAAACTAAGGGGGTCAATTCAGATTTGTGCGGATTTTTTAATAAAGCTGAAGAAAGTTTCCAGCTCCGCCAGTGATATTTCTGAAAACCCACCCCACTCAAAGGTTACCGGCACCAGAAGTGGCGTTCCAGGAATACCTCCATTGTTACTTCAGAAATACCACATCCAATGATGGTAATGTAAAAATGGTTTTGCAACATTTTCAGCATCAATGTGAAGAGAGAAATGGATTATGTACAGTAGTGGCTCATCTCACTACTGTTGATTTTCTTTAAGCACAAAAAGGTAAACACTGGCCCTTTTATGCACTATATGGGTAAGGCGGTGAGAGTTGGCAATCAGAGATGCCCACCTTTTTACCCCTCAACATGGCCCTTTGTACAAACGTTCTTCTCTGTGGAAGCGAAAGACCGATGCTCTGTACAGTAAAAAGAAAAATGTCAAAAATGTGGGGCCAATTTGGATTATTTACGGAGGCAACAATATGTGGATTTTCTGCAAAATGTCTGCCTAAAATACCACCACCGGTATTCCCATGGAATAGCAGCGATAAATGGACGGTAAAATCAAGGCTATTTTCAAAATACTGACGATTGTACTGTTACCACACAGCTCTGAAGCAGCCCCTAAGTCTGTGATTGTTTTTCATTGTCTTGCCCAGCACGCTCTACTCTTACGTGACCAACACAAGACACACATGAAAATAAACACCGGATCAGATATATCCATACAAAGTCACATACATCTTTCCACCTATACTTTACACTGTCACAAATACACTCAAACACATACCCCAGTCACAGAAACTGAAACATACACACTCCACCTTATTTGAAAACATACATGAATATAATAGTCTGCTTTTGCTCCCTCTCCATCACCAGGTCCAAGGTGTATTCCCCTTGCAGTTCTCTTTGCTTCCGTGATTTGAAATACATAGCTGACTTTTCAAGAAAGTGCCACTTGGGAGCACAGAAAAAGTCATGCCCCCTCACCGTCTTTCACTCGGCATTGTCCAAGTGCATAACCCATAGCCACAATTACCAGCAGGACCCAGACCACAGCATCTTGCCGTGTCTGGCAGAGATTGACCGGCAAATCAAGGTGGTCTAGTGTCTAACTGTAAGCCAGGGCAACTGAAGGTGGTGAGGGGCAAGAAATGGGCTTGGTTTAATGGGCAATTAAAGGGGGTGAGTCACAAGGATTTGGTGATTGAGCAATGTGGGCAAGGGAAGGAGGTCTGTGACAGGGAAGGGGATTAAGTATGGAGACAAAAGGGGAACGGAGCCTGAAAGTGAATTGTAATAAACAGGGGAGGCATTGGAAATGTGGTTACAAGGGAAGGACACTGGAGCATGATGGGTAAGGAAATTAGAGTAAATGAGACAGAAGTACACATCTGGAATGGTAGGTCAGCAGGTGAGCTGTTGTTGAGATGTATATCTGACCTGCATTCCAGTGCACCCGATTGTGGGACTGGCTTGACCCACTTTCTTTTTTCTGACTAAGGGATGCATATTTCTTTAATGAGCATTTGTTTCGTTTACTGCTTCCCTTATATTTTATCAGGTTGCTTTGTCATGTGGCTTGGTGCTTTGAAGATGCACACAATTGTAAAGACTAAGATTATAATTATAGTACCTTTTCATTATAATTATATTCTTAGAATCTAATTCACATAAGTGTTTTATAATTGTGCAACCCCAGAGGAAAACATTCTGTGAATCAGCCCTTCAGTCTGTTTCTCAGATGTATTTACCTCAGGATACAGACGATTAAGAGGTTTCTCCCTTGTAGATACATTGGTGCTTTGAAAACCAGATTTATTGAACAGTATACTAGTTTAGCCCTTGAATACCAACGTTGCAGAAAAGAAATGTGTTTCTAATACAGATGATAGAATAGGAGAAGAAGAAGTCTCCTCTGCTTTTTGAATTGGAATCTGTGGAACCAGGAAGACCAAGCCCAAATAGACCACCTTCCACACGTCATACATTATGTGATCCTGAGCAAATCACTTTTCATCAGGGTTCCTTATTTTCTTAACTAACTGTACAGAAAGCCTGACTAATATGTGTTTGTATTCTATAGTGTTACTCCATAAATAATTATAATATTAACAATTTATGTTAAGCATACTGATGGGAAGGCAGGATGACAAGTGAGGGTCTTATGTTGTGCGGATTGGTAGACAGGGTGCAGGTATGGGTTTTCTGCCATGCCAGCTCATTTTAGACTCTGAGAGCAAACCCAGACCAAGGGGTGCAGCAATGGCTCTGCTCTGCCAATGAATATTCTAGCTTCACCAACTCTTTACATTGTTCCAACACTAAAGATGGGATGGGTGGAGATGTAGCCTGCTGTCAAATTACAAACGGTAACACATTAAAAACTGGCTGCAAATCCCAGCTTTCCCATTTTGCCAATTATATCATACTGGTGAAATACTTTTACGGTTTGATAAGTTGGAGAATTTCCAAAGTAATCACACACATAATTGACAAAAAGTTGCATAACAGTAATGTCAATAATGTCTACTATACATTGAGAATGTGTGGTGGGGGAGTATGGTATTGAGTTTACTTTTTCTGGAAGTTGGGGCTGCTGCACTGTGGGCTTGAGCCATTCCACAGTGGGACGGAAAAATAAACTTGCCCCCCAACCAAACGATGCCAGTCCTCCCCTGGGAAAAGGTCATGGAGAATGGAAGAGGGAGAATATGGCGGAAGGGTGCCTGGAAGCATACTGCATGAATGGTGAAATGGGACGAATGGGAGAAGATGGACAATATGTAGGGGAGAGAGCACTGAGGGGAAGGTGGCAGAGATCGGAAGAGGGCATTGGATGAAAGGGACAGAAGCGGAAAAGGGAAAACATGAGAAGGGATGCAGAGATAAGATATAGGAGGAGAAGAATGTGCATGGAGGGTAGATGGTGTAGAGAAGGAAGGCATTATGTTAAAATGTCGGGAATGGGGAGGATGTGTGGGGGAAGCGAGTCTACGGAGAAAGTGGGGTGTGGGTTGGAAATCTGCCACACTTCAAATTGGCTGCTATAACATTTGGAATGCAAAGGCTAGCAGTCTGCTGCCCTGCCAGCTCACAGACATCCAGGTATTAGGGAGAAGGGCGGGAGAGTTGGGGTGCAGCACATGGCCTCTTTGGAACTACACAACTAGCACCATTTCCCTTTCAGTTTCTGTATTCAAACTGAGCAGGAGAGAATCTCTCTGCCATCTCATCGTGAACTGAGAATGGTGTTACCAACACTGATAAGTAATGATAGCCCGGAGAAGTGACACCTTTGTGCTGTCTAGAGTAAAACAATTACAGGAGGAAACAAGCATTTGCTTAAAATCATTACTACGGGTTGTGCGATATACAACTAAACTGCAACAACTGTACAACTGCTACAGTTTGGTGGTTTATTCCACAATAAATAAAGCAACGCACATGTTTATAGGACCTTGAAGTCTCATAGAGATTGACTCACTTTTGCTTGGATGGAGGCGGGAGGGAATAAAACAAGCACTGGCAATGCCAACAGTTTGGGTATTTTTGTAGACATGGCAAAGACACTTGCCAGGCACTGCCGAAGAGGTATAAACTGGTCATTGATGGTAGCAAGTGCAAAATGGTTTACGAGTTCCTGGGCATCTGAAAGCAGTGCCTTGCAAATTACTAATACTCATACACAAGGCAAAACTGTTGGCTTTACCATTACTTTTTGTTAACATGACTTCAGTGAAGGACATGCATATAGTGCTTATAAATCAAATGGCTGAAGGCAGACCTGGTTAAAACATTGTTATTATACTAGTTACAGGTTTACAGCTCCAATTAAGTTATTAATTCTCAGAAGACTGCTTTTAAAAAACACTGGCCGCCAAGGTGATCTCAAAGAGTTCCCATGAGGAGGTGTTTTTGGCTGCAAGGGGCAGGAACTGGGTGGGAATGGCCATAGGGATGAGCCTGGCCATGAGCAGTTAATGGGTGATGTTGAAAGGGGCCCCTAGGGGACCCTGACGTCTATGGAAACAAGGCGGGTCACCACACATGATAGAGACGCCAGACACGAGGTTGTATTCCAAAAGCTAGGGTTTTATTGCAAAGCAAAAGTCTCAGTTGGCCAACTCAGTCTCACGCCCCGCGACGTGTATCCCTAGACCTCGAGGGACGCAAGAGAGTGAATTACGTACATCAGTTACATATATACAAAATGCATATCAAACAATCAGCTATGACATGTTTAACACCCCCCTTTATTGGGTTTCTTTGAACTTGGTGTGATGATGGACATCTCCGACCACTATGACACCTTCAAACATCTATTCTAGTAACAATTTGCAATTTGTGAGTGCGAAGGCATCTTTCGGTTATTGAATAGAACACGGCGCTTCTGTTCTTGGAAGCGAACAACATACGGGGGGGAGTTGCATTCCGGACCTTGCTATCTATCAAGTGCTATTCGCGTCCTGGGAGCCGACATGCTCTTAGCGGGCTCAGCAAAGGGGGGCCGTTAGAAAAGCATAATTCAAGCCTTTAGCGGTATTATTCTGACATATTCTACCATATAACGAGACTGGCTGGCAGCTGTGAAATGATTAAATGCCCTGCAGCTCTGCTTCAAGGCTACATTCGGGAGGGAGCCGGGCATTCTTCCTGGCGCTGCCTACGTTTGTGTTTCAGCGTACTCTTGTTATCCTCACGGCCCTGCGGCCTTGTCCTTTTCACATACAGACAACAATGTTCCACAGTCGAGCAGTGTAAGCGGAAAATGTACTGCGAAGCAATAGGAACAGAAAGCAATGAGCAATGGTTAGAAAACAAAATGGCGATTCTTGTTACATCAAAATGGCCGTTCATTAGCAAACTCGAAAACCTATATTCTGTCGTATCGTGCATGAGACGGTTGGTCCACGGCCACCAAAATGCGTTTGCGGTCTCAAAGTAGAGGTATCCGTATTTCTAGACTGACAATGTGGTGGGTCAGAACAAGGAGTCAGGCTCTTGAAGGACATTTCCAAATTACTTTTATTTGAATGATAAGAGAATGGCCTAGCTTTCCCTATTGTAAAGGGGTGTACCTGCCTATCTAAAGAAACTAAAGGTGCTTGTCTGTCGCCAGGAAGTCTCAAAGAAAGAAAAGTCCTGTGTCCAAATCTAGTTCTACCCTGAACCTATCACTAAGAAACTTAAATTAAACAGTTCCAGGAGTTTGGCTTGATTCTCCTGATATACCACATGTTTCTGATGGCTTCTTCATATCACTATTTTTATTTGGGTTGTTATTTAACAGAGTCTTCAGTAATAGTCTCTCTTTATTTCTTGAATTAACTCTTGTAATTCCCCTACAACATTCTTGGATTTGATATTCCCTTTAATGAAGTATTTAGGCCAGCTTTCCTCATGATGCTTTCTCACTGGTTGGTTGGAGGTTTTAGACATCCCACAGTCTGCTGATCCAGGTTCTCTCAGCTTGGTTGTGGTGTCTGCCCACTTGATATTTTCCCACTTATGGATTCTCTCTTTATCGTCACTTTCTGTCCTTGACAATCCTGTCTGTCCTCTGTTACCAGACTTTATGTCACAGTTTCCTATCTTTGCAGCATGTTGCTCACATTGTATGTTCCCTCTGTTATTAGATTCTGGTTTGGGACCTTCATAGACTTCCCATCCAGGAGTATTCAAGTCCCTCCTTAACTCTTTGGGAGTACTGGGATGAAATCCTCTTTCCGTATTCCCTAGCCCCAGAAACCTTCTTCTTCTCCCATTCTCTCTGTTACCTCTCTGCAGGCTCAGGAACGTCGGGGGCTCTTGCGTTCGCTCAGGTGATCTTTTCCGGTACTAGGTTTGTCCTTCCTTTTCTTTGTCGCGCCCTTGTCTCCAGCTGTCCGTCTGCTGTATGCAGAGTGGGCGATTGGAAAGTATTATTGGATTATTTGGAATATTCCAAAGAAAGAACCACCGGACAATTGCAAGTCAGATTTCCAAAAAGAAAACCACCACTGTTAACCTCCACTGCATAGGTGCAGGTGAACATTGGGAAATGTGCATTTCTACGTGTTTGACCTCTGCAAAGGGCAATGCAAATTCTTCCGTTAAATTCAGAAAACATTATTTTTTCATGGCTTGATAGGAAGGGATGATAAAGTGGCCGTCTTTGACGCCTGTGTGTGTGTGCGATGTGCGTGTGTAGCATGTGGCTTCTCCATGAATCTGTCTCTGTGGTACCGTGTGAGTGCGGTGTCAGAGAGTCTGTGATGTTAGTAATGGAATGTACCCACCTGTGTGTTCCACCCAGTACCGCTAGAGATCAGTTTCCCACCAGGTGGGCACTAGTGGGTCCCTATACATAGATCCTCGTTACTAAATCAGCTATATTTAATAAAGGATCTTACCTGGTAACTTACCTGAGCCTCTCTGTGCTCCTTTGAACAGCCTACTTCAGGGTCAGACATGACCCTTTTGGCATTAAAGACATTGGCCTCATTCTAAGAATGGCGGACTGGAAATAAGGGTGCCGGTAGCAACATTGGTCACCAGCAGAGTTATAAAAGATCAACTGCTTCTGCTGTGAGAGGATAGGCCACTGCACCAGCTCCGGGAGTCAACTGGCCATGCTCAAACCGTGTTGTGAGGCATCCCTTTGTGCAGGTGTGCCGCAGGAAGGAAAGAGTTGAATTATTTCCTTCCTGCTGCACACCCGTGCAAAGTGATGCCTCTCACCACAGTTTGAGCATCGCCAGTTGACTCCCGGACATGGTCGTGAGCTGGCGTAGTGGTCTATCTTCTCACAGCAGAAGCATTTCATCTTGTATTACTCTATTGGTGACCAATTTTTCTTCTTTTCTGATTCTGTGACAACTGTCATCTTTTTTTTGGAACCTTTTTTTCTTTTCAGGTTCCGGAGTCTTCTTCGCCACATACCTTGTGCCTCATCACCCTCTGCAGATTTTGTCCTTGACTGCTTGGGCACACAACTAAGCACGTTCCACTTTCCTTTCAATTGCAAAAGTCTCTTGCAGTGTGGGGTCACCGCCTTGTGGGATTGCTGCTATGAATTATGATACGAACTCTAATTCATTGATTGGGGTCCATGCCTGCCTTGAATCTGCATTCTACACTAGCAGGGCAGATACGCAGTCCTCAACGCTTCGTCTGGTCTCTGTTTCCTCAAATAGAAATGATATCGGTGTATGGTAGCATTGGTATTTGGCAAACAGTAATTATGCAATAGCTTCAGGGTTTCCACATATAGGTTCATCCCCCCTGCTCCACGCTGTGTGTTGTGAAATTTTGTTTGCCCCCCTGACTCCAATGCATGAAGAAGCAGTGTCCTTTTGATCTGCATTGAGTTCTTCTTGGTCCACTGCATTAAGTTAATTCTGCTGGTCCTTTCGCCGTTCTACCCAGGGTAGGGCCAGTCCCCCGGGGTGGGCAATATATTATCAAGTTCTGCTCTTTTTATCTGTTTCTAATGCTTGTCCTGATGCAGTTTAGGGAATGTGCTCTGTTAGCAGTTACCAATATACCAAGAATATCTCCACGCATGGTGAAGTCACAAAGCCCTGAAGTGCAGTCCAGGGATGCTGAGTCTCTTAGCACTACACTTCCCAGCAGTCTTGTGGTTTGGTTGTCTGTGCAGAGGCATGTGAGAGTCCTTTATTCTAATGTCTCTCTCCACTGTGCATATCTCAAGGTTGTGCGTGTGCACAAGTAGCATTGTGGCCTATGCATCGCTCATGCCCCCCAACCTGGGGCTGGCGCTTGGTTGCCACCCAGTAGCATTCTGCTCCTGGCACGTGCTCGGAGCGCTGTGGGTCTGATGCTGATGGCGGCCCACCTGCAGAGCTAGCCTCCAGTAGTCCCTGTGTGGGTCCGCTACAACCGCTGCAGGGTCTCTCCAGTCCTCTTTGGTGATGCTGCTCACCAAATAGTCACCAAGTGTAGCGAACAAAGAATCTGGAGAAAATAAGGGACAACCAATGAGATGTATTGCACAACAAGGACCCTATGAGGCCTCCCCTCCAACCATCTTGCCAACAGCCTCCAACCACAGAACGCTCCCTTGGAGAATCCTGCCTCGCCTAACAAGCAACAGGCTGAAGGTGGCTGGACTCCACACCTGCAGCCAGCACAAAGCATATCATTGAAAACATAAATGCAATAACGTGTAGAGCTTGTATTAAACATGAGCAGATTAACACAAAACCAACGTGAACCAATGAACACATCTCTAGTCTGATAATTGGATAATTGGGAAGTATAGGGGCGCTTATTGTCTCATCCCTAAGCTGATGTTGGCTCCTCAGGGATTCAAGCACCATCGTTGTGAGATACAGCCTGCGACCAATGGCATGGACACTTTGAAGTAGCCAACAACAAGCGAGCGAAAGAGATAGCCTTGCCTCCTAAAGACACTAAGGGGTCATTTTAAAAGAAAAGCAAATTGCATGCAGGGGACCACTAATGTTAGCATTTAGATGCTGTCGGTCCCCCCGCATGCAATTTTGAAAGTGTGCAAGTCAGAGCGGAAAACTGGAAAGTAATGATGCTTTGCAGGCGGCATTAGCTAACGGATTCGCAGGGAATCCGCCTGCTCTTTAGCAGATGCCAAAGAGGGGAGGATTCCATAGGAATCCATTCATTTTATGATTGCATGATAATCTCACGCAAATGTAAAACGAAGTGTACACACGAGACGGGGGAGGAAAGTACTACAGAGATGTAAACTTTGCTCCAAGTCCCTTCTCTGCCTTGAGTGGACACGGAAATGG
Organism: Ambystoma mexicanum; assembly: GCF_040938575.1. Lineage (NCBI taxonomy): Eukaryota > Metazoa > Chordata > Amphibia > Caudata > Ambystomatidae > Ambystoma > Ambystoma mexicanum. Next base: position 681,969,156 of record NC_090921.1, on the reverse strand, counting down.
GTTGGCGTGGGACATGGAGGCATATAAGATTTACACCTTGCTTGTACACCTTCACTTCCTGGTCCCTCCCATTTTGCAGCACAGGAAACCACACGCCGGCTACCCAGAAGATTAAAGGATGGCCACTCTGTTGTAAAATTAGGGTAACACGGAGGCAAGAGGCCAGATGAAGATGCATGCAGACCCATTTCAAAATGGTGGCTCCTACCTACAGCTGGGCAAGCCCATCTGAGGCAGTTGTGAGGTGCATGCTTAATGCAAACTCCATTGTGTGATTTCTCTGGTTTTATTATTGAGTTTGCATAACCTGAGTCACTTCTCGAATTGCATTAATCGCCTAGAATATTCACTGCCCACGCCAAAGAGCTGAAAGCAGGGTAAGCATGTCTCCGATAAGGTAACACCTTTTAAAGAGGTCTGTCTTTGGACGACAAGTACACATCTACAGTAACGCAGACTTTAGTTTGGGAAGACTGATGCTGCCTTAGGGGGCGTGTCTATACAATCAGCCTCAGCTGGCAGCTTCCTTCTGTGACAATATCCTAGATAAAGTAATGGAGCGCAAGAGCAGGGGGAACCCCCTACACGACCACTTAGATTTTTAAGCTGTCACTGTCACCAGGGGAGGTCCAAGGCGTGGTGGATCATTTCAATTGAAAAGGTTGAAAGGCCTAGGGCCGTGCCTGAAGATGCAGCGTTCATTTATCCTTTCTTCAGGTTGTACACGGGCAGTGGTCCTCGATATGTTGCTCACATGGTCATACAGAAGGAGAGAGACAGAAGTATCTGTCAATCCGTGCCCCCATGGAGCACTTTGGGGGCCTGGCAAATTGAGGGTCGTGATATGCTGCCACTTATTCCTAATCAAGCCGGAATAGGAAAGCCCCAGAATGAATAAAAGCTGCAAATGTCTGTGCTGTACCCGAATACCATTTGTTGGTAAAAAAAAATCTGAAATTTAAACTTTTTTCTTTTTGAATTAAATAGTGGCTACTAAGTCAAAACAGTAGCCTGTCAGAGTTGTTGCTTGCTCTCTTCATTGGTGCTTCTGTCTCCAATTAGGTCAGCCAAGGGTATAGAGTTGTTTGTATATCTAGAGCTACTCTAGAGTTCAACATTTACTGCTCCTGAAGGCGAATTTGATACGAGCCTCACCCTCAGTTAAAATAATCACACCACAATTAGGAGTATGCTAAATAACCCATGTGGGTAGGTCAGTCCTCATTCTGTGTACCTGTTTCTGATGCCCTTTTTTGACCTTCCCAGTATATAGGGCTATCCCTTCTGTTCACTTTGTACCCGAATACGCAACAAGCGAAGTGTGCATTTATATAGAGTGGGGAAATTAAACCAACAGCCAAGAACCACTCACAAGGGGATAATGTCTGTAAAGCGCAAAAGGTGCATTCAAACTGCACACGTGCCACCCTCCAATGAGTCCTGCCAATCTCTGAATGCGCCCACCCTCCGTTTCTTTCACATGGCAAGCAACATCTTTCAACAGAGCGGCACACATGTTAGGTCCCGCTTGCGGTTCACCGGAGCGGGACACGGTTACCAGGATCACCCGAGTCAATCAACAATGCTGTGATCACGCAGCGGGGCGGAACATAGAGGGAACTATGAAGTGTCTGGATCACCAGACTGCACGCCAGCACTGGGGGAACCCAGCCGACATCAGAGGACAGGGAGCACCCTGTCAACCCGTGGTCACACGGGTTCCTTCATGGCCTGGGGGCACCCAGGCCAACACGTGACACGGCGGCGACAGGAGGTGCCCAGCAGGGGCACCGGCACCTTCAAGCAGAGTTGCCCTGCAGGGGCTCTGCTGACCAGGGTGGGGGACATTAGGGACAGCATTGCCCGGCAGGGGCACTATCGAGGTGGAGGGTCCTGCATCAGCACCAGCATCGAGCAGCTGCAATAACAGACACAGCAGGCTGGGCTCCATAGTGTCGACTGACTAGCCGGAACTGGCTAGCCCCTTTTATTATGTAGGTCACATGGTCACCACCATGTGACCATAGCACGAGCCCTGGGAGATACCATGCTCCCAGGAAGGGGTGACACATCATAACATAAGACTGCTGAGCCCGAATGGAACATGCTAAAAGAAAGGTAAGAACTGGCTCTCCGCTACAGCCTGCGACAAGGGAAAATAGGAAAAATTGAAAAACGGCTCACCCTCGAAAAATATGCGGGACGTTGCCATGCACATAGGCTGTTGGATTGATTTTAAGAATGCTTGGTTCCATACATGGAAACAACCTTACTTGGAAACTGGGTGCACAGTCTCTCAACCAGCAGCTGCTTGGTGAGTTGGCAGGAAATTATCTCGGTTATCAGTCGGTACTCACCACATTAACCGTGAGTAAAAATATTGATTTTTTTACAGAGTTGTTTAAGCTCAACCAGGCAGATGGGGATCTAGGGTTAGGTATGTAGTAGGGTGAGGTGGGGATAGCTGAGGATGGGCAGTAAAAAGATGTTTTAAAAAATAAACAAATCTGTTTAAAAAAAATGTATTTTTACTCAAAAAAGTGTGTTGTTCCAACACAAACCTTTCAGTCATGAGTATGAACGTTCTGTCTTGCAGGTCACCCTCTCTCTCGGTCACAGGTTTCATTCTGTTCTTGACAGGTTCATGGGATTTAACTCAGCGATTGGACTAGAATCTTCCCTCCAGGGTTGGACTGGCCCTATCTGTCATTCGGCACCTGGCCGAATGCAATTGACCTTGGAATTGGCCTGGGTCGGTTTTATTATCCACCCTGGGGGCCGGTTTCATAGTCACATAGCATTATCTTATTTATCAATATCATTAGCGGCGACCCCCGGCCGGTTTATATTTTTCCCTGGCTCAGGCTGCTGCCACCGCAAGAGCCCGGCAACATGGATCGATTAAAATTTCATTTCATGTGCTCTGTCTCTGTGCAGTTTCATCAAAGCAAGTTAACACTTAATCACTAAGTGTTAACTTGCTTTGATGAAAGAATGCATCAAAAGCATAGAGTGCCCCCAGGCCCAGCCCAGAGTTTAGCCACTGCCGGTGTGGCGTCGCCAGCCAGGAATCCCCCGCTCGGGCCGCGCAGTCAAGACTGTGTCAAGTCTACTTCACAACATCAACAAATGGTGTGGGGGCAGGGCTGGCCTGGCAGGGATGTGTGAGCTGAGCCAGCTGAGCTCGCTTGTGTGTCTTGTACTTTGCAAGTTGCACTTGCATATTGCAGTCCTGCCTGGGGGTAAGGGGTCAGGGCTGGCCCGGGGCTGCCATCTGCCTGACTCCTCGAGAGGCCAGAGGGGCGTGTTGTTGCTAATGTAGCAGCACCGTCATGCGCATTGGGTGTCTGTGCTGGGTGCGGCCACAACACCTAAGCACATGCTGGGAGATGCCAGAGGATGAGGAAGTGTTGATGTTATCACAGAGAAGAGCAGCAGCACTGCAAGTATGGGTGACTGCAGGCCTAGTCAAAAAGGCACGCTGCAGTGCAAGGAGACAGATGAGCCATCGATCGAGACCCTGGAGTTGTGGGCTCCTTGGCCCAGCCCGCCGAGGCGAGGAGACTGACAGTACACTAGAATTTGTGCACGTGGGCCGGCATGCAGTAAAGTATGTAAGTAAATGAAAAGTTGTTATTTTATAAATTATGTATGCATTCTGTGCTGTGACGTGTCAATCAATAATGGTTAGTTATTTTAGGCCATGCTGTTGTATGCGCAGTGTGTGTGCTTGGGTATCAGTGGTCCGGACATTAATTAAAGGTAGAAGATCTCCTGGATGGCTGTGTCTATGTTAGATTCATTTTGCTGGCTACCGGCGTTTGTGAAAATGGTGCTCATAGTTGCTATTAAAAAGTATGATTTAGCTAAAAGGCACAGCCGAGGGCCTCTTAAATGGCTATTCCTTGAACTATGACTTGCATTATGTCTATGGACTAACAGAGGCACTGACTGCATGTGCAAGCAGGTCTCTGGCTCTCTGCTTCTCTATAGAGCCCCGAGGCTGTCTCTTCTGCCCGGGACCCCTTGCACCACACCTGATGTCCATGCCGGGAGTAGTGTGCGCGGTTCGTCCATGCCCTCATGTTTAGCTCCCACTTTCCACGTGCACTGTCCTAAACGGTGGTGAGTCACACTCTTTTCCTGGTGCAGTCATCTCTGCACATCCCGATCCCGGCCTGTGGCGAGGGCAGTGCTGTGCAGGCAGCAGCTGAGTCCTGGGTCTAGGACGTTCACCACCAGTGCCTTTCAGCTGGTTCCCTGGCATTTGAGAGAAACGGGCATCAGGCCTGAGCGTGTGCTTTAGTCTGCATTTGCTTTTTCCTCTGTTTAGTTGCCTCTCCAGTGTCACAAACATGGCACATCAAACTATTGTGCACTCTCCATCTGGTATTTCCAAGGTGTTCTTCTTAGGCAAGATTGTGTGCAGTATCCTTTGGAAGACTACAGCAACTTTGACCTCCTGGCAATAGGAACCCAACCTTTGGTATAAGTCTGTACTACACAGGTTGGTAGTGTGGCTGAGCAGCCAGGCTTATTTCAAGAGGGGTCAATGTGAGCAGTAGGGTTGTAACACAGAGTTTCACAGTGACAGTTATTCAAATAAACACTTACACTCAAGGTTTCTTGATTAAAAAAATATTAATTTATTTAACAGTCAGCTATATAAGCCTTCTTCAGAGGGGAAAGAAACATCTAACAATTATAATACACTTCAAAACACACTCTGTTTCTCTAAATCAGATGACAGATGATACCCATTGGGGATGGCACACAGACACTTCCTACACCCTCGGTGACTTAAATAACTAGGACACTGTGGACATTGATTTATCACTGGTACATTTAGAGCAATACTGAGTTTGGGGTGAAATGATTATATAGAGGAATAAAACAAAGGTTAACAAATAATTCATAAACTGGTAAGTACTTTTGAAACCTTCCAATGCAAAGTAAATTAACCCTTTCCTGGAGGAAAGGCAAAAGCACAAGGTCAGAGGTAAGAAGCGTCTCTCAGGGAACCAGGACAGTCAATGTTAGTTGAACAAAGTCTAGGAGAGCTGAGGATCTTCTTTGCAGATCAGTAAAAGTTTTGAACAATGTTTTTAGAAAAATTTGTAGAAATACCATTCACTTGTAGGGCCACAAGCTGGGAGGCTTGTGAGGGGCAAAGCTGCAAGAAACTTTGCAAAAGCAACCAAGACAGGTCTCAACTGGGAACAAGTAAGGCTACACAACAAGAGGTCCTCTTAGGTTTACAGTACCTTTGGTTAGAAGAAATAGTTCCAGCTGGCTTCTGTGCCTGTGTGGCTCTGCAGATCCTGTTGTTGCTGGGCCTCAGTAGTGGGTACAAGAGGGAGGACTTCAGGGGACTCCTGCAACACAATGGGAAGGTCGGCAGCAGCAAAGGTCAAACTTCAGTTCAGCACTTCGCGGTTTCAGCTCCTCGTGTCTACAGCAAACAGCAACACAGCGGTTCTCGGATAACACTTCAGACTTTCCTCGTATCTGGGGTCCAGCACTCTGTTGAGGTGGCCCAGGCTTGGTCAGTCCTGCTTCAGGGAAGTCCAGAGGATCTTCCTGGTGCTCGGGTCTGACTTAAAAGGGATGCACTCGATCTGGTGTTCCTCTCCCTGGCACTTCCAGCAGCAGCAGTGGAAGTACAGCCAGCTTCGAGAGGATGTCCAGGCGAGGTCACTTTGGGGTTGATTGGTCCAACCAACACAAAGGGACAAGACGTCCTTGCAAGGCTTCTGTAGTCGAAATGAATTCAGCGCTTTAGGACTGCAGCAGGGCTTCACCAAGCAAACCAATGGTCCAGGAGTTGCAGCAGGTGTCTCTTCCAAGTTCTTTTTTGGATTCCTTCGTCCAGTGGTCGACTGTGCCTTCCAAGACAAAAAGCCTTGCGTTTTATGCAGGTTTCTCCCATTCATTCCAGCTAGCTGTCAGTCACCCTGCAGGGAAGATGTCCTTGCCGGACAGCCAGCCGGCCAATCATCTTTGGGTGTATTCCTGTAACCAAGGGGATTAAACACAGGGAGTTTCAGGCACCTCCCTCACTTCCTGCCCCTGCCAAACATACTGGAGCCAGAGGCGGGCTTCACTTGTGAATCCTGCCAAAGACAAAACGAACAAAGGGACCAAACCTGTAAATCTCAAGAAGGACCTTTCCAACAAGAAATGCGAAAAAACAAGACTGCAGCCATTTTGACAAAATGGGCACACATGGGTGCCTTACTGCAGCTGCGAACGCAGCCCGCAGTAAAAACACATAATGGTAGTAAAAAGTAAACTACTGCCACCAGCCATTCATTGTAGAAAGGGTAACATAAAAATGTTACATGAGAAACTAGACAAAGGGGATACTAAGTAACCCCTCCAGCACCCTATAGTAAGATAGTGTGTGCTGGGTCTAGAAAGTTACATTTTGTAAGTAAAGTCAATTTCACGTCACTGCTCTTGGAAACAGTAGTTTGACCAAGAGAAGGTATTTAAACCTTTGGGAGATCCAAGAGACTTCCCTGTGCCACTGCACTGAAGGTGCTGCGTGTAACAATGTAAAGATGATGCCTATGGAGTTTGTCAGATTCCAAAGTCAAAAGAAACACACAAAACACATAGAATTAAAAGTACAAAGTCCCAAAGTTCAACAAAAGAGCTGGGGTCTCTAAGGTGGGGGGAATTTAGCACTAAACTAAAAATTCTCCCTAACAGTTCTCATAGTGTTTACAAGGTATAAGGGTAGCATTTTTCAAGATGGAGCCCTTTTTGAAGTGCCAGGGCACGGGACTGTAGAGAAAGCCATAAAACAGAGCCCTCTGCAGAGTTACTTGTACGTTGTATGGGATGGCTGTCTGTGCTTGGAAGAATGCTTTCAAGCAATTTTCTTTAACAAATGCTTCCTTGAAAAACAGGATCCTGGACTGCCTTTTGGTGGACTGCTTCCGAAAGAAAGGTCAGTCATAAATTGCGCACAACCAAATTTCTCATGCGCATGTCTGATGCTTGTGGTGAATGCATGAATACGATAATTATGCAGGTGCAATTTTTTTTTAGGTATTTATATAAGTGGGTGTACTGTTACCATGGAAGCATCACCTATGGGCTGGGCCAGCATCATGAAATGTCGGTGAAAATCTACAAAGCCTTACATTGGATTTGCATTCACAGACGAGAAGACATGGCCTACTCTAGGCGCACAAGTTTACACAAGTGTACCAATTTGTGTTGATTTGCAAGCATGTGTGTAGGAAGAGAGAAACACCAATCAGGTAACACATATTAGGTAGGCCCGAGCCCAGGCCCAGGGTCAGGGTATGATGGGGTAACTGCTTTCTGCTCCCGTGCCAGGGGCTGCAGGCCTGATTACTATTTTGTTGTTAAATGTTGAACAGTGTAAATAAAGTGGACGATGGGATCGCTGGGGACATGGGGTGCAGTGCAGCTATAAGAAGGTTATATAGCTAAGCCACCATCTGGCTGAATAGGCAGAAGAACAATACGTGATGGAGCAAATCTGCCATTTTGCAAAAGCCAGGACGATCAGTGGTCCACAACGGTTTTATGTTCGAGAAATGTTTCATTAAAATAGCCACCAGCCCTATTCAGAGCTCATCTTACTACTCTACTTGCCCTGAAAAAGACTTAGGTCGAAACGCGCGTCAGCTGTTTGCACTCACCAATTGGTTAATGACTGTTGTTATCTGCCACTATGATGTTTCATTTTTACCGTGTGGAACTGCAAAAGCAATAATAAAGCAATAGGTTTTAAGGACAAAGAAGATTGTTCTGATCTGACCATGAACCTATATCTAAACACAATCGCTACATGCCTGGGCCATTGAAGCCCCCCAGCGCCCATCATTATCTGCAGTTTGTCATCCCACTAACCATTCAGCCATTTGGGGATCTGGAGTTGGTCCCCAGACGAACAAGGAGTGAGGCTGCAGGTTGACTTACCTAGTGGTTCTAAAGAAAGGTGCGCGGTAGGTAGGGATTCCCGACCCAGATAACTCCAACCAATTGCAACCTCAGGTCCATGATGTACTCACATGTGATGGCTGCGTTGCAGAGGAGGATTCAGTATGCATGTAGGGCACTGTGTGATGCATTTCCCTGATGTGCAACATGATACACATCGTTTTGCCAATCATGCGTTCAACTACTTGATGACGCCATGTACATGTTCATCAACGCCTTCACCCATGTGACCATGGCACAATGGAATTGGTGGTATGGTCCGCCAGTGTGGGGAGACGTTTCTGTGATGGTGCTGGGTGTCAACTGGCATGGTGGAACAGAGGTACTGTGTATTGGTCCTGCACCACTCGCACATATGTCAGTGATGTTGACTACTTGCTGAATTCTATTTTCTACAATAATGTCCCATTGGTTTTTTGAGTGTCCCTTCAGGTGCATGGAATGGCATGGTGGTCTGCAGTGTACCTGTCGGACAGGGCCAGTGACAGGGGATTCCCTGAGAGGCAGTTGGATTTCGCTCAGTCTAGGCTGCATGACTGGCGATGTACTTTGCTGCGCTCATGTGAATTATGCGTTGTGACTGCAGGTTGGTGCATTGTGGTACCTGTACCTCAGGTCTGATGATGTATCATGTGCATGTGCACGGGTGGGTGCTGTGTTTGTAGCTACCATTTACACGTAGCTGTGCGGCCATGGCACGTCTGCATCCAGTGTTAGTCTCCGCATCCTGTCGTGATCATTGGGGTCACAGTGTTTGGCACCCAGGGCGGTGCCCCACCCCCCCAAAACAACCCCCATGGCCCAGCCAGCAGACAGGTTGCATATGCTTGTGCCCCCCCAACGACAACCCCCATGGCCCAGCCAGCAGACCGGTTGTATATGCGTGTTGTCCCACCGCAACGACAACCCCCATGGGCCAGCCAGCAGACAGGTTGCATGTGCTTGTGGTCCCCCTCCCAACAACAACCCCGATGGCCCTGTGGTTGGATTTACCCAGCAGCCAGGCACGTTGTGCAGTGTGTCGTTCCATGTAGCAGGGAAGCGTGGAGTTGCGCAGCACCATTGCATCACGTGTGGATCCCGGGTAACTAGCACTGCAATGCGTAATTATCTTGCTTGCATCACACACCATCTGGACATTCAGGGAGTGGTGCTGCTTCCGGTTGCGGTACACTACCTCCACAGCATGCCGGACTACCAGCTCCACATTGGTGCATTTGAGGACACCAATGACGTTTGGCATGCCTGTCAGTGCATAGAATGCAATTTTGGTTGCATTCACCTCCTCTACAGTCCGTGGTAGCAATATGTGGGGTCTTGCGTGTGTCAGGAGTGCATCCAGTACCTGGTTCAGCACATGGGAGAAACATGGTTGTGAGATGCCATGCAGCTGCCCCACTGTGTGCTGGTATTTGCCTGTGGCAAAGAAGTGGAGCACAGACACTACCTTCAGCAGAGGGGGTATGGCGGTATGGATGTTGATCAGGCTGACCAGGTCATCATGAATGAGATCCACAATTGTGCATATTGTGTCCCTGTACAGGCGGTACAGGTTGTGGATCTGTGCAGGGGTTAAGTCAAATGGACTGGCCCTTATGCAAGGGATTGGTGGCTGCCTGCGGGGTACCACTGCCTGCACTGGTGGTATGTGCTGGCCCAGTCTCACCCTCCTTTGCCTCCTGCGCCTCCCCTGCATTCCCTGGTTTAAGGCCTGCTGGAGTAGTAGCAGTGCAGGCATGTCCTCCAGCTCCTGTATGGCAACTGCTAGTGGTATCATTTTGGACTTGGAAGGGGTGTAGTGTGTGGGTGTGCTCCTTTTGTGCTGTGCCTGACTCCATTGCCTCCACCTGTGCTGATTGTGTGCACCTGTGGCAGTTTGGTACACAGCAGATTGCTATTATCGGCTGCCCTGGGATGCCAGTGTTACTGGCATCATGGTAACTGTTCCTACCGGTATCTGGATGCCAGTAAGTGCATGTCCGTGAACCTCGTAATGTGCACTTACTTACGGCATGCCAGTGTTAGTAGCACGGCTGCCGCGTGCCCGCGCCCATTCCGGGTAGGTGCTACGCAGTCACAATGGCTCCCTGCAGATGCTGGTAGCACCGGCATCGCGGGTCGTAATGCACCGGTCCAGTAATCGATGCCGGTATTCCCTTACTGGTATCGTCATTACCAGACCGCCAACCTTGTAATGAGGCCCAGTGTCATGTAAATGACTGGTTGGTAATTGAGAATGGCTGGAGCGGGATTTTCGTTGGTTTTAGGCAGGTGTCTATAAACAATAGGATTTTATGGAAAGTGGCAGTTCCAGTCCCTGGTTATTTTCCATGTTTAGTAATTGGCCAATGTGACTCAGTGTTAGACATGAATGTCCAGTTAATTTTGCCTCACGCTTTCACAGCCACATTCCCCATAGCTTTAAGAACATATGGATTCAGCCGGATGTGAGACGCCAGCACATACAACATTGTCGGCGCTACACTTTATCATGTTGGCATTGTAGCAATGTGAAGTAAAGAAAGTAGAAAGTGATTAAACAGATGCGCACAAAAATCAGAGCAGGTATAACCCGTTCCGGCCTGTTTGAATCAGGCATGTTTGGAGCAACATTTTTCAATCTCTATGCACCACATATGGCTGGCGGAAACTCAATTTCCAGTATGTAGCACTGGTTGCTCTCGTGACCACATTGGTTCTGCGGGTAATGAAGCGACTGTAGCTTTTGGCTGAAAGACGGGGTTAAAGCTTACGCAAACCACATAGATCAATGCTGCTTCAAGTGTTTTTGTGTCTGCCGTGACACTTAGTTTGATTTTACCCGCCGGACTACTGCTGCAGTCTGTCCTCACCAGTCATTGCTGGAGGGGGAGATCTGTTTAAAACATCAGCCACAGTGGAGAGCGCAGAGTGCGCCGAGTGTTTCCGTGTCTGTCTGCCGTGACACTCTGGCCCTCATTACAAGTCAGGCGGTGGACCATGGTGCTATTAGCACCATGGTCCATGCCGGATTCCGCCATGGTGGATGGCGGAATTACCGCCCCATTCCAAGGTGAGTGGGGCGGTAATTACCCATTCACCATTTGCCCTTCCCCATTCCCATTTTTGCCCCATAGGGCATAATGGGGATGGGGAAGGCGCTAATTACGGCACCGTAAATTACGGTGCCGTAATTAGCACCAAGGTCGCTTAGCGCCTTGGACTTTAACGCCTGCAAAAAGCAGGCGTTAAAGTGTGAATCAGGCGTTAAGGGTTAACGGCGCCGACGGCGCCGTTAAACCCTTAACGCCTGACTTGTAATGTTTGATTTTTCCTGCCGGACTACTGCTGCAGTCTGTCCTCAGCTGTCATTGCCACAGGAGGAGCTCTGTATAAAACACGGGACCACAGAGCATGTGGAGTGCGCCGTGTCTTTCTGTGTTCTCGGGTTCCGGGCGACTTGATGCTGGACCGAATTGGATCAGACCCATAAAGCTACACTGAGGCCTGAACTTACATAAGTTATCCTAGCATTGCCTGCTTGCGACATTGTTACTTCTTACTTCCAAATTACACCAGACTATCAGTCTCACTGTCCCGTCCACTGTCGGTTTTAGTGGACTTTTACCTGGCCTCCACCTAATGTCATTTTCTGCAACTTAACTGTGACTCAAACAAATTTGAGAACTTGCGAACTCCACATTGTCTGTTTTTTTTTCCATCCACTCACTCCTAGTCTGTTGTAAACTCCAGCAACCACCATGGCAGCAGCCCTTCACAGCCAATTCAATATAAGCTTAGAAAGAAGAGGCCAGCCACTCGTAGCTGTGGCTATTTACAACAAAACTCTGGAGTTGGCATCAGCCACTGAAAATCACTGCATGTACCAAGCCCAGGTGGCAGGGGGCTCTAAAACAGCAGATGCAAAACCAACTAATGCAGCAAAACATGCCAAGATCCTCATCTTTTGTCAACACCTGTAATCCCACTAGGATAACTCATTTACAATAAAAGCACAGTTTAAGAAAAACCTGATGAGGGCAACTTTAGGCATGGACACCAACGTAACGCCCACTAGACTGGATCTAACGTTGTCCGATCCAGCAGCCAAGCGAACTCCCTTTACTAAGGCAGCCGAGGTTGCAAACACAGACATCCAAATGGAGGCATGCAGGAACAATGAATGCAATACCTCTATTATTCTGGGTGAGTCCTTCCTACGTCTTTGTAGGGAGATGGATAACCTGCAAGAAACAAATGGACAAAGCAGTGTTCCAAACAAGCAATTTTGGTGAAAGAAACAATCTATCACCTTTTCTATAATCTTAAAGGGAATTTGACTGAAACGCTTTGTCCAACAATGATTTCTACACCCCCAGAAACACCCACATGAGGTAGGACTCAAACATTCTGCCCAACCTTGACTCCTTGGGCCCCGCATCAATCTTAGCCCTTCACCTAGTTTTGGAATCACTATTGAGATTATAAACAATATCAAGGATATTGTACAGGACAACACAACCAATATACTGGTGTCTAACTGCAAAATCCAGTCAATTTTGAACATCTACCTTTCGTCCTAGACATGGATGACCAACGCCTTAGTGTAACTTCTGTGACTAATCACCATCCAATCTTCATTATTCAGTCACCTAACAGCCCGACACCATTGGTGGATTACCACAATTACCTAAGTGCATCCTTAACACTGTTTGACTCGCCAGGAGTAGAAGCTTAAGGAGAGGAGGAGGAGCTGGGAACGGGTTGAAATGACTTAATAAACTCCATTACTAACTTCACTTCTGCACTACCTTGTGGGCCAAGACAATAATCCAAAAAGAGGAAACGTCAACAAAGGAAACAATCTCAAAACCAACCAGCACCAAACTGCAACAGAAGGAAATCCTCACGGAAATGTCTAGGCTCCATACCCAATCAGGGAGAGGTCATTGACCTGAACTCTCAGGGTTCCTCGAACAACATCTCAATAACTGGTTGAACACCATGAAAGAACCATCAACGGAAGAGGATCAAAGGGGGAGGTGGACCAAAGCACAATCACGACTTTTATGTTACCTACGAGAGTTGGAGCCTTGTACACACCCAGGGCAGAGTGCCATTCCGTTACAGAATCCGAATGTCCTCCACAAGACTCAAATGTAGAGAAGACACAGCATCATATAGAGCAACAGCATGTATGCCACCCATTCGCAAGAACTAACATTACCATGGCCTGCAACTCTCTTCAAACTCAACTAGCAAAGCAAACTAGCTTGTATACTAAGACTATCGGATGGGGAAACAATGTACAAAGAAATGGTGAGACAACATTGAACAGAGCCAAGCTACTTGAGGTTTTCCAGAGCATACCAGTTTTGAGAGCACCCCAGATGGGTGATATTGACTTTGTGGTCCTAGAGGACCATGGGGGAGACCGTGTGGATTGCCACTTTTATTTCAATATAGTATCACGCTTTGTTTTGGCTGAAAGGCTCACACGATGAACTTTGGGATTTGACCTCTTCAAACCTGATTCACCTGAAGAGACAACTAACTTCCTAGCTACTCCACTGCCTATAACAAGTTAAGGATCACTAAAGCAGTTTATCCAGGACCAATCGAGGGGCTCCAACAAGATTATGCATGATAACAACAACAAAACCCATACATTGACCATGGGTAACGAGACAACACAAGACTGGTCCGGGTTGGAAGTGGCCCTCAAAATGTTTGCTAACACCAGAGCAGGAGTGTGACATGTTTAACCAAACAAAAATATCAATGGCAGTCTGGAATGTTTGTGGCTTTACAAACTTAACCAGGGGACTACAAAAACCTGAGCTACTACTAAACAACCATGTTCTTATGTTCCAGGGAGCAATGGCCACTAACCATTTTGAGCTGGATGGATACAAGACTTTTACAAAAACAGCTACGAAGGGACAACTTGGACAACTTGGGAGTGCCATTAAGGATCAGCAATAGCCATAGACTTGTCGATCCTATTATTGCATTGCCCCCTTTCCCCTACCCCGCATTTTTCCCTGTACCCCCTGCCCTCTACTTGCGCAATCTCAATGTCACCTGGCCTATTAAGATCATTGTCTTTGTCTTCCCTCTGTTCCCCCTGCATTGCCTTGTCGCGCAATGATACACTTGTGTATAGGCGCGTTATAAATGCCATATTATATCATATCATATTAAAGAGTAAACCCAGCTTCCTCAAAATACGATCCTAGGATTGCAAATTGAAGAATTAATGAAGAAGCTGTTTTTGTGTGAAGAATAAGGGAGTACGTTGCCCTAAAGTCAAGGAGGCTATTTTGAGAGATAGGTGCAAGGCACAAGGGGAGTCAGATGGACAAACTATGTGCATCAGATCTAGTTCTGCTAAGATTAGGAGAGACAAGGACATTTGCAGATGCCAAGTGTTGGACAAATACGAAGGCAAAAGCCTATGTGAGGTGGAGTGATCAAGTCTCTAAAGACTAGAAGGGGTAATGATGCCCTGTTTAATAAAATCAAATAGCAATATTGGAGAGGCTGAAATGGACAAAATCATGGCCTCCTAACATGTGACGAAGAACTCAAAACAAAGACTATTCATTAGAGCTTGAGTTGAGATAGTGGTGTGCTCACACTCCCTCAAATGTCCCAGAACAGTGAGCAGACTACAAGGTCAACTACAAACGATAGACCTTGGCTAAGGATCAGGTCGATGAAATGCAATGGACTAATTGGGAAAACAAATAATAACTTGGCGCAGCTTGACCACCTAGGTTTCATTCTGTTCACGTACTGTTAAGGAGCTAAAAGTCCAAGGTTGGATAGGGTTGCCAACCAATCAAAAGGCCTGCCATGCACGTTCACTAAAATTATCGCCGGAGCAAAAAGGGATAAGAGGACAAGGCAGAGAGACCTGGGAAACTTACAACCTACGCTTGAGATTTATAAGCAGTAAAATAAGCACATTCAACAGAGCCACACAAACTTCATCAAGTCGTTGAAAGTCCAGAGGTTTAATAGAGATAATCAAAAAATGCTGGAAAAACTGTAGAGGAGCATGTGTTGCAGTGATAAGCCGGCAGGCATATTCTCTGCTATAATCAGTATGTAAAGTATGTAGAAGTAGCTCAGGGTGTGTCCTACAGACAATGAGATATTAACCTGCATATAATTGTATAAGTAAATATGTTCCCCTAATCCAGTCCCTCCCGGCGATAGGTTTTTATAAAATGCCACGTAGGATGATGTCATAAATGACATATGTGAAAGTGTATAAACTCTGTACAAGCAAAATTATGTGTCAATTTTGAGCATCTACTTTGATAGCTGTCATATTGCCCTGCTGTCTTTCATTAGAGATTAAAGAAGTATTTAACCATCTTTCTATGGTCTGTCCGGGTATTTGGTCTGTGATATTTACTGATAATTACATCTCGCACATAGAAGACGCTTCAAGGTGCTAGAGCACATTTGGGAACAGTGCAGATGGTTCTGGTCTAACATCCTAGATCTAGGCCCAGATCCAGACCCCAGACACTCATCGGCTTCTACCATTAGTCAGATGATCGTGAAGGTTCCTGCGGAGAACACAGCATAAACGAGCACATGTTCAAGATCCGGTTTGGCAGGCCCTCTGATGAAATTCCTGTCCAGTCCCTGCAGGCGCCCCACAGACTAAAGGCAAACTGGTTGATTGTGGGGGAGTCGATGCTGAAGGACTAGAGATGAATAGCAGATGTGAGAAGACCATCGAATATGGTAAAAGATAAAGGGGGGAGGGATTGTATCATGGTGTGTTGAATATACATATATTTATATATATATACATATATAGAAAGAGTAACTGGTTTTTAGGGATTATAAAGAAGGGGAGGGACACCTTGTTTTCACAGGCCCATGAGGGACGGAAAGAATACACACCGTAACTCCATATCGGAGTGTTAAGGGATTCCTGAGGCACAAAGCCAATAAGAAGGGCCTGAGATGGACTAAATAAGAGATGAGATACTTTTACTAAAAATAGTAAAGGAAGGTGTACGTAGGGGAACAAATTGAAAGTGCACATGTGTAGGGGTATAATATGTCTTTATAAAGTTTTCTGCATTTTTAAACTGATGGATATAAAACAACAGTAACAATAAATAAATAAAAGTAGGTTTATTAGTACACTTTTTAAACAAAGGATTTAAGTCAATCAAACGAAGGAGTAATTAGAACAGTGATGTAAAAGGAAAAAATGGAATATGAGCGGCGATTGATGGTGCTTGCTCAAAAAGATGAAAACAATATATTTAATAACCCTAGAAGGAAGAAGAATAGATTGGGTAAGTATTGACAGTGCAAATTGATACCATGGATGATACACTGCTTTTACACCTATGCAGAACATTACAGAGATATACAGCCACAATTAGATAGTACCATTCTGAGTGGGTCACCAGCACGACTAATAATGCACTTATGTTGTGGCATCAAAAGGGTTCATCATCAAAACCGGTATTGCATCACATGACGACATACTCACATGCCACTCAAAGGAAAGAAGTTAGAGAAAAGGTTGGCAGTTTTAAAAGTCTGGAAAATGTACCAGATTGAGAAAGAAGATCCAGCAGCGAGAGAGCGGATGCATAATCAGAACAAAGGAGAAGATGTAATACCTTAAGTTCCTATTTTACCTACTGAAAAACAAGGTGAAAATATTGAAGAAAAGGGATTCTATCCTTAAAGACATTAAAGGCAGCAGCGGGGTATGTTAACACAATGTATGAGCCCCCTGCTTATAACAGTGAAGACACTTCAGAAGAGAGTGGCAATAGAGAATGTGATGAAGATAAGTAGCGTGATGAGAGAAAAGAAAGACAAGACGAACAGACAGAGATAGAGGAAAATGCAGAAAGACAGAAGGGAACACAAGATGTAGCTAAGGGCATGACAATAGTACAGAATGAATGGATGGGAGGACAAATATTGCTGAAACTAGACGATAAGGGCATTGATGGAGTATGGGAAAGAGAGAAAAGGGAAGAGTGAGAGAAAAGAGAGAAAGAAGAAGAGAGAATATAAAGAAAAAAGGGACAAAAAATGTAAGAGAAGGGAGGAACAGATAAGGTATGAGATGAGAAAAGAGAAGGAGAGATTGGAAGAGGAGGAACAAAAAGAAGAAGAAGCCTAAAGATTGAAAGTACATAGTTTGCAACAAAGGTTAAAGGAAGGGGAATTAAGGAGAAGAGAGGAAGAAATGAACAGGAGGGTGTGCAGTCATAATGTCGACAGTCAAAATGTCGACAGTCAAAATTTCGAAAAATAAATGTCGAAAAAAATAATGTCGACAAACAATAATGTCGACATTTTTCGATATTTTTTCGAAATTTTGACTTTATTGTATAAATAAATATATATATATATATATAAGATGTGTTGAGTATGAGGGGTGGTTGGGGGGGTGTGGGGGGGTGGCAGGGGGGTGTTGGGTGAGGGGGGGTTGGGGGGGGACCCCCCATAGTAAATGATACTATTTTTATTTATTTAATTATTGACTAAATAAATAAATAAATAAATAAATATATAATTGGTATGTGTTGAGTATGAGGGGTGAAAGGGTGGTGGTGGGGGTGTGGGGGGGGTGGCAGGGGGGTGTTGGGTGAGGGGGGGGTTGGGGGGACCCCCTCCATAGAAAATGATCCTTTTTTTGGTTATTTATTTATTGAATAAAGAAATAAATAAATAAATAAATATATAAATAGAATGTGTTGCATATGAGGGGTGGGAGGGTGGTGGTGGGGTTGCAGGAGGGTGTTGGGTGAGGTGTTGATAGTTTTAAGGGTTTATAGTCATAATGTCTAAAAAAAAAAGTCGACATTTTTGTTTCGAAAAAATGACTTTTTACATTATAAGTATAGGATGTCGACATTATTATTTTCGACATTTTTTTTTCGACATTTTTGTCTGTCGACATTTTTTTTTCGACATTATGACTATAAACCGAACAGGAGTAGGGGATTAAAGAATCATTAAATAGAATATGTGTGCCACAGAAGCATATTGCCTATAGAAGCACAAGAGCGATTGGGAGAAGAAAGAAGGTCACAACAGCCCCGAAGGGAGTTGCAAGGAATGCTGCGAACAGCATGGGCTGGTGGGGAGGATACAGAAGACATAGAGCAGAGGGTTGGTAAATGATGTAGGCAAATGAGGGACAAAGAAAGGGATGGAACTCAAGAGAATATTGAAAGTTCCTGATCAAATGGAATTGAAGGTAAATCAAGGGACGTCATGACAGATGAACATAGAACAAGGTCCTTAAGCAAGCTAGATCTTGGCAATGTAGAAGAAAATAACAGCCACACAAGCAGGGGCATAATGATGTCAGATGAAGAAAGAGGAGAGTGAGAGGGTGCATGCAGATTTTCAAGGGGATCGAGCGTAAATAAAGGGGTAAAATTGTCATATTTAGAAGACCCCATGTAGTAGACACCAGAACCAACACTATATATTGACTGACAGCAAGCACGATCGCGTAGTACAGGGGATATTTCTACACCTTATATTAGCAGAATAAGGGCATTGCCAGGACGGAAACAAATGGGTGAGAACAATGCTGCTAGGAAAACAAGGAGTGTGGGTGGGTGTGATCATGAATCAGGATTGTCATAATTCCCCCTATTAGAGAAAGGGGGGGGGGGGTCGACCACAATATATACTGTGGCCTCAAATGGATAAGGGGAATTTAAAGTGCACACTACCAAGTTTAAATTCAGGTGCAGAAAAATGGATTTCTGAATTAGAGAAAAGAACGTCAGGAGCTACTTTAGCCATAGGCGACATTAAAGGCCTATTATCAGCCATCCTAGGGGAAAGAGCTGATGACATTTGGAAAAGAGCTGGATACCCAAAAGTAACTGCACAAAACACAGTACATCCATTTAATAATTGTAGAGCAGATGTATTGCAATCACTCAGAGTACAATATACATACTATATCGGGGCAATAATGACTAGGAAACTGGGAGAAACTGAAGACCCCAATGCCTTTATTCAGGAGATTCAGGATAGATGGAATTTGGAAACAAATGAATCATGGGACAAGACGGTAGCATGGTTTTATCACATTTTAAGTCAAGGGCTGCCAAAGCCAGTGCAACATCAGCTAAAAACAGGTAGGAATCGAAGCAAAGCCATGGCCAGAGATACAATTGACAATTGTGCATTACTGGAGAATGTTAAGGGAGAAAGACAAAAAAAAAAGCAGAGGGTAGAAAACAGGTAGCAAAGTTGGTGCGGAAACAATTATCAAAATACGCCATAGAAGGAGCAGTATTGACAAACAATGAGGGGAAGATGGCACAAATAATTGCAGCTACCACAGGAGAATAATGCGGCATATGCCATGGATCAGAACTTGTATCATTTTATGCCAAGAGGCAGAGGGAATGGGCCTCGAGGAGGACGATGAGGTAGATTTCAAAACCCTCAAGGAAGGGGAGTATTTAATGGCGGACACCCACAGTAATGTTGAAGCTGCAGTAAATTAGGACATTAAGCTAGAGTATGCAGAAGCAGGGGAAGCATGCAGCAACAGAATTGGCAACCTCCAAGAGGGGGATGGGATATGATCCAAAGTATAATACAGATTCACAAGTATATTATGCCCAAGATTACATGCAAACTCAGACATTTGCGCCACAAGCACAGAAAATGCAACAAGTCCCAATGCAGCTGCAACCGCCACAAGGGCAACAACAGCAAGTACCTATGCAGATACAACAGATACAACAAGTACAATATATTCCAATGCAACAGGCAGGTGCATCACAATAGCATATGGATACGGGAGCCACACAAGTAGCCACACCCAAATTAGGGAATGTGGCTGTGGTGGGAGGAAATCCATTCACAGGTAGAGAGATGGATTCATACACACAATAGGACAGCCCACAGAAGGACCTGATGTGTTCAGTGCTATCTGTAACACCGGACTCCAGAGAGGAACCAAGGGTCAAGGTGATGATAGGAGGCACATTTTTGTATTTCTTGTGGACACTGGAGCAACTCGTTCCTGTGTCCGTGAGGGTAATTCTCCAATGTCAGGCATTGTCATAAATGTGAAGGGATTTTCTGGGGCAATTAATTTAGTTCCATTAACAGACAAATTACCAATCACTGAACAAGACATGTGTATGCCATTATTATACTCTAGACAGACGCCAGTAAACATATTAGGGCGTGATTTAATGATTAAACTTAACATGATGATATCTTTTACTGACAAAGGATAGTGTGTTCTACTCAAGGAATACATTATGTAAACGTGAGGGAGCGCAAATGAGCATATGGACTATAAGTCCATATGACATGGGTTTACTGAAAGGAGTCGGAGCAATACAAATAAAGCTTAAGCCAGGAGCAATTCTGCCACATGCAAAACAGTATCCCATGTGCAGAGAAACGGATGAGGGTATACTTGAAACCATATCCGCTTTAATGAACCAGGGCATTTGTCATGATGCCTACCTCCAAGGAGCCAGGTCCGACCCAGCAACCCCAGAGGCAGGCATCATTCCCCCCAGGGAAGTGCCAGCGGGCCCAAGCTGGGGCCCTTTGGACACAGTCCTGGCGCCTTAGGCGCCAGGCTCATGTTAGACCCCTGTCCTGGCGCCTTAGGCGCCAGGCTCATAAAGCTAGACATGTGTTCAAGTGTTTTAATGTGCACTTACCTGATGCAGACCATGCTGCTACATCCAGGCCCTCTTGAGGCCTGAATGGAACTACTTTACCTGTGGGACTACTTTCCACCTGGGTGTGGTCGGGAAGGATACATACCTGATCGGTGGAAGGATACATACCTGGAACTTCTTCCAAAGCTAATTAAACCACGCCCGATCAGCAACTCACGCTTCGCGTTGTTCTGCTCCTCGCAGCTGGACGCTCACCGCGTCAGCTCCTGCATCTGGACTTCAGCCACGCCTGTCAGCATCCTGGGTCGCCTGCAAAGGGAGATAAGAGAGAATTGGAGAGAAAGAAGACCTTACCAGCTAAAGCTGCATCACAGAGACATCACACCAACGATCCTGAAAGGGAAGACATCATTTTAAAAGCATTTCGCTTCGATCGCTGCAGCGCTGCATTTCACTCACCTTTCCTGGGCGCCTCCATCTTCAGCAGCGATCATCCGGATCCGCACCCACTTCTCAGAGCCTAGAGAGAAAAAGACAAGAAAACAAGGTGAGAGAAGGAAGGGAATAGGAAAAGCTCAGTTTCCTTCTAAGACTTACCTGTTGGGTCATCCCATTTCATTTCGGGTCCTGCCGCTTCCTGGCATTCCGGACCCCGGACCCTATGGGGAAAAAAGACAAAGACTTTGAATGAGCGAATGCAAAGACATTACCTGAACGCTCATCCAGAACTTACCTGTCATTTACTGGAATTGCACGTTCACTTTGGGTCGGCGCCATATCTCCGGCATTCCGAACCCCGGCCCCCCTAAGGGGAAAAAGACATAAGCATTAGCGCTTGCTGCAATAAGACAATGAACATTATTATCAAGCTTGAACTTTTGAACTTGCAACAGAACTCTTACAGCGCCTCACCTGAATAGTCAAGCTTATTTTGAACTCCCATCAAACCTCAATCCAGTGAAGTAACTGGGTTTCAACGCGCCCCTGCATCAGAAGCAGGATGGAGAACTCATCCTTCCAGACCCTAAGGGGAATATTCCTGCGAACCAGAAAAGCTAGAGTAGAGGGGCCCTTCCTGTCCATCTTCAGAGTCCTGCGCTTCACCATTGAAGAAGCATCAGCACTCGAAGCCAGACCTGCGCCCCCGTGGGAATCAGATGAGCGTGACAGCATTTTGGTACCATCTGATTCCCTGTGTAAAATGGCCGTGTACCCTGTCTAGAAATCCACGGGGTGTTGTGGAAATTCATCCAGGACTTGAAACCCATAAACAATATAGTCGAAACAGAATTTCCTTTAGTTCGAAATCTTGGATTTTTCTCAATTACATTTCATGAAGACTCACAAGACTTGACTTTCTTTTTATTTAGAATGATTTGTCTCAAACATACTCGTTTGCCTCAGGGGCACGGACTGTCCCCATCAATTTTTAATAGTGTCCTTCCAATGGACTTGAGTAATGTTCAACTTGAAAGTACCATAATTCAATATGTTGATCTATTTTTAGTGTGCAGCAAGACAGAAGATGCTGAGAAGACTCTGTCAAACTTATGACTATACTGGCAGAGAAAGGGATTAGGAGAAATTACAATATTACCAAGAAGAAGTAATGTATATAGGGCAGTTGATCTCACACGAAGGGAGAAAAGTGAGACCTGAAAGAGCAAGGGCTATTATGAGGACTGAACAGTGAAAACAGCAACACAAATGCAACAATCTTTAGGCATATGCAATGATTGCAGGGCTTGGTTCTTTGATTACAGTAGATGGATTCAACTACTTTTAAAAGGACTTAAAGAGGCACAAATGACTTTTTTCTAAAAATAAATAAATTCGGACAGAAGAGATAACTCTATGGTTTCATGAATTGAAAATAGAGATCATCATAGCCCATGTGTTAGGGATTCCAAATTACAGGGAAGAATTGTACTTATTCTGTCATTCAAATGGAGAAGTCATTACAGCAGTGCTTCCACAGAGAATAACATTAAGACATGGCCACAAACCATTGGCTTATTATAGTGCGATCTTAGATCCAATCATGAAAGGACATTATCCTTGTGAGCAATCTTTGGCAGCAGCTGCCTTTGCAATCGAAAAAGCCTCAAGCATGACCATGGGGTGTTTAGTAATGTTATTTGTGGAACATGCATTATTTGAAATATTTCAAAAATCTAAAAGCAAATTGACCCCACAACGAGCATCAGGATATGAGAAAATTATCTCAAACCATGGAATTAACATTGTCAGGTGTAGGACAGTGAATCTAGCAATATTTATAGCTGAACCAGTGGGAGAGGATGATGATATGCATGATTGTATAACGTATACCAAGTGTTATGATGATATTCCCCAAGTTAGAGAAAATGCTCCAGGGAGCGGGAAGTGGTCTTCATTGATGGGCCATCCAGAATTGACCAAAAGAGTGGGGTGAGGCAGTCCGGATCGGCAATGGTAAAGCTTAACTGAGAGGGTACATTTGAGGTACTGATTAGTAGGAGATTGTCCCCAAATTATTCAGCACAGGCTGCAAAAATAGCCACACATAGTGATGCGCTGCAAAGCTTTGAGGATGAATAAGTGATGGTGTACTCTGACCCTACCTATGTGACATCAATTGTACACGCAGGCTTGTCACGGTGGAAAAGGAAGGCTGTCCTCTGCGAAGACGGCGCGCCAGTGACACATGCTGGATTATTAGAAAAAGGTATTGAAGCATTGAGTTTCCCAGAGACCATAGCAATTGTAAAATGCTCAGCCCATTCAAAAAGAACAGATTCAATCTATCCCGGAAACTAAGCCACAGATTTAGAGGCCAACAAAGGCCAACAAAGTAGCTTACTACCCAACCACATTTGAGAGTGAAGTAAAGAATATAAAGAAGGCAACAGGGCGATGCATGTTGGTTAAGGAAAGATTTAATATGACGTCCATTGTGCAATTAATTGCAATACAAGGACGAGTATCACAGGAAGAAAAAGAGTTATAGAAAAAACAGGGATGTTCTTGATCCCCTACTGAGGCAATTTGGAGACAGGAAAGCCACTGGAAAGCCAGTTATGGCTCTAGCATTATTCATAGTAGCGTTGTAACAGCTTCACTACCCAGCGCATGTGACTCGAGCGAGTCTAGCTGCTACTATTGCAGAAGAATGTTTTGTACCAAACCTATATGAACATGTGGCACAGTTCATTATAAAGTGTATCGTGTGCCAGAAATGGACAGCAGGACGCTCTTTGCAAACAGTTAGAGGAGTAATTCCCAGACCAAATGGACTATTCCATCATCTACACATCAATTATTTATATATGCTGCAGACTTGCAATGGTTATAGGTATATGTTAGTTGTAGTATGTCCCTTTTCAAGATGGATCGAGGCGGGTCCATGCACGCACCCTTATGTGCGCAAAATATTTCCAGGATTGGGTGTGTGCAAAGTTTTGTGATCCGATAATGGGCCGTACTTTGTAAATGAACTATTTGAAAATATAGTTCTGCTATTACGCATTAAACATAAGTTTGCTTCAGCTCATCATCTGCAAGCACACAGCATTTGTGAGAAACTAAATGGCCTTTTGAAAGAAAGGATTTCAAAACCAAAGGCCACTTTAAAGAAGGGATTGCTTCATTGCCTACCCCTTGCTCTATATGCGCTGCGGAACCAGCCAGGCTCAGATCTTCATCTGACGCCCCATGACTTAGTGACTGGACGCAACATGAGAACTCCTCTCACTCCCCCAACAAGTGCAAATAAAGATGCTCATAGCATAGCAAGGGCTTTAGGCGATGAAATGCATCATTATTTGAAAATGAGGACTAAAAGTGTTTCTTTTATGTTCCAACAGCTCCAGAAGCGACATGAAGGGTCAAGAGAAAATATAAAAGACAATCAGTCCATTGATTTGGAAGAAAAGCTCAAGCCTTTTAGTTTATACCCAGGGGGCCAGGCGCTGGTGCGTACATTTTTGCGTACTTGGAGTACCCCGTGTTTCGAAGGTCCTCACAAAGGGCCTCATCACGAGTTGGGCTGTAGCCCTTAAATGCGGTGGTAACGGTATTACCGTCGCATTTAAGGGCTGGCCCGATCACGAGTTGGGCACTAAATCGGCTGTTTTACCTCCAGCTTTTTTCTGGAGGTGAAAATCCCCGTTTTTGGCGGTATTACAGCCGGCTGTGTTAGCCCGCATATTAGCACTGAAAATTCCCCATTGGATCCAATGGACCCAATCAGGAATGGGGATTTACCGTTAAGGCCCAATCCGTGCTCCGGTGGTAATACCACCGGACCGGTCAGTGCTAGGGCTAATACAGTCTGCAGTATTACAGCCGGGAATACAGCCCAACTCATGATGAGGCCCAAAGTGGAGGAAGTAAGCCGTACTGCAGTAAATATAAAAGGTAGAAGAGCATGGATACACCTACATGACGTCAAATCATACAAAGGAGAAACCTTGACCTCTCGTGCAGCCACTCCTACTTAAGCAAGTGAAGAATTTCAGCAAATGCAGACAAGATCCAGGACCAAAAATCAAGACAAGATAACAGAAAAGGAAGCAAAACATTTACATTAAGGTTTATGAAGGACTGATGGACTTAAGGTGATCTTGGAACACCTTCCCTAGACTAGGAAAACAGAGACAATGGTACAGAAGCATTAGATGTCAGACGAAAAGGAGAATACTTTATTTTCTTATGCTACCCATTGTACACATGTTCTTCCTTGCAGCCTTTTTATACATATCACAGACTTATCCATCTTTAATTAGAAGATATACCAATAAAGTGAAGTTTCTTGGAAATCCTAAAAATAATACCATTGTTTTAAGAATTATATTGGCAATTATTATGCAGTTTTTGCTATACATTCGTAAAATATCAATAATTGACACATTTGATATATGTCAAACATAATCAGAGAAATGGAAATGTTCCAAGAGATAAGAGCTGTAGCTCTACAAAAAAGAGGTACTATACAGAGAACAATTATTGGAGCTTTTTGTGGTATTTTGATTTTAACTGCTATTTCTGTCAGCATTCACACACATTATAGTCAGTGATGAAAAAGAAAACAAGGCATCTCCCATTGTTTCCATTACCCAGTTGTCCCTATTAAGAGTCCAAAAACCCCACTGATTACTGACATTAAAAGACATATTTCTGGAATAAAGAGAGATGTTGAGGAAGACAATGAAAGTAGATAAATCGGCTCATCTAGCTAATAATCTATGGTACAAGCACATGAAAGCAGTGGGAGAAAGAACCGTGTAAGAGAATTAGTATGTCTGCTTATTAATACCATATGCTACGAATGCTGCAAGAATATTTATTGCAAGAGAAATGTCTTCACACAATGTAAAATGTCTCAGTCATCTGGCAGCATGTACCACCAGAGGATAATTCGGAGGAAAATGGGCAACTTTGAGGTGGTGATCCAGACAGACTTTTCCATACAAAGATACATATGTGAAGACAAAAAGAATGGAGACTGGACTAGGATGGACAAGCAAAAAATGTATGTAGCCATCCCATCATGGAGACAACATACAAAGTGTCGAAATGAAAAGAATGAACTGCTCAGACATGACTGAATGATAAGGAGAGCCAGTATGCTGGGAGAGAGCACATCTGTTGGTGTATGAGTGTGTAGCAAACAGTAATGGATGGGAAGATGGGACTAATATCATGCCACACACACTTACTGAAGAAAGAAACAGCCCGCAAAGTGCCAAAGGTGAACGATGAATGCCTGGAATCATGGGCCAAGTATGCAAAACTACTAACCTGGGTTGATAATGAAGCAGGACAGTGCATATATTACAATTGAAGAACACAACAACCTGCTTCAAGAATGATGGCATGGTCAATGTTGGAAGGAATAAAGGTTGTGGAGAAATAATTGAAGTGCTAAGAATGAACAGAGGAACTACAGTACTAATGGATCAATATTGGGCCTGCAAATCCAGAGTTTACATGCAGTTGCCTTAAGATTGGGGAGAAGTGTGCTCCATTGTCACTGTACACGTTACAGCGTTGGTGATTCCCCAAAGAGACCACCATATTGAGGAGTTCCCAAAAATGAATGAATACAACAGACTAAAAAGAGAGACTAAAAAGAGAGAATTATTTCTCATCAGAATCAATATAGGCTTATGAAGGCATTCCTGATGAACACGAATTGTTCAGTAAGACTGCCATGATAATGTCATCTATATTTATACCGGGACTTCAAGTTGCAGGAAATGCCAAGTGGTTGCAGATCACGGAATTGCTGCAGACAATTAATGCAACAATAAAAGGATTCAATGCAGTCAAAGAAGAGTTGAGAGCCATCAGGCTGATGACCCTCCAGAACAGGTATGCTCTGGATCTGAGAACAACAATGGAAGGAGGCATTTGTGCCCAGGTCGGGCCTTCTTGCTGTACATTTATACCATCCCATGATGGAGAAAATGGAACCCTGACAGAAGCAATAATGATGTTAACCCTGCATACAAAGATGGAAGATGAAGCTGATGAGACGGCAGGAGACGATTGGTTCTCATCTCTGTTTCATGAATCCTATCTCGGTTGGCAAATGTTTTCAAATTACTTGGAGCAATACGGGTGTTGGTATTAATAGGATTCTGTCTCTTAGGGATCATCTTGGGACAATGCCAAAAACAGCCAATAAAGCCATTGGAATGAAGATAATGATTGACATTAATGGTGACACTGGAGAGAAAATGCAGGCTGAAGAGAGTACTTGAGAAAACATCAAGAAGAGTTCTCTTGCACTTCCAGGAACAAGGTTCTACTATCCCCAAGATCAGAAGAGATATGTGGGACGATGGATATCCTCTTCACCAGCAGGGGCTTGTCGCTATATATGACCTGGATGTGAATGAACACATAAAGAATGCAGGTCACCTGAGGGGGGTGATGAAGATATGGGTTCCAAAGAAAAGACAATCAGCCTCATCACGAGTTTGGCAGTAACCCTTAAATGCAGCAGTAACGCTATTACCACCACATTTAAGGGTCCGCCAAATCACGGGTTTGGAAGCATTTACCCCCAGCACTGAGCTGGGGGTAAATCTGCCGGGAATTTGTTGATTTCCAGCGCAATTACTACGTGGTAATACCACTGATGGCAGTTGCGCCGAAAATTGCCCATTGGGCCCAATGGAGAATGGGGAATTCCCGAGTGGGCCCAATGGGGAATTACCGTTCTGCCAAACACATGATCCGGCACTTATAGGGCCAGGGGGTTTGGCAGTAACACTAATAGGCCCATTGGTATACCAGCAGTATCCCGGTGGTAATACCGCCGGGATACTGCCCAACTCGTGATGAGGCCCAATATGATGAGATGATAGAAGAAGATAAAGCAGGAATTGCAGAGGAAGGCGAAAAGAAGGGAATGGTCAAATATTCGATGAGAGGGGGGAATGTAGAGGAGCAGATGGATGCCTCTTCTCTAGTCTTGCCCCCTCGCCACTGTGTTATTGCAGTAGTAGAAGAAGAGCTACAATTGGGAACCCATGATATGATATATGATGTGGCATTTATAACACGCCTGTACACAAGCGTTTCTAGGTGCGACAAGACAAGGAGGGGGAAACAAAGGGAGGACAAAATAATGATTTTACTAGGAAAGTGCAGGGAAGAGGGAAGGGGAGAAGTGCCAGGGGGGAGCGTAAAGGGGAAGTGCAATTAGCTCACAAGTACAGCCAGCGGGTGGCTTGTAAGCACAAAGAAAAGGGGCTGTAGGACTGCAGATACAGACCCTTAAGTGTTGGGGTGTCCAGAGGAAATGCAAGGGCAACAGGAGATGCAGGAGCCTGGGCCAGATTTCAGAGGGAGACCAGGTGGCCAGTGCACAGAGCAGTCAGGTGCATCAGCAAGGGAGAGGAAGAGAGAAAGTGGAAGCAAAAAGGAAGGTCTTGAGTTGCTTCCGGAACCGGAGGTGGTTCTGCTCAAGTATGAGAGAGGCAGGGAAGCTGTTCCAGATGGAGGTCCCAGTCAAGAAGATAGATCTGCCCCCAACTCTCTGCTTGGAGAAGCGCCTGACCCTCAGAGAGTTGGAAGTGAATGAGCGGCGAGCTTGGGAAGGAAGATGTTTTGGAAGAGAAAGTTGGAGGTAGAGCGGTCCCAGGCCCCAGAAAACCTTGTGGACGATGCAGAGGGTCTTGAACTTGATCTTTGCAGCCACGGGAGCCAGAGAAGAGATTTCAGAGCTAGAGAGATACGATCCCTGGGCTTGCAGTCATATTCTGGATAAGTTGTAAAGCTCGAAGAGTAGAGGCAGGAAGAAAGAGGCTGTTGCAATAGTCCAGCCTAGAGAGTACCAGAGCTCTAGAGATAGTGACCTTCTGGGGGAAAATGAGAAAAGGAATAATACCTCTGAGGAGGTGCAGCGATAGTTTGACTTCTTAGAGACGTCAGAGATGTGAGGAGAGAAGGAGAGTGTGGAGTCAAAGATGACACCAAGGTTCTTAGCCTCACAGGAAGGAGCAGGAAGAGGGCCCAGAGTGGGCGGTGTTAACTTCACCCTGACCATGGAAGCCGAATGGAAGTTGACCCTCCACCCTAGGCTGGCACGTGTGCCTGGTTTCAGGAATACAGGTCACCATGTGGCAGTCGATGGTGTGAAGAGGGTTAGGGAGAAGTTGTGGATAGGTAGGAGAATAAGGGAAACCAGAAAGAGGGTTAGGAAACATAAATGGATAGGGATGGAGAAACTAGGGAAGACACAAAACATATGAATTCAAGGTATTTCAAGAGTCTCCTATAACCTACTGACAATGAAACCTGAGTGCCCTTCCTTAATAGAGAGCCCCAAATCTAATACCCCTGACCTCCTATCTCAACATGTTCCTATAATCATGACCTAGGTAGCAGCAGATGGTTGCCAGACAATGTACAAGCACAGATAAGCACATACAATGACGTCCGCAAGTACAGAAAAGCAAGCAACATTATACATGTAGACAAACAACAAAAGCATGGCATGAATAGCGTAGTAAACAAAATGGCAGTGTCCCACTGAGTGGAGCCCTTGTCCGACACAACCGTTTGCTCTTGGGAGGAGCTGTATCCCTCAAGTTACGCTGTAACTGCAGGTGTGGGTCTTTGCCCTTGCCCCCAGTTTGCCTTGTTTGCTTTAAGAATGCAATGGTGTACTTATCTTTCACCTGGGGACTCGTCCGTGGTACCCCAGGTGCAGGAGAACCAGCGAAATGTGCCGCAGCAGTTGTGAATCAACACACCAACCAGTGTTCCCAGCTTCCTTCTGAGTGCTGCACAGAAGATTTTTAGCAGCGCACACAGACAATTCTCACCTATTCAAAAAGATTTCATAAGGCACAAGCCACATCAATTACTTGACATTTTCTTTCTCTTAAAACTAGTCTTGAAATTCTGCTAATTTGCATTACACTACTATGCAAGGGTGACCGTAAACACCTAAAATCACTAACAGCAAAATACACACATAAGAGGTTAAAAACTAATATGAAAAACTGGCTACATGAACAGAAGAATCTAACCAAGATATGCCTGCACACATTAACCAAATAATGTTCCCTCCCCACCCATGACTCCTAAGCTTGATTCTACCACACTTTTACCTTATGACTCTAACTTCTGCCCCAGAACACATTAAGATAGTACCGGACAACCTTGACTCTTCCTCTCTTGGCTCTGCAAAAGGTTAGCAGACGTGTATCTACATCCACTTGTTTTACGTTTGTTGTAATATGAATACTAGGAATAACGTTCACGTGCCAGAATTTCGGTTACTCATTGTGCCTTACCAAAAGCGACACCCACACAATACACTCAAACTACCAGCTCAAATATCGGATACTGACTGTAAGTAAGCAGGCTACCTGGATGTGCATTCTTATCCCATACTTCCTCTTCTTTGTACATATGTCACGCAAGTGCTTTAAAGCGGCCCCCTTGCAAGTTAATGCATTATAAAACTCAAATATTAACTTGCGCTGTAAGGATTTTGAGAAGACAAATGTGATGCTTAGCGTCTCCTACTGTTGCATTACAAACATCACCCTATAAGTGGAGAGCAACATTGCAATATCAATTTATTTGCCTACAAGGGATAATGGGTATGGACTATGCCTTGTCCATAGTATCAGGGCACCGGATATTCAGACAGCAGATCACGTTTCGCACAATCTGCCTCGTTTCCAAGTGTTCAGACTTCCTTTGGTCATATACCTTCACACATTATAGGGTAACTCACTGCTATACAAAAACGGTTTCACTGAGCACTGTGTAATCCTACACAATGATATGCGGGTGGGGTATGTTGCAAACAATCTTGTGTGTAGTGCAAAAGAATTGAGTACATGCAGCGTCATGACATTCTTAAAATGCACATGATATGTTGAGGCGTTAAATATGCCTTGCTTGCAAAGTATTGTGTGTCTGCAAATGTCCCAGTGAGTGTTTTCTTCTACAATCTCTCACTTTTTACAGAGCTCTATCAACTAGTATTGGAGGCTAGCACAAGGGCCGGTGAAGGGTATGGGTGGAAGGGCACAGGTCATCACTCCAAAGCATCAAATTTCAAAAACCAAGTCAGAGGTTTTGGCAGTACACTGAAGGAAATGTGCTGCTTGTTTACTAAAGGATAGGAAATTCTAGTACCCGTCTAGACAACAGCACCTTCTTTTTCTTTCTATGCTCAGCTGCTGAGGGCTTTTCAATGTCATTATGTGTTCTGTTTGTGTTGTCTCTAGCATCTCTTTGCATCTTATTTAACTGATTACAAAGAATGACAGAAGAGGGATGCATAGTTACAGAAGAAGGCACTCAATCAGTTGTATCTCTGATAAATTGATGCTATTAACTTAAAAGGCATATATATGTGATTTTCTTTAGCAGGGCTCCATAATAAACCTAACTAAGGCACTGATTTAATTTTATCTAGGCTTTGGTGCGGAAGGGGGGCAAATCTATAGACTTTATTATGTGCTGTGTCATTTAACTTCCTATGTCAGGGGTATAAGCAGGGCTGTAATCAGATGTTGCTCCCTACTTAGAATCAAATGATTTTTCAGGGAGTAAAAAAGTAATTAGCTCTACCAATAGGAATACTTTCTGCTTATTAAAAGATGTTCTTCCCTTTAAAATTCCTGTTGAGATCAGGCATTAATATTATTAGAGTTCCTTCCTATGCCACTTCTCTACTGGTGACTAATTCAAAAAATATCAGTGGAGCTATGTGGTTTCAAGCAACAACATTTTCATTGTTTCTCGTTTTTTTGGGCACATTTTCATTTTTTTAAGGAGTATACATGGATGGTGTATATGTCTCTTAGCTGTAAGGCTGGTTTTATCACTACCCACAGGACAACGTAATGTGGATAGTAAACTGAGGCACAGGAATTTTTGATCATCATATTCTGAGGTGCAGTTATTCTGATGCAATTATCATTGTTACACAAATTATTAGAAGCATGTTATCCTGGCCCTTGAATTACTTCATTAAAGTGGCACTTTAACTCATATCAGCATGTTTTTTGACACATTGCTTTTAATTGCCATTAATCCATTGGCAAATGTTGTATTCTGTCTGAATTTCTTGACATTCACATCAGTTTATGACAAGAGATATTTGTGTTTAGTAGTACATATTAGTGATTTTCCAGTAGCATAAATCGTTTGCAAGGTACTGTGGCAGATGTTGAAGTCTTGTACTGGTTGATGAGTTTTCTGTTCAGTCACATATTACATATTTTATTTTAACCTATGTGTTTGAAATAAGTGTTGTAAGATTTGTCACGAATTGCAGTGGTTGGGAAGAGGAAATTCCTTTGCAAACTCTCTTCTGGTAGTTCACTAAATTTGCATGCTCACAAAGTGGCTTACCTCATTAGTCAGTTGCGCACATGGAAAATAATGTGCGGACAACAGCAAATTAGTTCCGCACATACAGAAAAATATTTAGAGGGAAAATTGACGCCAACTCCCCATGTGTCAGCTGGTGGCGGCCGCAGCATTTTTCAACTTCCCACGTTCTCAGTGAGCGGACCGACACCCTGCATGCCCAGAATGCCTGCCGCTGCCTCTCGGCCGTTGCTCACCACATCCGCTCACACACAACTTGGCATCCACACCTGCTTGCATCTCCGGCCCGTGCCTGCATAATTCCAAAATCATCAGCAAGCAGCATGGGTGGGCCTAAATAGGCCATCCAGGCAGCCTTCTCTCACGTAGCTTAATGTGTGATGCCACCGAGCTGACTGGGAAGGGTAGTTTTCCCCTCTGACGGCAGATTCCCACTGCCAAAACCTATAAGCCCTGACATCATGACACTTGCACAATGCCACAAACCAGCACCCCAATTCCCAGTCCTCACATGCGGCCAGAGAGAGAGAGAGAGGAAAGGAGGGATCGGGTGCCCCAATGAGGAGGATCTCAGTCTTACTGGCATTAAGGCATCTGTTTGTATCGGAAATTGACAACGAAAGAAGTCGCACTGCAGTTTGAAATTCTGCACAATCCCGGAGCTGGCAACAGAGCTTGTCTGCTGACTTTATGGAACAATCAATGTGAGGCTATCCTGGACTCCTATGAAATAGACTTAAAAACATTACATGAGAATCCAAACTTAGCAACAACAAAAATCTGGAGAATGGACTGCATTCTTACTGGGAATCAAAGGAAGTCTAATAAATGGATGAACAAAGTCCCATGTGAATCCAGAGACCTAAACACCCTACAGAGATATGTTGAGTTGTTTCCAGATAACATCAGTAGATCGTTGTATATACGCTTTCGTCTAAACGCCTTCAGAACTAAGGCCTGGTTAAGAGTGTTACACAAAAGGGATGAGCCGAATATAGCTTGTAGATTCTGTAAACAGAAAGAAGAAAATTTAAAACACTTAATACTCTACTGTGTTGGACTATATATGCGAAGAACGCAGATTTTGGGGCCACTGTTAACGAAATACCAAACGCCTAGTGCGGATGATTGGTGGCTGGCCATGTTTGACAGTGGTGAAAGGCAGCTGAATTATGCTTTAATTCGCTTCCTGACACTTGTGGAAAAATTGTTAGCAACACCAGATACAGAATAAGAAGTTGGATATAATTATTCGATTATGTTGTTACATGATTTCCAATGATGTGATCACTGGATAATGTGATATCAGGAAGATATACAAAAATTGACATATGTGTTGGGATGGCTGGGGATGTTGTGTATATATGTGATGAGTTTTTTTTAAAGGCTTATTTAAGCCAATAAAAATAAAAAATAAAAGAAATTTAAATAAAATTAAGGCAGAGATCATTGGCGGCACACTATCCTGAATTGCGCCAGACAGTCTGGTGTGAGAGAAGAAGCAGAGGTGGCTGAGGGGAGCCTGAAAGAGAGCTGAGTGTCATCCACATAACATTGAAAATTGGATCAGAAAATAGCAATGCAGTGGGCAAGAGGTGTCAGGGAGTGGTTGAAGAGCCAGGGAGGGAGGTTAGACACCTGGGGAACACCACAAGTAGAGAGAGAGAGATAGACGAGAGGAAAGACCCCAGTTGGACCTGAGAGGGTCGTTCGGTGAGAGTGCACGAGTTTATGTAACATGTCCATACCGCATTAATTGTATGAAAGGAGATATGCACTCAGACAGCCATTCAGAAGATACCCTCACTTGACACAGTGGAATGTGCTAAAGCACGAAGAGAAACATGAACCTAAAAACGAAGACATCATGCAAATAAGATGATGAAGTAACTTGCTGACCACTAACTGTAAATACGCTATAACACAAGGTAGAAAAAGCATATAGAAGCTTTCTAAAAAGAGGTATATACACAACGTTTAGGACGGTCATTGGAAGAAAATGGATGACGGCCTGTATTAAAGAATAAACCCAGCTACCTCAAAATACGAGCCTAGAATTGCAAATTGAAGAATAAATAAAGAAGCTGTTTTCGTGTGAAGAGTAAGGCAATATGTTGGCCTGAAGACTAGGAGGTTATTTCGAGAGATGGGTGCAAGGCACAAAGGGAGTCGAATGAACAGACCATGTGCAACATATAAGGACATTTGTAGATGCTGAGTGTTGGATAAATACGAAAGCAAAAGCCTATGTGAGGTGGAGTGAGCAAGTCTCTAAATGCTAGAAGGGGTAATGACACCCTGTTTAATACAATCAAATAGCAGTAATTGAGAGGCTGAAATGGACAGAATCATGGTGTCCTAACACGTGATGAAGAACTCAAAACAAAGACTATTCATTAGAGCTTGAGTTAAAATAGTGGTCTGCTCACACTCCCTCGAATGGCCCAGAACAGTGAGCAGACTACAAGGTCAACTACAAACGACAGACCTTGGCTAAGGATCAGGTCGATGAAATGCAATGGACTAATTGGGAAAACAAAGAACAAGTTAATTTATTTATTTATTAGAATTCTTATAAGTCTTGCCATATGCCCACAGGCCTCGTGATGCAGCCTTAATACTTACTTTTCGTTCTGTTGACGTGTTGCTAAGGAGCCGAACGTCCAAGGTTGAATAGGGTTTCCAACCAATCAAAAGGCCTGCCACGCACTTTCATACACAATGTTGCTGTTATTAGCCCGCTGCCATATTCTCTGCTACAATCAGTATGTGACGTACGTAGAAGTAGCTCAGGGCACGTCCTACGGACAAGGGGCAGCCAATGAGATATTAACCCGTACATAATTCTACAAGTAATGCAATCCATCCCAGTGATAGGTTTCATAAAATGCCATGTAGGATGCCGTTATAAATGACGTATGTGAAAGTATATAAACTCTGTACAAGCAGAATTATGTGTGAACATTGAGCATCTACTTTGATTGCTGTCATATCGCCATGTTTTCTTTCATTGAGATTAAAGCAGTATTTTACCATCTTGCTATGGTCTGTCCGGTTATTTAGTCTGTGATATTTACTGACAATTCCATCTAGCACACAGAAGAGGCTTCAAGGTGCTAGAGTACAAAACTGCCTCTAAGTAGTACTGCAGAATTCAGGACCCTCACCATAAGAAAGCGTGTGGCCCAGTAGTGACTATGACGTGCCCTATTTTAGAGCAAACTTGGAGAGACTACTTCAAAACCAAGTATGCTAAGCCTTCGAAGATTGTTCAGGTAATCCCAAGAATAGCTGGGCCCATAGAAGTCGTAGACTGCATTTGGGAAAATTCAAAGTTTGGTTTGAGACCAGACACATGTGCACTAAACACAATGAAATGACGAGAGTATTTCTCTATAATAAAGTTTGCAAGATCTAAAAATCCCATTTGTCACAGGTGTTTATTAGGATTTTGTGGCCCTTAGGGTCATTTTCAAGGCTAATCATAATAGGCTAGTACATTTGTGTCATCCTAGTTTGTGCACAATGGCAGTGTGTGTTACAAAAATGACATCATTTGCCGCCAGACCCGTAAAAAATGAACGGCGTCTGACTTCCTGCTGCCACCGGGCTATACCGAATCTGGTGGCAGGGAAGTCAGGCGCTGGTAATTTTGCTACTCCCCATTCCCAAGGAGTCCCATTGGACTCCATGGAAATGGGGACACGGGAGCAACAGCGCTCCAATTAGTACCCTGCGAGCGAGTGCCATTCCGCCCGGCAAGTCTGACCCTGGCAGGAAGGACAGCACCCACCAGCAGAGTTGTAGTGTGCCAGTCCGGAAACAACTCGTCTTTACCTTGGTATAAATAGAGTTATTTTTCTCTCTATGTATTTTGCTCAGGACTACTCACTCTTTCTTGGGTGCCTTGGGTACACCCTCTTTCGTGGGGTGCTTCAGGGTACCGCCCTCTTCCTTGGGTTTCTTCAGTATATCCTCTCTTCTTGTGGGTGCTTTATGTACCCCCTCTCCTTAAACCCACTCTGAGATTCTGACTTCTCTCCCCACCACACTCTGGGATGGCTGACCCCCTTCGGTGACACTCTAAGGAGGATGGGTGATACTCAGACATCTTTTGCCAGGAACCCTGGTCACCTAGTCTCTGCCTTGCTAGGGCAGGTTCTCTCCAGATGCAGTGGGTACTCAAGCTCTTAACCCCTGTGAACAGTCCCATAACTGAAGGACTTCCCTCCAGGCAGCTTAACCGGATGACTCTTCTCTCAGGCAGTCTCCTCTCTCAGGCAGTGTCCTCTTCTTGGGGCAGAGTTCCCCATTCCAGCAGCAGCTCTTCCTTCTTTATCTCCAGGAACTTCGGGGATTTTCTCCCTGACTGTATATCTTCAACTGAAACAGTCCTACTTTTATAGCCAGTGTTCCCTCCTCTGGCTGGCTTCTGGTTAATTGGGAAACATCCTTGCATGATTGGCCAGCGGGGTGTTGCCACTATGGTCCTCAAGGTAGTTCTCTTTTCTCTTTGGTGCTTAAACAATTCAGTTAATCTAATAAATCTCTTTCTTGGGGTGTTTCCTTTTAATCTTTCTTTGTTTAAATTGCCCCTTTTATGTATTATCATTGTTATGCCGTGTCCAAGCCTTTGGGGATTTTATTTCAATATTTTAGGCATATTCCTTTCCAAGTTCCACACTGGGAGTTTCGGACCAGGGTCCTACACATAGGACGCCTTGCTCGCAGAGTTTGGGATTGTGCTGATGCTGCCAAAGGGGAGGCTAATGCCCTTGCTCTCAAGCTGCAGGTAATGTCTCTCTGCTCTCTCCAGCCTTACAGCAAATCAGTTCATTTTCCAATTCCTCCTCCTTTCTCTGCCATTTCATGGCTTTTTGTCTGCACAGGGGAAGGCAAAGGGGAGTTTATTTAGGGCGAAAGGGGGACACAAATCTCCACAAGACATTTCCTCCCTCCCCAAATGAGGGGGAAGAGCCGTGTGTCCAAAGAAAACGTGTTAGTAGGGCCAAGGAAGATAGCATTCAGATCCGTCCCTAGACAGAGTGAGGCACTCTGCTTCTCATTATAGGAGTACAGCCTGTCTTCTAGCCTAAATTTGCATCCACTGTGTGTGGATAGGTTAGGAGCAGCTGAGCATTGGTGCATGGACCGTTGGCGCTAGCCTAGAGTTGTACTTACGACTTTGCCAATTGGGCAAGCCCTAAAGATGTTCTATATGTAGAGCATTCACACTAGGCACCATGAACTCCAGGTGCAGGCAGAGAACTCATTAAAAGAGTCTGTGTAGTTGCCAACCATTGAAGACCAACCTAGAAGAACACTTCTTCTGAATCCAGGAACAGAAAACAAGTTCCAGCCTCTAGAATTGCCTAATGCTGCTTACAAGATTTTGTGTGGATCTTCACTCAAAGCTCTGGCCGCTGCCTAGCAGCACTGACTACTAAAGAGAACTTTAATGTTATGTTATGTTTATTTGTTTATAAAGCGCCAAAGCCCTACGGCATTCATCCGCTGAACAAAGGGACAGAGCTACAGAACAGGAATTCCGGGATTCTCAGGTTTCTTTACATAAACAGCCTGGTCTTCAGCAACTTTCTAACGGCAAGGTGATTTTCTTCCTTCCGGAGTGATTCTGGTAGCTCATTCCAGGCCCGTGCCACCCAAACCGGGAAAGAGCGGCCATCGCCCCAGGCTCTTGTGAATCGGTTTACTCTAAGGAGGCATGCCTTCGCTGAACGAAGGATCCTAGTGGGTTGATAGATTACTACCTTCTCTTTAAGATATTGAGGCGCAGTACCAAAAATACGCTTATGTCCTAAGGTTAGCAACTTAAAAAGGGCCCTAGCTGCCACCGGGAGCCAATGCAGCTCTCTCCAAGCTGCAGAACTGGTTCTCTCTGTGCCATATGGTGAAACCATACGCACTGCTTTGTTTTGTATTTTCTGCAATTTCTTTATTGCATCCTTACTGGCACCCCACAGCATGGAGTTACAATAGTCCAAACGCGGTAATATATTAGCCTGTGCCAATTTTGTGCACTTATCCTTTGTAATCATAGGACCAATCAATCCCAGTACTCTGAGGTAATTATTAGTATTCCTCACAATATAGTCCACATGGGCATCCACATTAAGATTAGCCTCCATGTAAGTGCCGAGATTCTTCACCTTGGTAGCCACTGGAATCAGGCTACCCTCGATCAGGAAGCTGGAAAAATCCTAACCTAAACTCTCCCTAGAGAGTTTGGACCCATAGATCATGAGCTCGGTTTTCCCAGCGTTTAAGCACAGCCAATTCATGAACATCCAATTTTTAATAACCAAGTAGATATTATTTAACCTCTCAATCATCCGCATCATTTGTGAAGAAAAACCCCAATCTCTCCAATTCCAAGCACAGGGGCTGGATATATATGTTAGAAAGTGAGGGAGATAGACATGCCCCCTGCGGGACTCCACAGACGATGGGTTCCGAATCAGACGTGACATCTCCCCAATGAACCCTGGATCTACGTCCGTCCAGAATCAACCTCATCCATCTGATCGCCTCCCCTGAGAATCCCCCTATGACAGCCAATCTCTCCAACAGCATTTTATGGTCCAGTGGATCGAAAACTGCTGATAAATCAAGCAAGATCAGCAGCTCCGATCCACTCCTCTCCCACACTGTCAACATCTGTGTTGGTAGATCAACCAAGGCACACTCTGTGCCATAGGTGCATCGAAAACCTGATTGTTTCTTGTGTAACATGCCTACAGCCTCCATATGTCATTGGAGCTGCATGTTGGCCACCTTGTCGATCAGTTTAAGAAAGAAAAGGGTATTGGATATGGGCCGCAAGTTTGCTGCATCACTAGGATCCAAACCCTGTTTTTTCAAAAGGGGCGTCACCAGGACATCTTTGATGATTTGAGGTATGATGCAGTGATTAAAGGTGGCATTAGCAAATCTGCACAAGAATGGTGCAAAAACACCATGATGTTCCAGGATGACCTTAGATGGCAATAGATCCACTGGGCAACTTGTGGGATGCATAGCCTTTAGAATTTCTTCAATTTCTGAGATTGTTACAGTTGAAAATCTAAAGCGGGGAGAAGGCGCCACCAGATTTTGCTCCCTAGGATCAGAAGGCATTTGGTCAGCCACCATTTCTTGTTGCCTATTCCCTGTAATATCACCCACTGTTACAATCTTCAACCTGTTGTAAAGACCGGAGGGGGGGTCTGCACTTCCGCTATATGGTAGAGGAGAGGCACAGAGACCCCTGCCAAGATTCTCTATTACGGTAGCAATGGACGAGCAATCAGGGCCTAGCTTCTCGGGAGGTGATGCAAGCTGGTTCTTAAGTACAGTGTAGTCCCCAGGCACCCACAAAGGAATGTACACACACTGTATCGGTTAAAACACAGTCTTTATATAATTAATGTCCAAAGGTATATACAATATCACGATAACTCACTTTTTACTCCGAAAATCAACAAAGGTAAATATGTACAATTCTAAAGTGGTACCACTTACGTTATTAGATCTTATTCAAGTGCACACGGTCAGGATGACACACAGATCAAAATAAAGAGGAAAACCAGCAGTAGAGAAAGGAAGGAAAGTAAGATGGTTGAGCAATAGGCAGAATACTGGTAACTACTGTTAAACACAGTTCTGTGTGTAGATTCCCCCACCTGGGCAACCTGTAGAAGAAAGATACAAGCCCAGTCCATATATTGTTCACCCTTAGACTTCCCAATAGTTCTGCAACCCCAAAGTACTTTGGTGTTGTAGCGTTCCGCGTCGGGGAAATCCACAACCCTTCTTGAGTGTCCTCCCTTTCAGGCAGGAGTCACAGGTCGTCGAAAGTCCGACAGAGAAGAGGTCGAGCTACGACGGTGAAGTGGCCACGTCGTTCCTAGCGGTGCTTGTTGACAGGTGAAGTGTAAATGTTCTGCAAGGAAGAGGTGTGCAGGGCACCTCGGTGTTGATAGTTCTGGACCACAGAGAGTTGGAGAACTGTGGCCAGCAAGGGCGTCGAGTCGTCGGCATCTCTGTGGTCTTTGGGTGGTGGGAAACCCACCGGTGGATGCTCC
This sequence comes from Ambystoma mexicanum, assembly GCF_040938575.1. Taxonomy (NCBI): domain Eukaryota; kingdom Metazoa; phylum Chordata; class Amphibia; order Caudata; family Ambystomatidae; genus Ambystoma; species Ambystoma mexicanum. Next base: position 681,928,580 of record NC_090921.1, on the reverse strand, counting down.
TCGGCGCGTCGACGGTCAGGCCTTCTCCAGCAGGATACAGCGGCGACGATGCGGACGAGAGCGTTCTTGGATAAATTAAGTTTCTTAGGCAACGGGAGCACGGCGGCTCCAGTCGGTGACGGCTGTCGTGAACAGTGGCGGACAACAGTCCGGGCGCTTCTCCATGGAGTTCCGCAGCAGTCCCCGTATCGGGTAGGCAGCCTGTCGAGGGTCTGTCTACCAGGGAGCTTAGGCAAAGATCAGCTGTGCACGATGGTCCCTCATAGCTCGGGAAGAGGGCACCTTACCAGGTCCTCTCTGGATCAGTTCTTGAAGCACAGCAGCTTTCAGATTGCGAAGGAGAGCAGCAGCAATTCTTCTCGTCCAGCAGGGCTCAAGGTTAAGCTTCATTCCAGTTACTCGTCGTAGTGGACTTCAGCTTCTGACCACGATTCCTAGCAGTGAGAGGTCCCCAGATATACTGTTGATCTCCCATTCATTCCGCTGGGTCATACTCAAGCATCCAATCACGACTATGGCCATTCATGCAGGCAGGCAGCCAATCAGGCACACAAGGTATTCAGGCCATTCACTTCTCTCCAGACACTCACAACAAGTTATGTGTATTGGGACAAGCACCAAGCCATTCAACACTCCAAGCTACATTCATACCGGTTTCGGGCAGGGCTGTCTCAACCATTGTGCCAAACCCCAGATACTAGACAGCCACAACATAGAATGTATATTCGTCACACACTCCATTCACCCCGGTCCCACCCACAGCCGTACCCACAACATGCGGTCATTGAGAAGGCTCCAGCCAGTCTGGTCGGCACTTCCCCACACTACCATATACGGAACTTCCACCCAACAGCCAGTCAGGGGGAAGGGACAGAGGCAGGGCTTCCCGGAACTTCGGAAAGATCAGGGTAACAGGTGATGGAAGGCAAGAGGCCATGGGGGCCATTTTGTCTCCATCAGGAATCTACCGATTCCAATGACAGGGGTGGGCATCCCAAAATGGAGGACGCTCAGAGCACCAGTCATTTCAGCACGGAGCTGCCACCAGACCGTACCCTACTCTGTGGGTCACACACAGGTGCCCAAAAACACACACTAGGGGCACAGGGTTGTACCCCTACCCATGGGTGCCATAAGGGTATCCCATGGGTCTGTTCACCAAACTAAAAGAGGGAGAGCTGTCCCACCTGAACTCCTGCACGGAAAACAGAACAGAACACACAATAAAAGCAGGAAAGGTAAAGGATACGGAGGCCCTGTCCCTCCAATGCATTTCCAGCATCACAGTCGCCCCCCCCCAGACTGAGGTGGAGGGTGCCTAATCTCCCACGGGATAGGCACCCTCAGCCAGACGGTCAACATACCTTCTGGAAAGGCCATCTGCATTATCGTGACTCTTCCCTGGTCTGTGCTCAATGGTAAAGTCTAGTCCTTGCAGACTAATGGACCACCTGAGCAGTTTCGGGTTTCCACCCTTCATTTGCATAAGCCACTTCAGGGGCTTATGATCGATTTGGACCTTGAAGGTAGACCCGGTAAGGTAGGGTCTAAAACGCCTAAGGCTCCAAACAATACTAAAACGTTCCTTTTCAACAGTAGCCCACCTAAGTTTCCTACCCTTAAGTTGTCTACTGATGAATATGATCGGATGTTCTCTTCCTTTGTCATCTAACTGGGACAAGACAGCTCCAATTCCAGTGTCGCCGGTGTCAGTTTGAACAATAAAGGGCTTGCTGTAATCAGGCGCACACAGCACGGGTGCCCGACACAGACTGTCATGATCTCTGCTTCCAAAAGGTCAGGGTTTTCCCAACTCCCTTGGAAGCAGATCCATAACCCAGGTTCCGAGTGCCAACCAGTCCCAATTGGGACCTTTTGGACCCAGTCCTGGCGCCAGTGGCACCAGGCTCATAAATATGCCCAGTCCCAGCGCTGGAAGCGCCGGGCTCATAATGCTTGGGTGGACTTACCTTCAGCAGACCATGCTGCTTACTTGCCTGCCAGTTGAGCCTCTGATCCTCTTCTGTTTGGAACTACTTTTCCTGTTGGGTGGGGCTGGAGCCACTCCCTAGATTCAGAACACTGGAACTCTTCTGGAAGGCAGGAACTCTTTTCTTACCAGGAACTCTTTTCTTACTTAGGCGTGGCTGTGGAAGGAGACACCTAAGCACTACAGGAGGCTATTTAAACCACACCCGGTGGATGAATCTTGCTTTGCGTTATTCTGCAACCTCTGCAGCAGAACGCTCATCGTGTCTTCTGCATCCGGTCCTGGGCCTAAGGAAAAAGGCTTACCATCCTGAATCCAGTCTTCAGCAACACCTATAAAGACAAGAAAGAACAGGTTAGCATTCCGGCATCTGAAAGGCAAAGGCTTACCATCCTGAATCCAGTCTTCAGCAACACCTATAAAGACAAGAAATAACAGGTTAGCATTCCGGCATCTGAAAGGCAAAGGCTTACCTACTCTTCGTGCGCTCTGGAGGTCTTCACACTGCATTCCGGCATCTGAAAGACAAAAGTTTACCAACTCTTCGCACGCTCCGGAGGCCTTCGGCGCTGCATCCCGCATCTGAAAGACAAAACAAGGTGCGTTTAAAGACATTGGGGAACTTTAATACTCACGTGCCATTACTCTTTCCACATCTAATCCAGTGGGTATTCCGGCACCCTGCAGCCGCTCCGAACTCGTACCTGCAAAATAAAAAGACAGTTAGAGCGCATAGTGAAGCAAGCAACAAGCGCTTACTTACGTGCTTCCAGGCGCTTCTATTCATCACACGGGCTCCATCTTCAACTCACTTCAGCCCGTCATCCGCCATCGCCGGAACCCTGCAAAACAAGAGACATCATTACTAAAGACTTTAAAGACATTTGAATGACTCGAAACTTACCGTTCGTGCAGTAAACGACGGACAGCAGTCCTCTGAAGTCAAGAGGCCTGCGCTACCTATCCAGTGAAGAAACTGGTTACAGCACCCTGCCCCGAGGCAGATGGAGAGCTCGGCATTCACTTACCTAAGGTGAGAGCGTTAACCTTTGGGGGTCTACAGGAGAGGAGAAGAGGAAAGAGATAGGGACACCCCGATAACCCCAGTTCATTAACCCCATATTTTCTATCTGCAGACATCTTACTCTACACGTCAGGCATACAGTGCACAGAGGTCCAGCCCAAAGAGCCAACCGGGTGCTACACATCACCTTTGAAGATACGGTAGTCGCCCAGTCAAGACCGGCGCCTCTGCGAGAATCAGGTGAGCGTTACAGAACGCAAAGCCTACCGCAAAACTCTCGCCCAGGCGCTATGGAAACCTCGGATACTGACCCCCTAGCCCGGTTACTTGGGGAACTAAGGGCAGAAGTGCATGCAGCTCGTCAGGAAACGAATGCTCTAAGAAGGGAACTAATTATTTCCAAGGAGAGAACAGACAATCTTGCTAGACAAGTGCTACAGTCACAAGCCGGACAGACCCCGTTACCCGCATCAGGGGCAAATCTTCCTTCAACATCCTCTATGAATCCAGTGCAGATCAACCTACCTGGGAATGTACCTCTGGCTCCGCCCGAACGATTTTCTGGTGACCCAAAGAGGTTTGCAGTATTTATCAATCAGTGCCGGTTGCACTTCTTATGCCGGCCAGCAGCCTTTCCAACTGATCAAGCAAAAGTAGCTTTTGTACTTTCGTACCTTAGTGGCAATGCGGCAGACTGGTCGATCCCTCTAGTTAATCAAGATGATCCGGTTCTCCATGATTTTCAAGCCTTTCAGCTTAGTATGGAAAAACTGTTCGCAAGACATTCACAGGGGCAGGCCTTGGACAATGAGCTTCTTTCGTTGCGACAGGGTAATCAAGACCTTTTGGCTTATATTGCATCTTTCAATAGACTAATAGTGGAAACTCAATGGCCTGAGGACAAAAGGATTACGCTGTTTTATAGAGGTCTACGTGGAGAGCTCAAAGACGTTTTAGCCCAAGTAGTGAATCTCCCACAAGACTGTTCGGATTATATAGACTTGGTCGTTCAAATAGATCACAGGCTGCAGAACAGGAAGGCCGATCGTTCCAAGTTTGATGCTCGAGTATTTTCCAAACCGCCAACTCCTTCCAAAGGAGTAGACTCCGGGGAACCCATGCAAATAGGGGGTCTGAAAGGTCCTCTAACACAAAGGGAGCGGGAAAGGAGGAAACAGTTGCAATTATGCCTATATTGCGGAAACTCAGGGCACTTTCTTCGAGACTGTCCGGTGAAACCTGCCAAGAAGGCAGTAGGAGCTGCAGTTACCAAAGTTACAAACTCTGAGCAGGGAAACGACCTCGCCCGACAAGAATAGAGGTCCTCTTGCCGAGCGTGAAAACCAGTTCCGTGACCTCGCATTTCGTGATACCTATGGTCCTCATTAGCCCTGATAATCCGGATCGATTACATGCAATTGAAGCTTACGTCGACAGCGGTGCCATCGGCAATTATGTGGATCATGAAATGGTTTTGAGGATGAATCTAACTCTTTGTCCCAAGGCTGTAAAGGACGTCATTACTACGGTGGATGGTACGGAGATAGCCTCCGGGCCAGTAACGCATACCACTCAAGAGGTGACGCTAGTAAGTCAAGATGGACACCATGAGAAGATCGTGTTCGATGTGATCAAGGCCCCTCAGTTTCAGATTATTCTAGGAATACCTTGGTTAGAGAAACACAATCCTCTGATCGATTGGCGAGCAAGAACGGTCCAGTTTCCAGAATGTGTCTCTACTTGTCACCCTCCACCTGGTGTTGCACTGGCCGCAATTTCTTCAGAGACTCCCCAGTTACCTCCCGAATACCTAGAATACCAAGATGTTTTCCGGAAGGATCAGGCTAACTCTCTACCTCCTCATAGGTCTTATGACTGCCAGATAGACCTGATACCTGGATCTACTCCTCCTTGTAGTAGAATTTATGCCCTCACCGAGCCTGAGAACCTTCACCTTCGACAATCCCTGGATCAATACCTGGCAAATGGGTTTATTCGTCCTTCCAAGTCCCCTGCTTCTTCAGCTTTGTTCTTCGTTCCAAAAAAGGAAGGAGACCTTAGAACTTGTATCGATTATCGCTCCCTGAACCAGATCACCGTTAAGAATAGATATCCGTTACCTTTGATCCCTGAACTCCTGGACCAAGTCAGAAAAGCATGCATATATACAAAGCTGGATCTTAGAGGAGCTTAGCACTTGGTACGAGTAAAAGAGGGCGATGAATGGAAGACGGCCTTCCGCACCAAGTATGGGCTATTTGAATATCAGGTCATGCCCTTCGGACTTTGCAATGCCCCGGCCGCCTTTCAATATTTTATGAACGATGTCCTCAGAGAGCTCATAGATGTATGTGTTGTTGTTTACATTGACGACATCCTCGTTTATTCTTCATCGGAATCTGAACATCGGAAACACGTGAAAATGGTCCTCGAAAGATTGCGTCAACACAAACTTTTCGCTAAGTTGGAAAAATGTGTTTTCAACGTGACTGAAGTTGAATTCTTGGGATTCATATTATCACCTGGCGGAGTGCGTATGGATTCAAAGAAGGTCGATGCAGTTCTCAAATGGCCATCACCATCCTCCGTAAAAGGTGTGCAAAGCATGTTAGGCTTCGCTAACTTTTACCGCAGGTTTATCCCCGAATTCTCTCGAATAGTCCAGCCCATCACTGCCTTGTTAAAGAAAAACAAACGTTTTGAATGGTCTACCGAGGCGGAACAAGCTTTCCAGGATTTGAAGACTAAATTTATCTCTGCACCAATCTTAAAACACCCTCGCCCCGAACTCCCCTACATCGTGGAAACTGATGCTTCAAGCCTTGCCCTGGGGGCAGTTCTATCACAAAAGGACCCGGTAACCAATCAGTTGCATCCCGTGGCATTTTGGTCCCGCAAATTCTCGCCTCCTGAAATCAATTACACGATTACTGACAAGGAACTTCTGGCTATCAAGTCTGCCTTTAAGGCTTGGCGGCATTATCTGCTGGGGGCCCGACACACCGTTACTGTGATTACGGATCACCGAAACCTGCAATATTTGAAGACCGCAAAAGCCCAATCCTCTAGACAACTCCGTTGGGCATTATTCTTTGCCGAGTTTGACTTCATAATTACCTATCGACCTGGTACAAAGAACGGTAAAGCCGATGCCCTTTCTCGGATGGGAGTGGAAGAACACTTGGTCAACCCTAAACCTGTACCAATCATTCCCGAACAAAGAATTCTGGGTGTAATCGCCACAGAATCCATAGAGGAAGTTAAGGATAAAGCCAGGCAACTTGTAACTCCAGCAGACATACAGAATTGGCATCTGCAGGGAAAGGACTTTGCAGTAAAGGACAACTTATTGTATTTCCAAGAACGATTATACCTACCCAGCACAGATTTACAGAAAAAAGTAATCTCTTGTTATCACGACTCTTTAATGGAAGGTCATCCCGGTATAGCCAAGACCTCAGAAAAGATCAAGCGCTACTTCTGGTGGCCGTCTTGGAAAAAAGATATCAGAGACTTTATAATGTCCTGTGGAGTATGCGCCCAAAACAAGAGTCAAAAGGAAAGACCAGCAGGCCTCTTACGCCCTATTGACATCCCACCTCGCCCTTGGCATACGCTTTCTATGGACTTCATCACCGATCTACCTCCATGCTCCGGATACAATACGATTCTAGTAATCGTGGACTTATTCTCCAAGATGGCGCATTTCATTCCGCTCAAAGGCTTGCCAACAGCAGCAACTCTGGCCCGAGAATTTCTCGAAAACATCGTCCGACTGCACGGTTTTCCTTCGGTTCTAATTTCGGATCGAGGTAGTCAATTTATTTCTAATTTTTGGCGAAGTTGCTGTCGGTCGGCTCAAATTGATGTGAGACTATCGACCAGTCACCACCCTCAGACCGACGGACAAACCGAGAGGACCAATCAAACTCTGGAACAGTATTTACGCTGCATGCTGCAACAAACTGAAAAAACTTGGAAAGATATCCTTTGGATAGCCGAGTATGCCTACAATAACTCTGTCCATTCGGGAACTGGGAAAACCCCATTTTTTCTTTTGTACGGCAGTCACCCTAGAACCTCGGAGTTGGATCCCCTCCAAGATCTTGAAACACCAGCAGTAGACTACCTGCATTCTACAATCACCCAAGCCTTTAAGGAAGCTGTTTCTCACCTTCAAAGGGCTAAAGAACAATACAAGAAAGGAGCAGATCAACATCGGAAGGAAGCCCCTCACTATCAAGTAGGGGATCAAGTCTGGTTATCCACCAAATATCTATCTCTAAAAGGGCCACGCACATTCAACCCAAGATACCTTGGTCCCTATTCCATCACTACCATAGTAAACCCAGTAGCGGTCAAGTTGGACTTGCCCACGCACATGAAGATACATCCGGTCTTCCACGTCTCTCTATTAAAACCCGTGCAACCTCAAACCCGACTAACCAAATCTCCAAAACCTATCCTAGTGGATGGAGGACTCGAGTTTGAAGTCAAAAGCATTCTGGATTCCAAGATCTCCAAATCTAAACTATTCTACCTAATTGACTGGAAAGGCTACGGCCCCCAAGAGAGATCCTGGGAACCTGCTGAATATGTCCACGCTCCTCGCCTAATCAAAAGATTTCACCGAACATTTCCTGACAAGCCAAAACCCCCAGAAAAGCCCGGTTTGGGAGGGGCCTTGAGGGGGGGTACTGTCATGATCTCTGCTTCCAAAAGGTCAGGGTTTTCCCAACTCCCTTGGAAGCAGATCCATAACCCAGGTTCCGAGTGCCAACCAGTCCCAATTGGGACATTTTGGACCCAGTCCTGGCGCCAGTGGCACCAGGCTCATAAATATGCCCAGTCCCAGCGCTGGAAGCGCCGGGCTCATAATGCTTGGGTGGACTTACCTTCAGCAGACCATGCTGCTTACTTGCCTGCCAGTTGAGCCTCTAATCCTCTTCTGTTTGGAACTACTTTTCCTGTTGGGTGGGGCTGGAGCCACTCCCTAGATTCAGAACACTGGAACTCTTCTGGAAGGCAGGAACTCTTTTCTTACCAGGAACTCTTTTCTTACTTAGGCGTGGCTGTGGAAGGAGACACCTAAGCACTACAGGAGGCTATTTAAACCACACCCGGTGGATGAATCTTGCTTTGCGTTATTCTGCAACCTCTGCAGCAGAACGCTCATCGTGTCTTCTGCATCCGGTCCTGGGCCTAAGGAAAAAGGCTTACCATCCTGAATCCAGTCTTCAGCAACACCTATAAAGACAAGAAAGAACAGGTTAGCATTCCGGCATCTGAAAGGCAAAGGCTTACCATCCTGAATCCAGTCTTCAGCAACACCTATAAAGACAAGAAAGAACAGGTTAGCATTCCGGCATCTGAAAGGCAAAGGCTTACCTACTCTTCGTGCGCTCTGGAGGTCTTCACACTGCATTCCGGCATCTGAAAGACAAAAGTTTACCAACTCTTCGCACGCTCCGGAGGCCTTCGGCGCTGCATCCCGCATCTGAAAGACAAAACAAGGTGCGTTTAAAGACATTGGGGAACTTTAATACTCACGTGCCATTACTCTTTCCACATCTAATCCAGTGGGTATTCCGGCACCCTGCAGCCGCTCCGAACTCGTACCTGCAAAATAAAAAGACAGTTAGAGCGCATAGTGAAGCAAGCAACAAGCGCTTACTTACGTGCTTCCAGGCGCTTCTATTCATCACACGGGCTCCATCTTCAACTCACTTCAGCCCGTCATCCGCCATCGCCGGAACCCTGCAAAACAAGAGACATCATTACTAAAGACTTTAAAGACATTTGAATGACTCGAAACTTACCGTTCGTGCAGTAAACGACGGACAGCAGTCCTCTGAAGTCAAGAGGCCTGCGCTACCTATCCAGTGAAGAAACTGGTTACAGCACCCTGCCCCGAGGCAGATGGAGAGCTCGGCATTCACTTACCTAAGGTGAGAGCGTTAACCTTTGGGGGTCTACAGGAGAGGAGAAGAGGAAAGAGATAGGGACACCCCGATAACCCCAGTTCATTAACCCCATATTTTCTATCTGCAGACATCTTACTCTACACGTCAGGCATACAGTGCACAGAGGTCCAGCCCAAAGAGCCAACCGGGTGCTACACATCACCTTTGAAGATACGGTAGTCGCCCAGTCAAGACCGGCGCCTCTGCGAGAATCAGGTGAGCGTTACACAGACTTCCTTTCAAGCCATAAAGGGCCCTCTGACAGTCTTCAGTCCAATTAACCTTGCTAGGTTGTTTGGGCGAAGTCAACGCTGTCAGGGGTGCAGCTATGGTTCCATAGTCTGCCATGAAATTGCGATAATACCCAGTGAGGCCCAGAAAGGCTCTCACCTGGGTTTGAGTAGTGGGAGTCTCCCAGTCCTGTACATCCTGTACTTTACTGGGGAGAGGTTGGATTTGACCCCCTCCTACCTCATGACCAAGATAGGTGACTTTCCCCTGAGCTATCTGGCACTTGATGGCCTTGATAGTGAGGTTAGCCCTCTTTAGCGCCTGCAACACTTTATCCAGATGAGTCAAATGCTCTTAACAGGTGGAACTGTAGACGGCAAAAGGCTTCCAGCCCACTGAGCGCATGGTTGACTAATCTCTGGAAAGTGGCAGGGGCGTTCTTCAGCCCGAAAAGCATAACCCTAAACTGGTAGAGTGCCTCTGGTGTTGAGAACGCCGTCTTTTCCTTGGCATGGTCTGTCAGAGCTATTTGCCAATAGCTTGAGGTAAGGTTGAAGGTGCTCACAAATTTGGCAGCACCTGTGGTGTCCACAAGCTCATCAGCCCGGGGCAAAGGGTGTGCGTCAGTTTTGGTGACGGCATTGACTCCTCTGTAGTCCACACAAAAACTCCAATCCTTGGTACCTGCCTGGGAACTTGCCTTGGGGACAAGGACCACGGGACTGACCAGGGACTGGTTGAGGGTTCAATAACACCCAGATCCAACATCTTGGCGACCTCAGCCTGGATGTGGTTCTTGACGGTATCTGACATATGGTAGCACCTGCTTTTGACAGGCACACTGTCACCAGTGTCAATCTCGTGCCTACACCACGGTGTAAGGCTTGGTGTCAGTGAAAACAGAGAGGCGTACTGCCGGAGCAAAGCCCGGCAGGCCTTCTGCTGCTCTGTCGTCAGATCGGGAGAGAGATGCACCCCCTCCACGGAGCCACCCTGAGGGTTGCTATGAAGCAAATCAGGAAGGTGCTCACTCTCATCCTCTTCTTGCCCTGAAGCTAGCAAGAGGCATGAGACTTCGGCCCGCCTGTGGAAAGGCTTGAGCCTGTTAACATGGAATATCTTAGGGGCTATCCCAGAGGCTCCCATGTCTACCAGATAATTGACCTCGCCCATCTTGGAGATTATCCTGAAGGGTCCAGTCCATTTATCCGCCAAAGCCCGAGGCTTGGTAGGCTCCATCACAAGGACCTCCAGTCCCGGAGTCCAATCCACTTGCGATGCTTTAAGGTCATGCCAGTACTTATTCAATTCCTGGCTGGCCTTAAGATTCGCTGTTGCCTGACCCATCATCTGTGTCATCCTCCGTCTGAGGCCTAACACATAGTCCCCCACTTGCTTGGTGGGACCTGGAGGGGTGGCCTCCCAACCTTCTCGGATCAAGGCGAGGGGCCCCCTCACGGGATGTCCAAAGAGTAACTCAAAGGGGCTGAAACCAACACCCTCTTGAGGTACCTCTCTGTAAGCAAACAGCAGGCATGGCAGGAGACGATCCCACTTCTTCCTGAGGGGCTCTTCCAAAGTGCCTAACATGCCCTTGAGAGTTTTGTTAAATCTCCCAACCCAACCGTTGGTCTAGGGTGGTAAGAGGTTGAGAATTTGTAAGTTACCCCACATTCTTTCCACATGATTTTCATGTAACTCGACATGAAGTTGGATCCCCTATCAGAGAAAACCTCCTTAGGGAATCCAACACGGGTGAAAATGCCCAGGAGAGCCCTGGCAACCACCTTGGCTGTAACCGTCTGAAGGGGTATAGCCTCAGGGTACCTGGTGGCATGATCTACCAAAGCGAGGATGAACCGATGTCCACCCGACGTGGGAGGGTCAAGGGGACCGACGATGTCGATGCCAACCCTCTCAAATGGTGTGCCCACCACTGGCAACGGTTGAAGTGGGGCGATGACTCTGCCTCCAGTCTTGTCAGACAGCTGACAAGTTGGGCAGGTCCTGCAGTGGGACTCCACTTCTACTCCCATCCGTGGCCAGTAGAAATAGGCAGAGAGCCTCTGCTTAGTCTTCTTGGTACCAAGATGACCAGCCAAGGGTACCTCATGCGCCAACCGCAGTAGGAAGGGCCGGAAAACCTGGGATACCACCAACCTCTTGAGGGCACCAGGTTCAGGCTTAGTGGGCTCACTAACAAGGAGCTCACCCTCCCAATAAATCCGAAATGTCCTAGGTACTTCTCCCTGTGCCTGGGACAGGGCCTGTGTCCTCAGACCCTCGAAAGAGCGACACTCTCTCTGTCCCTTACAGAAGTCCACCCAAGAAGTTCCCCCTTCAGCCAACAAGCATTGAAGGTTGGGATGATCCTCCGGGTTAAGAGCCTTTCCCACAGGAAAGTCTTCTGGATCGTCTCCCACAGGAGTTGAGACGGGATTTACCACTGGACCCAGCCCGTCCGGAGCATGGATCCCAATGGGTGCTGTCGGCACAGCGGGAGGAGTAGGGGCTCCCTCCACAGCCGCGGCCTTCTTACTCCTCCGTTTCTTTCGTGCCTTGGGTTTCCCTGTTGGCAAGGGTAGCGGGCTCGCAGCCACACCCTGTGTGACCTGCGATCGGGTGACTGCCACAACAGCCATGGGTAGACCATCCGTGATCATCCCCAACTCGACCAAATCGTTTCCTAACAAGATGTTCGCAGGCACGTTGTCCTGAACCAGGACCGGAAGCTTTGCTGTCTTGTCTCCAATCGTAATGTTGACTAAGGCTACAGGCGATAATTTGGGAGGCCCACCAGCTAACCTGGTGGTTCTCAGAGGAGAACCTACGTAGTCCTCTGGCTTGAGCAGGGTCCTGTCCACCACTGTCATGCTTGCCCCAGTGTCTAGGCTGGCCATTCAAGAGGACACTTCTCAAAAACCTATGAGTGTTTTGCGGGATAGTCGCCAGTACTTCTGCGTACTGGTCCCAGGCCCCAAGAGACACTAAGGAAATCTCTACGGGAGCACCGAAGGTGATCCCAGTAGAGGAGGGGAGGACGGTGGCCTCCACCTCAGGTACAGAGTAGGGATAGGTCAGTATGACAGCCTGGACTTCAAGTGCCTTACCCTTACACTTGGGGCCACCCCTTCGGTGAGCCAGAGCACCACAATCCCAGCATGTGCCGGGGGTATGGTGCTGGAAACACTGGGACCCTGCTTTGCAGCAGGCGGACCAGTACTCTTACTCCCACCCACAACAGACTTATCCCCACTAGGTTTTTGGGTCTTCGGAGAGGAAGGTTTTGGTTTACCCGACTGTGATTGCTTTTGGGACTCCTCGGCTTTCTGAGAGGCCCCCTTTTCTTTGTGCTTGTCCTTCCTACTGGAGTCCTTAGGGGACACCCGGTGGGAGACCCACTTGTCAGCCAACCTAGCCAGCTTAAAGGGGTCCAAAATGTTCTGGTCAGCAATATACTGACGCAGCTCTGACGAACAGGCTTCCGAAAAATGCTCAAAAAACAAGAGGTGACACAATTCAACAAACGTTTTCACTTTGTAACCATCAAAACACTCCATCATGTTCATGTGCGCAGCACTCACCCAGTCAACCCAAGACACATTCTCTCGTTTCTTAAAATCCCTGAACCGTTCAAGATATTGGGTAGGTGTTTTGCCAAACTTGGCGATTAAAGCAGACTTCATGCACTCATACTGACCCCTTTCTTCCACACTCAGCTTCAGAATACAGTCATATCCAGTTTGAGGCACTCTGCTTAACAAACACTTAGCCCAATCTCTCTTATCAACATTGTGAATTGCACAAGCCATTTCAAACGCTTCAATCCATTGGAGGATATCAGAACTCTCCGCATACACACCAACCAAATCTTTCATAAACTTGGTTGCTGGGGACCTGACACTCTCAACTGGTTTTGCTGAAGTCTCCACTCGAGCTTTCTCTAACTGGATTCGCTGACATTCAGTGTCCCGGTTCTTGAGTTCAAGGTCCTTATCTTTGAGTTCAAGATCCCTATCTTTTAGCTTAAGATCCCGGTTCTTGAGCTCCACTTGCTGTGCCAACTCCTCTTTCTTAAGCTCAGCATCTAGTTCCAACTTGCGATATTCAAAGGCTAACTTCATCCTCATTAACTCAAGCTCTAAAGAACTGCTGGGGTTCGGAACAGAGGCAGCAGGAATGGCGGCATTCCCAGAATCAGTTTCGGCGACAACCCCCGGGGTAGAGTCCTCATTGGTTACCTCCCCCCCTTCAAGAGTTTCACAATCGATCTGGTAGTCCACCAGGGCAGCTATTAGCTCAGCCCTAGACTTATCCGCAAAGGCTAATTTCCCTGGCTTTGCAAGCACTCTGGAGAGCCTCTAAGCTCATCTGAGTCAATTTACAATTCGCAATAGATTCCATTGCTTGTAATGCAGTTATCTTGTATACGACTAAACCTTAATTTAACAAAGTGCAGATATCCTTCGTAAGTGGCACGGTTATACACTGAGTCTTAAAATCATAAGCATCCCACCGCTGCCACCAGCTGTAAAGACCGGAGGGGGGGTCTGCACTTCCGCTCTCTATATGGTAGAGGGGAGGCACAAAGACCCCGGCCAAGATTCTCTATTACGGTAGCAATGGACTAGCAATCAAGGCCTACCTTCTCGGGAGGTGATGCGAGCTGGTTCTTAAGTACAGTGTAGTCCCCAAGCACCCACAAAGGAATGTCCACACACTGTATCGGTTACAACACAGTCTTTATATAATTAATGTTCAAAGGTATATACAATATCACAATAACTCACTTTGTACTCCGAAAATCAACAATGGTAAATATGTACAATTCTAAAGTGGTACCACTAATGTTATTAGATCTTATTCAAGTGCATACGGTCAGGATGACACACAGATCAAAATAAAGAGGAAAACCAGCAGTAGAGAAAGGAAGGAAAGCAAGATAGTTGAGCAATAGGCAGAATACTGGTAACTACCATTAAACACAGTTCTGTGTGGAGATCCCCCCACCTGGGCAACCTGTAGAAGAAAGATACAAGCACAAGCCATAAATTGTTCCCCCTTCGACTTCCCAATAGTTCTGCAACCCCAAAGTACCTTGGTGTTGTAGTGTTCCGTGTCAGGGAAATCCACAACCCTTCTTGAGTGTCCTCCCTTTCAGGCAGGAGTCACGGCTCGTCGAACGTCCGACGGAGAACAGGTTGAGCTACGACGGTGAAGTGGCCGCGTCGTTCCTAGCGATGCTCATTAACGGGGAAGCGTAAACGTCCTGCAATGAAGAGGCGCGCGGGGCACCTCGGTGTCGATAGTTCTGGACCGCAAAGAGTTCAAGAACTGTGGCCCAGCAAGAGCGTCGAGTCGTCGGCGTCTCTGTGGTCTTTGGGTGGTGGGAAACCCACCGGTGGATGCTCCTCTGCACGTCGACGGTCAGGCCTTCTCCAGCAGGATACAGCGGCGACGATGCGGACGAGAGCGTCCTTGGATAAATGAAGTTTCTTAGGCAACGGGAGCACAGCGGCTCCAGTCGGCGACGGCGGTCATCGACAGTGGCGGACAACAGTCCGGGCGCTTCTCCTTGGAGTTCCGCAGCAGTCCCTGTATCGGGTCGGCAGCCTGTCGAAGGTCTGTCTACCAGGGAGTTTAGGCAAAGATCAGCTGTGCACGATGGTCCCTCGTAGCTCGGGAAGAGGGTGCCTTACCAGGTCCTCTCTGGGTTAGTTCTTGAAGCACAGCAGCTTTCAGATTGCGAAGCAGAGTAACAGCAATTCTTCTCGTCCAGCAGGGCTCAAGGTTAAGCTTCACTCCAGTTACTCGTCATAGTGGACTTCAGCTTCTAAACATGATTCCTAGCAGTGAGAGGTCCCCAGATATACTGTTTGTCTCCCATTCATTCCGCTGGGTCATACTCAAGCATCCAATCACGACTACAGGCATTCATGCAAGCAGGCAGCCAATCAGGCACACGAGGTATTCAGGCCATTCACTTCTCTCCAGACACTCACAACAAGTTATGTGTATTGGGACAAGTACCGAGCCATTCAACACCCCAAGCTACATTCATACCGGTTTCGGGCAGGGCTGTCTCAGCCATTGTGTCAAACCCCAGATACTAGACAGCCACAACATAGAATGTATATTTGTCACACACTCCATTCAGCCAGGTCCCACCCACAGGCGTACCCACAACATACGGTCGTTGAGAAGGCTCCAGCCAGTCTGGTCGGCACTTCCCCACACTACCATATACGGAACTTCCACCCAACAGCCAGTCAGGGGAAAGGGACAGAGGCAGGGCTTCCCGGGACTTCGGGAAGATCAGGGTAACAGGTGATGGAAGGCAAGAGGCCATGGGGGCTATTTTGTCTCCATCAGGAATCTACTGATTCCAATGACAGGGCATGGGCATCCCAAAATGGAGGACGCTCAGGGTACCAGTCATTTCAGCACGGAGCTGCCACCAGCCCATACCCTGCTCTGTGGGTCACACACAGGTGCCCAAAAACATACACTAGGGGCACAGGGTTGTACCCCTATCCATGCGTGCCATAAGGGTATCCCATGGGTCTGTTCACCAAACCAAAAGAGAGAGAGCCACACCGCCAGGAGTCTCACCTGAACTCCTGCACGGAAAACACGACAGAACACACGATAAAAGCAGTAAAGGACAAGGATACGGAGGCCCATCCGATGCATTTCCAGCATCACACCTGTCCAGCTCTTTACAAATCTTGGTTTTTGTAACTGGAGGGAAGGGCCCTTGAAGTGTCAGAGCAGAGGGCTGTAGAGAACAAAATACACAAGTGGGTTCGCTCTGACAACTAGATTTAGAGGGGGTACTCTTTTTTTGAAGTACACATTAAGTTATTTAGTCATGTCACAGGTATTCAATCATGTGTAATAAAGGTGAAACCTAAACACAAATAGAATTAAAGATTCACATATTCACATATGGTAAAGTTGCATTTATTAATTATGCATCTCAACATAGAGGGATTAGTAACCCAAAGTATTTAGTTTTTTATCAAAGGCTTTTGCAATGTTGTAGACCTTTGCATTTAAATTTGTAAATTCGAAAAAGTTTTTTCACAAATATAGTTCCATTTTGGTGCTTTGGAATTGAATAGTGACCACCACCTATTAGTGACAAGTGATAGTAGATTTTATCTATATAAACATATTACAACCAATATAGCTTTTCAAATTTATTGTTGTCAATATTGGTTGTAATATGTTTATATAGATAAAATCTACTATCACTTGTCACTAATAGGTGGTGGTCACTATTCAATTCCAAAGCACCAAAATGGAACTATATTTGTGAAAAAACTTTTTCGAATTTACAAATTTAAATGCAAAGGTCTACAACATTGCAAAAGCCTTTGATAAAAAACTAAATACTTTGGGTTACTAATCCCTCTATGTTGAGATGCATAATTAATAAATGCAACTTTACCATATGTGAATATGTGAATCTTTAATTCTATTTGTGTTTAGGTTTCACCTTTATTACACATGATTGAATACCTGTGACATGACTAAATAACTTAATGTGTACTTCAAAAAAAGAGTACCCCCTCTAAATCTAGTTGTCAGAGCGAACCCACTTGTGTATTTTGTTCTTTACAAATCTTGGCCTGAGCAAGCACAAGTTTGTCTGCAAATGTCTTTTGAACTTGTGTGCAATGTTCCTTTTTAGGGTTTATATTTTAGTTCGGTAGGCTTTTCCCATGTTCTAAACAGTTTAAAGAGTTCCTTCATTTCATTTCCTGCCCTGCTTATTTGTTCATTATAATGGTTACATGTGGCTTCTATGATCTTGTCTTTATACACCTTCTCCCTATGTTTCCATTCTTCTTCATTTTTAGGAATTTTTTCCTTGAGCCATATATGCTACGCCTGTCTTTTCCTTATCTTTAGCTGGACCAATTCCGGGGAGACAATTAAAACCAGCGTCTGCACAGGACGCAGGTTTTTCCGAATGCTGCGCACTCCGCGAATCTGATTGTAATACAGGTAAGCGAAAGGACAAGGATAGCAGAGACAACAATACTGTCAGTGTGTGGGGCATATAAAGTTAAATATTAAATTGTGATTTTTCACAGGCCATCTCACGAGAGTATGGCATTGAGGTAACACGGGATGACATAGAACGGAAGGCACATATACCGCCGCTAAGACAGGTACACCCTATGAAGTTCTTATGACAACGCACCATAATGGATAGTCAATCACAATCTTACCTTTATTTCATTTTATTTTGTCTTCTGCTATTTGCAGTGATACAAACCCTATGACTGAAATTACGAGAAATTGTATGTGTTTACGCTTACCTTATTATTGAACATCTTTGTCTTGAATGTAAATGAAATTTTACAATATGGATATATGCATTGTGTGAATGACATCATTGCTAAATATGCTTAACTGACCTAACTGTTTTGCATTTACACTGTTTTTCACTTTGACGGGAAATGGGGATGGGTCATTTTTAACATGAATTAAATGTGACTATGATTTAATATTTGTTTTTGACATAACAAACGGTGGTATGTTGCATAATGATATGAAGGCTAGTGCCTAGAGCCCTGATGACGGACAGTGTCCAAAATGCATTGGCATAACACCTTATAGGCACAATACTAGCGAAGGATGCCTAAGCCTCAATAATAAAGAGAAGACAAGATTCTTCAGAATTTTACCAAAGAGTACAGAGTGGTGTTTGTGAAATAACATTGCAAAATAATACCACAGTATTGATTTGAATTTGAGCAACTTGCATTGGAGAGCAGGGGAGAGCACACCTAGGGCCAGATTTAGTTCTGATCCCTTTCTCTTTGTCCAATTCTGGGGAGAACCACTTTTGATGATTGGGAGAATCCCTAACGCTTCAATGCTTGTTAGGAGCAAAACTGTCAAGCAAAGCTGTCATGTGTCTATTGTAACTCTCAATCAATACGTCAGGATGATCCAGCTCATTTGTCTGTGTC
Source organism: Ambystoma mexicanum (assembly GCF_040938575.1). Classification (NCBI taxonomy): domain Eukaryota; kingdom Metazoa; phylum Chordata; class Amphibia; order Caudata; family Ambystomatidae; genus Ambystoma; species Ambystoma mexicanum. The sequence continues at coordinate 681,910,385 of NC_090921.1, read as the reverse complement.
ATCGGGGCATGTCTACATCCCGCGAGATCATCAGATGTAATGGCCCAATAGTTTCTCCCTAAAACCTTATGTGGCAACTCATGTTGCTGCCTAAAAGGTATGGGGAGTTGAATCTGACACATAAGAGAAGAATTACCTGACCACACACAGGGAGTAGTAGTGGCGCCTGTCAGTGTTATATTCTAGCTGGCCAGCCAGTTCGAAGTATTTCCCTTTATGTGCGTTGGGTCAGAGTTATGTATGTCAATGTTTCCATTGTTCAGTAGTCTTTCTAATTCAAGTGCTTCCTTATCTCTTGAGTCTCCTCTCCAAAGATTAAATCACCCAGAAGGATTATAGCACTGTTAGCTTTTTGCATGGAGGATAGCAAATATGTGAGATCTTCATTAAACAGAGGGGTCTCACCTGGTGGCCTATAAAGCGATACAATATGTATGCTAAAATTGTGATTAGGAATGATCTTCGTGTGTAAAATATCACATCCTTCTCAATCCGCCTTCACCTCATACATCCCAGGTATTTCTTTTTACATATAATAGCTACCCCACCCCCCTGACCTGTTTTACGATTTTTCCCAAAAAAGGCATAGCCGGGGGGTTTTGGGAGGGGGGGTCACTTACTCTATAACCGGGCCATGGGCATCTGTGAGCCATGTTTCTGTTATACACATTATGTTAACATCTTTTTCCAAAATAAAGCCGTGAACATCTAAGGTGTGTTTCACTAAGGACCTGGTATTAAGAAGAGCAAGGTTAAAAGAACTAATTAGGGGCATCTCCTTAAACAACCTGTTCAATCGTGGCACATTATTGTTCATCGTAGGAGCAACTTCCTTAAATTCACCCTAATTCGTGGATGGTACAGTACATTGTGGGTGTATGAGGGACTGATCTCCTGTTGACATTACCTGCCTCGTTGACTCTTGCGTCTCTTCATTCTGGATTGTGGGGACTCCCCACTCGTGGGCCTTAAAAGCAACCTCACAGGGGTGTGGGGGTAGTTATAGCAATTACCAGATGTGAGAGGTGGGTATTATTAGTTGGTAAAACCTGCTGTATTAGACTGGGCCTGGTTGTCCCAGTAGTGTACCCTTTCTCCTCCAGGAGTGGTGGCTCTTTTGTCTGCACGGACAGTGTTTCCCCCCCCATAGGTCTTGATAGCGTCCTCATGGTGCGGGACAGCCCGGGACTACTGGGCTCTGAAGACTCTGCCCCAAACAAACCATCCAGGAGAACACAATGGTACATTGGGCGCTTATCGAGCTTCAGCCTCGAGAAGGGCATCCTCCGACCTGTTGATTTTTCACAATTTAGCTCTTGCACAAAACTTTACAAGGAGTTCAGCCAGACATCATTATTTAGTAAGGAGCTAGATATACTGCAAATTCGATATTGCAGTTTGTTTGGCCGGCCCATCCTATCCCCTAACATATGCCCTTTCTTTCTGTATCAGAAGAGTTCCCTTCACCTTCCTGCAGACACAGCACCACCCTTAGGCCAAGGCATGGTGCACTCCACTTTACTGGTCACGATGAGGAATCCACACTCCATCATTTATCTTTTCTGCTAGCATTTCTACATGAAGCACCCTCAGAAGGGTTCCAGCAGCATCCTAAAACCGAAACTATGGAGCTGCCTCAATGGCAGCTGAGTGGTGGCTGGCTGGGGCGGGGGAAATTATATTTTGGCTTGTGGCTGTGAGAACTGTGTGAGAAGAGTTTTAGGGCCTGATTCATGGAATGTTTTCCTATGGGATTGTGCCATTTTTTATATTTATGTATTTATATAGCGCTGCAGCCCGCAGGCATCAGAGCGCATTACAATAGAACAATGGCCTTTGTGACTGGACGACAAGGAGTGAAGGTTAAAGTTCGATACCTATGCTTTGATATTTTGATTTTAATTAAAGAGCTGAGTCTTTAGTTTCTTGCGGAAACATAAGTAATTTGTTTCTGTTCTTAAGTTCAAGGGCAGTTCGTTCCATTTGGTGGTCTGCCCAGGCCATTTGATCTTCTTGTTGGCTTGACACATACGTGTCCTTTGTCTCTAGATCTCAAATTGCAAGTGGGCTCATACCAGGAGAATTGCTTCTTTAGATACTCTGAGGCTTTTCCGTAGAGGCAGCGATGGACTAATGTCAGAGATTTAAATACAATTCGGTCTTCAATGGCGAGCCAATGGAGGTTCCTCCTATTGCCTGCAATGTGTTCTCTTTTAGTTTTACCAGTTATTGTTCTTATGGTGTTGTTTTGGATTATCTGGCATTGTTTGATACTCATTGCTGGCTCCAAGCAGGAGGGAGTTTCCGTAGTCAAGTCAAGAAAGAATAGTGGCCCTAGCTATTGTTGTACTGTTTTGTTTGTTGAGCAGAGGTTGGTTGTTTCTAAGGAGTCTTTGATGGTACTGGCAATTTATTTTTTAGTTAGGCAACTTGGGCCTCTGCCTCCATTGATGCCTCTAAGAAGATGCCCAAACTTGTTCAGAAACTTTGATTACCGTCTCTTTGATTTTGAATGAGGAATAAGTAGTGTCATGCTTTTTTCTGGCGCTGGGGGAGCCAAAATTCATGAGCTCTGTTTTGGTGCCATTAAGGCACATCCAATTCACCTTCATCCATGTTTCTATGATATTATATAGGGTATTATAAAACACTTCATGACTCAGGCCCTTAGTCTTGTGGGAGACACCAGGGTAGACCAATGGGAGAAACGACCAGGGATTCTGGCCTGTGACCCCAATCTCCCGACAGGCTAAACGTCCCTGCTGCTCATTGAGCACAGCACCTGAGCAACTTAGAGAGAAGTTAGAGATGGCTCCCAGCCTACCAACAAAAATACTAATGAAGTTAATATGGGCACCTGGCATCCTCATATATTAAGCAACCTTTCATCTGAACCCCCATTACCCTTAGCGTGTAGTTTATGCTAATGAGTGTAGTTTCCAGATTGCCCATTCCTTCATCTGCCAATTTCCACATCCTTGTTTCACAAAGGGTACAATGTATTTTTGATAGAGAGAGGGACAGGGAGAGAGAGAGAGAGAGAAATTGACAGTAGCAATGTGAGAAAGGGAAATAGGACCTCTTTGCAAGTGGGGAGTTCACAGACTTCTATCACCTTGTGAGACCATGTTCATGTGTTGATGACTTCTAATGCTTTGTGAGGTATTCTGTGCCATGTTATGATTTTCTACATGTGGTTTTTATGATTGTCTTAGCCCATCCAAGCCATTTTCCCAGATCCCACCCAACACTTCTTTCCCCCATCACTTCTGCCCCTCGTTTTTCTACTAGCCTCTTCTCCCCGGCCAATAATCTCACCACTAACATCTCCTACCACCTTACACCACACACAAACCCTCCACACATCGCCACTGAGCGGCTAGCCATTACCACATGAACATTAATCGAGCTATGGCCAAGCCCTCCTCTCTAGCCCTATCACACCCTCTCCAGGTCAGCAGGTAAGTAGACCCAAAGCACTGTACTCTATCAGATCTTGGTCTCTCCACTTCGAATAGCAAACTCCCAAGCACTCCCGCCAATCCAATAGAAGCAGAATGGCACTCTGGTCTCCAGTGCTTTCAACCATCAACCATCAACACCACAGGTTTCACATGTGCCTCTCCGGCTATTCCCCATCCCTCTCTTTAGTACAGAGCCTTGCACAGTACGGCCAAAAATCATGGCCAATGGGCACTTATAGAAGATCACATTACATCACATTACATGTTCTACCTCTCAGAAAGCCCATCTGTAGGGGCTCCTGCCAAGCCAATATGAGGAGGTGGTACACACCTCAGCCATTGTGTTTGTCCAGCTCCCATTCAAAGGATATTTGCTCCAGGCCAGCTTTAAAGATTGATGGTAACTTTAGTGACCAGGCCCACACTTCCAACTCAGGCCGGCATGTCCATCTCACAGGCTGCTGCAGCCATTGCTCCCAGTCCCCCACAAACGCTCTGTAGGAACATTTTGAAAACCTGTTAACCTTGTCCTTCACTTAGACTTTAATGGCCATCAATGTCACTTACAGTAAGTTTACTCGTTAATCCGAAGGACCCCATTAACACCAATTGGAAACAATCAAACTATTTTAATAATTCCACCCCAAACCGTGTAATGGTAATTAGTTGCTAAACGTGTGCCATTGTTATAAATGTGCCTGTCTGTCTGTACCTTGCATTGTTTGTTTCTTAACAGAATTGCATTTGTGCTTTTCGATTTGAGCACCGGCTAGCACCTCTGGCAGAATTCTAACTTGAACTCGGCCTGCGCTACCATAGGGGAGCCGTGTCTAACTTCACGGTGGATTGCTTCGCTCTGTGCACTACTGAATTATAGTATTGTGGAAGCTCGGTTCAAGCATGCTAAGCTTCTGCCCAAAATACCAACAAATCAACAAAGAAGGAAAATGGCATCACAACGGGAGAGGCGTGATATGGAGAGGGGGTCCTAGAGAAAGATGGGAGCAGTGAGGGGAGAGGACCCTAATGGATATGGTGGCATGGAAGGAGGAGACGGCATGTAGGGGATGGCATGGAGCAGAGAGGGCGTGGAGAGCAGAGGGAGCAGCATGGAAGGGGAGAGCAGTGAGACGGAGAGGAATTAGAATACGAGAGGACACTGAACGGCATTAGGCATGGAAGAAGGTTACGGCAGAGAGGAATATGAGGCGGTGTAGAGGGCATGGAAGAAGGGTACGGTGGGGAAGAGGAAGAGGACATGGGAGAAGGGTACGGTGGGGAAGAGGACATGGATGAAGGGTACGGTGAGAAGGAAGAGGAAATGGAATAAGGATACAGTGGGTAAGGAATATGAGTAGGTGGAGAGGGCATGGAAGAAGAGGACATGGATGAAGGGTATGCTGGGGAGGAAGGGGGAATGGAATAAGGGTACGGTGGGTAAGGAATATGAGTAGGTGGAGATGGAATGGAAGCAAGTTACGGCAGAGGAGAAAGAGGACATGGAAGAAGGTTACAGCAGGGAAGGAATGTGAGATGGAAAGAGGGAATGGTGTGAGATAATGACTAAAAGAATCAAAGGGATTCAGGGGACGACCTACAGGGAGAGAGCGCGAGCGCGGAAAAGCCAAACAGGCAAAGGCTGGGTAAAATGGTAGGGAATAGGGCATGGGGGCAGCAAAAAGGAAACGTGTATGGGGTGAATGTCGTAAAGGGAAAGAGGGTATGGAAACCAGAGAACATGGAAGGCGAGAAAGTATGGAAGGAGGCGTGTCATAGTGGGGGGATAGGCTTGGGCTGGGGTGAGCTTAGTATGCTAGAAGGGAAAGGGGAAGGAAAGGGTTTGAATGGGGAGAGAGGTCACATGGAAGCGCAAGAGAGAATGAAGAGAGCGGGATTTTGGGGAAATATAGCCTAGGTTCATGGAAGGGGATGTGACACCAAGCAAAGCATGGAATGATGAGAAGGAGACAGTGGAGGAGAGAACCCCCTCCCATCGAGAGGGTCGTTTGAGATCTGCGTCCCCTCCCCCGCCCCCGTTTGAGTGCAGGAGAAATCCACCCCACCCTCATGACAGTGCAAGTGAAACACTCACCTGCAGCACTACTTTATACTGCAGGAGAAATCCCCACCCCCATTATGTGAGTGGAGAAAGGCCACATCCACCGTTAGGTGTGGGGGGTGCGTGTAGAAGTGAGTGGGTGGAAATGACGGGCATCTCTCAAGCTTCAGCATCCCTTGCCTCAACAAGTGCACTGCCTCTGGGGTTGCCATAGATACCAGTTGCTACCGGCAACGCAAGCCTGGCTTTAAAGCATCCGAGGATGCTCTGATTACGAAGGAAGGGGAGGCAAGACTGGTGCAAACCGCTGGCGGAGCAGATCCCGATCCTACGAGCTTCCCCCGTAACGACTCCACCGCCGCGCTTGAGACACGTCACTCGAGGATCCCGCGCTCCATCGGGAAGACTTGCGCCCTCCGCCCAACCACCCTCACCACCGCACCGGCTGGGTTTCCCTGCCAGGGGAGACCAACAAGTGAGAAGGGGGAGTCTGGCGAGCGGCAGGTATGGCCATTCCATTTTCTGCATAGGGGTGCGCAACGGTGCCCAGAATCCTAAAATGTGCACACTGTACACCGCCTGTGCAGCGAGCCGGTGATGCACGCAACACTGCATAACATCCCCATCGTCACCGTCATCGAAGCGCCCTGCAACAGAGCGCTGTCGAACCCCAAGGCAGGCCAAGCTGCGCCGGGCCAGGTTCTTCCGGGGAAAGGACACCTCAGCATATCTCAGTAGTGCAACACATGCATGTGTGGGGCGGGCTCTTCCAGGGAAAGGGCACTCCGCATATCTCAGTAGTGCAACACATGCATGTGTGGGGCGGGCTCTTCCAGGGAAAGGGCACTCCGCATATCTCAGTAGTGCAACACATGCATGTGTGGGGCTGGGCACTTCCAGGGAAAGGGCACTCCGCATATCTCAGTAGTGCAACACATGCATGTGTGGGGCTGGGCACTTCCAGGGAAAGGGCACTCCGCATATCTCAGTAGTGCAAAACATGCATGTGTGAGGCGGGCTCTTCCAGGGAAAGGGCACTCAGTATGTCTCAGTGTTGCAACACATGCATGTGTGGGACAGACTCTTCCAGAGAAAGGGCACTCAGCATGTCTCAGTAATGCAACACGTGTGGGGCTGGGCACTTCCAGGGAAAGGGCACTCTGCATGTCTCAGTAATGTAACACATGTGTGGGGCTGGGCACTTCCAGGGAAAGGGCACTCAGTATGTCTCAGTGTTGCAACACATGCATGTGTGGGACAGACTCATCCAGAGAAAGGGCACTATGCATATCTCAGTAATGTAACACATGTGTGGGGCTGCGCACTTCCAGGGAAAGAGCACTCCTCATATTTCAGTATTGCAATATGTGTATACGCGGGACAGGCACTTCCAGGGAAAGTTCACTCAACATATCTCAGTTTTGCAACACATGAATGTGTAGGGCAGGCCCTTCCAGGGAAAGGGCACTCGGCATATCTCAGTTTTGCAACACATGCATGTGTAGGGCAGGCCCTTCCAGGGAAAGGGCACTCGGCATATCTCAGTTTTGAAACACATGCATGTGTGAGACAGGCTCATCTAGGGAAAGAGCACTCAGCATATCACAGTCTGCAATGCACGTGTGGGGCAGGCACTTCCAGAGAAAGAGTACTCAATATATGGGGGCAGGAACTACCAGAGAAAGAACACACAACATATCACATTATTGCAATACAGGTGTGGGACAGGCTGTTCCAGGAAAAGAACACTCACCATATCACAGTTTTGCAACGTGTGCATGTGTGGGGCAGGATCCACTAGAATAAGGACACGTACATTTCAGGATTCAGAAGCCTGCTTAACACATTCACAGGGGAATACTCTGCCAGTGTAAGGATGTGGAGCACGTTTTCCGATAGTAAGGGTGCTTTACATATAGCTGCCCCACACATGGGCAGGATCTGCAGGCGTAGGGGCGCATTGCGAATCTCCATGATCCAATATCTGCTTGTGTGGGGCACTGCCCTGCCCCCGCCCATGGACAAGCTCTGCCGGAGTATTGCAGTAAGGGCACTCGGTATAGCTCAATCTTGCAATTCATGCATAGGTGGAGGAGTGCCCTGCCCGTGGGCAAGCTCTGCCGGAGTATTGCAGTGGGGGCACTCGGTATAGCTCAATCTTGCAATGCATGCATATGTGGAGCTCTGCCCCGCCGGTGAGCAAGCTCTGCCAGAGTATTGCAGTAAGGGCACTCGGTATAGCTCAATCTTGCAATGCATGCATATGTGGAGCACTGCCACCGCCCATGGGCAAGTTCTGCCAGAGTATTGCAGTAATGTCACTCAGTATAGCTCCATCTTGCAATGCATGCATATGTGGAGCTCTGCCCCACCGATGAGCAACCTCTGGCAGAGTATTGCAGTAAGGGCACTCAGTATACCTCAATCTTGCAATGCATGCATATGTGGAGCATTGCCCCCGCCCATGGGCAAGCTCTGCTAAGGCATTGCAGTAAGGGCACTCGGAATAGCTCAATATTGCAATGCATGCATATGTGGAGCACTGCCCCCGCCCATGGGCAAGTTCTGCCAGAGTATTGCAGTAATGGCACTCAGTATAGCTCCATCTTGCAATGCATGCATATGTGGAGCTCTGCCCCACCGATGAGCAACCTCTGGCAGAGTATTGCAGTAAGGGCATTCAGTATAGCTCAATCTTGCAATGCATGCATATGTGGAGCATTGCCCCCGCCCATGGGCAAGCTCTGCTAAGGTATTGCAGTAAGGGCACTCGGAATAGCTCAATATTGCAATGCATGCATATGTGGAGCACTGCCCCCGCCCATGGGCAAGCTCTGCCGGAGTATTGCAATAAGGGCACTCAGTATAGCTCAATCGTGCAATGCATGCATATGTGGAGCACTGCCCCTGCCCATGGGCAAGCTCCGCCGGAGTATTGTAGTAAGGGTACTCGGAATAGCTCGATATTGCAATGCATGCATATGTGGAGCACTGCCGGCCCATGGGCAAGCTCTGCCAGAGTATTGCAGTAAGGGCACTCGGTATAGCTAAATCTGGCAATGCATGCATATGTGGAGCACTGCCCCAGCCCACGGGCAAGCTCTGCCAGAGTATTGCAGTAAGGGCACTCGGCATAGCTCGATATTGAAATGCATGCATATGTGGAGCACTGCTCCCGCCGATGGGCAAGCTCTGCCAGAGTATTGCAGTAAGGGCACTCGGTAAGCTCAATCTTGCAATGCATGCATATGTGGAGCTCTGCCCGGCCGATGAGCAAGTCCTGCCAGAGTATTGCAGTAAGGGCACTCGGTATAGCTCAATCTTACAATGCATGCATATGTGGAGCACTGCCCCACTGATGAGCAAGGTCTGCCAGAGTATTGCAGTAAGGGCACTCGGTATAGCTCAATCTTACAATGCATGCATATGTGGAGCATTGCCCCGCCCATGGGCAAGCTCTGCCGGAGTATTGCAGTAAGGGCACTCAGTATCGCTCAATCTTGCAATGCATGCATATGTGGAGCACTGCCCACGCCCATGGGCAAGGTATGCCGGAGTATTGCAGTGAGGGCACTCGGTATAGCTCAATCTGGCAATACATGCATATGTGGAGCACTGCCCCCGGCCATGGGCAAGTTCTGCCAGAGTATTGCAGTAAGGGCACTCGGTACAGCTCAATCTTGAAATGCATACATATGTGGAGCACTTCCCCCGCCCATGGGCAAATTCTGCCAGAGTAGTGCAGTAAGGGCACTCTGTATAGCTCAATCTGGCAATGCATGCATATGTGGAGCACTGCCCCTGCCCATGGGCAAGCTCTGCCAGAGTATTGCAGTAAGGGCACTCGGCATAGCTCGATATTGAAATGCATGCATATGTGGAGCACTGCTCCCGCCGATGGGCAAGCTCTGCCAGAGTATTGCAGTAAGGGCTCTCGGAATAGCTCGATATTGCAATGCATGCATATGTGGAGCACTGTCCCCACCCATGGGCAAGCTCTGCTTGAGTATTGCAGTAAGGGCACTCGGAATAGCTCAATCTTGCAAATCATGCATATGTGGAGCACTGCCCCCACCCATGGGCAAGCTCTGCTGGAGTATTGCAGTGGGGGCACTCGGTATGGCTCAATATTGCAATGCATGCATATGTGGAGCACTGCCCCCGCCCATGGGCAAGTTCTGCAGAGTATTGCAGTAAGGGCACTCAGTATAGCTCCATCTTGCAATGCATGCATATGTGGAGCTCTGCCCCACCGATGAGCAAGCTCTGCCAGAGTATTGCAGTAAGGGCACTCGGTATAGCTCAATCTTGCAATGTATACATATGTGGAGCACTGCCTCCAGCCATGTGCAAGCTCTGCAAGGGTGTTGCAGTAAGGGCACTAAGTATAGCTCAATCTTGCAGTGCATGCATATGTGGAGCACTGCCACCGCCCATGGGCAAGTTCTGCCTGAGTATTGCAGTAAGGGCACTCAGTATAGCTCCATCTTGCAATGCATGCATATGTGGAGCTCTGCCCCGCCGATAATCAAGCTCTGCCAGAGTATTGCAGTAAGGGCACTCAGTATAGCTCAATCTTGCAATGCATGCATATGTGGAGCACTGCCCCCGCCCATGGGCAAGCTCTGCTAAGGTATTGCAGTAAGGGCACTCGGAAAAGCTCGATATTGCAATGCATGCATATGTGGAGCACTGCCCCCGCCCATGGGCAAGCTCTGCCAGAGTATTGCAGTAAGGGCACTCAGTATTGCTCAATCTTGCAAGGCATGCATATGTGGAGCACTGCCCCCGCCCATGTGCAAGCTCTGCCGGAGTATTGCAGTGAGGGCACTCGGTATAGCTCAATCTTGTAATGCATGCATATGTGGAGCAGTGCCCTGCCCATGGGCAAGCTCTGCCGGGGTATTGCAGTAAGGGCACTCGGAATAGCTCGATATTGCAATGCATGCATATGTGGAGCACTGCCCGCCCATGGGCAAGCTCTGCCAGAGTATTGCAGTAAGGGCACTCGGTATAGCTAAATCTGGCAATGCATGCATATGTGGAGCACTGCCCCCGCCCATGGGCAAGCTCTGCCAGAGTATTGCAGTAAGGGCACTCGGCGCTGCTCGATATTGCAATGCATGCATATGTGGAGCACTGCCCCCGCCCATGGGCAAGCTCTGCCAGAGTATTGCAGTAAGGGCACTCGGTATAGCTCAATGTTGCAATGCATGCATATGTGGAGCTCTGCCCCGCCGATGAGCAAGTTCTGCCAGAGTATTGCATTAAGGGCACTCGGTATAGCTCAATCTTACAATGCATGCATATGTGGAGCACTGCCCCGCCGATGAGCAAGCTTTGCCAGAGCATTGCAGTAAGGGCACTCGGTATAGCTCAATCTTGCAATGCATGCATATGTGGAGTACTGCCTCCAGCTATGGGCAAGCTCTGCCAGGGTATTGCAGTAAGGGCACTCGGTATAGCTCAATCTTGCAATGCATGCATATGTGGAGCACTGCCCCCACCCATGGGCAAGCTCTGCTAGGGTATTGCAGTAAGGGCACTCGGTATAGCTCAATCTGGCAATGCATTCATATGTGGAGCACTGCCCCCGCCCATGGGCAAGCTCTGCCAGAGTATTGCAGTAAGGGCACTCAGAATACACTTGGTATAGCTCAATTTGGAAATGCATGCGTATGTGGAGCACTGCCCCCGCCCATGGGCAAGCTCTGCCAGAGTATTGCAGTAAGGGCACTCGGAATAGCTCGATATTGCAATGCATGCATATGTGGAGCACTGTCCCCACCCATGGGCAAGCTCTGCCTGAGTATTGCAGTAAGGGCACTCGGTATAGCTCAATCCGGCAATGCATGCATATGTCGAGCACTGCCCCCGCCCATGGGCAAGCTCTGACAGAGTATTGCAGTAAGGGCACTCGGTATAGCTCAATCTTGCAATGCAGGCATATGTGGAGCACTGCCCCCGCCCATGAACAAGCTCTGCCAGAGTATTGCAGAAAAGGGCACTCGGTATAGCTCAATCCGCCAATGCATGCATATGTGGAGCACTGCCCCCGCCCATGGGCAAGATCTGCCGGAGTATTGCAGTAAGGGCACTCGGTATAGCTCAATCTTGCAATGCAGGCATATGTGGAGCACTGCCCCCGCCCTTGGGCAAGCTCTGCCGGAGTATTGCAGAAAAGGGCACTCGGTATAGCTGAATCCAGCAATGCATGCATATGTGGAGCAATGCCCCCGCCCATGGGCAAGCTCTGGCGGAGTATAGCAGTAAGGGTACTCGGTATAGCTCGATATTGCAATGCATGCATATGTGGAGCACTGCCTCCAGCCATGGGCAAGCTCTGCAAGGGTATTGCAGTAAGGGCACTCGGTATAGCTCAATCTTGCAATGCATGCATATGTGGAGCTCTACCCCGCCGATGAGCAAGTTCTGCCAGAGTATTGCAGTAAGGGCACTCGGTATAGCTCAATCCGGCAATGCATACATATGTGGAGCACTGCCCCCGCCCATGGGCAAGCTCTGCCAGAGTATTGCAGTAAGGGTACTTGGTATAGCTCAATCTGCTCAATCTGGCAATGCATGCATATGTGGAGCACTGCCCCCGCCCATGGGCAAGCTCTGCCAGAGTATTGCAGTAAGGGCACTCAGAATAGCTCGGAATTGCAATGCATGCATATGTGGAGCACTGCCCCCACCCATGGGCAAGCTCTGCCGGAGTATTGCAGTAAGGGCACTCGGAATAGCTCCATATTGCAACGCATGCATATGTGGAGCACTGCCCGCCCATGGGCAAGCTCTGCCAGAGTATTGCAGTAAGGGCAATCGGTATAGCTAAATCTGGCAATGCATGCATATGTAGAGCACTGCCCCCGCCCACGGGCAAGCTCTGCCAGAGTATTGCAGTAAGGGCACTCGGCATAGCTCGATATTGCAATGCATGCATATGTGGAGCACTGCCCCCGCCGATGGGCAAGCTCTGCCAGAGTATTGCAGTAAGGGCAGTCGGTATAGCTCAATCTTACAATGCATGCATATGTGCAGCACTGCCACGCCCATGGGCAAATTCTGCCAGAGTATTGCAGTAAGGGCACTCGGTATAGCTAAATCTGGCACTGCATGCATATGTGGAGCACTGCCCCCGCCCACGGGCAAGCTCTGCCAGAGTATTGCAGTAAGGGCACTCGGCATGGCTCGATATTGCAATGCATGCATATGTGGAGCACTGCCCCCGCCGATGGGCAAGCTCTGCCAGAGTATTGCAGTAAGGGCAATCGGTATAGCTAAATCTGGCAATGCATGCATATGTGGAGCACTGCCCCCGCCCACGTGCAAGCTCTGCCAGAGTATTGCAGTAAGGGCACTCGGCACAGCTCGATATTGCAATGCATGCATATGTGGAGCACTGCCCCCGCCGATGGGCAAGCTCTGCCAGAGTGTTGCAGTAAGGGCAGTCGGTATAGCTCAATCTTGCAATGCATGCATATGTGGAGCTCTGCCCCGCCGATGAGCAAGTTCTGCCAGAGTATTGCAGTAAGGGCACTCGGTATAGCTCAATCTTACAATGCATGCATATGTGCAGCACTGCCACGCCCATGGGCAAATTCTGCCAGAGTATTGCAGTAAGGGCACTCGGTATAGCTAAATCTGGCACTGCATGCATATGTGGAGCACTGCCCCCGCCCACGGGCAAGCTCTGCCAGAGTATTGCAGTAAGGGCATTCGGCATGGCTCGATATTGCAATGCATGCATATGTGGAGCACTGCCCCCGCTGATGGGCCAGCTCTGCCAGAGTATTGCAATAAGGGCACTCGGCATAGCTCGATATTGCAATGCATGCATATGTGGAGCACTGCCCCCGGCCATCGGCAAGCTCTGCCAGGGTATTGCAGTAAGGGCTATCGGAATGGCTCGATAATGCAATGCATGCATATGTGGAACACTGCCCCCTGCCCATGGGCAAACTCTGCCACAGTATTTTTTATTTATGTTATTTATGTATTTAAAACGTGGCGAAAGCTCGCAAGCATCAGGGCGCGACAGAGACACAAAGACGGAGAGTTCAACAGGACAATACAAATAGAAAGGCAAGAGAAGAAAAAGGAAAGGAGTATTACAGGAGGGCCGGCATGGTGGAGGTGTCGATTATTTGAAGAATATGGTCTTCAGCTGTTTCCTGAATTGCAGTAAGGGCACTCGTTATAGCTTAATCTGGCAATGCATGCATATGTGGAGCACTGCCCCCGCCCATGGGCAAGCTCTGCCAGAGTATTGCAGTAAGGGCACTCAGAATACACTTGGTATAGCTCAATCTGGAAATGCATGCATATGTGGAGCACTGCCCCCGCCCATGGGCAAGCTCTGCCAGAGTATTGCAGTAAGGGCACTCGGAATAGCTCGATATTGCAATGCATGCATATGTGGAGCACTGTCCCCACCCATGGGCATGCTCTGCCTGAGTATTGCATTAAGGGCACTCGGTATAGCTCAATCCGGCAATGCATGCATATGTCGAGCACTGCCCCCGCCCATGGGCAAGCTCTGCCAGAGTATTGCAGTAAGGGCACTCGGTATAGCTCAATCTTGCAATGCAGGCATATGTGGAGCACTGCCCCCGCCCATGGACAAGCTCTGCCAGAGTATTGCAGAAAAGGGCACTCGGTATAGCTCAATCCGCCAATGCATGCATATGTGGAGCACTGCCCCCGCCCATGGGCAAGCTCTGCCGGAGTATTGCTGTAAGGGCACTCGGTATAGCTCAATCTTGCAATGCAGGCATATGTGGAGCACTGCCCCCGCCCATGGGCAAGCTCTGCCGGAGTATTGCAGAAAAGGGCACTCGGTATAGCTGAATCCAGCAATGCATGCATATGTGGAGCACTGCCCCCGCCCATGGGCAAGCTCTGGCGGAGTATAGCAGTAAGGGTACTCGGTATAGCTCGATATTGCAATGCATGCATATGTGGAGCACTGCCTCCAGCCATGGGCAAGCTCTGCAAGGGTATTGCAGTAAGGGCACTCGGTATAGCTCAATCTTGCAATGCATGCATATGTGGAGCTCTACCCCGCCGATGAGCAAGTTCTGCCAGAGTATTGCAGTAAGGGCACTCGGTATAGCTCAATCCGGCAATGCATACATATGTGGAGCACTGCCCCCGCCCATGGGCAAGCTCTGCCAGAGTATTGCAGTAAGGGTACTTGGTATAGCTCAATCTGGCAATGCATGCATATGTGGAGCACTGCCCCCGCCCATGGGTAAGCTCTGCCAGAGTATCGCAGTAAGGGCACTCAGAATAGCTCGAAATTGCAATGCATGCATATGTGGAGCACTGCCCCCACCCATGGGCAAGCTCTGCTGGAGTATTGCAGTAAGGGCACTCGGAATAGCTCCATATTGCAACGCATGCATATGTGGAGCACTGCCCGCCCATGGGCAAGCTCTGCCAGAGTATTGCAGTAAGGGCAATCGGTATAGCTAAATCTGGCAATGCATGCATATGTGGAGCACTGCCCCCGCCCACGGGCAAGCTCTGCCAGAGTATTGCAGTAAGGGCACTCGGCATAGCTCGATATTGCAATGCATGCATATGTGGAGCACTGCCCCGCCGATGGGCAAGCTCTGCCAGAGTATTGCAGTAAGGGCAGTCGGTATAGCTCAATCTTGCAATGCATGCATATGTGGAGCTCTGCCCCGCCGATGAGCAAGTTCTGCCAGAGTATTGCAGTAAGGGCACTCGTTATAGCTCAATCTTACAATGCATGCATATGTGCAGCACTGCCCCGCCCATGGGCAAATTCTGCCAGAGTATTGCAGTAAGGGCACTCGGTATAGCTAAATCGGGCACAGCATGCATATGTGGAGCACTGCCCCCACCCACGGGCAAGCTCTGCCAGAGTATTGCAGTAAGGGCACTCGGCATGGCTCGATATTGCAATGCATGCATATGTGGAGCACTGCCCCTGCCCATGGGCAAGCTCTGCCGGAGTATTGCAGAAAAGGGCACTCGGTATAGCTGAATCCAGCAATGCATGCATATGTGGAGCACTGCCCCCGCCCATGGGCAAGCTCTGGCGGAGTATAGCAGTAAGGGTACTCGGTATAGCTCGATATTGCAATGCATGCATATGTGGAGCACTGCCTCCAGCCATGGGCAAGCTCTGCAAGGGTATTGCAGTAAGGGGACTCGGTATAGCTCAATCTTGCAATGCATGCATATGTGGGGCTCTACCCCGCCGATGAGCAAGTTCTGCCAGAGTATTGCAGTAAGGGCACTCGGTATAGCTCAATCCGGCAATGCATACATATGTGGAGCACTGCCCCCGCCCATGGGCAAGCTCTGCCAGAGTATTGCAGTAAGGGTACTCAGTATAGCTCAATCTGGCAATGCATGCATATGTGGAGCACTGCCCCCACCCATGGGCAAGCTCTGCCGGAGTATTGCAGTAAGGGCACTCGGAATAGCTCCATATTGCAACGCATGCATATGTGGAGCACTGCCCGCCCATGGGCAAGCTCTGCCAGAGTATTGCAGTAAGGGCACTCGGTATAGCTAAATCTGGCAATGCATGCATATGTAGAGCACTGCCCCCGCCCACGGGCAAGCTCTGCCAGAGTATTGCAGTAAGGGCACTCGGCATAGCTCGATATTGCAATGCATGCATATGTGGAGCACTGCCCCCGCCGATGGGCAAGCTCTGCCAGAGTATTGCAGTAAGGGCAGTCGGTATAGCTCAATCTTGCAATGCATGCATATGTGAAGCTCTGCCCCGCCGATGAGCAAGTTCTGCCAGAGTATTGCAGTAAGGGCACTCGGTATAGCTCAATCTTACAATGCATGCATATGTGCAGCACTGCCCGGCCATGGGCAAATTCTGCCAGAGTATTGCAGTAAGGGCACTCGGTATAGCTAAATCTGGCACAGCATGCATATGTGGAGCACTGCCCCCGCCCACGGGCAAGCTCTGCCAGAGTATTGCAGTAAGGGCACTCGGCATGGCTCGATATTGCAATGCATGCATATGTGGAGCACTGCCCCCGCCCATGGGCAAGCTCTGCCGGAGTATTGCAGAAAAGGGCACTCGGTATAGCTGAATCCAGCAATGCATGCATATGTGGAGCACTGCCCCCGCCCATGGGCAAGCTCTGGCGGAGTATAGCAGTAAGGGTACTCCGTATAGCTCGATATTGCAATGCATGCATATGTGGAGCACTGCCTCCAGCCATGGGCAAGTTCTGCAAGGGTATTGCAGTAAGGGCACTCGGTATAGCTCAATCTTGCAATGCATGCATATGTGGGGCTCTACCCCGCCGATGAGGAAGTTCTGCCAGAGTATTGCAGTAAGGGCACTCGGTATAGCTCAATCCGGCAATGCATACATATGTGGAGCACTGCCCCCGCCCATGGGCAAGCTCTGCCAGAGTATTGCAGTAAGGGTACTCAGTATAGCTCAATCTGGCAATGCATGCATATGTGGAGAACTGCCCCCGCCCATGGGCAAGCTCTGCCAGAGTATTGCAGTAAGGGCACTCAGAATAGCTCGAAATTGCAATGCATGCATATGTGGAGCACTGCCCCCACCCATGGGCAAGCTCTGCCGGAGTATTGCAGTAAGGGCACTCGGAATAGCTCGATATTGCAACGCATGCATATGTGGAGCACTGCCCGCCCATGGGCAAGCTCTGCCAGAGTATTGCAGTAAGGGCAATCGGTATAGCTAAATCTGGCAATGCATGCATATGTGGAGCACTGCCCCCGCCCACGTGCAAGCTCTGCCAGAGTATTGCAGTAAGGGCACTCGGCACAGCTCGATATTGCAATGCATGCATATGTGGAGCACTGCCCCCGCCGATGGGCAAGCTCTGCCAGAGTATTGCAGTAAGGGCAGTCGGTATAGCTCAATCTTGCAATGCATGCATATGTGGAGCTCTGCCCCGCCGATGAGCAAGTTCTGCCAGAGTATTGCAGTAAGGGCACTCGGTATAGCTCAATCTTACAATGCATGCATATGTGCAGCACTGCCACGCCCATGGGCAAATTCTGCCAGAGTATTGCAGTAAGGGCACTCGGTATAGCTAAATCTGGCACTGCATGCATATGTGGAGCACTGCCCCCGCCCACGGGCAAGCTCTGCCAGAGTATTGCAGTAAGGGCACTCGGCATGGCTCGATATTGCAATGCATGCATATGTGGAGCACTGCCCCCGCCGATGGGCAAGCTCTGCCAGAGTATTGCAGTAAGGGCAATCGGTATAGCTAAATCTGGCAATGCATGCATATGTGGAGCACTGCCCCCGCCCACGTGCAAGCTCTGCCAGAGTATTGCAGTAAGGGCACTCGGCACAGCTCGATATTGCAATGCATGCATATGTGGAGCACTGCCCCCGCCGATGGGCAAGCTCTGCCAGAGTGTTGCAGTAAGGGCAGTCGGTATAGCTCAATCTTGCAATGCATGCATATGTGGAGCTCTGCCCCGCCGATGAGCAAGTTCTGCCAGAGTATTGCAGTAAGGGCACTCGGTATAGCTCAATCTTACAATGCATGCATATGTGCAGCACTGCCACGCCCATGGGCAAATTCTGCCAGAGTATTGCAGTAAGGGCACTCGGTATAGCTAAATCTGGCACTGCATGCATATGTGGAGCACTGCCCCCACCCACGGGCAAGCTCTGCCAGAGTATTGCAGTAAGGGCATTCGGCATGGCTCGATATTGCAATGCATGCATATGTGGAGCACTGCCCCCGCCGATGGGCAAGCTCTGCCAGAGTATTGCAGTAAGGGCACTTGGTATAGTTCAATCTTGCAATGCATGCATATGTGGAGCTCTGCCCCGCCGATGAGCAAGTTCTCCCAGAGTATTGCAGTAAGGGCACTCGGTATAGCTCAATCTTACAATGCATGCATATGTGCAGCACTGCCCCGCCCATGGGCAAATTCTGCCAGAGTATTGCAGTAAGGGCACTTGGTATAGCTCAATCCGGCAATGCATGCATTTGTGGAGCACTGCCCCTGCCCATGGGCAAGCTCTGCCAGAGTATTGCAGTAAGGGCACTCAGAATACCTTGATATTGCAATGCATGCAAATGTGGAGCTCTGCCCACTTATGGGAAAGCTCTGCCAGAATATTGCAGTAAGGGCTCTCGGTATAGCTAAATCTGGCAATGCATGCATATCTGGAGCACTGCCCCCGCCCATGGGCAAGCTCTGCCAGAGTATTGCAGTAAGGGCACTAGGCATAGCTCGATATTGCAATGCATGCATATGTGGAGCACTGCCCCCGCTGATGGGCCAGCTCTGCCAGAGTATTGCAATAAGGGCACTCGGCATAGCTCGATATTGCAATGCATGCATATGTGGAGCACTGCCCCCGGCCATCGGCAAGCTCTGCCAGGGTATTGCAGTAAGGGCTATCGGAATGGCTCGATAATGCAATGCATGCATATGTGGAACACTGCCCCCTGCCCATGGGCAAACTCTGCCACAGTATTTTTTATTTATGTTATTTATGTATTTAAAACGTGGCGAAAGCTCGCAAGCATCAGGGCGCGACAGAGACACAAAGACGGAGAGTTCAACAGGACAATACAAATAGAAAGGCAAGAGAAGAAAAAGGAAAGGAGTATTACAGGAGGGCCGGCATGGTAGAGGTGTCGATTATTTGAAGAATATGGTCTTCAGCTGTTTCCTGAATTGCAGTAAGGGCACTCGTTATAGCTTAATCTGGCAATGCATGCATATGTGGAGCACTGCCCCCGCCCATGGGCAAGCTCTGCCAGAGTATTGCAGTAAGGGCACTCAGAATACACTTGGTATAGCTCAATCTGGAAATGCATGCATATGTGGAGCACTGCCCCCGCCCATGGGCAAGCTCTGCCAGAGTATTGCAGTAAGGGCACTCGGAATAGCTCGATATTGCAATGCATGCATATGTGGAGCACTGTCCCCACCCATGGGCATGCTCTGCCTGAGTATTGCATTAAGGGCACTCGGTATAGCTCAATCCGGCAATGCATGCATATGTCGAGCACTGCCCCCGCCCATGGGCAAGCTCTGCCAGAGTATTGCAGTAAGGGCACTCGGTATAGCTCAATCTTGCAATGCAGGCATATGTGGAGCACTGCCCCCGCCCATGGACAAGCTCTGCCAGAGTATTGCAGAAAAGGGCACTCGGTATAGCTCAATCCGCCAATGCATGCATATGTGGAGCACTGCCCCCGCCCATGGGCAAGCTCTGCCGGAGTATTGCTGTAAGGGCACTCGGTATAGCTCAATCTTGCAATGCAGGCATATGTGGAGCACTGCCCCCGCCCATGGGCAAGCTCTGCCGGAGTATTGCAGAAAAGGGCACTCGGTATAGCTGAATCCAGCAATGCATGCATATGTGGAGCACTGCCCCCGCCCATGGGCAAGCTCTGGCGGAGTATAGCAGTAAGGGTACTCGGTATAGCTCGATATTGCAATGCATGCATATGTGGAGCACTGCCTCCAGCCATGGGCAAGCTCTGCAAGGGTATTGCAGTAAGGGCACTCGGTATAGCTCAATCTTGCAATGCATGCATATGTGGAGCTCTACCCCGCCGATGAGCAAGTTCTGCCAGAGTATTGCAGTAAGGGCACTCGGTATAGCTCAATCCGGCAATGCATACATATGTGGAGCACTGCCCCCGCCCATGGGCAAGCTCTGCCAGAGTATTGCAGTAAGGGTACTTGGTATAGCTCAATCTGGCAATGCATGCATATGTGGAGCACTGCCCCCGCCCATGGGTAAGCTCTGCCAGAGTATCGCAGTAAGGGCACTCAGAATAGCTCGAAATTGCAATGCAAGCATATGTGGAGCACTGCCCCCACCCATGGGCAAGCTCTGCTGGAGTATTGCAGTAAGGGCACTCGGAATAGCTCCATATTGCAACGCATGCATATGTGGAGCACTGCCCGCCCATGGGCAAGCTCTGCCAGAGTATTGCAGTAAGGGCAATCGGTATAGCTAAATCTGGCAATGCATGCATATGTGGAGCACTGCCCCCGCCCACGGGCAAGCTCTGCCAGAGTATTGCAGTAAGGGCACTCGGCATAGCTCGATATTGCAATGCATGCATATGTGGAGCACTGCCCCGCCGATGGGCAAGCTCTGCCAGAGTATTGCAGTAAGGGCAGTCGGTATAGCTCAATCTTGCAATGCATGCATATGTGGAGCTCTGCCCCGCCGATGAGCAAGTTCTGCCAGAGTATTGCAGTAAGGGCACTCGTTATAGCTCAATCTTACAATGCATGCATATGTGCAGCACTGCCCCGCCCATGGGCAAATTCTGCCAGAGTATTGCAGTAAGGGCACTCGGTATAGCTAAATCTGGCACTGCATGCATATGTGGAGCACTGCCCCCGCCCACGGGCAAGCTCTGCCAGAGTATTGCAGTAAGGGCACTCGGCATGGCTCGATATTGCAATGCATGCATATGTGGAGCACTGCCCCCGCCGATGGGCAAGCTCTGCCAGAGTATTGCAGTAAGGGCAATCGGTATAGCTAAATCTGGCAATGCATGCATATGTGGAGCACTGCCCCCGCCCACGTGCAAGCTCTGCCAGAGTATTGCAGTAAGGGCACTCGGCACAGCTCGATATTGCAATGCATGCATATGTGGAACACTGCCCCCGCCGATGGGCAAGCTCTGCCAGAGTGTTGCAGTAAGGGCAGTCGGTATAGCTCAATCTTGCAATGCATGCATATGTGGAGCTCTGCCCCGCCGATGAGCAAGTTCTGCCAGAGTATTGCAGTAAGGGCACTCGGTATAGCTCAATCTTACAATGCATGCATATGTGCAGCACTGCCACGCCCATGGGCAAATTCTGCCAGAGTATTGCAGTAAGGGCACTCGGTATAGCTAAATCTGGCACTGCATGCATATGTGGAGCACTGCCCCCGCCCACGGGCAAGCTCTGCCAGAGTATTGCAGTAAGGGCATTCGGCATGGCTCGATATTGCAATGCATGCATATGTGGAGCACTGCCCCCGCCGATGGGCAAGCTCTGCCAGAGTATTGCAGTAAGGGCACTTGGTATAGTTCAATCTTGCAATGCATGCATATGTGGAGCTCTGCCCCGCCGATGAGCAAGTTCTCCCAGAGTATTGCAGTAAGGGCACTCGGTATAGCTCAATCTTACAATGCATGCATATGTGCAGCACTGCCCCGCCCATGGGCAAATTCTGCCAGAGTATTGCAGTAAGGGCACTTGGTATAGCTCAATCCGGCAATGCATGCATTTGTGGAGCACTGCCCCTGCCCATGGGCAAGCTCTGCCAGAGTATTGCAGTAAGGGCACTCAGAATACCTTGATATTGCAATGCATGCAAATGTGGAGCTCTGCCCACTTATGGGAAAGCTCTGCCAGAATATTGCAGTAAGGGCTCTCGGTATAGCTAAATCTGGCAATGCATGCATATCTGGAGCACTGCCCCCGCCCATGGGCAAGCTCTGCCAGAGTATTGCAGTAAGGGCACTAGGCATAGCTCGATATTGCAATGCATGCATATGTGGAGCACTGCCCCCGCTGATGGGCCAGCTCTGCCAGAGTATTGCAATAAGGGCACTCGGCATAGCTCGATATTGCAATGCATGCATATGTGGAGCACTGCCCCCGGCCATCGGCAAGCTCTGCCAGGGTATTGCAGTAAGGGCTATCGGAATGGCTCGATAATGCAATGCATGCATATGTGGAACACTGCCCCCTGCCCATGGGCAAACTCTGCCACAGTATTTTTTATTTATGTTATTTATGTATTTAAAACGTGGCGAAAGCTCGCAAGCATCAGGGCGCGACAGAGACACAAAGACGGAGAGTTCAACAGGACAATACAAATAGAAAGGCAAGAGAAGAAAAAGGAAAGGAGTATTACAGGAGGGCCGGCATGGTAGAGGTGTCGATTATTTGAAGAATATGGTCTTCAGCTGTTTCCTGAATTGCAGTAAGGGCACTCGTTATAGCTTAATCTGGCAATGCATGCATATGTGGAGCACTGCCCCCACCCATGGGCAAGCTCTGCCAGAGTATTGCAGTAAGGGCACTCAGAATACACTTGGTATAGCTCAATCTGGAAATGCATGCATATGTGGAGCACTGCCCCCGCCCATGGGCAAGCTCTGCCAGAGTATTGCAGTAAGGGCACTCGGAATAGCTCGATATTGCAATGCATGCATATGTGGAGCACTGTCCCCACCCATGGGCATGCTCTGCCTGAGTATTGCATTAAGGGCACTCGGTATAGCTCAATCCGGCAATGCATGCATATGTCGAGCACTGCCCCCGCCCATGGGCAAGCTCTGCCAGAGTATTGCAGTAAGGGCACTCGGTATAGCTCAATCTTGCAATGCAGGCATATGTGGAGCACTGCCCCCGCCCATGGACAAGCTCTGCCAGAGTATTGCAGAAAAGGGCACTCGGTATAGCTCAATCCGCCAATGCATGCATATGTGGAGCACTGCCCCCGCCCATGGGCAAGCTCTGCCGGAGTATTGCTGTAAGGGCACTCGGTATAGCTCAATCTTGCAATGCAGGCATATGTGGAGCACTGCCCCCGCCCATGGGCAAGCTCTGCCGGAGTATTGCAGAAAAGGGCACTCGGTATAGCTGAATCCAGCAATGCATGCATATGTGGAGCACTGCCCCCGCCCATGGGCAAGCTCTGGCGGAGTATAGCAGTAAGGGTACTCGGTATAGCTCGATATTGCAATGCATGCATATGTGGAGCACTGCCTCCAGCCATGGGCAAGCTCTGCAAGGGTATTGCAGTAAGGGCACTCGGTATAGCTCAATCTTGCAATGCATGCATATGTGGAGCTCTACCCCGCCGATGAGCAAGTTCTGCCAGAGTATTGCAGTAAGGGCACTCGGTATAGCTCAATCCGGCAATGCATACATATGTGGAGCACTGCCCCCGCCCATGGGCAAGCTCTGCCAGAGTATTGCAGTAAGGGTACTTGGTATAGCTCAATCTGGCAATGCATGCATATGTGGAGCACTGCCCCCGCCCATGGGTAAGCTCTGCCAGAGTATCGCAGTAAGGGCACTCAGAATAGCTCGAAATTGCAATGCAAGCATATGTGGAGCACTGCCCCCACCCATGGGCAAGCTCTGCTGGAGTATTGCAGTAAGGGCACTCGGAATAGCTCCATATTGCAACGCATGCATATGTGGAGCACTGCCCGCCCATGGGCAAGCTCTGCCAGAGTATTGCAGTAAGGGCAATCGGTATAGCTAAATCTGGCAATGCATGCATATGTGGAGCACTGCCCCCGCCCACGGGCAAGCTCTGCCAGAGTATTGCAGTAAGGGCACTCGGCATAGCTCGATATTGCAATGCATGCATATGTGGAGCACTCCCCCGCCGATGGGCAAGCTCTGCCAGAGTATTGCAGTAAGGGCAGTCGGTATAGCTCAATCTTGCAATGCATGCATATGTGGAGCTCTGCCCCGCCGATGAGCAAGTTCTGCCAGAGTATTGCAGTAAGGGCACTCGTTATAGCTCAATCTTACAATGCATGCATATGTGCAGCACTGCCCCGCCCATGGGCAAATTCTGCCAGAGTATTGCAGTAAGGGCACTCGGTATAGCTAAATCGGGCACAGCATGCATATGTGGAGCACTGCCCCCACCCACGGGCAAGCTCTGCCAGAGTATTGCAGTAAGGGCACTCGGCATGGCTCGATATTGCAATGCATGCATATGTGGAGCACTGCCCCTGCCCATGGGCAAGCTCTGCCGGAGTATTGCAGAAAAGGGCACTCGGTATAGCTGAATCCAGCAATGCATGCATATGTGGAGCACTGCCCCCGCCCATGGGCAAGCTCTGGCGGAGTATAGCAGTAAGGGTACTCGGTATAGCTCGATATTGCAATGCATGCATATGTGGAGCACTGCCTCCAGCCATGGGCAAGCTCTGCAAGGGTATTGCAGTAAGGGGACTCGGTATAGCTCAATCTTGCAATGCATGCATATGTGGGGCTCTACCCCGCCGATGAGCAAGTTCTGCCAGAGTATTGCAGTAAGGGCACTCGGTATAGCTCAATCCGGCAATGCATACATATGTGGAGCACTGCCCCCGCCCATGGGCAAGCTCTGCCAGAGTATTGCAGTAAGGGTACTCAGTATAGCTCAATCTGGCAATGCATGCATATGTGGAGAACCGCCCCCGCCCATGGGCAAGCTCTGCCAGAGTATTGCAGTAAGGGCACTCAGAATAGCTCGAAATTGCAATGCATGCATATGTGGAGCACTGCCCCCACCCATGGGCAAGCTCTGCCGGAGTATTGCAGTAAGGGCACTCGGAATAGCTCGATATTGCAACGCATGCATATGTGGAGCACTGCCCGCCCATGGGCAAGCACTGCCAGAGTATTGCAGTAAGGGCAATCGGTATAGCTAAATCTGGCAATGCATGCATATGTGGAGCACTGCCCCCGCCCACGGGCAAGCTCTGCCAGAGTATTGTAGTAAGGGCACTCGGCACAGCTCGATATTGCAATGCATGCATATGTGGAGCACTGCCCCCGCCGATGGGCAAGCTCTGCCAGAGTATTGCAGTAAGGGCAGTCGGTATAGCTCAATCTTGCAATGCATGCATATGTGGAGCTCTGCCCCGCCGATGAGCAAGTTCTGCCAGAGTATTGCAGTAAGGGCACTCGGTATAGCTCAATCTTACAATGCATGCATATGTGCAGCACTGCCCCGCCCATGGGAAAATTCTGTCAGAGTATTGCAGTAAGGGCACTCGGTATAGCTAAATCTGGCACTGCATGCATATGTGGAGCACTGCCCCCGCCCACGGGCAAGCTCTGCCAGAGTATTGCAGTAAGGGCACTCGGCATGGCTCGATATTGCAATGCATGCATATGTGGAGCACTGCCCCCGCCGATGGGCAAGCTCTGCCAGAGTATTGCAGTAAGGGCACTCGGTATAGTTCAATCTTGCAATGCATGCATATGTGGAGCTCTGCCCCGCCGATGAGCAAGTTCTGCCAGAGTATTGCAGTAAGGGCACTCGTAATAGCTCAATCTTACAATGCATGCATATGTGCAGCACTGCCTCGCCCATGGGCAAATTCTGCCAGAGTATTGCAGTAAGGGCACTTGGTATAGCTCAATCCGGCAATGCATGCATTTGTGGAGCACTGCCCCCGACCATGGGCAAGCTCTGCCAGAGTATTGCAGTAAGGGCACTCAGAATACCTTGATATTGCAATGCATGCAAATGTGGAGCACTGCCCACTTATGGGAAAGCTCTGCCAGAATATTGCAGTAAGGGCTCTCGGTATAGCTAAATCTGGTAATGCATGCATATCTGGAGCACTGCCCCCGCCCATGGGCAAGCTCTGCCAGAGTATTGCAGTAAGGGCACTCGGCATAGCTCGATATTGCAATGCATGCATATGTGGAGCACTGCCCCCGCTGATGGGCCAGCTCTGCCAGAGTATTGCAATAAGGGCACTCGGCATAGCTCGATATTGCAATGCATGCATATGTGGAGCACTGCCCCCGGCCATCGGCAAGCTCTGCCAGGGTATTGCAGTAAGGGCTATCGTAATGGCTCGATAATGCAATGCATGCATATGTGGAACACTGCCCCCTGCCCATGGGCAAACTCTGCCACAGTATTTTTTATTTATGTTATTTATGTATTTAAAGCGCGCCGAAAGCTCGCAAGCATCAGGGCGCGACAGAGACACAAAGACGGAGAGTTCAACAGGACAATACAAATAGAAAGGCAAGAGAAGAAAAAGGAAAAGAGTATTACAGGAGGGCCGGCATGGTAGAGGTGTCGATTATTTGAAGAATATGGTCTTCAGCTGTTTCCTGAATTGCAGTAAGGGCACTCGTCATAGCTTAATCTGGCAATGCATGCATATGTGGAGCTCTGCCCCCGCCCATGGGCAAGCTCTGCCAGAGTATTGCAGTAAGGGCACTCGGTATAGCTCAATCTGGCAATGTATGCATTTGTGGAGCACTGACCCCGCCCATGGGCAAGCTCTGTCAGAGTATTGCCGAAAGGGCACTCGGTATAGCTCAATCCAGCAATGCATGCATTTGTGGAGCACTGACCCCGCCCATGGGCAAGCTCTGTCAGAGTATTGCCGAAAGGGCACTCGGAATAGCTCGATATTGCAATGCATGCATATGTGGAGCACTGCCCGCCCATGGGCAAGCTCTGCCAGAGTACTGCAGTAAGGGCACTCGGTATAGCTAAATCTGGCAATGCATGCATATGTGGAGCACGGCCCCCGCCCATGGGCAAGCTCTGCCAGAGTATTGCAGTAAGGGCACTCGGCATATCTCGATATTGCAATGCATGCATATGTGGAGCACTGCCCCCGCTGATGGGCAAGCTCTGCCAGAGTATTGCAGTAAGGGCACTCGGTATAGCTCAACCTCGCAATCCATGCATATGTGGAGCACTGCC
Source organism: Ambystoma mexicanum (assembly GCF_040938575.1). Taxonomy (NCBI): domain Eukaryota; kingdom Metazoa; phylum Chordata; class Amphibia; order Caudata; family Ambystomatidae; genus Ambystoma; species Ambystoma mexicanum. The sequence goes on along the minus strand of NC_090921.1, from coordinate 681,883,414 downwards.
CCAGCCCATGGCATGGGCAAGTTCTGCCAGAGTATTGCAGTAAGGGCACTCGGAATATCTCAATAATGCAATGCATGCATATGTGGAGCACTGCCCCCGCCCATGGGCAAGCTCTGCCAGAGTATTGCAGTAACGGTTCTCGGTATAGCTAAATCTGGCAATGCATGCATATGTGGAGGACTGCCCATGGGCAAGCTCTGTCAGAGTATTGCAGTAAGGGCACTTGGTATAGCTCAATCCGGTAATGCATGCATTTGTGGAGCACTGACTCCGCCCATGGGCAAGCTCTGCCAGAGTATTGCAGAAAGGGCACTCGGAATAGCTCGATATTGCAATGCATGCATATGTGGAGCACTGCCCGCCCATGGGCAAGCTCTGCCAGAGTACTGCAGTAAGGGCACTCGGTATAGCTAAATCTGGCAATGCATGCATATGTGGATCACTGCCCCTGCCGATGGGCAAGCTCTGCCAAAGTATTGCAGTAAGGGCATCTGGTATAGCTCAATCTTGCAATGCATACATATGTGGAGCACTGCCCCAGCCCATGGGCAAGCTCTGCCGGAGTATTGCAGTAAGGGCTCTCAGTATAACTCAATCTGGCAATGCATGCATATGCGGAGCCCTGCCCCCGCCGATGAGCAGGTTCTGCCAGAGTATTGCAGTAGGGGCACTCGTATAGCTCAATCTTACAAAGCATGCATATGTAGAGCACTGCTCCCGCCCTTGGGCAAGCTCTGCCATAGTATTGCAGTAAGGGCACTCGGTATAGCTAAATCTGGCAATGCATGCATATGTAGAGCACTGCTCCCGCCCATGGGCAAGCTCTGCCAGAGTATTGCAGTAAGGGCACTCAGCATAGCTCGATGATATTGCAATGCATGCATATGTGGAGCACTGCCCCTGCCGATGGGCAAGCTCTGCCAAAGTATTGTAGTAAGGGCACCCGGTATAGCTCAATCTTTCAATGCATACATATGTGGAGCACTGCCCCAGCCCATGGGCAAGCTCTGCCGGAGTATTGCAGTAAGGGCTCTCGGTATAGCTCAATCTGGCAATGCATGCATATGTGGAGCACTGCCCCCGCCCATGGGCATGCTCTGCCAGAGTATTGCAGTAAGGGCACTCGGCATAGCTCGATATTGCAATGCATGCATATGTGGAGCACTGCCCCCGCTGATGGGCAAGCTCTGCCAGAGTATTGCAGTAAGGGCACTCAGTATAGCTCAACCTCGCAATGCATGCATATGTGGAGCACTGCCCCAGCCCATGGCATGGGCAAGTTCTGCCAGAGTATTGCAGTAAGGGCACTTGGTATAGCTCGATATTGCAATGCATGCACATGTGGAGCACTGCCCGCCCATGGGCAAGCTCTGCCAGAGTATTGCAGTAAGGGCACTCGGTATAGCTAAATCTGGCAATGCATGCATATGTGGAGCACTGCCCCGCCCATGGGCATGCTCTGCCAGAGTATTGCAGTAAGGGCACTCGGCATAGCTCGATATTGCAATGCATGCATATGTGGAGCAATGCCCCCGCTGATGGGCAAGCTCTGCCAGAGTATTGCAGTAAGGGCACTTGGTATAGCTCGATACTGCAATGCATGCATATGTGGAGCACTGCCGCCCATGGGCAAGCTCTGCCAGAGTACTGCAGTAAGGGCACTCGGTATAGCTAAATCTGGCAATGCATGCATATGTGGAGCACGGCCCCCGCCCATGGGCAAGCTCTGCCAGAGTATTGCAGTAAGGGCACTCGGCATATCTCGATATTGCAATGCATGCATATGTGGAGCACTGCCCCCGCTGATGGGCAAGCTCTGCCAGAGTATTGCAGTAAGGGCACTCGGTATAGCTCAACCTCGCAATCCATGCATATGTGGAGCACTGCCCCAGTCCATGGCATGGGCAAGTTCTGCCAGAGTATTGCAGTAAGGGCACTCGGAATATCTCAATAATGCAATGCATGCATATGTGGAGCACTGCCCCCGCCCATGGGCAAGCTCTGCCAGAGTATTGCAGTAACGGTTCTCGGTATAGCTAAATCTGGCAATGCATGCATATGTGGAGGACTGCCCATGGGCAAGCTCTGTCAGAGTATTGCAGTTAGGGCACTTGGTATAGCTCAATCCGGCAATGCATGCATTTGTGGAGCACTGACTCCGCCCATGGGCAAGCTCTGCCAGAGTATTGCAGAAAGGGCACTCGGAATAGCTCGATATTGCAATGCATGCATATGTGGAGCACTGCCCGCCCATGGGCAAGCTCTGCCAGAGTACTGCAGTAAGGGCACTCGGTATAGCTAAATCTGGCAATGCATGCATATGTGGATCACTGCCCCTGCCGATGGGCAAGCTCTGCCAAAGTATTGCAGTAAGGGCACCTGGTATAGCTCAATCTTGCAATGCATACATATGTGGAGCACTGCCCCAGCCCATGGGCAAGCTCTGCCGGAGTATTGCAGTAAGGGTTCTCAGTATAACTCAATCTGGCAATGCATGCATATGCGGAGCCCTGCCCCCGCCGATGAGCAGGTTCTGCCAGAGTATTGCAGTAAGGGCACTCGTATAGCTCAATCTTACAAAGCATGCATATGTGGAGCACTGCCCACCCATGGGCAAGCTCTGCCAGAGTATTGCAGTAAGGGCACTCGGTATAGCTAAATCTGGCAATGCATGCATATGTAGAGCACTGCCCCCGCCCATGGGCAAGCTCTGCCAGAGTATTGCAGTAAGGGCACTCGGCATAGCTCGATGATATTGCAATGCATGCATATGTGGAGCACTGCCCCTGCCGATGGGCAAGCTCTGCCAAAGTATTGTAGTAAGGGCACCCGGTATAGCTCAATCTTTCAATGCATACATATGTGGAGCACTGCCCCAGCCCATGGGCAAGCTCTGCCGGAGTATTGCAGCAAGGGCTCTCGGTATAGCTCAATCTGGCAATGCATGCATATGTGGAGCCCTGCCCCGGCCCATGGGCAAGCTCTGGCAGGGTATTGCAGTAAGGGCTATCGGAATAGCTCGATATTGCAATGCATGCATATGTGGAGCACTGCCTGCCCATGGGCAAGCTCTGCCAGAGTATTGCAGTGAGGGCACTCGGTACGGCTCAATCTTGCAATGCATGCATATGTGGAGCTCTGCCCCGCCGATGAGCAAGTTCTGCCAGAGTATTGCAGTAAGGGCACTCAGTATAGCTAAATCTGGCAATGCATGCATATGTGGAGCACTGCCCCCGCCGATGAGCAAGTTCTGCCAGAGTATTGCAGTAAGGGCACTCGTTATAGCTCGATATTGCAATGCATGCATATGTGGAGCAATGCCCCCGCTGATGGGCAAGCTCTGCCAGAGTATTGCAGTAAGGGCACTTGGTATAGCTCGATATTGCAATGCATGCACATGTGGAGCACTGCCCGCCCATGGGCAAGCTCTGCCAGAGTATTGCAGTAAGGGCACTCGGTATAGCTAAATCTGGCAATGCATGCATATGTGGAGCACTGCCCCCGCCCATGGGCATGCTCTGCCAGAGTATTGCAGTAAGGGCACTCGGCATAGCTCGATATTGCAATGCATGCATATGTGGAGCACTGCCCCCGCTGATGGGCAAGCTCTGCCAGAGTATTGCAGTAAGGGCACTCAGTATAGCTCAACCTCGCAATGCATGCATATGTGGAGCACTGCCCCAGCCCATGGCATGGGCAAGTTCTGCCAGAGTATTGCAGTAAGGGGACTCGGTATAGCTCGATATTTCAATGCATGCATATGTGGAGCACTGCCCCGCCCATGGGCAAGTTCTGCAAGGGTATTGCAGTAAGGGCTATCGGAATAGCTCGATAATGCAATGCATGCATATGTGGAGCACTGCCCCCGCCCATGGGCAAGCTCTGCCGGAGTATTGCAGTAAGGGCTCTCGGAATAGCTCAATCTGGCAATGTATGCATATGTGGAGCCCTGCCCCCGCCCATGGGCAATCTCTGGCAAGGTATTGCAGTAAGGGCTATCGGAATAGCTCGATAATGCAATGCATGCATATGTGGAGCACTGCCCCCGCCCATGCGCAAGCTCTGCCAGAGTATTGCAGTGAGGGCACTTGGTATAGCTCAATCTTGCAATGCATGCATATGTGGAGCTCTGCCCCGCCGATGAGCAAGTTCTGCCAGAGTATTGCAGTAAGGGACTCGGCATAGCTCAATCTTACAAAGCATGCATATGTGGAGCACTGCCCCGCCCATGGGCAAGTTCTGCCAGAGTATTGCAGTAAGGGCACTTGGTAGAGCTCAATCCGGCAATGCATGCATTTGTGGTGCACTGCCCCCGCCCATGGGCAAGCTCTGCCAGAGTATTGCAGTAAGGGCACTCGGCATAGCTCGATATTGCAATGCATGCATATGTGGAGCACTGCCCCCGCTGATGGGCAAGCTCTGCCAGAGTATTGCAGTAAGGGCACTCGGTATAGCTCGATATTGCAATGCATGCATATGTGGATCACTGCCCGCCCATTGGCAAGCTCTGCCAGAGTATTGCAGTAAGGGCCCTCGGTATAGCTAAATCTGGCAATGCATGCGTATGTGGAGCACTGCCCCCGCCCATGGGCAAGCTCTGCCAGAGTATTGCAGTAAGGGCACTCGGTATAGCTCAACCTCGCAATGCATACAAATGTGGAGCACTGTCCCAGCCCATTGCATGGGCAAGTTCTGCCAGAGTATTGCAGTAAGGGCACTCGGTATAGCTCGATATTTTAATGCATGCATATGTGGAGCACTGCCCCGCCCATGGGCAAGTTCTGCCAGGGTATTGCAGTAAGGGCTATCGGAATAGCTCGATAATGCAATGCATGCATATGTGGAGCACTGCCCCCGCCCATGGGCAAGCTCTGCCAGGGTATTGCAGTAAGGACTATCGGAATATCTCGATAATGCAATGCATGCATATGTGGAGCACTGCCCCCGCCCATGGGCAAGCTCTGCCAGAGTATTGCAGTAAGGGCACTCGGAATAGCTCGATATTGCAATGCATGCATATGTGGAGCACTGCCCGCCCACGGGCAAGCTCTGCCAGAGTATTGCAGTAACAGCACTCGGTATAGCTAAATCTGGCAATGCATGCATATGTGGAGCACTGCCCCCGCCCATGGGCAAGCTCTGCCAGAGTATTGCCGTAATGGCACTCGGCATAGCTCGTTATTGCAATGCATGCATATGTCGAGTTCTGCCCCCGCTGATGGGCCAGCTCTGCCAGAGTATTGCAGTGAGGGCACTCGGTATAGCTCAATCTTGCAATGCATGCATATGTGGAGGACTGCCCCTGCCCCTGGGCAAGCTCTGCCAGAGTATTGCAGTAAGGGCACTCGGTATAGCTCAATCCGGCAATGCATGCATTTGTGGAGCACTGACCCCGCCCATGGGCAAGCTCTGCCAGAGTATTGCAGAAAGGGCACTCGGAATAGCTCGATATTGCAATGCACGCATATGTGGAGCCCTGCCCCCGCCCATGGGCAAGCTCTGGCAAGGTATTGCAGTAAGGGCTATCGGAATAGCTCGATAATGCAATGCATGCATATGTGGAGCACTGCCCCCGCCCATGCGCAAGCTCTGCCAGAGTATTGCAGTGAGGGCACTTGGTATAGCTCAATCTTGCAATGCATGCAAATGTGGAGCTCTGCCCCGCCGATGAGCAAGTTCTGCCAGAGTATTGCAGTAAGGGACTCGGCATAGCTCAATCTTACAAAGCATGCATATGTGGAGCACTGCCCCGCCCATGGGCAAGTTCTGCCAGAGTATTGCAGTAAGGGCACTTGGTAGAGCTCAATCCGGCAATGCATGAATTTGTGGTGCACTGCCCCCGCCCATGGGCAAGCTCTGCCAGAGTATTGCAGTAAGGGCACTCGGTATAGCTCGATATTGCAATGCATGCATATGTGGAGCACTGCCCTCGCTGATGGACAAGCTCTGCCAGAGTATTGCAGTAAGGGCACTCGGTATAGCTCGATATTGCAATGCATGCATATGTGGATCACTGCCCGCCCATGGGCAAGCTCTGCCAGAGTATTGCAGTAAGGGCCCTCGGTATAGCTAAATCTGGCAATGCATGCGTATGTGGAGCACTGCCCCCGCCCATGGGCAAGCTCTGCCAGAGTATTGCAGTAAGGGCACTCGGCATAGCTCGATATTGCAATGCATGCATATGTGGAGAACTGCCCCCGCTGATGGGCAAGCTCTGCCAGAGTATTGCAGTAAGGGCACTCGGTATAGCTCAACCTCGCAATGCATACAAATGTGGAGCACTGCCCCGCCCATGGGCAAGTTCTGCCAGGGTATTGCAGTAAGGGCTATCGGAATAGCTCGATAATGCAATGCATGCATATGTGGAGCACTGCCCCCGCCCATGGGCAAGCTCTGCCAGGGTATTGCAGTAAGGACTATCGGACTATCTCGATAATGCAATGCATGCATATGTGGAGCACTGCCCCCGCCCATGGGCAAGCTCTGCCAGAGTATTGCAGTAAGGGCACTCGGAATAGCTCGATATTGCAATGCATGCATATGTGGAGCACTGCCCGCCCACGGGCAAGCTCTGCCAGAGTATTGCAGTAACAGCACTCGGTATAGCTAAATCTGGCAATGCATGCATATGTGGAGCACTGCCCCCGCCCATGGGCAAGCTCTGCCAGAGTATTGCAGTAATGGCACTCGGCATAGCTCGTTATTGCAATGCATGCATATGTCGAGTTCTGCCCCCGCTGATGGGCCAGCTCTGCCAGAGTATTGCAGTGAGGGCACTCGGTATAGCTCAATCTTGCAATGCATGCATATGTGGAGGACTGCCCCTGCCCCTGGGCAAGCTCTGCCAGAGTATTGCAGTAAGGGCACTCGGTATAGCTCAATCCGGCAATGCATGCATTTGTGGAGCACTGACCCCGCCCATGGGCAAGCTCTGCCAGAGTATTGGAGAAAGGGCACTCGGAATAGCTCGATATTGCAATGCATGCATATGTGGAGCACTGCCTGCCCATGGGCAAGCTCTGCCAGAGTATTACAGTAAGGGCACTCGGTATAGCTAAATCTGGCAATGCATGCATATGTGGAGCACTGCCCCCACCCATGGGCAAGCTCTGCCAGAGTATTGCAGTAAGGGCACTCGGCATAGCTCGATATTGCAATGCATGCATATGTGGAGCACTGCCCCTGCCGATGGGCAAGCTTTGCCAGAGTATTGCAGTAAGGGCACCCGGTATAGCTCAATCTTGCAGTGCATACATATGTGGAGCACTGCCCCAGCCCATGGGCAAGCTCTGCTGGAGTATTGCAGTAAGGGCTCTCGGTATAGCTCAATCTGGCAATACATGCATAAGTGGAGCCCTGCCCCACCCATGGGCAAGCTCTGGCAGGGTATTGCAGTAAGGGCTATCGGAATAGCTCGATAATGCAATGCATGCATATGTGGTGCACTGCCCCCACCCATGGGCAAGCTCTGCCAGAGTATTGCAGTGAGGGCACTCGGTATAGCTCAATCTTGCAATGCATGCATATGTGGAGGACTGCCCCTGCCCCTGGGCAAGCTCTGCCAGAGTATTGCAGTAAGGGCACTCGGTATAGCTCAATCTGGCAATGCATGCATTTGTTGAGCACTGACCCCGCCAATGGGCAAGCTCTGCCAGAGTATTGCAGAAAGGGCACTCGGAATAGCTCGATATTGCAATGCATGCATATGTGGAGCACTGCCCGCCCATGGGCAAGCTCTGCCAGAGTATTGCAGTAAGGGCACTCGGCATAGCTCGATATTGCAATGCATGCATATGTGGAGCACTGCCCCTGCCGATGGGAAAGCTCTGCCAGAGTATTGCAGTAAGGGCACTCGGCATAGGTCAATCTTGCAAAGCATGCATATGTGGAGCACTGCCCCGCCCATGGGCAAGTTCTGCCAGAATATTGCAGTAAGGTCACTTGGTATAGCTCAATCCGGCAATGCATGCATTTGTGGAGCACTGCCCCCGCCCATGGGCAAGCTCTACCAGAGTATTGCCGTAAGGGCACTCGGTATAGCTCGATATTGCAATGCATACATATGTGGAGCACTGCCCCAGCCCATGGGCAAGCTTTGCCAGAGTATTACAGTAAGGGCACTCGGTATAGCTCAATCTTGCAATGCATGCATATGTTGTGCAATATTAGCCAGAACAGGAACTTTGCATACATAGCTCAACGATTCAAATGTGCAGGTATGCCAGCTTACACACCTTTGGAAACTCTGCCAGGGTGCTCTGCAAACTTGGGTAATCGAATGCCCGGCTGTATGTACGGGGCGGCCAAAGCTTGGATTGATCACAGTACGCGCATACTGTTATGCGTGGAACTGATTCCGCTGGGGATGCCAAGCTGCCAGGCACGGGGGTGGGAGGCTTCCCCCATGGACTCCCGCCCAGCACTTACACATCTCATCTTATGCCAGCCGCAGGGTTTCATTTTCGTCACGGCACAACTAGCTGGGGCGTTTGAGCCGAGTATGAGTCAGGGTCCAGACATAGCTGTGAATGAGATTGCGTGGCAAATTGAGTGCACTGGGGAGAGAGGAGCGTCGCTCATGCCATACGGAGCACGGAGTGTTGGATCTCATGAGATTGCATGGGAAGTGGAGTGCACTGCGGGAGAGAGGAGTGTTGCTCGTGCAATATTGAACATGGAGTGTTGGATCTAATGAGATTGTGTGGCAAGTGGAGTGCACTGGCACGAACGTAGCGCCGCTCGTGCAGTATGGAGCATTGACTTTTGGATGGATCCCATTAGATTGCACGGAAAGTGGAGTGCACTGGAGAGAGAGCAGCGCTGCTCGTGCAATATGGAGCCTGGAGTGTTGGATGGATCCCATTAGATTGCATGGAACGTGGAGTACACTGGAGAGAGGAGTGCCGCTCGTGCAATATGGAGCATGGCGTGTTGGATGGATCCCATTAGATTGCATGTAAAGTGGAGTACACTAGGGAGAGAGGAGTGTTGCTTGTGCAATATGTAGCATATAGTGTTGGCTCTCATATGATTGCATGGAAAGTGGAGTACATTGGGGAGAGAGGAGTGTTGCCCGTGCTATACGGAGCATGGAATGTTGGATCCCATGAGATTGCATGGAAAGTGGAGTACACTGGAGAGAAAAAGGAGTGCTGTTCATGCAATACAGAGCATGGAGTGTTGGATCCCATGAGATTGCATGGAAAGTGGAGTACACTGGAGAGAAAAAGGAGTGCTGCTCATGCAATACGAAGCATGGAGTATTGGATCTCATGTGATTGCATGGAAAGTGGAGTGCACTGGGGAGAAAGGAGTTCCACTCGTGCAATATGGAGCATGGAGTGTTGGATCCCATGAGATTGCATGGAAAGTGGAGTACACTGGGAAGAGAGGAGTGTTGCTCGTGCAATCTGGAGCATGGAGTGTTGGATCTCATATGATTGCATGGAAAGTGGAGTACACTGGGGAGCGAGGAGTGTTGCTCGTGCAATCTGGAGCATGTAGTGTTGGATCTCATATGATTGCATGAAAAGTGGAGTACACTGGGTAGAAAAAGGAGTGCTGCTCATGCAATACGGAGCATGGAGTATTGGATCTCATATGATTGCAAGGAAAGTGGCGTGCCCTTGGGAGAAAGGAGTGTTGCTCGTGCAATACAGAGCATAGAGTGTTAGATCCCAACGAGCACCACACCACATAACACAGAGGCAAGTCCATTGCAATGGTGAGTCAGAGTTTAGTATGGATGCACAATTAGGCAGTATAGCCCATTACCGTGGGCACTACTGGGCTTTATGCGTCCATAAACTCCACTTGGGGGCGCAAGCTAAAGGCAAGGTCAAATAAAATGGGCTAAGCATGCGTAAATAGCTGTATTGTCCAGCGGCAATGGGTGATAAAGCTATCAGGATGTAACTTGCCACTCAGGTTATGTTCTACTCTGCCTGCGCCCCTCCCCGTCCCTGGTTTGCTAGTCACCTGCTTCCTCTTCTCATCTGCCACCCTCAGATTCCACTTTCCATCTTCCCTCCTATTGATGTCCCTTCGAGCCTTGTAGGTATCTAATGAAATAAAGGAAGGACTCTTCCAAACAGTCAAGTGGCTGTTCCTTGGGGACCATAATTTCCCGTTTTTGTCTTTAACCCTCATTTCTGAAAAAGATGGTGAGTAGAACAAGGGGGGTACCTTTTATTTCAATGTTAAATTTGACAGGTGGCCCTACCCCCATTTCCAGTCTTATTCCCGCCCCTTTGGTATACATTTGATAACCCCCAACATTTTTGATTGACCCCCAAAATGTTTGATTGACCCCCAACATTAATATACATTTGATAAGAATCCCGATAATTTTGATATCAATTTAATGAGCCCCAAGATTTTTAATTGAACCCCTCATTTTTTTATATAATTTTTATATACATTGTATATACATTTTACATACAAATTGGATATAAATTCTATATAAAGTATAAATAGATGATGACATGACACCCCAGACCTTCGATGGCGGCCAAAAATAACCCCATCATTTTGAATTTGCTTTATACATAAAGTGTGTTTCACAGTACCTACACAAAAGCCTGAGAAATTGGGTTTGACAATGCGTGTCCTTGCAGGAATGCACCAGCATTTTAACACCAATTAGGCATTTGAGTTTGCTTTATACGCAAAGTGTCTTCATCAGCCCTACAAAAAGTCAGAAGTATTGGCTTTGGCCATGCATGTTTCTTTTAAATAATGAAAACAACTTGCACCATGAAACTTTGCCTTCACCAGACCTACAAAAAAGCACAAACTATTGACTTTGGCAATACATGTTTCTTTTAAATGAACACAATGTAGGTGGAAAAGGGCTGGTGGCGGGGGAATTTCTGGGAGTGTGAAAGTGGCTGCAGTAGATTGCCTGCACAGCTGACAGGTGTTTCAATGTTTCAGAGGCACATTTCAGGTGTACCCCAAGCTGTTTTCCAGGGCCCAAGCACAGCTCAAGGTCTATGGCCCTTCTACAGACAGATAGAAATACAAATGATGGAGCTCAGCAGTTGTTGCAGAGCAAGAAGTGTTTGCTTCTGGTGCGAAGATGTCAGAAGACTGGGGTTGCTGTGGGGAGGGAATGGGGTTTTGCTCTGCGAAGCACCGGGGCATCTGAGTAAACAGAGGCACGCCTATTTACAGCCTCTGGTGCAATACAATGACTTAGGAAGTCAGATATTTCATAAGCTATGTCAGTATTTCTGCATTTTTTCAGCCGTCAGCAGAGAACCCACGTGGGTATTGAAAAAAAGGGTTGTATTTTGCTGAGTTAGCTCTGAATGACAGGACTTTGACTTCCGGGATGTGAAGCACCAGCTGTGTAAATATAGGATCCAAAAATACACACGTGGGATGCTGTTTATGTTTAGTTATCCGAGGTGACCGGGCTATTTATATCTTCGGATACAATGACACTAGGGTGATATGAAGGAAAAAAGAAACAACTGATTCAGAATCTGTGTTGATATAATGTGCATTTTTGATGCATCATCAGGAAATAAATAGGGGTGCTGGATATCTGTGGTTTGTTGGTAATTGTACAGTCCTCGTGCTCCTGTACCCAGGAAGCAACAGAGGCTGGGGATGGGGTGTCAGCCTTTACCCCTTAAAAGCGGCGGTGCTGCCGGTGACCCATGTGGATTTTTACCTACAGTTGCAGGATGCATTTCTGGGAATTAGAACCGTGGATGCCTTTGGCATTTGGAGTCTCCTGCTGTGCGGCTAATTGATTGATTGATTGTAGTTGTTTTCAAGCACTGCAAAGAAGCGCTGCTGGTCAGGGAGGAAACTCCAAGGAGTTAATTGGATCCGTCGCAGAGCTCTGATTGCAGGGCCACGCTGGGGCCCTGTTAAACAGTGTGGGGTGCATCTGAAACTTGCCTCTCAAACGCTGAAACACCAGTCAGCTGCATGCACAATCTGCAGCTGTCACTTACACACACCTAAAAAATTCCCACTTTGCCAGCCCTTTTCCACCGGCATTGTGTTAATTTGAAAGAAACATGCATTGCCAAAGTCAATAGGTTGGGCTTTTTTGCTTTTGTGTTGGTCTGGTGAAAGCAAAGTTTCACGGCGTGAATTGTTTTCATTATTTAAAAGAAACATACATTGGCAATGCCAACAGTTCAGGCTTTTGTGTAGGACTGGTGAAGGCAAAGTTTCATGGCATAAGTTGTTTTCATTATTTAAAAGAAAATTAATTTCCAAAGCCAATAGCTCAGACATTTGTGTAGGGCTGGTGAAGACACTTGGCATAAAAAGCAAACTCAAATGCCTAGTTGGTGTTAAAATAAGCAGTGCATTCCTGCAAGGACAAGCATTGTCAGAGACAATAGCTCAAGCGTTTGTATAGGCACACTTTGCATAATAAGCAAATTCAAAATTATGGGTTTGTTTTTTGGCCGCCATCTAAGGTCTGGGGTGTCATGATGTCATCTATTTATACTTTATATAGAATTTATATCCAATTTTATATTCAATTTATATAAAATGTATATAAAAATGCATTAAAAAATGTGGGGTTTAATTTTTTAGGGCTCATGAAATTGATTAAAAAATTCTTGGGGTTATCAAATGTATATTAAAAATGTTGGGGGCCAATCAAAAATGTTGGGGGTCAATTAAGTTTATATCAAAGGGGCAGGAATAAGACCCAAAATGGGGGGTGGCCCCAAATTTAACATTGAAATAAAAGGTACCCCCTTGTACTACTATGGTGGGAACTTGACGCACTGTCCTGCGGCTGGATGCTGAAATGGCACATTAGACCAATAGAGGAAAAGAGGGATAGTTTTCGAGAAACAAACAAATTTAGTGTGCTTCATACACCTGCATAGGGCTAGATGTAGAACCAAGTTAGGATACCTCTCAGTAAAACACAATGAGGGGCAGTAAAACTGAACATGTGCAGGAAACGTTCACAAGGTTCAGCACCAATCTTTTTTTAGGGTTGTCACTCCATGATAACATTTTAAATAGTTTGTAGCCGAAGTTTCTGTAAGACAAAGACACTCACAGTCCCTTAGGCTTCTCTACCCTTGATAAGTCCCTTGTTGCAAGGGATGATAAGTGATGGTTCTTATTTGGGTCAGGTGACCGTGGATACCTTCCCCGTCAACCCCAGGGGTATTTTCTGTAACGCTCACCGGACTCCCACGGAGGCGCTGGCCTGGTTCGCGCTGCTGTGACCTCTTCTAAGGTGATGCGCAGGGTTCGGAAGACGGACTGGACCGGGCCCCCAAATCTGGCTTGTCTGGCTCGCAGAAGTATCCTTCTGTAGGCGAAAATAGGGGATTTAACTGTCTGCGGGGTAATGCAATCAGCCTCCCACTTTCCCCTCTGACCCTCCTCAAAACCCTTCTGTGATTCCTCGTAGCGTCTCACCTTAGGGTCTGGAAGGACGAGCTCTCCATCCTGCTTCTGATGCAGGGGCGCGTTGGTATCCAGTTACTTCACTGGATTTTCGGGTGAGAACCAAACTTGCTTGGCTTCCAGGTAAGTTTTTTGATAAGAGGTTCCCCTTGTGTCCATGCATTAATGTACTAATGCTAGTGTCTTTTTCCCCATAGGGGCCGGGGTACGGAATGCCGGGGAACAGGCACCGACCCGAGATGAGAGGTGAAATCCTTGTAGAAATCAGGTAAGTCTTTAATGAGCGTTTTTTGGTAATGTCTTTTCATTCGCTCATTAACGCTGATGTCTCTTTTTCCCCTTAGGGGCCGGGGTCCGAAAATGCCAGGATGCGGCGCAGACCCGAAATGGAGAGGGAATGCATCAACAGGTAAGTCTTAACATGGAGATTTAGCTTTCCTTATTCCCTTCTCTCTCTCACCTTTTGTTCTGGTCTTTTTCTCCCTAGGCGCTGGGGCATGACTGCGAATCCGGATGATCGCTGCTGAACATGGAGGCGCCCTGTAAAGGTGAGTGGAATGCGGCGCTGCAGCGATCGACGCGATGAGCTTTTAAATAAAAGCCTTCCTTTTCAGGATTGTCGGCGAGATGTCTCCGGGATGCGGTTTTAGCAGGTAAGGACTTTTCCTTCTTCTGTTCTCTTCTTCTCTTCCTTTGCAGGTGATCCAGGATGCTGGCAGGCGTGGCAGAAGTCAGGATGCAGGAGCAGACACGGTGAGCGTCCAGCTGCTAGATGCAGAACAACGTGAAGCACGTGTGGCTGTTGGGGTGGGGTTTAAATAGCCTTGGAAGAAGTTCCAGGTATGTATCCTTCCTCCAATCAGGTATGTATCCTTCCCCAAACATGCCCGGATGGCAAATTAGTCCCACAGGTAAAGTAGTTCCTTTCAGGACTCAAGGAGGCCGGGATCCTGCAGCATGGTCTGCATCAGGTAAGTGCACCCAAGCACTTCCATAATGAGCCTGGCGCCTATGGCGCCAGGACTGATGTCTTTTATGAGCCTGGCGCCATAGGCGCCAGGACACTGTCCAAAGGGCCCCTATATGGGGTTGCTGGGTCCTTCCTTGGGAACTGGATTTCTGCTTTCGGGGACGCAGGGCTTGAACCGGCTCCCCGGGAGCAGGCATCATGACGGCACTCCCCCCCAAGGCCCCTCCCAAGGTTGTTCCCTCCGGGGGTTTTGGTTTGTCTGGGAAGAGTCGGTGGAATTTCCTGACTAATCGAGGTGCATGCACATGGTCGCTGGGTTCCCACGACCTCTCCTGAGGTCCGTACCCCTTCCAATCAATTAGGTAGAACAGTTTTGACCTAAACATTTTTGAGTCTAAAATGTTCTTCACTTCGAATTCGGGCTCCCCATCTATTAGAATAGGTTCTGGAGGTTTGAGTAGTCGGGTTCCGGGTACCACTGGTTTCAGAAGTGACACATGAAAAACAGGGTGAATTCGCATACTAGCTGGTAAATCAAGTTTAACAGCCACTGGGTTAATTATTGCTGTAATAGAATAAGGTCCCAGATATTTTGGGTTAAAAGTTCGAGGCCCTTTGAGTGGTAAATGTCTGGTAGCTAACCACACTTGATCCCCAATCTGATACGGAGGTGCTTCACTCCGATGTAGAACAGCATTCTCCTTGTATTTTCTCTTGGCTTGTTGTAAATGCGTAGTTGCCTCTTTGAAGGCTTGGGTAATTGTAGAATGCAGATGTTCTACTGCAGGCATTCCGAGGTTCTGAGGTGAGTCAAGGTTTGAGGTTCGAGGGTGGTGCCCAAACAAAGTATAAAAAGGACTGTGGCCAGTTCCAGAGTGTACCGAATTATTATATGCGTATTCAGCTATCCAAAGAATGTCTTTCCAGTTGCTTTCAGATTGCTGTAACATACACCGTAAGTATTGCTCAAGGGTCTGATTTGTCCTCTCGGTCTGACCATTGGTCTGAGGGTGGTGACTGGTCGATAATCTTATGTCGATCTGCGCCATTTGACAACATTTGCGCCAGAAGTGGGAAATGAATTGGCTTCCCCGGTCAGAGATTAGTATAGATGGGAATCCATGTAGCCAAACAATATTTTCGAGGAATTCTTTGGCTAGGACAGAAGCTGAAGGTAAACCTTTCAAAGGAATAAAGTGGGCCATTTTGGAAAACAAATCCACAATTACCAGAATAGTATTGTACCCCGAACAAGGAGGCAGGTCCGTAATAAAATCCATTGATAGGGTGTGCCAGGGTGCTGGCGGTATGTCTAGAGGTTGAAGGAGACCGGCTGGTCTTTTCTTTTGACTTTTATTTTGGGCACAAACACCACAGGACATCACAAAAGATTTAACATCTTTTCGCCAAGAGGGCCACCAAAATTGTTGTTTCACTTTTTCCTCTGTCTTGGCAATACCGGGCTGTCCCTCTATTAATGTATCATGATAACCGGAAATAACTAGTTCGTATAATTCCTTATGTGGCAGGAATAAGCGTCCTTGGAAATAAGTTAAACCATTATCTATGGTAAAGTCTAATGCCTTTTGTATCCAATTCTGTAAGGTTGTAGGGTCCAGGAGTTGTTTCACTCTGGCTTGAATGTCTTCAAGCGTCTGTAACGAAGTCATGTCTAGAATCCTCTGTTCGGGAATTATTGGTACTGGTTCTGAGTTTGTATCAGATTCTCCCATTCCAATTCGGGATAAGGCGTCTGCTTTGCCATTCTTGCAGCCAGGTCGATAGGTAATGACGAAATCAAATTCAGCGAAAAACAAAGCCCATCGGAGCTGCCGTGATGACTGAGCCTTGGCGGTTTTCAAATACTGTAAATTCCGGTGATCAGTGATCACTGTGATGGTATGTCGAGCGCCAAGCAGATAATGCCGCCAGGCTTTAAAAGCGGACTTAATGGCTAACAGTTCTTTGTCCGTGATTGCATAATTAACCTCGGGTGCCGAGAATTTTCTGGACCAAAATGCTACGGGATGCAGTTGGTTGGTTTCGGGATCTCTTTGGGACAGGACAGCTCCCATGGCTAGGCTGGATGCGTCAATCTCGACGACATAAGGGAGATCTGGACGCAGGTGTTTCAATATAGGTGCAGAGGTAAACTTAGCTTTTAAATCCTGAAAGGCCTGCTCGGCTTCTTCAGACCATTCAAAACGTTTATTTTTCCTCAAGAGTGCAGTAATGGGTTGTACCACGCGTGAAAATTCCGGGATAAACCTGCGATAGAAATTGGCAAAGCCGAGCATGCTTTGAACCCCTTTTACAGAGCTAGGTGATGACCATTTGAGGATGGCATCCACTTTTCTTGAGTCCATTCGGACTCCTTTGGGTGCCAGGATGAAACTTAGAAACTTGACTTGTGTGGTATGGAAAACACATTTCTCCAATTTAGCAAATAGTTTGTGTTGGCGCAGTTTTTCAAGTACTGCCCTGACGTGTTTTCTGTGATCAGATTCCGAAGAGGAGTACACCAGAATGTCATCGATATTCACGACAACACAAACATCGATGAGTTCCCGAAGGACATCATTCATGAAGTATTGGAAGGCAGCCGGCGCGTTACACAATCCGAAAGGCATCACCTGGTACTCGAATAATCTGTATTTAGTACGGAAGGCAGTTTTCCATTCGTCGCCTTCTTTAACTCGTACCAGATGATAAGCCCCCCGGAGATCTAACTTGGTGTATATGCAAGCGTCCTTCACCTGGTCAAGGAGTTCAGGGATCAGAGGCAGAGGATAACGGTTTTTAACCGTTATCTGGTTCAATGCGCGGTAATCGATACAAGTTCTAAGGTCGCCTTCTTTTTTGGGCACGAAGAACAAAGCCGAGGATGCCGGGTATTTTGACGGGTGAATAAAACCATTAGCTAGGTATTGATCCAAATATTGTCTCAAATGCAGATTCTCAGGTTCGGTAAGGGCATAAATCCTGCTACAAGGGGGTTGTGCACCGGGCACCAGATCGATTTGGCAATCGTACGATCTGTGAGGAGGTAACGTGTTGGCCTGTTCCTTTTGGAAGACGTCCTGAAAGTCTTGGTATTCCGGAGGTAGTTGCACGGAGGCAGAGGTTACAGATGCTCGATTAATCTTCAGGTTTTCTGGGTAGCAGTTCTGTGTACAATCCGGGAAGGTTATTCTCTTAGCTCGCCAATCAATTCGAGGATTATGTGTCTCTAACCAAGGGATTCCAAGAATAACCTGAAACTGTGGAGCCTTGATTACATCAAACACAACACCCTCCCGATGGCCGTCAGGACCAATAAGAGTCACCTCAGTAGTGGAATGATTTACCGGTCCAGAGGCAATTTCAGTTCCATCGACTGTGGTGATGACATCTTTGCTGGTTTTAGGACGGAGAGGGAGGTTAATCCTAGAGACCAATTCACGATCCACATAGTTTCCAATAGCCCCACTATCGATGTATGCCTTTATTGCATGCAACCGCTTAGGCTGTTCTGGATCTACGAGAACCATTGGCACAATGAAATGCGAGGTCTGAGATTTAGTTTTCAAGCTCGGCAAGCGGACCCCTACACTTGTCGGGCAGAGTCGTTTCCCGAAACAGAGTCTTCATGGTTTTTATCAGCGGCTCCTACCGCCTTTCGGGGCGGTTTTGCCGGGCAATGTCGTAGAAAGTGCCCAGAATTCCCACAATAAAGACATAATTTTAACTGCCGCCTCCTTTCACATTCCTTTTGAGTTAAGGGTCCTTTAACCCCTCCAATTTGCATAGGCTCAGAGACATCAACTCCCTTGGGATTAGCATGGGTCTTGACCAACACCCGGGTCTAAAACCTGGACCGATCTGCTTTTCTGTTTTGAAGTCTGTGATCCAATTGGACCACTAAGTCTATATACTCTGTGCATTCTTGGGGCGGATTTACAACTTGGGCCAAGACATCTTTAAGTTCTCCGCGTAGGCCTCGATAAAACAACGGGACTCTTTTATCCTCTGGCCATCCCGTTTCCACAATTAGTCTATTAAAGGTTGCAATATAGGATAGGAGGTCCTGATTGCCCTGTCGCAGGGATAGAAGTTCGTCATCCAGAGCCTGCCCCTGACAGTGTCGAGCAAATAACCTTTCCATGCTTGGTTGAAACCTTTGAAAATCACAGAGAATCGGGTCATCTTGAGTAACCAGTGGAACTGACCAATCGGCAGCGCAGCCGCTGAGATATGACAATACAAAGGCTTCCTTGGTCTGATCATTAGGGAAGGCCCCAGGTCTGCATAGGAAGTGCAAACGACACTGATTCATGAATACGGCGAATCGTTTGGGGTCCCCAGCAAAGCGTTCGGGTGGGGCCAGCGGCATGTTTCCAGGTAGATTAATCTGCACAGGGTTACTGGAAACCACAGGAGCGGGGTTCCTTCCGGAACCGGGTAGAGGAGTTTGCCCAGCTTGACCTTGCAAAAGCTGTCTGGCCAGGTCATCAGTTCTTTCCTGTGATATTATTAATTCCCTCCTGAGGGCATTAGTCTCTTGACGAGCGGCATGTACTTCTGCCGGTAATTCCCCCAGTAATTGGGCCAACTGATCAGTCTCAGAACTTTCCATAGCGCATGGGTGGGAATTTGTAGGAAGGCTTCGCGTTCTGTAACGCTCACCTGACTCCCACGGAGGCGCTGGCCTGGTTCGCGCTGCTGTGACCTCTTCTAAGGTGATGCGCAGGGTTCGGAAGACGGACTGGACCGGGCCCCCAAATCTGGCTTGTCTGGCTCGCAGAAGTATCCGTCTGTAGGCGAAAATAGGGGATTTAACTGTCTGCGGGGTAATGCAATCAGCCTCCCACTTCCCCTCTCACCCTCCTCGAAACCCTTCTGTGATTCCTCGTAGCGTCTCACCTTAGGGTCTGGAAGGACGAGCTCTCCATCCTGCTTCTGATGCAGGGGCGCGTTGGTATCCAGGTACTTCACTGGATTTTCGGATTGGTGAGAACCAAACTTGCTTGGCTTCCAGGTAAGTTTTTTGATAAGAGGTTCCCCTTGTGTCCATGCATTAATGTACTAATGCTAGTGTCGTTTTCCCCATAGGGGCCGGGTTACGGAATGCCGGGGAACAGGCACCGACCGAGATGAGAGGTGAAATCCTTGTAGAAATCAGGTAAGTCTTTAATGAGCGTTTTTTGGTAATGTCTTTTCATTCGCTCATTAACGCTGATGTCTCTTTTTCCCCTTAGGGGCCGGGGTCCGGAAATGCCAGGATGCGGCGCGGACCCGAAATGGAGAGGGAATGCATCAACAGGTAAGTCTTAACATGGAGATTTAGCTTTCCTTATTCCCTTCTCTCTCTCACCTTTTGTTCTGGTCTTTTTCTCCCTAGGCGCTGGGGCGTGACTGCGAATCCGGATGATCGCTGCTGAACATGGAGGCGCCCTGTAAAGGTGAGTGGAATGCGGCGCTGCAGCGATCGACGCGATGAGCTTTTAAATAAAAGTCTTCCTTTTCAGGATTGTCGGCGAGATGTCTCCGGGATGCGGTTTTAGCAGGTAAGGACTTTTCCTTCTTCTGTTCTCTTCTCCTCTTCCTTTGCAGGTGATCCAGGATGCTGGCAGGCGTGGCAGAAGTCAGGATGCAGGAGCAGACACGGTGAGCGTCCAGCTGCTAGATGCAGAACAACGCGAAGCACGTGTGGCTGTTCGGGTGGGGTTTAAATAGCCTTGGAAGAAGTTCCAGGTATGTATCCTTCCTCCAAACAGGTATGTATCCTTCCCTGACCACGCCCGGATGGTAAATTAGTCCCACAGGTAAAGTAGTTCCTTTCAGGCCTCAAGGAGGCCGGGATCCTGCAGCATGGTCTGCATCAGGTAAGTGCACCCAAGCACTTCCATAATGAGCCTGCGCATATGGCGCCAGGACTGATGTCATTTATGAGCCTGGCGCCATGACACTGTCCAAAGGGCCCCTATATGGGGTTGCTGGGTCCTTCCTTAGGGACTGGATGTCCACTTTCGGGGACGCAGGGCTTGAACCGGCTCCCCGGGAGCGGGCATCATGACATTTTCAGGCCATGGTCATTATAGCACCCATCACCCACAACCTGTCAACCCAACAATGCTTTCAGCTGTCTCAGCGCTAGCAACCTGGCCCTTCGTTAACATAGTCCCCACCGGATCTGCCTTCCAATCCCAGCTTCCCTGCTATAGCTGTTGCTTGGCCTTCCACGAACTGAAGGATTAAATGGCTGTGCTGCCATTTTGGAATCAGGCAGCGGTGTAATGGCGGCCACCTGATGTCATAATGGTTCACTCCCTTTTTGACATGTCTCTTCTGTCCCTTAGCATGTTTTTCCCTTTCTGATGTCCAATGACTTCAAAACATGAGCCTATCAGGTTTTCTCCTTCACCATCTGTGATGTACAGGCCGAGATTGCTTGTGCATCCTGGACTCTCTGAAATGCAATGACTCTCTTTCTTCCAATGAGGTGTATTGCTGGCTTGTGCAAAGAGGCTGATAAGGAGCGAGAGGCCAGGTGGATCTGCCATATACCACCTCTGACATCATGTAGCAGGTGATCTTCCCCAGCCTCCAGGCTCCCTCTATCCCCACCTCCCAGCCTCAATGGTGGGAGTTCCTCACAGTGCTCATAGTTTTACAGAGAATCACCACTGGGCGATTACACCAGTTATGTAACCTTAGACCTCCTTATGGGCCCTTTAATACTTAATTATAATGCTTGCACACTACTGGCCTGCTATTGGGTAAGACCTTGCGCTCTATTATTCCCCTCCGAGACACCTGTACAATCGTGCACTCCGGTGTACATGACAACTGGGAACAGTTGGGTCATGTGTGCCTGTATATGTACATTCACAGTATATCTCACTCTGGCACTTTCTAATTAGCCCTGAAGCGTCTCCATCTCTCCTTCTCTAGCAGCACCCCTCCTCATGTCATTAGAACTACAGATAACGCACCATAGTAACTCTAGTACACTTAGTGCTTCAGCGCCCTTTCTTGCTATGCTTCAGATGTACTTTCCCCATAAGGATGGTACCATAGTCCACCCACTACCACAGCAGCAGACTATCAATATGTTAATATCAAATGTTACTGAACCACATAGGAAAGTGGGATAGGAGCTCACACTCCAAACTAGATTGGCTTGCACCACCTAATGTGCTTTTCTACAGTTACACTAAGGATTTAACCTTGTAGACAAACAGCAGAGGGGATGGTGGGCACATTGTGTGAAGGAAGGCGAGGTCTATAAGTACCAGTGCTACTAAGCTGAGTTACATATACTCATGTCTCCTCCTGCTTTCCTTCCTTTCTGCGCCTGGGAAGATTACTGGCAGAGGGGAGTCATGAAGTCCAGAATATGTCCACCCGAAGATGATTTCTAGCAAGACTTTGCCAAATTGCACATCAGCATTGTTATAATGTTTGAGGAATAATTCTTGAGGAAGGTATGAGGCATAAACTGCCTTCACCTTAACCACGCGTGCATGACTAATGGCAGCAGAAGAAATTAACTAGAGGTTGCCCAACTCCAGGCTTCGACGTCCAGGTCCATGTCGGATTTTCATGACACCCCTCATTAATATTCACGAGATAAATTTGCATAAAATGATTCTAAATATATGCACATTTTTGCTCATGAATATTAATGAGGGATATCCCGAAAACCCATCAGTTTCTGGCCTTCGGCGCCTGGAGTTGGACAACCCTTTGAGAATACTTATTTTATATGAATACTACAATTGCATGTGACAAGCAATCCATTTGAGGAAATTACATGACCAATCGAGATAGAATCAATGAACTGCCTGTGATTAAAAGTGAGGGTAGTCCCATCTGACATGGATGAGAAGTTACAAAAGCCGAAAAGTACCTTAACTAGTTTAAATGATAACCTGTTTGGCAAGGACAGGGAATGGCTTCTGGTCTGTCCCTGGGAGAACTTTGTCCCTGTGGAAGATCATGGAGTGTTCTTTCACTGTTAATCGTGCAGCTCGCTAATTCAGTGAGTGGGAGGGTTCTCCGCCAAGATGGCGGCTTTGCAGCAAGCCAGTTAAGCTTCAGTGGAGGTCATATGTGTGACCATTTTATGAGCCAATACATTCAAGACAATGGGCCTCATTACGAGTCAGCCGGTCTGGAAATAACGGTGGCAGTAAACCCGCTGCCACCATTGTTTCCGGACCGGCTGATCTCGAGTTCTGCAGGCGGGAGGTGTCACTACCACCAGGTCTGACCTGGCGGGAGTAACGCCACCCACATGCAGACGGACGTGGTGGGAGAAGGTGCGGTGGGCGCCCAATACAAATTAAATGCACGCTGCTCTCAGGACCAGGGCGCATTGAATAAAAATGTGGTGCCCCCCCCGCATGACCGTGGGCACATGGGGGTATAGGGGGCGGGCGCCACATTTTTTTTTTCTGCCCGTTGCAATGCCGCCACTAACGCCGGCCCTGGGACCAAGTTAAGTCTGCAGGGGTGCATGCTGAATTGGTAACATGCAATAGTCACTGCGATACAGAGGTTACACGATGCAGCTGCAAAATGGGAGCTTAGTAGACAGAATCTTGAAGGTGCATGGAGCTAAGGCAGAACCACTCCTGCAGAGATGGCGCGATCTGATCAATGGACCTTCTGAAATGTCCCTTTCCATATTAAGTGGTTGAGAAAGTACATGTCCAAAATTAGATCTCATGTGCGTATTGGTACAGTAAACAAACTGGAGTCCCTGCCGTGTTCACTCTGCAAGTGCATTACTGGTTCCAATGCACCCCCTGGCAGGAACATTTCCACCTCCAGCGGTAGGAGTGAGACCCTTCACTAGCTCACTAGCTGCGCAGGCGAGGGGGACCAAACCATCGCGATGGGTCAGGTAGGAGAGTAAGAGCCATCATTCATAACACAGAAGGGTCCCTAATGAACAATCTCCATTGAGCAAGACAGAGTGAACCTCCCATTCCTACTCAGGCTGAGGGCTCCCTAATGTAAAAGAGGGGGGCCACACAGTCCGTTCAATTTCTTGATGCCACATGTAAGGCAGAAGGGAAGCAGAAGACCCTTCCACAGGGAACCGGCGAGGGAGAGGAAGGATCCACAGATAGAGAGTATCCTAATGACCAACTGCAGAGTAATACAGGACTAGGTACAAGGATAGGTTGGTCGGAGCCAGGTAAAGAGGCAAAGAGAGGTATCACAAGGAAACGAAAATGGAGGGTAAAAGAAATGACAAAAAGGAAGGGTGAGCAGGCTGGCGAGGGAGGCGGCAAAAGATGAAAGAGTACACGGAAGACAGGGTGAGAACAAAGGCAACGCTGCCAGAGCGGAGAAAACCAGCATCTCAACCCGAAAGCCTAACGCGCGAAGGTTGCAACGCGCAGACTTCCGGGTTGAGACGAAGGAAAAGGCTTCCGATGGCATAGACCTGGAAGACTAGACCATGAATGCACGGTGCGCGGGAGCGTGACGGCCAGGCTAATGGCGGCCGAAACGCCATCGAGGCCAAACCCTCCAGCCCCCACGGCGTGTGACAGGTTCACCTTTTGAAAGACTCCTGCTGCCGGCAGCCTTTTCATTTGCTAACTAGTGTATAGGCTGGTAAATAGTGCAAGTATCTTTCCACTTGAACCTTTTTTCGATTGCAAGTACATATCATGCTAGCAAACAATCCAGAACCGTGGAGCAAGATCACACATTGCAAAAAACAGGAGTGATTGGACAACTTTGTTCTAACAGGAAGTAAAGACTTCGGAATTGGAAAATTGCATGTAGTTCCAATACAGTTATGCAGTTATTCTTGTACACCTAAACCCATAGAGTCTGACCCGGTAGAGACCTGCAGTGAGCTCCACAACCATACTTTGATGCATTCACCGTCATTGCCAACTGACAGTAGTAATCTTGAAAAAGGCCCCCGGGAGACACTTTTCCTGCTGATTACACAACTTAAAAGTCAGTAAAAGCTATGAAGACACTGTTATTACCCCCTCTGGAGGGTCCAGGTGTTGATTTCACTGATTGAACACCAGGGACTAATAGTCTAATAATTGAATAGATGCAAGGATTGGTGCTAACAACTGGATAATCTGCAGTGTAGCTAGGTTGGATGGCGTTCGATTTATAGAAAACTAGATTGAGCAGAGTGCCATAGACCCCTTAAATACTCTCCAGAAGACGGTGGCTGGAGGGGGCCTGGATTGGAATGTCGAATGCAAATGAATCCACTGACACCTGAGATGGGCATCATATCTAAACAACTCTGGTGAAGCCTTCCAGGTATTGGTCATGGCAAAAGAAAAACACTTGTACTGGAAATGTAAACTCCCTTTCAATTAGCACAGCTCAGAAACCTCAGATTACCTTTCTATATAGGGACCCGAAAATAAGCATCCTTACGATCCCGGGATGCTAACCAATCCCCATATTGGAGAGTCCAGAATGCAAGAAATCCTCGCCATGCGTAATGTGTCCATCGGAACAAGACTGAATAATTAAAAGGCCAGGCTTTTGTCATCCTGGTTTCTTTAGAATCGTGAAGCAATGGGAATACAATCTTTTACCCCTATGATCTTCCGTGATCTCTATTGTGTCCTCTGGTCACCTTGTAAGGACAATAGGGTGATGAAGGAGGAAGCTGAGGAATTCTCTGAGAATAATCTTTCCATTCAATATTACAGATCAAGCATTTGCTTGTAATCATTAGGCATGGATTAAAAAAGTTGTCTTGTATCATGATTAGAACCGGCACATATTGCTCTCTTACAGAAATAAGAGTTCCTATCTTTAAAATCTGAAGTTGTGTTCTATATAGAGGGGGGCTGTCTACAAATAAAACATAATAATATATTAACAGTATTTGACATCTTAATCATCTTAATAAAGAAATGAAGATAGGGATTTTGAAGACAAAGGAGGCAGCCATGGGAGCTGGATTTGGGCCTCTCCGCCAGCACAGTAGTTTACTGCATTCTCTTAGATTATTGAAACACAAATGATGACCTCTAAAGTGCCATGTGATTATGCAAGGCCATCACTGAACACTTATGGTACACATTTGTTGCTTTGGCAACAGCACTTCCCATGCTGCTTTGGTTAGTTCATGCACTGCTTTTAAGACCCCATCACAACATAAAAACTGGCTACGACAAAAAGGAGCATTTGAAAAATAAAAGGAAAACGAGAACCAACAAAAATTTAAATATTGCTGGTCGCCTGGAAGGAAAAAACCTAGGCAATCACTGTGTCTAATGGAAGGGCTGTCTCCAGTACTCACAAAGGCAGGCACCAACTGCTAACAAAGCCACAGGCCACATTAATAATTTGTTTAGCACCAGGTGGATTAAAACACGATTAATAATGTTGTTGTGTAGACCTTGTTAGGAATGAATAGAAGAACTTTCATAAAAGGAATCCCAGATTTGTTGGCGCGCCAGAATGTGACGACACACTGCACTGTGTTTGAGCTTATATACACTTGTACGCACTTCTGAAACAGAGCATTGGTAGTGCACAGGAATGGGCACTTCACTTTGTGTGCGCTGGGTTTGAACCTCTCCGCCAGTGCTCTACATTTTACATTTTTAAAATGCTATACTATTAAAAAGGGGTGTTTGCTTGATTGAAACACCTAGCTGGGAAGCTAATCCTGTCTACTTGGAATACCGCGTACGCACCAAAGTATCCAGCTTGTATGAAAGAGAGGTTGAGTGGAGCTCAAGGTGAGCACCAATTTTAGAGAAGGTAGTGATTATACTTCAATGCAATGGGGTAAAGGCAGAATAAAATCAAGAGATTGGTGTGGTTACTGTCAGACGCCTATAGGATCTACCTCCTACATCTCACGCGTTACATTCACATCAATTCCGATATGTCCCATTCATTCTGTAGATACTTGTCCGGCAACAAATACTGGTCTATGTTTGATTGCCCCATTAAAAGAGTATTGTTAATCTCGCAGAAACAAACCTCAAAAGCCCACACTTGACAGGTGACATGACTATAGTGCCTCAGTTTGCCTGTTACACTAATGAGCATTGGTCGACTAGGAGAGATTGCACTCTCTCTGGGTATTGGGTAAATAACAAATTTAGTTCTCAGCCATTCCTCTAGACTATTTATGTCCTGCCCAAATCTGCAGTCAGGTTTTAAGAACCTACAATATAGTGTTCTCACTTAATAAAAGAAGTAAAGTACAGCTCAATGGAACCCTTGATTTATAGCGCATAAAATGATTGAAAATACTGTTTTAGGCATTTCCAGATATGCAGTGCCATTTTCTCTATGCTTTCGTATGATCCTGCTAATGGAACACAAATTACCCCTCCACACATTGGACATAAGACACATAAGACACTGCTCTGGCCATAGCTATTTGTCTGGCCCCCTTATTCTGCCACTGCGAACACAGATAAAGAACTGCCCTACAAACTTTCTAGTATGCAAATTCTTTTCTTGTATGAAAATCTTGAACAGAAGTAATTCCTGTCTATTTAGGATGCAAAGTAAGCACAACACATATGATGATATGATATGGCATTTATAACGCACCTATAAACAAGTGGTTCAAGGCGCGACGAGGCAAAGGAGGGGAACAAGGGGACATACAACGATCCTAATAGGCCAGGTGTCATTCAGATCGCGCAAGTGCGTGGGAAGAGAGGGAAGGAAAGTGCAGTACATGGGAATAGATAAAGACAATAAATAAAATAGCGGCCAGCAAGTGGCAAGTGCAAGGGGAAGTGCGGACATCAGCTATCGAGGTCTGGTGGAGGGACTGAAGGGATACAGAACAGTCCCCGAGTGTGGGGGTTGCCAGGTGGGCAGTGCAAATGTGTGATGCTGGCGGGAGAGGGACCTGGGTCCGGGATAAGAAGGGTGTCCAAGTAGCCAGTGCAGTAGCGGTTTCAGCCCGGGGTCAGCAGAGGAGAGGAGGAGGGAAGGCAGAAGCAAAGAGAAAGGTTTTGAGGTGTTTCTGGAACTGGAGATGGTTCTCCTCAAGTTTAAGGGAGGGAGGGATGGAGGGAGGCTGTTCCAGAGGGAGGCACCAGCCGAGGAGCGAGATCTACCCCCAACTCGTTGCTTGGAGAAGGAAACTGACCCTGAGGGAGATGGAGGCAGATGAGCAAAGAGCTCGAGAAGGAAGATACTTAGGAAGAGTGAGTTGGAGGTATTGAGGCCCCAAAGCCCAGAAGGCCTTGTGGACGAGGCAGAGGGCTTCAAACTTAATCCTCGCAGCCACTGGGAGCCAATGCAGAGATTTCAGTCCTGGAGAGATACGATCCCTGGGCTTGAGGCCAACGACAAATCTCGCAGTCCTGTTCTGGATGAGTTGCAGAAGGCGGAGAGTAGAAGCAGGCAGATTTAGAAAGAGGCTGTTGCAATAGTCCAGCCTAGAGAGAACAAGGGCTCTGGAGACAGTGAGCTTCTGGGGGAAGGAGAGGAAAGGCAGAATACCTCTGAGGAGGTGCAGCTTGTAGTGTGACTTCTTGGAGACGTCAGAGATGTGAGGAGAGAAGGAGAGTGTGGAGTCGAAGATGACCCCAAGGTTTTTGGCTTTGCAGGTGGGAACAGGAAGAGGACCAAGAGAGGCCGACCAGAGAGCAACAGGAAAGGAGGGAGCGGGTGTGCCGATGAGGAGAATCTCAGTCTTACTGGCATTAAGGCAGAGGTCATTGGCGGCACACCACTCCTGGATAGCAGACCGTCAGAGATAAGGGAAGGAGAGGAGGAGGTAGAGGGTAGCCTGAAAAATGAGCTGAGTGTCATCCGCATAGCACTGAAAGTTGGGACAGAGAGCGGCGAAGTGGTGGGCAAGGAGTGCCAGGTATTGGTTGAATAGCCAGGGAGAGAGGTTAGACCGCTGGGAGACACCACAGGTAGAGAAAAAGGTAGCGGAGAGGAAGGACCCAAGTTGGACCTGGGAGGGTCTGTCAGAGAGGAAAGAAGTCAGCCACACCAGAGCCTGACCAGTGATACCCAGGTTATCACGGAGACGGTTGAGCAGGATGGCATGGTTGACAGTGTCAAAGGCAGATGAGAGATCAAGCTGGATGAGGACACAAGGGGTGTTAGTCAAGATTGGAGAGCAGATCTTCACAGATGTTCAGGAGAGCTCTGAAGCAAGACTGATGGCCATGAAGACAGCCAACAGATTCAGTATGGAGATTGAGCTGGGAGATGGTCAGTTTCTCCAGGAGCTTGCCTAGGAAGGGAGTGATGGAGATTGGGCGATAATTAGCCGGGCATGAGGGGTCGGCAGAGGGTTTCTTAAGAAGGGGGTGCACAAGGGAGTGCTTCAGGGGGGATGGGAAGTCTCTGGTGGCGAACGAGTGATTGCAGAAATCAGCCAGGGCAGGAGCCAGGGAGTTGATGTGGTCCTTGATAGTTTTGGAGGAACAGGGGTGAACCTGTTTCGACGAGACTTTCATAGATCGGACTTGTCTAGAAACCTCATCTGCGGAGAAAAGGGGAAAGGAAGAGAAGGAGGGAGGAGGGGTGGCTATAGGAGGGCCATAGGAAGAGCAGGGAGTAGGGGAAAGGAAGGGATACTTGATGGTTGCTGTGGAGAAGGAGCAGAAGAGCATTATTTGGGCACGTTGCTGCCAAGTGGCACTGGAGAGCAGGTGGTGGGCGTAGTGACAGAAATAAAATCAAGATATTGGCAGATTGACACTACTATAGTCAGTAGACGTGACCCCCCCATCACCTTACAACTAACAGTCACATACATGCCAACATGCCCCATACACAAATAGTTATTGCTAATGTTTGGCGCTTCACTGAATTGGAACACTCATTTTCCATCTCATTAACTGGCATAACAATAAGAAAAATATTTATCACGCATATTATTTACTTTTTTGTTGTGACAGCGTGTGATGATCGTTTTGGGGTTTTCTTGGCCAATCCTTGAAAAATAATGGGGACATACATGAAATAGAAAATGCTGTTTATGGTGCTTAAAGAGTTATTATAATCAATAATGGGTACGAATATTAATAATATGAGCTCTTTAGTGGGGAGGATTGTACCCACAGCTCCTGCAACTGCTCTCTGAGTCCTAACCTCTGGTCTACCAAACCTCTATGGTGACCTGTGCTTGAGCGCATATGAATCTACTTTTAAACAAGGATGTACATTGTGAACATATCGTGCAGGGCATGCAGTCCCTGTTGAATGACAAGTAGACATCTAGTGGTAGATCCATACAGGGCTCATTTTCGACCCTGCACACCAGTAATTGAAAGAGTAAAAGACTTTTACGCTTTCAATTAACGGTGTGCTCCATTTTCCTCAATTTGTTTGGCAGCCAGGAGGGGTGGAGGGGGGAACGCAAAATGCTCCCTTCCTCTCCGCCATACAAATACCCACAGCATTTGCACCTGCATGCATTTTCATGCAGGCGCAAATGCTGGGTATCCCTATGGCATGCAACCACGGCAGGCAGCGTTTACTTCATTTGCATGGCGCAGTGCAAAAATGCAGGACGTGCTGTCTTTTGCCCTGCATTTTTGCATGCCACCATGCAAATGACCAAAATTTGATGGCCAGGTGTCGTTTATGCTGCAGTGCAAAAGTAACGGCTCCCAGCGCCAAATATGAGCTCTTTTAAAATGAACTCCATAAAATCTTGCAGGGCTATTTTGAGGCCAAAATATGATATATGATATGGCATTTATAACGTGCCTGTACACAAGTGTTTGTAGGTGCCACTAGACAAGGGAGGGGAGACAGGCGGGAGGCAAGACAAACGATCCTACTAGGACTTGTGACAATGGGATCGTGAAAGTGCAACAACGAGAAGTGCAGGGGGAAGGGAGAGGGGCAAGTGCAGGGGAAATGGAGGGGGAATTGCTATCAGGGCAGCGTGGCTCTGAGTAAGTGCAGCCAGGGCAGCGTGGCTCTGGGTAAGGGCAACGAGGCAGGGGGGCTGTAGGGGTTATGCATGCAGGAGGCCAGGAGGCAGTGCATGATAGGCCAGGAGGCAGTGAAAGGAAGACTGGTCATGGAGAAGCCTGGTACCCAGTGAGACTCTGAGGGTACCAAGCAACCAGTCGGCGACGCAGACAGGTAGGTTAGCAAGGAAGAGAGAGAGAGAGAAGGCAGAGGAGAAAAGGTCTTGAGCCACTTCCGGAACTTCAGGTTGTCCAGCTCAAGTTTGAGAGGGGCAAGGAGGCGGTTCCATAGCGAGGCTCCTGCAGAGGACATAGAGCTACCCCACTCACTACTTGGAGAAGCATCTGTCCCACGGAGAGTTAGAGATAGCTGAGCGAAGGGCTCTAGAAGGAAGGTATTTGGGCAGAGAGAGTTGGATATAGTGTGGGCCGCGGCCCCAGAAAGCCTTGTGGACAATGCAGATGGTTTTTAACTTCATCCTGGCTACCACCAGGAGCCAATGGGGAGATTTTAGGGCAGGAGAGATGCGTTCCCTGGGCTTGAGGCCAAGGAGATGTCTCGCAGTCCGATTCTGGATTAATTGCAGGGGGCGAAGAGTAGAGTTAGGAAGATTGAGAAAGAGGCTGTTGCAGTAGTCCAGCCTACAGAGAACCAAAGCTCTAGAGACTGAGCTTTTGGGGGAAGGTGAGAAAAGGGAGAATACCTCTAAAGAGGGGCAGCTGGAGGTGGGCCTTCTGGGCAAGGTCTGTGATGGGAGGAGAGAAGGAGAGAGTGGAGTCAAAGATGACCCCAAGGTTTTTTGCCTCACAGGACAGCGAGGGAAGAGGGCAGAGGGTGGTCAGAATGAGAGGGAAAGCGGGAGCAGGGGTCCCAATGATAAGGATCTCAGTCTTACTGGCATTAAGGCAGGGGCGGGGGAAAGGGAAGAAGGGTTTACAGGGAACCAGGCAGTGAACGATGCAACACGTCAGAAGATGACAATAAATCAGCCCCAGCAGATGGAAAGGCTTGGAGGAGTCAGAAAGAGGGACAGGACACACTCACTCCTCAGGTCATGAAACCACTGTGTACTCCAAGCACTGGAGCCCAATGGGAGGGCACAGAAACCAATCACGGGTCAGGGGAGGGATTTGTGTCAGTGAAATATTAACTTTTGTCAATAATAAAAGAAAGAAATGTCCAAATGTCGCTCTCAGTGTTGCATGGCTCAAAAAGCTTAGTCGAGACTCTGAGTTCCTTAGTTCCTTCAAGGCAGAATGTGAGATCTCGACTTCAATCAAGGTGACTCACATAGCTTTCTACCGCAGAAGCCTTACTTGGAATAAAAGGATTGCAATACGATTTCTTGATTCATGTGGAGATCAACAATGATTTTCAGCAGAAAAGAAGGATGACAGGTGTAGGAGGTCCGAGTACCAGATGCCGTTCAGTCAGTTGTGTACCACTGACATTTGCCTACATCCTGTGCCAACCCAGATCTTGAAAATGACCTAGTGAATAAGGGTGGGGAGGTGGAAATACAAACGTTCAAGAGAAAGGCATGCCCTGGTGAAGGAGTGTCCTTGTCCATTGAGAACACACCATGCCCTGATATGTGATGGGTTGCAGAAAGAATATCACATGGATTCCCCCATTGCTTGACGATGGGAGTCCACAACCCGATTGTGCAGCTCCTACTCGTATTGGGGGGCTGGGAGCCTGCTCTGTGAGTATGTACTGCACGTGTCCAGCCACTCCCAGAGCTCGAAAGGAATTCAGTTGTGGGGAATGAGTTAGCCCTTTCTTATTCACATAGTACCTTGCAGAGGTCTGTGTAAATCCCCCCCCACCTAAAAAGTCAGAAGCACTGCCTCCACGGACAAGAGGTTTGCCTTGAGCTCGAGTAGATAGATCCTGGCATAAGGGGATCACAAGTTGCGGACCAGGTCGCTCAGAAGCAAGAATGTAACTTGTCCAACAGAGGGGACTCCGCTGTAGAGATTCCAGTGCTTCCAAGGTGATTGGAACCAGCTGTGATTGTAGACTTTTCACTTTAAGTTGCAACTGTGTCTGCCTCATGCATAACCAACTGTACAGGAAAACCAAGACACAGGTATATAGGTGACCTAGCATCCTCTGAAAACCACATTGCCGATGTGAATTCCCTTCTTATAAAGTGGGAAAGGACCGTCCTGATGGCCGTAGGCAACTCATCTGAAGGAAAGTCTATGGCATTTTCTGTGATAAAAAGCATGCCAATGAAGTATGTTCTACTTGTAAGGATCAACCTGGATTCACCAAGAGGCCCAATCAAAAAGATCAGGTGGTCAATGGCACCCCACCGAAGGGAGATGTAAACCTGTTTTCCTGGATTTACTGTGGCTGCAAAGTCCTTCTGACTGAGGGCAGCAGGACACATCTAAAGCCTGGAAAGTCCTTCCACATGCAGTTGTTACAACCTGATAGGACGTTGGTGTCATTTTTCTGGGATGGGTTGAGGGAGCCTGGGTGGGGATAGTCGAGCTCTTTCCTTTATTGAAATCGACAGTCGCAATATTGGAGTGTGGGTAAGGTTGCACCACAAGACTCTGAGTCACATCCAACAGAACCTTGGGCTTTGTTACCAACTTTTTGTTGGTAACAAGAAGATGAGGCAGGCTTCCCCTTTGAAAGAGATGACATCATTCTCAGCCTACGATGGACAAATGAGAGGCTGCTACTATACCTTGGAGACTACCGCATCCTGCAGTGTCAGCCCTATCATACCATGCTTATGTCAAAGATGGAAAGGGGGCCTTTATTCTCAGAAAAGACCCACTTGTCATACTTCTATGATGAAGCATCATGTGTATCTGGATCTGTGGCCACCTGTAGCAGCTTTGGCACTTACACAGTGGTTGGGTCATTGAGACCGAGTGCCGGCAAGCTTGTGCTGGATCGCCAGCTAGAGTTGAGGAAGGGGTGGAAGGTACAGTTGATCAAGATAATTAAGTATTTGGGACTAGAGGGTTAGTGACCACCTTGCTGAGTAGGGTGTGAATTAATTCATCATCCGGTCAGAGGTCCTCATCTGGGACAACATCCCCTCCATCATTGTATCCTGAGAGGCAAATGGCGAAGGCATGGTACCTGAGCCCAAAAGGCCAAACGGTATGAGCGCCTCTCTGTGCCTGCAAAGTCAGAGGAATCAGTGAGGCAAATAGCCATACGGTAGTATCCAACAAGAACACTGACATTGGTGGCTGTGGCAGTGCTGCCATGTTACATAGGGATGCCGACAATCTCTCATGGTGATATTGCCAGAGGCTGAAACCGGACTGGTGTGTCCGTGTCAAAGCCCAAGGGTATTGAAGTTGCAACAGAAGCAGACATGGGTATCCTCTCTGAGACTACAACTACAATGAAGGTATTGGGGGATGAATTGGTGATAGTATTGAACTAGGCCCAAAAAATGTTTGCTTTTCATCGGAGTTGTTGGGACTTTGTAAATGCCTTCTACCTTGGTGTCCTGTGGTTGTATGTTACCTTGTTCCGCCTTGAACTCCAAGTACCTTATAGAGAATAAAGCCAGGTGACACTTAGCAGGGTTGGCTTTCTGTCCTGCTTTACATAGACTCTGGATAACTAGGTACAAGTTGTGCATATGCTCTGACCAGGCTTTGCGGTACATCAAAATTTCATCCAGATACACCCCTGCATAATCCTGCGAGGCTGTAGAATGTGATTCTTTATGCATTGAAAGTTGTCATGGGTACCCTGGAGCCAAATGGCCTCACATTAAATTTCAGAAGAACAGGGTGGGCACCCCTCTTATTAAATCTAAGCTTAAAGGTCACGGGCATGGGTAGTATAGCTCAGTGGGAACACGCTCGTCTTGAAAGCAAGACGACACAGAGAAACCCAGGTACGAATCCCAGGGTCCATGCTTAACTACCTCTTTGGTATTAAGCATGTCATTAAAAAAAACCAATTATAATTATAATGTTAATCAATACTTCAAGTCATCACACAGAAACCTGATAACACCCAACCAGGATAAACTGAGACCAAAGAGCATTCTGATGAAACAATTCACCAGAACTGTGCACGCCAATAATGTGAACACTACTGCAATTTAATTACTCTTAATCTAAAAATAAAGTTGTCATGATCCCAAATTCTTCATGTGCATATTTTTTATTGGAGTACTCTTGCAGTCTTTAATTATAGGGCAGCAGAAACCATAACCGAAGCAGTTCGGACCGAGTGGTCCATCTTCAGGGCTGGCTCTGTTCTTCTAAACAACAAATATACTTTCAAACTTCAACAGGCCCTGCTTCTGTAGCAGGAGACCCAACAAGTTGAGAAACGACTATGTATTGTCAAGTGGATAACAATCTCGTTCTGTCCCATCTGACTTGGCTAGAAGAATCTCTCCTCCGGTTGAGATGAGGAGTTATTTTGAACCACATAAAGTGACATTAGTTATTCCTTGAATTCCAGTGCATCTTTTTACTTTCAACATGACGAGATTTTCGCATGATCCTCTGGAGTATCTGAGGATCACGTTGAGCATGAAGATATGGGTAGCTGGCCAAACGCCTCTCTATCATCTTGTTGATGCATGGCGTTGGATACACATTGAACCTGATTTCATTGACCTCATGCCTCCATAATCTGTCTGGGTTGGTGTCAAGGACTGTTGGTGAAGACCAGTGGCTCTGAGAAGGCCTGATGACTCGAAACCTCAGTATCCTATCGATTATTGTGCGCCGTGAGGCCTCTGGGCGATTTGGCACGTTACTAAGAATTGAAATAAATAAATACATACAAATACATTTTTTTCAGCTGACTTGCATCAGGATTCTGGAACCTATCCTCTCATCCTATCCTCACTAACCTCCCAACCTCCTTTTCTTCCAGATCCATGCGAGCACCTAGCGACTCCCCCTGTCTGGTAGCGGTGCACGGTATAATTCAACATTGCATAACCTGTAGGGCCAGTTCTGTGTGGATTTTCCCAGTGGCGTATCAATGCAGTGAACAAAGCCACTCGCTATTCCTGGTGTGTCCAAGAACACCTCTTGAAAGTGAGTCAGATAGTCCTGCATGTCGTTTGCTTGGTAACCTTTTAGGTTCTCTGGAATCATTTTCTTTAAATTGGTGGTTAGATTAGACTCCATATAAACCTCTGTGCTAGCCACTAGGGCAGGATCCCCAGCACTATTCCATGCCTTGAGCCAGTTAATGGGGTAGATGGCTGACGTCTTCTGACAGTTGTTGTGTTGCACTTTATATTGCAGATCAGAAAAAACCTCAGTAAATCAATAGAGCCCATTAGATTGCACCAGGGGCTTGTTCTCAGATGTGGGGAGTGGCTCCTTAAGCATGTCTAGGGCTTCTTGTGGTTTCCATCCATAAACCTGTTCAAATGGGGATAGACCGTGGGTGCTTATGGAGCCTTCCTTAAAAGGTAGTCTTCCCAATTCTTGGAGCATCTGTCCAATAACTGCTACAGGAACCTCTTCAAAGTTTGATAAAATCACTCACCTAAGCCCTCCATTTAGGCCTATAAACAAAGGTAGGGAGGGTGTCATTGTGTAACAAGGTCTTTAGTCTCAGCACGAATGTCAACTCTTGATCCTTAAGGATCTCCTGGAGAAACATCACCCAGGAAAAATAAGGAACTAATGCTTAGTATTCTGTTGGGTGGTCTTGTTGTGACAAGAACATTCTTAGAGATATTTTGTGGCTTATACTACGGTCACCAAGATATATTTATTCCCCACTTTCAAGAGGCTCAATGGTGCTATGTAATCCATTTCCAGTTGGGGGAATGGGACATCCATAAAGGCAGGGGCTGCAAAGATCCTCCTCCAACATCAATTCTTGAGGTCTTTTGTCATGTTACATATTCCTCCAAAACCTTCTTCTTGTGTTGATAAATACTGTGCCAAAAGAACTTCCTAAAAGCATGGTTCTACGATTTGACAATGCCCTAATGTCCCATGGTTAGATGTGTATAAGCTAACTCTAGGACGGTCCTTTTCAATGTAGATGGGACTTAGAACTGGTAACGTGTGTGCCCTAACCCCTTCACAATGTTCTGCCCCCTGATATAGTAGCACCCTTTTTTCCAAAGAAGTAGGGACCTGCCATATTTGTACCCTTCTAAACTGAAATAGTTTGCTCAAAGGCTGACATGAGGGCTAGATCATTACACTGCGCTACGGCAGTGACAGGACAAAAGTGAAGTGAGTACGTGGGCTGGGTCTTGTGTGCCGGCTTGTGGTGGTATAACCCAAACCCTTTCTCTACAAACTCACTTTCATTCCACTCAGTGACATTTTCACCAGTTGGTTTCAAGAAACTCTCACAAACAAGCAGGACTATCTGGTCCCCATCTTGCACTACATAGACCTGCTTCCCGTGGTGGACGAGGAGTACCTTCACTATTCCTCGATGATCCTCATCCAGAAACTACAGCCTGACATCTATAACATACTTACACTAGTGCTAGGGTGTGCTCCACTATTGTTTCTTATGTTCCAAATACAGTGGCTACCTTACTTTATGAGGCCTGGAGCACTTCACACCTATGCCTCATTTAACTACTATACACCCATTTCTATTGCTGGGTAGTTGGACTCTTATGCCAGTGGAGATGTGGCCCAACACCCACCCAGCTGGAATGTCCACATCATCAAAACTTCACAAGTTGTATCCAGCTAAACCGAGGGTTACTTTGAATGAGAGCTCAACCCTCTAGTTGGTTCTAACAACATTTAGCGGCAGCACTTCTTAGTCGACCCCCAAGGATGCCACTTTTGACATATGTCAGAAAAGTCAAGTAGTAACATTATTAAGCATACACAGAGTTTTAGGGTTTCAAAGATAAACATTTTATTAGCAATAATTAAATAGGTGGGCCAGCAAAGGACTGTGTAACTCACAATAGAAGGACTTCACCTTGGAGTTCAAAAGAATTCTCTGTCTTCCATCATCTTTAATCTGGGAATCCCTTCCCTGCATCTGTTTTCAATTTTCAGTTGCTCTCAAACTTGAGGGTTTCAGTGTCCCAACACATTTCCTTGGTTCATTTTCCAGTAGGTTCAGGTTCTCAGCTTCTCCTCTTTCACTCCTGGTTGGACTCCTCAACTGGGTCTCAGGGCCAATGTGTACAGTCATACTGGTCCTGGATAATGGCAAAACACAGTGGTGGAAGATAGCAGGAAAAGCCCCAAAGCTTCCACCATGAAGGCTGGCAAACAGCTTTTCTACAGGTTGGCTCAGCAGACCTTTTATACACCCCTGTTTTAGGGTCCTGGTTCTAGATCCAAACCTCCATACTCATCCACCTTCTTGATGATTTGCAAGAGACTCATGCATTGGAGCACCTTTCCTGAACCCCCTGCCCTCTTCTCTCCATTCTCTCTTTCTTCCTTCCCCTCAAAACTTCAACACAGTCTCATACCTTTACCCCTCCACTGCTCACACCCTTCAGTCTTAGGATGTGCCAGCGTTTCTCTCCCTTCTTTTGATCTGCTCTGATCTCCTCCCTGATAGTCCTTACCTTCTCCTTAAATTTCCTGAACACACTCCTCTTTTACCTCTCCGATGTCTCTTCCAAACCGCTCCTGAACACACTCCATCACTCCTTTGCGGTCTCCTCCAACCTTCTTTGGTTTACACTCCTCCTCTTCTTTGATGTCACGTCCAATCTTCTCCTGAATACCCTCTTCCTTCTCTCCTCTGATGTAATCTCCCACTTCCTCCTCAAAACACTCCTTCTCCTTTCCACTGGCGTCACCTCCAACCTTTATTTTAATTTCTGCCTCGTTCCCCATCTCCTTTAACTCTCCATCCAGGCACCTCTCTCTTTCTACAATTCCACCTCAACATCTTCTTACTGTTCTCCACCTTCCTCTGATCATCTCTGGCCACATCTCTTTAGATTACTTCTTCTCCTTAACCTCTTTCTGACTTGGATCCAGCTCTACCCCAATCCCCTTCTCATTCCCCAGTTACCCATACCCCTGTCAAAAAGATAGCGGATCATGTGGGCTGGACCAACCTCCAAGAACCACTCCAGCTAATGCACACTCAGGTGGTTCTCTTTATTAAGCTTGAAAAGAGATTGGTTAGGTTGTGATAGTTTGTTGCTCTCCTGCCGCAACCATTACTCCACCTGCGTGAGGATTCAGAGTGAGGCTTGATTAAGGGCGGGCACTATCTTGGAATTCCACT
This sequence comes from Ambystoma mexicanum, assembly GCF_040938575.1. Classification (NCBI taxonomy): domain Eukaryota; kingdom Metazoa; phylum Chordata; class Amphibia; order Caudata; family Ambystomatidae; genus Ambystoma; species Ambystoma mexicanum. The sequence goes on along the minus strand of NC_090921.1, from coordinate 681,844,926 downwards.
TTACTAATATTGGAAGCGGGGCTGCTGCTCCGGAGCTCTCAGACTTGTGTTTACAAGGTGTAGATCAGCTATATATGCAGTTTTCCTCATTAGTACACAGTAACTACAGCCCAGATGAGACGGCTAGTCAAGGGCTAGATTATGTAAACCAACTCCCATAAACAGCCAGCCTTAGCCTAAGAGAATTCCTGCCTCATACTCCAATATAACCATTAGCTTAATGACCCTAGCAGGACTCAGGAAACTCCAGGAAGGCCAGACGTTTACCCCAAGGATGCCATGGTTGAAATACCACCCGCAGTTAAATGTGCCACTATTTCCTTCCACCTTTCCTATATATAGAACCTGGCCATTTGTGGCCGTTCGAGGTTTAGGGGAGTAAGTAGAAGGGCTTTGCATACTGTGTTGTCTTGGGCATGGTTTCTACATGCCTTGGCTCACCATGACACTATGGAAGGCTCAAAAGGCTGACCACGGCTAAGCCACAGACAGGTGTTGTGTCTTTAAACACTTTGCACACAAGTACAAGCCTATGGGTTTGGAAACCATGATATAAATGAGGAAACCAAAATAATGTGAGGTATTTTTCCACGCTTTGCAAGGTGCTTTTGAAAACTTGGCAAATTCGTATTTATGACATGGAACCCCTCCCAAATGTTATTGGGGGCCTAGAGAAGCAAGTAGAAGGGCTTTGCCGTCTGTGTTTTCTTGGGCATTTAACATGCCCAGTCAGGCTCCCCATACAGTGAATACATTCCAGACATACCCCCCGGTGCAGCGAACACCTCTTCTCCACTATCTCTCCTTTCGGCGCTGCGCCCCATAAAATAAAGTTAAGTCTCATGATAAATTCAGTACAATTGTACACATAGCTCCTCCACCTTTTCCTTCTCATGCATTTCCTGAGCATCTTATCCTTCCCTCGCCCTCAACCCAAAGGCAGTGGCTCAGGAGGGATAAAAAAGCTGAGCACATGGTTCTTTGGATATTGTGCATGCAATGGATGGGGATGCAGAATAACTCTGACACCAAATAATCAAACTAACTCAGGAAGATGGCAAAGGTTACTGTTTTAATAACAATTATCTAAAACTGGGAGACACAATAGGCATCAACGGACGTTCGCTCGAGCTCTCAGTACATTTCAGATAAAAACCTTTTATACAAAAAATACATCAGACATGACATCATACTCTGTGGCAAATAAGAAAAACCTATGAGGGGTTGTGATAGGCTCATGGGTAACATCTAAGTATACTTTCTATAAGGGGTGGGATTGTGAATGGATATCTACTGTCAGGTGGACAACTTATGCCTACCCCTAAAATATGTCATCTTCAACACTATTAACTACACGGTATATCATTGGTTCTCAAACTATAAGGCCCTTCGTTATATGGCCCTCTACAATTGGTTGGCACGCTCTGGAACATTCGGTTCACTTAGCAGCAAGTAAGCTCAAGCCCAGGTGCCAGGAGGTGGCCTTCACTTTACCTCCCCACCCAATTAGCCCAGCGTCTCTCATCACCCAAGCCTTCTGCCATGAAGATTGTCTTTGAACTTGGCCTTGCAAAGTATTCTTGTCTCTTGAAATATAAGGGAGTGCGAGCACGCACTATTGTGGTTCTAGGACTTCAAGCTCAACTCTATTTCTGTCCTTGGCTCACGTGACAACAGACCACGTTTTGGTCCATTTTACAGCATTTAAATGCCTTAAACTAATAAAACTTGGCACGCTTGGTGTTCTTTCTTTGCACCTTAACAAGGGATGATTCAGCTCCTCAAGTTCACCGCCTTTGAGAATAGATAACCGGCCTTGGCTGCTCCAACTTTTACATCAGGCTAAATTGCCTCTTCATGTGTATCCACAATCTCAGCTAATTCTTGCTGTGACACAGTTATCAGCCTTTCCTCTCCATCGGTCCCGGTTTACTAGATTTATGACACTGATGCCCAGTTTCTATACAATGCCGGCTCCTTGTGTTGCTGCATCTGTACAGTTATTGAATGACTTGCATTTTCTGCAGTGCGTCACGCAGGTGCAATCTTCTCTTCACATATGAAAGTTTACTCGATTCCTAACTTCGTCATCAGTTTCTATTAGGTCCATACTTTCTCTTCAACCAGTATTCTCGGTGCATCACACTCATCTCTCGTGACGTCACCAGCTCCTCTTTCACTCGTTTTCATATTCCTTCAGGGAGTTCCTCCCTCAGATTATCGTCTCTTCGGGATACATTTGATAGGGTTTTCTCCGTGGGTATCTTCTTTTGAATATTTGCCATGATACGGTCACAACTGCTGGTGTCAAGCATGGCACAATCTCAGGCTTCCAACATACAGGATGTAGGGGGGCGGCATTTCCTGCAGAGGCATGTAACTGCTCTTCTACAAAGCGCTAAGGGTGCTCTCCTCTGAAGATGCAGGGAAGGAAGCTGCCTGTTTCCTCCACTGATCCCTTACTGGAGGGGTGGGCCCATCCCAGATAGACGCCACGGAGGAGCAATGCTTGGGGCCTTTGTTATCATGGCCAAGGCATGCTTCTTCTTCTTCTTCTTCTTCTTGGGGAAGTGTAATTGCTTCTCTAAGGACACGGGTACGGCTCACCTGCCCGTGCAGCTGAGAATGTGCTTTGGTGGACTCTGAATGGTGGGCCACAGGTTTCTTGGATTTGTGTCTCCTGTGCTTCCAGTGTTTGTGAACTGCAGCCTCCGCCCACAAAGGGCAGGTTGCACCACTCGCATACGGTGCTAGGCTCCTCCTTCCTTAGTTTATTTGTTTTTACTCTCTGCCCAAAGGACAGATCACAGGCAAATGGGGAAGAAGAACCCAGAGGGGCCTCAGTGAAATGCCCCACTTGTGCTGCCTTTTTAGATTATGCAGGCTAGGTCCAGCAACAGAGCCATTCCTGGCCACTGAACTTTGTCTGTAAAAATAATCAAAGGTCTTGAGGACCTCAATTTCAGAAATCACAGACGGGGCTGCAAACCTTGCTCCGAAACAGGGATCTGCAGATGGATGTCCAAATCACATCTGGAATTTGGGCTCCATGGCATCTCGGAGGGTCTGAAAAAAGCAATGCATTCACCCTTTTCCTCCTCATAAAGGCAAGAGGAGCAGCATTATTTAAGGCCAAGCCTGTTCTTGAGGGCGCGAGCTGAGAGATTTTGAGATTCCTCTAGAGAAATGAACAGAGCACCCCTGGCATCATTTTAAACTAGGCTGCTGAGGCATAAATGGCTAGCAAAGGACCTGTGGTGGATAAGAGGGTAAGAACCCTTGTGTGATAAGTCACACATTCAGGAAGAGACCTGCAGCTCTGCAAGCAGTATCTCCTCTGGGCGAGAGGACATTCAGGGATCTGGGTATGGAAGCTGCCGAAGGTAGGGGACCAGTGTGCGAGCGCAGCTGCGCATGCGCACAGGCATCCGCCGCTTTTTATGCACTTTTTGAGAAATGCTCTGACCTTATACACAAGACCATCCTTTATACATGCTATGTTGTCTTGAGGCACGGGAATTGTAACAGACAGAGGTAGAAAGAGGTACAACACGCTAGCAGCAGGGTGCATTGCAAGTGATGTACGTTTATGTATAAAATATAAAATAAAATGCCATTATAAAATGAAATATTATTGGTCCACACTGAAGACTAAACCTCCTTAGCATCCCTCGTCATGCTGGTGTCATTAATGGGTTGTTTTTGTTTCAGGTGTCCACTGAGGAAGGCGCTCGTCCGCCTGAGAAACATTACCCAGGGGACAGTCATGACGGAAGACATCTTTAGCACCACCTTCTCCTCCGCCGGGGCCACTCTGCCCGTCGCCTCCTTGACCCTGGAGCAGAAAGCTGCCTTTGTGTTTGTCTTCTTCCTCTTCATCTTCTTGGGACTCCTCATCGTCCGCTGCTTCCGGATTCTGCTGGACCCCTACCGCAGCATGCCCTCTTCCACCTGGACAGACTACATGGAGAAGGACACCTTGGACTATCGCCTGGCTTGAGAAGATCCCATCTCTGCCCCCACCCCTAGCAGTCACAGAAGAGTAGGTCAAAAGCGCACGCAGTGGCAGTCAGCTCCCAGAGAGCAGGGGGAATTTACCCACCAATCTACTGCATAAGGGGTTATTTACCCATCAATGTCCCACAAACAGCAACCAGAGGAATGAGTGCCTCAACCGCCAAAGTGCTGGGAGCTTTTACACATCAGCCTGGCAATTTACCAATCAGCCTCACGCAAACCTTTACCAAAACGCCTTGTGGACGTGGGGGCATCTGCCTGTGAGGTCTCATCAGCCTCCCATGCTACTGTGCCTAACACGCTGCCCACGTGGAGCACAGGGTTTCTGTTCACTCATGACTGTATCTGACAGAAACTAGACCGCTGATCAGTTTAATGGGTACCAGTGAGGCCTACTGAAGATGTCCGTGTCCAGGGCGCCTTGAATTGGTACTTTAATAGGGGTACGGTAATAGGTGGACGACATTCCAAAGAGCAAACGCACATTCTAAAAGATAGAAGGCACTGTGTAGGGCTCTAATACGGTGGCGGATGAAAGCGGAGCTTCAAAGTAGTACTCACACTTGGTGAACTGTTGAAGGGGAGGAGCTGCGTTACAGCCTTCAAGTGTACTTACAGTTGGTGGGCTGGGTGGTGAATTTACTTGGCCGGAAGGAATGTATTCAAACAGGAGCTGGAGGCTCTTTAAAAAAGCATGCAGCGAGTGGGAGGTTCTAGGCACTGATGTGGAGAGTGTGGGGGCAGAGAGCCATATGCCATATTTATGTTGATAGTAGGACGGCCTCAGCACGCAGAACACACCCATGCATACATGCCAACATCTGAGTGAGATTTGGAAAGAGAAAGACTTAAACGGTCCCATTGACTTATACTACAGTGAGGGATGTTTTAGGAGGAAAAAAGTACACATATCTTTAATAAACATTTTTGCATGTAAAATAAATAGGCTTCTCCATCATAGATCTGGCGGCATGCCATTGAAACACATGGAAAAGAGCACTGGAACGTCATCTGGTTGGATAGTGCTAGGGGCCTGGTGACTCTGAGCCTCACATTTTTGTAATTGACTAAGAAACAAAATGGCAGTCCCCCAATAGAACGTTTGGGCCCTCACCACCAAGTCTAGCTATGTCAATGGGCCTCGGAGTTTGGCAGAGTGTAAAATCTGCAAGTTTTCCACCGGGATTAACGATCTTATTTAAAGTTAGTATTACAACGCCTTTACATCGACTTCGTCCAGCGGAAAGCTGTGAGAAAATCCATCAGTCCTCATTGCCATGTATGGAGACCAGTGGATTATATGGCCGCTTTCCACCGGCAGGTTTCCGGTGCATTGCTAACTTTAAATAGGCTTGTTTCCTCTGTTGGAAAACCGTCGGATTTTACCATCTGCTGGCCTCTAAATGAGGCTCAATGAGAAACTCCTTTCAGCAAGTTTCATGTAGACATACATGGTTACTCACTTGCAGTGGCTAAGGCCAGGGTCGGACTGGGGCATAACATTCTCTCGGGCATCAATGGAGTAGTGGCCCACAGTTGCAAATGGCCATTCATTCCTTTTGTGACAACAAATTCAGTAAAACTGGTCAAAACCAATAGCCGCATGGTGAAGTAACTTATCAAACTGGTCCACATGGGCCAAAAAAGTGGCCCACTTAGACCCCAAAAAGTGGCCCACTTTGACCCCAAAAAGTGGCCAATACTAGCATTTTGGTTCAGGTATTGCCCTATTGCATCATAGGCCAGTCCGAGCATGGCTAAGACTAACACCCGCTGAGTGCCAAAGAGCCATCATGCTATGCTGGTAGGCGGGTCACATTGTGTGGTGAGACAGTATGGCCCTGTATCCGTGCAATCGTCCCCAACGCATACCCACAACACATTTCATCTGGACACACAGAAACCTAGACACTGAAATAATTGGACACATGGACATAAAAGATGCCACAGCTTGGCATTACAAAGGGGGCTCCAACCAGCCCGCGATTAGAGGCTCAAAATATTTCCTTTTGCACTTCTAGCTCTAGTATGCCCTGGCAGCCCATCAACCATTAGGAGGCCAAAACTGAACACCTGATTACCTGTCTTAGAAAACGTTGGTGCCACCAGGAGCCTTAGCTGTGAATCCCTGTCCCCTTTTTGTGGGAATTAGACGAGTTACACAACTGAGCTCTAGCTAATTCGTACGGAAGTTGATGATTAAAAATTTCTGCGCGCAGCTAAGCAAAGCGGCCAGGTGATGCGCGACAGCCCCATATATAGAATGAGGTCTCCATGCTTTCATCAGTAAATCGGAGCAATGGGGCAGGTGGGGAGAGCCTACAACGTGTATGGTCACTGGAAAATCATCCTGAGGAGGCATGGGCCGACGTTCACTCACATGGCAGAGAGACGAGTTCTTGATGCACATGAGGAAAAGTCAAGTCCTTTTTTGAGAGTCACCTTGTGACTCATTCAACACTACAGATAGGAGAGGAATGGCCATCTGATTACAATGCTGGCCCATATTTCCCACTCTTTATTGCAAGGAACTCGGTAACAACCTCTTTACCTGCGGTGTAGCAACACTACTACTGGCCTCTACTTCAGAAAAACGCAGTCGACTCTATAGCAGGTCTTCATGTTCTCAAATTCTATAGCAGTGAGGAGTGGGCTGCCATCTCTTCATAAAGCACTTATTAGTACTAAGTACGATTAAAAACCTAGTCCCCTTTATTGTCAACAAGACCCTAAATGGCCCAGGTACTGTACTGTAGAGAAAAATGTGTACGTAAATTAGGGTGGCCAACTGTCCCGGAATTCGGGGGATTGTCCCGCAATTAGGGACTCCGTCCCGCCGTTTGCAGAGTGGCTGTGCGGGACGCAGGTTGTCCCAACTTTCGTCAGGACAACCTGCCTCCAGCACAGCCACTCTGCAAACTGAAGTGGCCATGGACACAGCATGGCGCTGCCGCCTGCTGCTTTCTTTCTCTCGGTGGATCTGCAGCCCTGGATCCTTTTGAGCCTCCAGGTCGAGCTGTAACGCTCTGACACCTGGTTTAATTGAAATGCTAATGCTTTGTTCCTGGGGTCGTGATGGTCATGTTTCACGTTAAAAAACGTGGCCATCACCTCCCAAGGACAAACCATTTGCATTCCAATTTAGCCAGGTATTAAGAGCCATTAAAAAAAAAATGTATTTCAAAAGGGGCGGGTCAAACGTGAATGACGTTGTGACATCATCACCACCTTGTGGGCAAGTGTCCCGTGAAAGACTATCAAAGAGTTGGCCACCCTAACGTAAATGTGTTTAAAAGCAGGAAATGCTTGTTGGAATCCCTAAGAAACATGGCGACCTTGAACGAGGGTTGAGCTGCAGACATGCACTCATCAAGATGGCAGCTGCCCAAACGAAATTGGAAAAGATATAGAAAGGTTACTTCATTCCAGAATGCATTCCTGTGTTTATTTATAAGAGTGATTAAAGATTGTGAATGAGAACAGATTGCAGCGACATTTCAAATAGCAAGATAAACTGTGGCAACTTCTAACATACTTTGTATACAATGCAGCCACGTAAACTCAGGAGCCGCTTTAAAAAATACACCACCACATACAAACAATTTTAAAATAGTTACACATCCACTTCTGAGAACTAATTCATGTATATGTATGGCAAATACATTGGCATACGCTGTTCCAAATAGTGTACGAAATCGCCCTTCCAAAATGGCAACCACTTTTCGATGAGCTGCTTTCCCTTTAGTTTTTGCAGAACACCCACGCTCTGTGTTGACGTTCTGCTGGCTAAAGGGGGCCCATTGAAACTGCGGAACGGGCTCGCCGTGTCTCTGCCGAGATGACACGTTTTGATGACTAATACTCTGCGTACGTTATTTCAGCACCATTGCCCATGGTCACGGACACAGATCTCTGAGAAGGTGTGCGTACATGAGCCATTTAAGGTCTTGTTGAGTATAATGGTGCCTGAGTTTCGACTCCTACGTTAGCCTTTCTTGTGATTGCCAAAAGCAAAGTGATCTGTGGGGTCAGAACATCTTTTGTCCAAAACTGCCAGATAGCTCCTGAAATGTATTTCTTAGGGAACACGAAACTCAAGTCAACTATAACGAACTTCACTGGAAATATAGAGCTCCAGGGTCGTTGCTAGAGGGGGGCTAAGGGGGCTATAGCCCCTGGTCTTTCGGTTGTAGCCCCGGATAGAATCTCAGGAGCTACAGCCAAAAGGCTGGCTAGCCCCCAGTCCAAACAGTTTCGACATCAGCGTAGCCCCGGGTCTTTTCCAGACCTAGCAACACCCCTGTAGAGCTCCCCAAAATATGGAAGTTACAGCAAAACACTGCCTCTCACAGGAAATGGGACACGTCTTTAATAGAACCTGGGGCTATTCCCCACTTCTAGCAGCTATGACACACACATACACAGACACACAGCCATCCATTCTAGGTCACATGGCTACTCACGCCCACTTTCGATTAAATAAGCACATGCTATTCTTCAGGAAGTTGATCATCAAATCCCCTGGTCATCCGAGCGACTACGCATGCCAATCCTTGCATTCAGTCAATGTCCTTCATCGGAGAGAAAGTGGCTTTGCAGGTGTGTGGACCCCATTCATGACCCCCCTCCGTACCCCCCAACCTACTGCACAGATGGTGAAATGTTTGAGGTGCATCGACTACACTATTTAATAGAAGGGAAAAGACAATCCTGGCTCTTAGCTTCTGCCACCAATACTGCCCCCTCAGGAGGGGGCCTCAGGGGAAATGAAACAAGTATTGACAAAGGCAATGGTTTTGTCTGAGATCTAAGGCATTTGCCAGGTATTGGCATCATATCCCCAGGTACTCACACCAATTGCCAGCTGTTGCCACATATGCCCAGCGAGAACCATCATTAGTTTTTGACTCTGCTACTCACATCACATGGCATGTGTTGCCATCCATTAAAAGCCCAGGTGCAAACACCACCTGAGGTACTTGCACCATCTCAGATTCTTACACCATTGTCCAGAAAATGGCCAGACAGCACCGCAGCGCTGAACTACGTAATGCCAATTTTGGACTGCAGTTTCAGGTGCCATCCTGCCAACAGGGGCAATACTGAAATCTGTGACGTGCTGCTTTCATAACAGAAGGAATGCCGGTGATAACAGCCTAACAGGGAATAGCTTTTGAAATGGGTAGTTTTCAAGAAATCTTACGTTTTACCCTAGTTATTAAGTGGGCCTTCTATGAATGGTGCACATAGTATTTACTTCCCAAGATGGCCGCCTGCCATTTGGTTGCAAAATGTGGACTGCATGCAGACAAACACACAGTATATTGTATTATTGTGAAGTTCTCCCACTGCCGCTCCTTTCCAGATTAGTAAGTAAGGCGACCAGATAGCACAAAATGCGGAAAGGGGCAAAATCTAGCCATGATTGTGAGGTTCGCTCAAAAACATGTCCTTTTGAATAGTGCTTCGAAAGTGTGAAGCACTTGCGATTCCCCAGCTAGGAACTGCACGTGCATAGAAACAGTTTCATACTTTATGATGTGAAGGTTCTCCATGTCGCGGAGCATGCCAAACATGATATGATATGGCATTTATAACGCGCCTATACACAAGTGTTTCAAGGCATCAGTGCTGTGATGCTCACCAGGTAGATCAGCTCTTAACAAAACCAAAACACAACTATAGGGATCATTTTTTCAAAAATCATCAAAGACCATATGAAAGACGAGCTTTGTTGGAGGTTGGGGGCAGGGGGGGCGTGAACACTCATTTAAATCTATACTTTTAATACAAAGTGAACAGGAAATAGTGCCTCAAAAATATAGTGTCCAGAAACCATTGACCAGCAAGGGCATAGACTGTACCGACAGGGTCATGAGTTTTCACATTAAATTGTGTTTTTTGTGAAACACGAGAAGGATGGTTGTGTGCTTTATATTAAGACTGTATTGAACAGCTGCACACCCTCTGCTGCTGTGAAGAGCCTTGATGCTGTATTTGTAGTTTTTGAGATTTATGAAGCGCCTTCCTCAAAGTAGATCAACTGGGACGGGGCGTGACCTGGCAACAAAGAGCAGCCGCATCCTCCCTTACTTTGCTGGTCTCTTATGTGGCAGTGACACAGTGTATGGAGCAGAGACCATTACACGTGCCCCGGTATCCCGCCGGTCATTCCCCCTGGGGGACTACCGTATCCCGGTATTACAGGACTATTACGGGTGGCAGCGACACCGGTAAATCCCAATTCCCATGGAGTCACATAGGACTCCATGGGATGGGGATGCCGCAATCCCCGGAACTGGTAATACCGGTGCCAGTGATTGCAGAAGTTGTCTGCCGGTAGTGGCCTGATCATTGCCTGCCAGTAGATCACAGCCGCCAGCGGCAGACTTGTACTTTGCCTTGCCTGGAAAGTGCCATCATACGCCATTACTGGCACCTTATTTCCAGAACGGCAAACTTGTAATGAGCCTTGTAATGAGCCCCCTTGAGTTGAAGTTTGCAGCAGGAGGAAGGGGCCACAGAGACGGACAGTTGCCGTACCACCTCAGCAAAGACACACGCCCTGCCAGCAACTCCTGCAGAGGCTTCCTTCCGCACACTTCCTCAATACCTCATGTTCAGAAAGGGCGGCAGCGTCTTCAAGAGGTCCATCCCTCTGGCGCCACTCATCCAGTTTGCCTTCACGCACTATATGGAAAAGAAACTGCAAGCCAAAGTGATGTATACTGACACAAATGCAGAAAGTCCGTAAACGGCATCATGTTTCCACCTCCCAGACATAATTATTAAAGCGTAGCCCACTACACATGTTTTTTACTCCACTATATATGATATAGTCGGCATTGGGTTTTCAGGAAAGGTCCACTTGTAGCTCTTCGGCTCTACAACGAAAATATGGGATTTATTTATTTGCACATTTGTAAAGCGCCCAAAGGCCGAAGGCAACTAGGTTCTAACACTTAAGGAAATGGTTACAAGTATTTTCAGGCTTAGATAACAAAGGCATTTACATAGAAGCAATGGCATTACCAAAGTCTGTTACGTTGCGAATCAAAGACATACATTCAGAAGATCGTTACAGTTACATTGGTTGAGTATACTTAGGGCCTCATTACACGGAAGGCGGTAAACCATGGTGCTATTAGCACCATGGTTGCCGCTGGTACCATAACGGTACCACCATGGAGAAAAGGGGAATTACCACCCCATTCCAAGGTTGGCGGGGCGGTAATTCCCCCTTTCTCCATGGCCCTTCCCCATTCCCATTTTTGCCCCAAAGGGCATTATGGGAATGGGGAAGGAGCTAATTACGGTACCGCAAATTGCGGTACCGTAATTAGCACCAAGATCCCTTTGCGGGACCCAACTTTAACGGCTGGTCTACACCAGGCGTTAAGGTCGGGTCCCGCAAAGGGACCTCGTAGTAAGGCGGTAAGGTTTAGCGGTCACCGGTACCCTTACCGGTGACCGTTAACCCTTACTGCCTTCCGTGTAATGAGGCCCTTAGAGTTTTTCGTAGTGGCTGTGGGGTCGTCCGCGTAGACGTTGATATATGAAGGGCCTAAGGTCTAAGATAAGAGGTCTGTACTAAATAGTAGGGTTTTTAAGTTTTTCCTGAACGGCAAGAATGAGGCTGGAATGGAGGGTCACACCTTAAGAATTCTCAGGCGCAAACCTATGGACTATGCGTATATCACCCGCATTCTAGGTTTGAAGAGAAGACTAATGTGATATGATATGATAGGTTATTTATAACGCGCTTAATACCCAGAGGTTTCTAAGCGCAGGCCTGGGGATCGAACCTGTGTGGCTCTGTGTCAACTTGCTTCCAAGTCGAGCATGTTGCCGCTGAGCTATCCTACCTATGCAACCAGGGCTGGAGGGATCGGTAGGCGGGTGGAAAGACTGTCCAACTGCTCCACAAACACGATGGGGCAATAAGTATCGGACCACTTTGAAAATACCTCATGCCACCTCAGCAGAACAATCTTGAAAATCTTCATAACTGCGCAAAAACCAAAGGATGTTCACCGGGTGTCTGGAAAGCGAGGCACACCACAAATACACAGGCAGTGCTTTCGCCATGACTCATGGCATGAGGTGGGGCCTACTCAGACAATGAGGAATAACTCCAAAGCACACATGGAATAACTCCAAAGCACACAAGGATTAACTCCAAAGCACACATGGAATAACTCCAAAGCACACATGGAATAACTCCAAAGCACACAGGGCTCCGTTCTTCTTAATCATGCCATCAGCCTGGGTAAGGTCAGACAATAAGGAACAACTTCCGACAAACAGCTCCTTTCCCCTGACTTAGGACATGCCATGGGATGGGGAAGGTTCAGACAATGAGGATAACCCCAAAAGCACATAAGAATTAACTCCAAACCACATAAGGCTTCTTTTTCTTAAATCATGACATGAGGCTTGGTAGAGTCAGACAATAAGGGACAACCTTTGACACATAGCTCCTCTCCTAGGCTCTGAACAGAGACTAGGGCCAAGGAGAAAGTCTGCCAGGCACAGCTCCTTTCTCCCAGTTCTGGGCTACATGAGTCAATAAGGATGTTCAAACCTTAACGCAGGAGGACGGTGAGCCAAGGCCACAACACCCAACAGTTACTGGATGCATATAGTACAGGCAAGAAACAGTAAACGTGCTGTGCCCTTACATGGATGCACATATATCTGCCAGAGCATTATTTTGGCCATAAAAGTTGGCTGTGACCTACTAGCCTGAACTAGATTGCCGAGTTTCCTAAGCACGCTCAAAGGCTCATATCCACCTGGACGCTCACGCATCACCCTCCTGAGGAGACGCAGCACACTTACCTAAAATTAGAGATGTGTGCCCTGGAAACCATTGTCCTCAAACACACTTATTGCATTTTCAGGAGCACCATGGTCTTTTGGCCCAGGAAGGGGATAGGACATTTTCAGGATTCTGTCTGGATAAAGCACCTGCCAGCTTCACTAATAGCAACACCATGGCCACCAGGGCTGGAGGGATAGATAGGCGGGTGGAAAGACGGTCCAACTGCTCCAAAAACACGATGGAGCAATACGCGTCGGACCACTTTGCTTGTTATAAGCACACCACACAATTGCGTGCTTCTTTTGAAAGTTCCTCTTCCCCCTCAAACCTTAGGTTGTATAAATAAAACTCAGTTTAAAAAATGCCTATTATTGAGTGCATTAGAAGACATACATTCCAACATACAATCAACACACCACAACCCGAAACTGCGCTCAGACATGTGTTGCCCTGTGACAAAGACTGAGCTGTGAGACTGATGCCGCTTAGGCTTAGGCAAATACCAGTCCTAGTGCCTGCTCCAATCGGCTTTCCTCCTTGTTGCACACTTTGTGAGGGCCTTAAGTAGCAGCGGCAGTACCCCCTGTTCAGTGTAAACAGTTGCTGCTTTTTGGAGGGTGAAGGAGGGGTGGGGTACCGTGCCTTTCAAGCCTGGTGTCCCAGGTGTCACACAAAGATGGACAAGAAAGTTTCCTTCTTTGGAGCCATTCACAGAGATATTATTGTGGAAACAGTTTGCAGTCAATGGTCACATATTGCGAAAAGTGAATACCCAGGAAGGTCACAATTTTTGTCAACGCAGGCCTTACTCACAGTAATACTTGGCAACATTCCGTAGCTGTAGGTGGGTTTTTTGTTTTTATTGGGAGGAAATGTATGCAAAAATTGTGTGAACCTTTTTATTTATATGTATTGGTGTAAAAGCTGCTTTTAAAAATGTTTGCAAAATGGCGGCTCCTTGTGTTTTATTCTGGGCATGGATGAGACCTTACTGAATTTGGGGGAGCGAGAACAAACACAGCGTACTCCCTCAAAAGAAAGCACCAGTAGTCCCCTCAAACTACCAGACCCTCAAAATTAAGCAAAGGCCAGAAGCGAACAGACGCATACACGGAAAAAATACAGTACCCATACAAAGCAATGCTCTCTTTTTTTGCTCAGATCCTTTTCTTTCTCTCCCACTGCTCTTTAGCCTAATCCTAACATCTCCCCCACCCCATCACTTCCATTGTTCCAAACATAAAACCTTTGACCTCTTTACTTACTTTCACTATTATTCAGGGGACTATCCAGCTTATACTGGCCACATCTCCATTAATGGGCCTATATCTGGGTGTCAGCTTTGCAGTAAACTCATTGGTATTGTGACAGATTTCTAATTCAAACCTGCCTGTCCCTTTTAATTGCCAAGGGTATAAACTCCCCAGATTACGATTCGTCTTGCCCCAGGCTCCATATATGGAGCAAATGCCCCTTCCCCACGGCCACCTCCATAGAGCCCTGGCCCGCCCTACATCAGAGACATTAGAGAAAGGCATGTCCACGAGGCAAAAAACCCCATTGCATTACAGGAAAATGTGGACGCGGCTTCGGAGAAGCTAGTTTAAAGCACTACATAGCGCACCATACAGCTCTGCAGTGTTACCAAGTAACACAGATGCCGGAAGAGCATGAAAGGAGAGATGTAATATAGCAGTGAAGAGCACAGCATTCACAGAGGGAACGACACAACTAGATTTAGTTATCCAAAGTGTGTGGACACTTATTAGCTGTGAAGCTGTCCTGTGCACGAATGTTCATTAGCCACATTATACCACAATTGAAACTAAAGATGGTGCAGGGAGACAGTATATTGCACAATCGTTCATCAACCACACACATAAAATTGCCACGAGCCAGAGACTGCAAGTTCCATCTGAAAGTTTCCTATTTATGCCTGGGAAACCGGTCATTTCCTGGGTGGAATGGAAGCAATATTGGGCAAATGACTAAAGTGTGGTTGAGCATGATGGTCTAACAGCAAAGAATAAGAGGTTGCTAGACCTGTAGACCTGGGCCAAGAAGGGCAAAGAAACTTCGGCGAGATACCGCTGCTCATGGAAGAGCAAGGAGCAGGACACATGAATCTATCTGAGCAAGTGTTGAACCGTTAGATGAATACTATCTATCAAAGACCAATAAACATATTCCTCTTTTATGCTAGGCAACAAAAACCTATAGTAGAAGAATATATATCAGAGCTCCTTAACTTGGCTATCTTTTGCAATTTTCGGAATAGACATAGACGAGTTGATAAGGGGCCAAATCATCACACACACCAATAGCTTAACAATACAGGAGCGACTGTGAGTGTGGAAACCCCACACTGGAAAATATGGTATAAATTGCAAAGAAAGTCTGGTCTGGAACATATGGCTCTGTGCTCCAATCATGAAAGAAAAGAAATATGTTGCTGACAACACAAGAGCTGGTGGAGGAAGACGTGTTCCCAGAATGATTCAGCAATAAAATAAATTGCTTGGAGGGATATGCACACATAATTGTTATTAAACCTGAAGCTATTCCTGTTAGCTATTCAGTCAGGAATATCCATCTGGGTCTGAGAACAGTGGTGGAGAAGGAGCTGGAGCGACTAGAATGGCAGGGGTCATCAAACCCATAAAGTCTGCCGAATAGGTAAGTCCTATTGTAATGGCTCAAAAGAAGAGTGGAAAATAAGGGTTTGTGTGGACACTAGAGAAGTAAATAAAAACCTAATTGTGGACAAGCATCCATATCCGGGATTGCCGACATGTTGAACCGCATCCATGACACCTATGTATTTACCATGCTTGATTTGTCACCAGTGTATCATCAAACTCCCTTAACCAAAGAAAGTAAACAAGTGACCTCATTTTTTTTTTTTATTTGGTTTTATGAGGTTTTAAACACAGAAAATGTATAACGTACATTTGGTATTCGGGCCAGTTTACAACCACACAATTCCAATTCTTACCTCCCCTGCCAAATGAAATATAACCAACCACTGTAGTTTCAAACTCCCGCTCCCCCCTCCCTCGACCCTCCAGGACAAGATTCCTTCTCTTCTGTTAATACATTCTCATGTTATTAAGTTTATGTCGTACAAGGATCACATTTCAATGTACTCATTCACTATAACAAAACAAATTGTTTTGGCTGCAGTGACAACTTGTCTCACGGATTGCCGGGCTCGCACCGCTCATCGTTCATAAGGTATATTTCAAGTGTTGTTCTCTCCTTCATATCTTCTGTGTTGAGCACCACATGGAGTTTGGGGTGTACTCGTTCACAAAGTCATTCCATAAAGCCTCATTTTGAGCCACCTTACCATGAAGGGCTGCAGTGATCCTTTCCATTGTATAAATGTTCGTGGCAACTCCAATCCACTCTCTCTTAATGGTGAGTCGGCTTGCCTTCCAGTTGATAACCAAGCAAGCTTGTGCAGCAAGGAGTAAGGGGGCTATAATTCCATTCACTTTGAGTACTTCATCCTCACCTTCTTCTAAGCCAAACAATATCAGGAGAGGCGTGACCTCTCAGGAGATCCCGTCTACCTGCTTGATCCAGCCTAGAACTTTGTTCCAAAATACCTGAACCCAGGGACATTCCCACCACATGTGCCAATAATTAGCTCTCTCCCTGCATGATAACCAGCACAACAGACTCGTAGCCTGATACTTTTTCGACAGCCTGTAGAGGTCATATTGCCATCTGTGAAGCAACTTGATGGCATGTGTTTTGTATTGATCTGCGATCGACACCTGTGCGGCACCTTTACACATCTTTACCCATGTACTTTCATCAAGCTCTCTACCGAGATCCTGCTCCAACCTATGCTTGAGTTTAGTAGTAGATCTCCTCCCGTTGTCCAGCAGAGCCCTATACATACTCGTGATCATACCCGTGTTTTCGGTCACTGTATCCAGCAGTTTCTCAAATGGCGTGATTTCTCTCTGTACTTTCATTCGCCATTTTTCTCTGGAGAGAACACCCTTAAGTCTCAGATAGAGGAAGACCGGGATTGGGCGAATTCCAAGTGCCTCCTCCAGTTCTGGGATTGTAAGAAAGACACTGCCTCACCACAGTTGTCCCACCCTCTCCAGGCCTGCATCGTACCATGGTTGATATTGTGAATGCTCAGGTATCTCCTCACGTACCCCTGGGGCCCATATGTGACTCAGAGGAGAAGGCCATGTGGTAACCCCCTTCATGTCCACCCCATGCCTCCATATGTCCCATATTGTGCCAAGAATGGGGTGGTCCCAGAGCCTACGAAGGAGTTTCAATCTGGGGACCCACAGCCATTCCGAAATAGAGACAGGAGCCAGATTGTAATTGTCGAGGTGAACCCATTGTAGGTCCTTTCTCCCTCTCAGGTGGCGAATCAACATTTTTAATTGTGCTGCTTGATTATATAACTTTAAGCCTGGGAGTCCCACCCCTCTATTATCTTTGGGCAGAATGAGTGCTTCGTACAGGATTCTTGCCTTCTTCCCCTGCCAATTTCCAGAATTTCAGGATGGCACCTTTTATCTCTGAATAATACCTCTGGCAGCCTCATGGGGAGCACTTGGAATGGGTATAGAAATCGAGGGAGGCATACCATTTCAATTGCGTAAGCCTCCCCATCCAGGAGATTGTGAGCTTCCGCCATTTCGCCAAGTCTGCGTGAAACGAGGTAAGGATGTGGGGAAGTTTGCTGCATACATATCTTCCATATTCCTCGTCAGGTTGATCCCCAAGTAGTGTAGGGTGGATCCCCCCAACTAAAGTACTAGCTGAGAGAATTTGATGGAGTTCTTGGGGGCAAGTGTCTGTAATGGAAACAGTATAGATTTGGACCTATTGATTTTAAAGCCTGAAAATGCTCTGTATGTTTCTATCAGGTGAATGGCTCTAGGTATTGATGTCATGGGGTTTGTTACATGGAGTTAGAGGTCATCAGCGTAGAGGGCTACTTTATATTCCTTTCCATCTACTTTGAGACCTTCTACCTGACCATCAGCTCTAAGCATTAGGGCGAGCGGCTCGAGGGAGAGAGGGAACAGTATTGCCGAGAGGGGGCAGCCATGTCTCGTGCCTCTCCCCAGGTTGAACCATCTAGAGTATTCTGAGTTAACCATGACAGATGCCTGGGGGGACGTATAAACCGCCTTAACCCCTTTTCTAAAAGTAGGGCCCATTCCAACTTTACATAAGACTGCGTCCAAGAAGTCCCACGCTATCATGTCAAACGCTTTCCCTCCAGGAGTGCGTTCGCTTTATTCGCCTTTTTCATAATGTTTTTGTCTAAGAAACTGGAGCTTGAGTATAACCAACCCCTCCTCCAATTGTCAGAGTTCCTCCCTCTTCTGTACCGCCTCTGCAATTCTCTCTGCCCTCCCATCTCTAGAGTTCTGCGCCGCAACATCTAGTTGTGCAATTTCCCGCCTCAGTTTGTTCTCAACCAGGGTCCTCTCTCTTTTCTTGTCATCCCCCTCCTTGATCAGAATGCCTCGCCATGTTGCCTTCCCTGCTTCCCACACCGTTCTTTTGGATGCCCCCATGTATCATTTGTTCTGAAATATTCTTTAATCTAGTCTGCCATGTGCTCTCGGAAGACGCAGTCTTTCCACAGTGTCTCATTGCAGCGCCACTTCAGACTCCTATGGGGCAGCGCAAGGAGACTCATTTTAGTGGTGACCATTTTGTGGTCAGACCATGAAATCGGTATAATCTCTGCAGGATTGTGTGAGGCCACAAACACCTCTGAGAGATATAAGTAATCTATTCTGGTGAATGTAGAGTATGGTGCCGAGTAGAAAGTGAACTCTGCTTGATTAGGATGGAAATGTCGCCAAATGTCCAACAACCCGTACAGCTTCATCATTTCCACCACCTCTGTGTGGCCACCATTGGCCGGTTCAGATGCCCCCGGATTGCTAACCTGTCTATTGAGTGTAGGGTCAGCCCATATATTGAAGTCGCTACCCAGAATTATCTGCCCCGCAGCTTCAAACATGATTTTCAGGACTATGCGTTGGAGGAAGCAAGATTGCCCAGTATTGGGAGCGTAAAGTGTTGCAAGAGTAAGAGTGGTATTGCATACCCTACCAACCACTACAATGGCCCTTCCCTCTACGTCAGACCATGTTTTAGTGACCTAAAAGTTGAATCCCTTTTTCACAAGTATACCCACTCCGGCTTTCCGCAGAGGGCCAGAGTCCCAGTGTTCCGATCCCACCCGAGAGTACAGGACCCTATGCTCCTCTCCCTGCGCGTACTTGGTTTCCTGAAGGAAGAGTAGACCTAGGTTCGCCCTCTTAAATTCTCTAGTGACCAATGATCGTATGGTAGGGGAATTGAGTCACTTCACATTAAGTGTGCCAGCCCTAAGGAATCCAGAACTATCAGATGTAGAGTCTGTTGCCATAGCCATTTCTACCACCTGTTTGCTCATGTTGTGGCCTCATACAACCTCTTTCTAAAGTATTCACAGTAACCTTGCATGTAACATTATGGAAACCAGGAACTGTCCCCCCCTTCCTTCTACCCATTGCAGCTTCCCCCCGCCCCCTTGCGGCATCCGACCTAACTGGGTTATTTTCACTGAGTCAGTTCCGGACCACACGTGATGACCGTGCATCCCCCGGGCCCATCTCAGAACACCAATACAACCATTGAGCCCCCTCTTCCCCCGCTCGATACCACAGATATAATCGACTTTTTCATGGTCCTCATTGAAGCACCCCCAGCTTGACGAGGCCATCCCATAGTGGCAGGTAGTTCAGTGTTCCATGTCCGGGGACGCGTTCATTCTCCTAAACTTTCTGGATCCTGGTATCTTCCTCCGCTTTGGTCTTTTAATTTGCCATTCTCTATCCACATCCCTTCTTCCGTTCCGGTTTGGTTCCTCCTCCTGGTCCCCTAACAGGTCAGCCGTACAGGCGCGGATATCTCCCTCCAATTACAGCCCGATCGTGCTCCCTTCCCATTCAAATGTATGTGAAAAAGGGTTGCCCCAGCGGTATCGTACACCCTTTTCTTTGAACCATTTGGTGAGTGAGAGGCATTTCCTTCTTATGGCCAGCGTAAGAGAGGACAAATCTTGGTAAATCGAAATATTTGCTGCATCCAGATAGATCTGTGGGGAGCCTCTGGCCTTCTCGAGCACCCTAGCTTTGTCAGCGCAGTTGTGGAATCACATTAAAACCATTTTTGGCCCACCTGCGACGCCCCCAGCTCTGTGGATGCGGTCAATTTTCAGTTCATCTACAGACTCATCTTCGAATAGAAGTTTCATGAGCGTGTGTAGTGTTCTTTTCAGATCTAGCTCGGTTTCCCCATCTTTTTCTGGGATGCCAAAAATGCATATCTTGTTGCGTCGCTCCCGATTTTCCCAGTCGTTGACTTTCAGGCAGGATTCTTCTATCCTGGCTTCGATTTCTGCGATCCTCTGCTCCATTTGGGATTCCAGCGTGCCAAGGGAGGTCTGATTATTTCTGACTTCATCTAGCCTCTCTTCCATTTTGTCGATTCTCTGAGTTATTTTAACCACTTTCCCACCTATGTCAGCGCTCATGCTCTTCATTTCATTTAGTAGGTCACCTACGTCCGCCTTGGTTGCGGCTGCTTCTGCCCCTGAGGTCATTATTATGGGGACCGGGTGAGGGATAGTTTCAGCGCGATGTGGGGAGAATCTGTAAGGTGTAAGTTTCGCCCTAATGTCCATATACTCTTGAGCCAAGGCGTTTCAGAGGGAGGCTTCCAGTATGGGGTATAGAGGTCTTATGTAGCCCAGTCAATCACCTAGCCTCTGTCAAAGGAGAAGAGGGCACATGCCCCATGAGTGGCAGCCTTCTCGGTCGTGGGTGGGGGACGGAGACTGTGGAGTGAGCTGCCCTTCACAGAGGCACAGGGTAGAAAAGAAAGTCAGCTTTCCACAGGACCCAATCATCTTTCACCAAGGTCGTCTGTTAGTTGTAGATGGGGTGCCAAGTTCGGTGGTCTTTGAGAGGTGGATCACAGCGAGAGATCTTGGATGGTGAGTGAGTATGGATCTGAGGAGGGCACATGCCCTGTGCAACAGGGGCCCAACCCTCTAATTACAGGACGTGATGGGGACCAGGTTGAGTACGTATTGACGCTGGGGTTCAATCACTTTTCCCGAGATGTCGTTCCGTTTAATTTAGCAATGACGTGTCTGTTATGAATCTCCTGTGGCTGTGAGGGTCTGCAGACACTTCTCAGAGGAGGGCACTTTTTTGCTCAGGGATGTCTATCGCGCCCCTTTACTGTGCATAGATATTAGACGTACTTTGCGGGTGTGAGGGGGGCTGCCTGTGAATGCCGCCCGCGCTGGAACGAGTTGCTCACAGGGGTTTTCAGTTGTCTGTTTCCTCTTGTCACCTATCTCTCGTGAGTGATATAGAGAGCATTTCAGGGGGTTCCATGTGTTAGAATAGTGGGAAAAATGGCTGTGGACACAAAATATTGCCGCAAAAAGGTTGTGGTTTTGCTGCCGTAATCCATGTAAAGGATGCAGGGGACACCCAGCAACCCATGGACCCTTTATGCCATTTAAGAGGACATATTTGCTGCGATTCTATCACTGCATACCTTTCAGGGCTGCTGGGTCGGGCCCTCTATGTCTGCAGAGAATTCAGGTGTGTCCAGAATGACTCCAGGAATATGGACCGTGTCGAAGTACGTGAATTGAGCGTGAGGTGGAATTCCAAACCAATTTAGTCTCTGCTCTTCCCAAGCCACCCACAACACGTTTGACTTTTGATTGTCGTACAATATTCCCTTTGATTCCGTTGAACTCCTCAGAGGGCCACGTGTTGGCCAGTGAGCATTAGCAAAGTACAGCAGTCGTGGGCTGTAAGGCACCTACGTGGCCGGTATAGGCCGTCTCCATCCGTCCTGAAGGCCTAAGTGAGGTACGTGTCTCAGCAGGTTTGTGGTGTGATGATAACCTCATGTGGCCATTGGGCGTGTTATGCGTGAGCCCTGTAGTTAATTGTCCCTTCAAGCAATCACAACATCACGTGTGGGATGTAGTAATATTTCAGGGCCTGCAACACCTTCCTTACCTTTCTCTGTCACGTCCCGCTTCAAAGTCATGCTCCTGATTTCTGGACGCCAACCCATGGAGCGAGATATTGATGGTACTCGTTAGGAAAGGTTGCTGCGTGGGTCGTGCTGTATGGGGGGTGGGAACAAAAGGATGTCAAACCATTCCAAAACCGGGCCTGAGCGCCGGGTCCCCGTGGGGTGGGGAATCTCCAGGGGAGTGGAAGCCGTGACCGTGAACGGCGGCCGACAATCCACCACTTGCAAATGGCTCAAGAGGCAGATTAAGGCTGCAAGCTCCGTGAGTGCCCGATCTCGGGAAGCACCATCCAGGGAGTGCTGTGTCTTTTTCGGTTGTTCCCATGGGAAGTCAAGTCACGGTCACGGAAGGTGGTGGAACAAACCTCTCGTTATTACAGAGGGCAATGCAGCATTCTCTAGGTCATCACCGCTTTGATTGCGCTTCTGTGTACTGCAGCCAGAGCCATTTCAGCTGTGTTCATTTCAGGGGCCGGAGGGGCCAATTGTCTGCAATCTTTGCCGACAAGAGTCGGTCGCAAAGGGGGTGGCGTTGCCGATAGGCACTCCTCCTCAAAGTAGGCTCCTCCAACTCCTAACCCTGAGCGGCGATCAAGCTGCGGCGTACTGTTATGTCCGTACGTTGCAGGCCTGTTGCGTAGCTAATTATTGTAAGTTTACTTCTCACATATCTCTATGAAATGATGTCTGATTTTGATTGGATTTTCTCTCAGGACGTCGAGGCCACCCTTCGCGACCGGGTTCACACAGTTTCCATGACCGGGGAGGGACCCGTGGCTTTTTGGGACCTCAGGGCAGAGCTCACATGGAGGAGACGTACATCCGTGCACGCCCTGGTGGCCAGTAACTGACCTAATTTATAACACCATTTGGTCTATACCAATATCGGAATATGCCCTCTGGACTAGCAGCAGCAGTGTCCCACAGGGTTATGAGCGACGCCCCCAAAGGGATCCAAGGGACACTAGTATACCAAGATGGCATTTTGACACAGGAACGAGAAGCACATGACCACTAGTTGTATACTGTTCTGAGCAGGTTAAAAGACAAGGGCTTAACGACAGAACTTACTAAGGGTAGACTTAGTGCTTAGGATGTAGAATATTTAGGTCAAAAAATAACATCAAGGGGTGCAAGCCCAAAAAAGATGACATGAGGGGCATTAGGGATGTACCTAGGTCTACTAATTAAGATGAAGTGCAAGCTTCTTTAGGAATGGCTGCATCTTGGTGAGGATAATGCTGCATAAAGCCAATGTCCTTGTGAGTGACATTGGCAACCCGGTCCAAGATTCTGATTCCCCTGTCACTAAAGAAATATGGTGGAAGAAGCTTGAGGCAGGCCCACTATTGGTTCGGGTCAGGAAGTGGATGCAGGTCAGCTGGCTGAGGAAGGGGAACATCAGTGACAAGGATTTCCCCTAGTGGGAGGAAAGTGCCAGGCTATAATGCAAGTCTATGCATAAAAAGGGCACGCATACTCGTCCTTGGCACTTAAGGGGTTAAGGTCCAGTGATCGCTTGAGGGAGAAATGTTGTTATGCGGCCAGACACTAGTCATGCCCACAAAATTAAAGAACAAATTAATACAAAGGGCACACAAGGGACATTCTGGGCAACTAAACAGAAGATGCAAAGGGGGGTGGATACAGTTGTAGTGCGCATAATGAGAAAACGCTGGCCGTGTTCTAATTAGGACAAGATCAACAAACTGCAGAAACAAGTGTTGTGTACCAGTCCACCCCCGATGGGGAAGAAAAATGACTAGGCATTGATATATTAGGACTATGCTACGCATTGGGAGAAAGATCACAATTCGTAATTGTGATGGTTGACCTATTTTTAAAATGGCCAGAGGTAAAGGGTGTCAAATGCACCTCATGTAATGACATCATACAGTTCTTGGAACAAGTCTTCAGGAGAGAAGGGTACACCCTCCAGATAGCGAGTAATAATAGGACCCAGGTTAAGGGAAAGGAGGTGGCAGAGTATGCTTACATTTTTTTTAAAAAAATACAAAAAAAGAATCAAGTGAAAGTTCACCTCTTATCTAATGGGTTGGTAGATAGACTTAACAGAGTAATTGTGGGGGCTATCGAACAAGCAATAGGGAACCATCTGGATGTGTATGTGGTGCCCAGGGACTTAGTTTGGAATGTAAGATCAGCCCCCAATACATCCAAGGATGTTTCACCATTCTGCCTATTTCAGGGAAGGGACCTCAACACATAATTAACCAAGGAGGGTAAATACACTGCTAGTGGGGTACCGTGATGGACCAGGTTGTGAGGGGAAGGTTTTAACAAGCACAAGAGAGATACATTAGGTATCATTATAGGGGAGACCGAAGGCAGAGGCAGGATTGGTTTCCTGGGGAGTGGGTCAGAGGGAAGAAAGGCTGCGTTACATCCAACAGTGAATCCAAGGTCTCTGATACCAATAAGGTGGTTGAAGTTGTATCTAATGCTGTGAGGTTAGAGGATGGCTCTATTTGGAACTTGACTAGGATTGCTAAACACAAAGGTAGGTTAGGGAGAGAGTCAGACCTTTCGTCATCCAGACCAAAAAGACATTTGTGGATCTGGGGGAGAGGAACCCTGGCTGAGCACTTTATCCAAGGTTGTACTTGGGAGTGGGATCAACAGGGAAGGACATGGTAACCATATGACTTCAGCTTAAGCCCCATTTATGAATCAAACCAGAGCCATGCAAAGCATGAGTATGCCGGCTAAGAATCACGCCTATGACTAGTCCTGAGCGTATGCTCCCATGCTGTGAGGTTCTCGTTGTTGTGTTGTTTCACTTCAATCATTTTAATGTGCTCCTGCCCCACCCTTTCTACCTTTTTCTTTCTGTAGTTTACTTTTCTGTTCTAATCCAATGCATTTATTCTCTCCTCTATGTCCTGGTGGGAGAAGTGAGTCTCAAGCTGGCACGGCCGAATTCCATCAAGGCATCTGGCATTTGTGGCTCAGGCTTCCTGAGAGGAGAGTGGCGGTGGGGAGAAGCAGAAAGAAAGTGGGGTCCTGTTGTAAGAATAAACGTACATGCGCTTGCAGTCGGTGTGTGTTTCATGATTAATGTGACAGTTTCCATGCCCATTCGCTCCATTCTGGGCCTAAAAACTGTCTGGGGACTGCAATGTACCCTGCTGAACTAACTGCAGTTCAGACAATGGGGTTCGAAAGGGGTGATTTAAATATAGATCACTCCCAAAAGAAAATAAAAAGGTGCCCAGATTGCACAACAACCCATGAATCCTTAAAATGTGTGTCAGCATGGTACAATGGCTGCTCAGGCAGCCGCCTCGGGCCTTTGTCGCGAGCATGGAACATGGCCACTGAAAGCCACCCTGATCTGCAGTGTCTTTAGGCTCACCCTCTGATAGAACTGGCCATCGTAGCTGTTTGAGGCCGAGGGGACGTTTAGTGCTCTCTTGGGGCACAATGGTGCTAAAATTACTGGCCTGCAGCCACCAGGATTCCCGTCCCACCCCTCAGTGCTGTGAGGTGGCCTTAAGCACTACCCAGAACAAAAACATTGTCTAATTTCAATTGAGGGCCAAACATAATCTATTTACTTTATTAACTCTGTACATTGTGCTCCCTTCCCTTAGGTTGTCTCGTTTTAATGCACATCTCCCGTTTAACTTTCTCAGCTGGTTTAACATGGGACGGAGGAAGGGTAATATTGCATCAGTGTTTTGAGCACACAGGGCACATGCAGCGGCTGCACAGTTAGGGGATATTTGTACTGCATGGTGTCTTCATGCCTTACTATAGGGTCCATAGCCTCAGTGCTGTTGGACCATTTTGGTGATGACAGGCACAGTCACAAAGAAAGAAAGAAATATATAAATATATATTAAGTTGCCCTATTAAAAACCTATGCCATTCTATACAAAAACTTTGTAAAAAGGGCGTTATGATTACAAGTAAAATCTAAAAGCCCCTGAAATTCGGAAGTTATGGTAGGCTAATCACCCATTTTTCCCCATCAGCACTCTCCACTGCTACCACTACCACCCTGAACATAAAAGATGCCAACACACGTCATTGATGCCATCACTGACGCCATCACATCTTTAGCCCCTTTCTCTTATGTCAGCTAAGCAACCATAACTCGCGCCACCACCGTGCAGTGCTAAGACTAACACCCAGGATATCAAAGATGACATGAAAAATGTCATTGATGACATCACTGATGACATCACGTATGAAAATAATGCCAATTAAAAATGCCTACCTGCAAGGGGTTGTGAGTATTATGTTGGTAGCAAGATGTGAGGGGTGTTTATGTAATGGTAAACATGCAATAACTAGCTAACAATGCAAGACTGCATATACATTTGTGGTAGTAGAAACAATACATATGAAGAACCACAATGCATACAAATTAGAGGCACACACAGGGAAGGTAAATGAAGGAAGAAAGAAAGAGCATCATCAGAAAATGTTAATGGTATTAAAGTGTATCTCCCTGTATGCACATTAAGTCTGTGATGGATGCCTCCTATTGTCCCATGCATGTGTACCATGATCTGAGAGCAGACCCCAAGGCATGTACTTTAAGAACATATGAGAAGGTTAACGTTTTCATGTACAGCACCATTTCAATTTTTATATGTTGATTGTTATTGAAGAAAACCACCTGGCCTAGATTTTTCAATGACACAATACAAGTAAGCCAGGCATTTGATGTCATCAGTGATGTCATCAATGACATTTGTCATGTAATCTTTGATATCCTGGGTGTTAGTCTTAGCAGTGCACGGTGGTGGCGCGAGTTATGGTTGCTTAGCTGACATAAAAGAAAGGGGCTAAAGATGTGATGGCGTCAGTGATGGCATCTTTTATGTTCGGGGTGGTAGTGGAAGCAGTGAAGAGTGCTGATGGGAAAAGTGGGTGATTAGCCTACCATAACTTCCGAATTTCAGGGGTTTTTAGATTTTACTTGTAATCATAACATCCTTTTTACAAAGTTTTTGTACAGAATGGCATACGTTTTTAATAGGGCAACTTAACCATAACGTCCCTTTAACAAAGTTTTTTTTGCAGTGAATTTTGGACTTTTTAGTAGGGCAACGTAACCATAATGTCCCTTTGAGAAATGTTTTTTGAATGATTTGCATAGGTTGACAGTACTGTATAATATAAGTTGACCAATATTTTTATTGAGTATTTAGAAGGATTCCAATAGTAACACATGAGCATACTGTAAAGCAACATTTCACTTCACTGCCCATCTTTCTACGAATTGCACAGTACCATATGCTGTAGCACAGCATGGCCACATGGTGCAGAACTCATACACACTTCACAATAACATGGGTGAGTCGTTGATATTGCGGAAGGACATTGTATATTGTTGTACGAACTTGTAACTGAAACAATTCCCGTTCACAACTCAACAGGGTAAGTTTGAACCACAATAGAAGCAAGAGTGCATACCGAGGTCTTTGAATCAGTAAAACCCATTGCACCCTAAAAAAATGGGGGATGAATGCCATTACCAATACAGATTTTACGGCACTAACCCATTGCACCAAAAAAAAGGATTTTTTGTCTGCAACCAGAATGCCTCCGGCGTTCCCGAATGAAGAAAAGAAATCCTTTTCCAAGATGGCCACCATGGAAAGGGAAGGCGGCCGTTGCATAGAAAGTCTTTTGCTGCTTTCCATTACGGCTGCCAGAAAGTAAAAAAGGAAAACGTGCGACCATAGTGGGCAAAGAAGATTTGCATTCGTTCTGAAATGTGTGGTTATCAGCAACACCTTTAACAGAAAGCCAGTGCCTGGTGGAAATGGTGACTGCAATGCTATGTTTTGTCCCAACCAGTAAATGGCAGTATTTACCTCACCGACACTGTGGCCAGTAAGCATACCTACAGGGTACCCTTCAGAGACGAAAGGCGTACCGTTGATTTCTTATGTACATGACACTTGTGAAGTATGAAAACACTACCACATGTAAAACACAAAGGTGTTTGTTCATGCTCAATGACCTTTCCATAAATGTGTGGAAAATGCAGGGAATATGTTTGGCAAAAATGTGCGTACAGAAGGCAAATAATTAGTCTTCTAATGTGTGGACAAAATCACACTAAACCCTGTGAAGTGAAGTGCACTAATGGCAGAACTATTGCAAGCAACACCATTACCACTGACCTTTGCACACATTTTTGTGTAAGTGTAACAAAGTGAAATGGGTGAACAAATGTGTAGTGAGAAGGTATAAAGAAGCATTGCTTTTGAAACGTTTCTGTACAGCAAATACTTTCACTGACCTGATATAATTTTTCCACTTTTAGAAAGATACCAAATATGACAACATAGCGTCTTCATGCAGAATTTCTCTTGGTAATTGGGGCATCTGGGTAACAGAAAGTACCCTAACGGCATGAAAGCATAATAGATGGCCCTGGGTATTAGGTTGCCAAAGCAAGTGGTATGCAATAGCGTTCTGGATAACGTACCTTGGCAGCGTAAACAAAGGATTCCATAAAGACTTATGTACCGTGAATGACACCTATTAAAGAACATACTACAACCTGCAACGTAGCATGGCACATTGTGAAGGGAAACATGAAATGGGTAAAAAACACACTAACATGTAAAAAGTAGTAAGGTACTTTTATTTCACAATGCACCGCGCTAAATCATCGCCCTTTTCTCAGTTGCGAAGAAATTGAAAGTTTGTGTCTCTGCTGCACAATGAAAATGTTAATTTTGACGGTCACGTTGATGTTTTCCCACACAGTCACCATGCCTTGGCGCCACAGTTTTTATCACACACACAGAATGCAGTGGCGACACAGTAGTCGGTTTCCTCTCACATTCATTGACAAGACGGCGTCAATCGCTGTGATGTAGCCCATCAGAAAGTATGGTATGTTACTTATAATGTTAGTGGCAATGGTGACGTCGTTGTTATACCACAATTAAATTATGCATTGTTGACACAGTAGGCGTACTCCTGTCACAGTGATTTACAAGGCGACATGAATGGCTGCGAACTACGAAACCAGAAAGTATGGTATGTTGCTCCTTACTGCTACAACTGCGTACGGGCATAGAGGTCCGATGCGGTCATTCCATTCAATGATGACGCACATACAACCGGTGACGAATAGCTGCACTTGACGATTAAAAAAACCATCACTCGGACTGCAATCCATGACATTCGCAATACGGAAGGAAGTAGCTGAGGGGAAAATGACAAAAAAGATCTATCAAGACGAAGCCTTTGCGGAAATGTAAGGTGTCACACATAACATTTCTATAAACAATTAATGTTATATGGGGAAATGTATTAACTCCCTGCAAACGGCGACAATGTACAATCTGCATAATAGGTAAAAAAATATCAATGGCACATACATTTTGTAGGCAATAGTGGAAATTGTAGTGACATTGTACAGAGGGCGGTAATGTGCAATCTGAAATTTCAACGGCTCACAAACTTGCAAATACATTACTAGTATTTTTCTTTTTTCAGACTAAGTAAATAATGGCAGTTTGGTGTACAGGCCTGAAAAATAAGCTCACATGATATGCACCGCCTCCATTTCGGCCTCCGCAGCCACACAGTAGTTGTTTGCAAGAAGACGTCCTTGGGAACTGATATTTCATGTGCTTCACAAACCTTTTTGAAGCATAACTTATCAAAGGGAATGTTTCACAAACTGTGACTCCCTACATTCTTTCTGTCTCCGTTCCCTGTACGTCAAGGTCGAAAAACAATTGACCGGTATGAGGGTTGGTACATGTGCGCCATACTGAGCACCTACTGATAAAATGAAATAAAATGAACTGACCTTCACTCCGAACGCAAATACATTCTCATTTTGCAACAACATATCAGCAGTGAATCATGAGAACCGGTACTCCCGACCACGTGCAGACACGCTGTGTTTACGAAACGGTGCAGGTGGCTGCCTCAGATTCCAAAATATAGGACGCCAGTCTAACCGCAGTACTTTTGGTGGTGGCTTTTTACATAGACGCAGTAAGGACTTGTTGTACATTGCCTACCAAGTTTCACTGCACGGTACGATAGTGGTAACAAGAATAGAGCACGGTTTCACTTTCTACTGCCACATATAAGTAATGCTTACCTTTCGACACAGTGTTCCATAAGGGTTTGTTTGCGGGGATTCCGGCGTACAACACAAAAACTAAATGACCATGGCGGCCGTATCAAAAGAATACTACGCACTTGACGCTGTGGCAGAACCAATCGGTGAAAGCGCAACATCTTGACGTGCAGCATGCCATAGATTAGCCAATAGAAATATGCTCCACTGAGCGAACAGAGATGTGGGACCGCAGAGCGGACATAGATATCACTAATTCTTAGAGTGCTACTTTTTGATCGTTTTAAAGGAAACTACAGTAGGATTTCTCACAAAATTTACAAAAGCACGCCTTGGGGAACAAGCCCCTGCCCCTGCTGCAAAAATGATGACAATCCGTCCAGTGGTTTGGCCTGTAGCTGTGCGCAAAGTTTTTGCCCCATTCAGTCTATGGGAAAAAAAGACGTTTTGGGACCCCCCCTATAACTTTGGGCCCCCTGGACAAATCCTTACCAAACTTCTTTTGCAAACTTTGGTAAGGATTCGTCCAGGGGGAGCCGAGTTACAAGCCGCCCAAAAAGTGCTCTTCCTATGAAAACAGCAACTTAACCATAACTACATGGCTCCACCGTATATATATATATATGATACATTACTCACCGTAATCGTATTTCTGATGCTTGTATCTGCTTAGATTCACATACTGTGCATAGGCCGACATCTAGTGGAAGCTGCAGAGTATTACAGTTTGTTTTTCGAAACTCGAGAAAGGGCGTCGACACAGGGCGTGCCAGTAATACTATCCCTAGTGTGACGTCCACTGTACCCATGATCCCTCAGATTGTATTTTTTCTGACATGAGGTAGCATGAGGAGTAGCGTGAGTACAGATAATCCAAGCAGATAGATAGAAAGGTAAGACTACAAGCATCCATGCGCCTTCTCTCAGAGGGGAGGAAGGGTGGGTCGCAAGTGAATCCAAGCAGATACAAGCATCATAAATACAATTACGGTGATTAATGTATCCCTTCTGAGGCTTGTGGAATCTGCTTAGATCACATGCTGTGCATAGATTAGCAAGCAGTACCTGAAGAAGGAGGTGGGATATGAGAAGGGTCATGAGCAAATAAATGTCTTAGAACCGCTTGTCCCAGCTTGTGTATCTGTCTTGGAATGGGTGTCAATGCAGTAGTGCTGAGTAAAAGTGTGAATAGAGCTCCAAGTAGCTGCTTTGCAAATGTTTTCAAGAGGTACATTTGCAATGAAAGCCAGAGTGGCCCCAATGCCTCTTGTAGAGTGGGCCCAAGGCGTGAAAGGCAGAGTTGTTTCAGATAGTGAGTAACACAGCTGGATACAGTTAATAATCCACTTAGAGATGGCACCTTTAGAGACGCGATCCCCCTCTCTGC
Organism: Ambystoma mexicanum; assembly: GCF_040938575.1. Lineage (NCBI taxonomy): Eukaryota > Metazoa > Chordata > Amphibia > Caudata > Ambystomatidae > Ambystoma > Ambystoma mexicanum. The sequence goes on along the minus strand of NC_090921.1, from coordinate 681,813,492 downwards.
CTGTAGCTACGGAGACAAACAGCTGATCTGTTTTCCTTAGCAGTCTGGTTTTGTTAACATAGTAGAGGACCGCCCTACGCACATCTAGTGTGTGTAGTTTCACCTCAGCCGAGCTTTGTGGGTCTTGGAGGAAAGCCGGAAGCTCAATGGACTGGTTCATGTGGAATTTGGAAATAAACTTAGGTGAGAACCTAGGGTGTGTGCGTAAAACCAGTTTATCTTTATGGACAGTAAAGAAGGGATCTTGCACTGACAGAGCCTGAATTTCACTGACTGTTCTTATAGATGTAATTGCTACTAAGAAGGCCGTTTTGTAAGTCAGGTGTTTGAGACTGCTTTTGTGCATGGGCTCGAATGGGGGGCCCATGAGCTTAGATAGCACCACGTTAAGGTCCCATCCTGGTGGTGGGTTTGAAATAGGAGGGTGAAGTCTCTTTACTCCTTCCATGAAGGCTTTAACTACTGGTACTTTCCACCACAAAACCTTGTTATGGGAAGTGGTGTATGCTGACAGGGCTGCCAGGTGTACCTTCAGTGAGTTAAAAACCAGTCCTGCATCCAGCAGGTGGAGCATGTATGTAACAATAGTGTAAGGACTGCAATCAACTGGGTTGATTTGTTTATTTTGGCACCAGATAACGAATCTCTTCCATTTGTCAAAGTAGCAGTGCCTCGTGTTAGGTTTCCTAGATTCCTTTAGGATGTCCATACACCTCTTTGGTAAATTGAGATGTCCGAACTCTATGACCTCAGGAGCCATGCTGCCAGGTTCATTGAGTTGGGTTGAGGATGCACCGTTTGACCTTGGTGGTGGGACAGTAAGTTGTACCAGCCCGGAAGTTTGATGGGTTCGCACACAGCCAATCTGCGTAAGTGTGGGAACCACGGTTGTCTTGCCCACATGGGAGCAACTAGGACGAGCGTCATCGATTCTCTGTTCATCTTGTTGACCACCTTCCTGATTAGAGGAGTTGGTGGAAAAGCGTACGCAAACATCACTGACCAGTTCATCCACAGGGCGTTTCCCTGGGAGTCTAGTTGGGGGAACCTGGATGCAAATCATGGGCATTGTCTGTTTTCGCTTGTGGCGAATAGGTCTATAGTGGGGAAACCCCACTGAGAGAAGATATCTTCTACGACTTCTCTGTGTAGAACCCATTCGTGTTCCTCTGGGAGGGGGTCTCTGCTCAGAGCATCCGCTAGGGAATTGAGATCCCCTGGAACATGTTGCGATGACAGGAAGATGTTCCGTCTGAGTGCCCACATCCAGATTTTCTGGGCAAGCTTGGACAGATTTGGCGACGAGTCCCTCCTTGCTTGTTCAGGTAGAACATGACTGTAGTGCTGTCCGTCCGGATTTGCACTGATAGATTTAACAGGTAGGGCTCAAAAGCTTGAAGTGCTCTGAATACTGTCAGAAGCTCTAACAAATTGATGTGATTCTTGGCCACCGAGTGCGACCAGAGACCCCGAGCTGTGTGGTGGAGATGGTGAGCTCCCCACCCTGTCAGGCATGCATCGGTTGTGACTACCTCCTGTATCTCAGGATTGTAAAAGGGTTTCCCCTTGGACAAATTCTCTCTTGTCCACCAGTGAAGGCTTTGTACAAGTGTTGGCGAAACGACCACTAGATCGTCCCACTGACCACTTGCCTGAGACCACTGTTTCGCCAACCATTCCTTCATGGGACGCATGCGCAGGCGCGCGTGGGGGACCAGGTAAATACATGACGCCATCATGCCCAGCAAACGCATTGCTTTGCGTACCGTTATCTGGCGACCGGACTGATATTGCGGAATTTGCAGCAGTATATTCCTAATTCTTTCCTCGGAAGGAAAGGTCAACCCCTCTTGAGTATCTAGGATTGCTCCTAGGAACTGTTTGGAGGTGCTTGGCACCAGGCTTGACTTTTCTCGTTGATTGAGAAGCCTAATTCGAAGAGGAGGTCGATTGTCCTTTAAATGTTTGCTCTGCAAATTACTGGGGTCTCCCCCGTGATGAGCCAGTCGTCCAGGTAAGGGTACACCGGGATTGCCTCCCTGCGTAGGTGTGCTGCCGCCACCGCCAGTACCTTGGTGAATACCTTTGGAGCCAAAGCTATCCCAAAGGGCAGTACCTTGAACTGGTAGTGCCGACTGTCCACCTTGAAGCGCTAGTACTTTCTGTGCGCTGGGAACATGGAAATATGAAAATAGGCATCTTTCATGTCCAATGTTGCCATGTAATCCCCCTTTTTTAGTAGGGGGATTACCTCCTGGAGAGTAGTCATGCGAAACTTTTGGGGCTTGACATACTTGTTTGCAGGCCGTAAATCCAATACTGGGCGCATTGTCAGATCTTTTTTTGGCACAAGGAAGTAAGTTGAATAAATACCCTTGTTTACCTGATGTCCCAGGACGAGTTCTATCGCGTCCTTTGCTAGCAGATTGACGATCTCCTCGAGGAGGATCTTCTGGTGGTCCAAAGAATGTATTTTTTGTCGTGGAAGATGGTTTCGGGGACGCTCTAACAGTTCTATGCAGTACCCTGCGGATACTGTGGACAGCACCCATCTGTCTGATGTGATCCCTTCCCAAGCTTGGGTGAAGTTGGAAATGCATCCCCCTACTGGGGTTGCGTGAGAAGGGACCCTGAACGGAGCATCACTGTTTTGGTGGAGGTGTGCCGCCTCCTCTACTGGGGCTGCCTCTACCTTTTCCACGTCCTCTTTTATTACCCCTGCCGTAACCCTGGGTAGACTGTTGGTTATAATTGCTCCACGGTGTACCCTGCCCCTGGGAATAGTTAGATCCTCTCTGGGAATTTTGGCCGCGTGGGCGACGAAAATTGCCATTCCCTCTTTGATTAGGGGGTTTATTGCTTAGTTGGCCTAGGGATTTGTGTGTTTCATACTCTTCCTTCGCATTTTTTAGCGCGTCCTCGACCGCCTTACCAAACAATTGATCCGGCTCCACCGGTTTATCTAACAATGATGCTTGGGTTTCAGCCTTGAATCCAGACTGCCGTAACCAAGCGTGTCTCTTGATAACAGTTCCTTCTGCTACCAATCTGCCGGCGTTATCCACGGCATCAAAGGTTGCTTTTAAAATGCACTTGGACACGGCTCTTCCCTCCGCCGAAACTCGTGCCAACTGGCTCTTTAAGGGTTCTGGGGCGGAGTCTATGAGTGCCGCAACTTCTTCTCACTGATGGCAGTTGTAGCTGGCCAACAGGGTGGTGGAGTTGGCAATCCTTGCCTGGTAGGCGGAAGTGGAGGCTACTTTCCTGCCCAAACCATACAGTTTCTTGCTCTCCTTCTCGGGAGGAGCTTCAGACGATGACAAGGGTGTTCCAGCCCTCTTTCGGGTGTTTGTAACAACCAGGGAGTCCGGCTTCAGATGCCCCCTTATATACAGTGGGTCTGATTGGGCTGCCCTGAAAAGTTTCTCAATCCTGGGATTCACTGCCCTGGTGAGGTTAGGATTTACGAGTGAAGGATCTATTCTTCTCTGAATGGACTTTAGGAAGGGGATGGCCTGAGCAACAGGCCTCCTTTCTCCCACTAACTCCTCAGCAAAGTCCCTATCCTCTTGAGCACCCTGGGTGTCAATGTGGAAATGTTCAGCTGCTCGAGACGGAACTTCATTTAGGAGAGGTTGGTTGTCGACAGGGGAGTCGGTAACCGGGGGTTCCTTCTCTACCGGGGAATCTACTCTGTAGGTTTCCGGGTCGTCCTCATCCTCTTCTTGGTCCTCATCATCCCCATAGTAGCCCGTACCAGTTTGTTCTTCCAACATGCCCAAATCTGGATCCTCAAAAAAGGATGTCTCTCCTTGATACTGAGAGTAGGGCTATACATAGAAGGGGTCCGAAGACTGTGTTGGTGTTTCAAACCAGGACTTTTTACTTGGAGATATAGGATCCTTAGAGCCTGAGGGTGCTGACCCGTCGGGAGTATAAGAGAGAAAGTGTTGAGGGTTTTTAGTGTAAAAATCTGCCAATGATGACATCCTTGACATGACCCTGTCTATGTCATCACTAGACCATTCTCTAGAACTGGGAATGACTCTTTCTGTAAGTTTCTCTGACTTATCCTGACTAGACTTGGTGGCCTGAGCAGGGGTCTTTGTGATAGCAGAAGACTTGGACTTGTCTGTCTGTTTATGAGGAGTGGAGTGTTTTAAAGGTGTGGAAGTAAGCAGAGGCTGCTTCCTTTGCTGTTTTCCCCCTCCCCGTGAGTGGAAGAGTGTTTTCCCTGTTTTTTTGCCCCTTCGGAGCCTTTCGGCGCCTGGCGTCGAGGTTCTGGGGTAGTGTCCCTATCCTTCGAGTGTGGAGGTAGGGGCTCGGGGGCGGCCGTAACGCGGTCTGCGGGCGCCGACTCCTGGAGTGCGGTCTGGGGATGGAAGTCGGCTTCGTCCTCCGACGATCGACTTCCGTTACCTTGGGGAGCGAGGCACTCTTGGCAACAGTGGATGATTGCCCGGAGTCATGCGGCGATCTTGATCGAGAACGCCCAGAGGACGCCATTTCGGACCGTTCTCTATGTGCCTCTTTCTGAGAACTCGACGTGCGCGTCGAGTCCCGGTTGGACTTCATGTGTTTTGTGGAAGTGCTGTGGGAAGCGCTTGTGTTGCCGGGGGTCTTCCCCATAGCCGCCCTGCCGGATGACCTTCCGAGGTCGGAGACTTGCGCTCGGCTGTCTTTCGACACCATAATGCCCTCGCCGTCCAAAAGCATGGCGTCGCTGCCATCGCTGAAGGCGCACTCCGCTGCCATGGCCTCTTGACGCCTGCCGTGGTGGGCCCAACGCTTGATCGAACGGTCCTTAAGTGTTTTGGGTTTAAACCTACTACACGCTCTGCAGTTCGCCTCGGGGTGGTCCCTCAGCAAGCAGAGATTGCACGTGGCGTGCCTGTCGACCCAAGTGTACTTGCGGTTGCACTTGGGTCAGAATTGGAAAAGGGTACCCTCCATACGCACCTTGTGGCAGTGGGCTTGTAAGTGTAGGAATATATAAAAATGTAGCTATATACCAAAAGAGTGTAGAGTATGTCCACCCCCCACTCTCCCTACTTGCAGGGCCGAGGCCAGCGGCCTTCCAAGGCCCAGGCCAAGGCCAGAGGCCTTCCGAGGCCCAAATCCGTCATGCAGCTGTCGACAGTCGAATTCTTCTCCGGGTCGGCGTCGAGTGTGGAAGTTCGGTGACTCGACGTTGGGGTGGAAAATGGGTAAATTTAACAATATTTAGCAAAAGTATGGCTAAGGCGAGGGAACTCCGCGAAGTGCTTCCGACCAGTATGGCGGAAAAAAACAATCTGAGGGTCCTAGACGCTTGAGTCACACTAGGGATAGTATTACTGGCACGTCCTGTGTCGACGCCCTTTTTCGAGTTTCGAAAAACCAACTGTAATACTCTGCAGCTTCCACTAGATGTCGGCCTATGCACAGCATGTGATCTAAGCAGATTCCACAAGCCTCAGAAATATATATAATTTATTGGGTATTTGTAATGTGCCTATACGCAATGTGTTTCAAGCCTCAACAAGACAAGAGAGAGAGGGGACAGGGATGACAAACAAAAACGGTCCTACTAAGCAAGTACACTAAACAAACGTACGAGGGAAAGGGGGAGGGGGGAGGGCCAGAGGGTTATGTGAGTGCCATGGGAGTCCAGGTGGACAGAGCCAGGGGAAAAAAGAGGCAGGGGAAGAAGGTCCACGCGCAGCTCTCCTTCAAGCTTCCATTCTCTGCCTCCTCCTCTTCCTCTCTCATTCCTGACTGCATGTCTGCTACTGAGGCATGATGCACTGCTATTGATCTCTGCCCTAATGCCAGTAAGCCAGAGATCCCTCTCATTAGGACCCCAGGTCCTTCCTTCATTCCTACACTCTGGCCGCCCTTCATGGGCTCCCTCTCCTCACCCTCCTGTGAGTCAAAAAACCTTGTCATCTTCGACTCCCCTCGCTCTCCTCTTCTCACATCAAGGACCTTGCCAAGAAGACCCACTTTCAGCTGCACCTCTTCAGAGGTACTCTCCATTTCCTCACCTTCCCCCAGAAACTCAAAGTTTCCCGAGCTCTTTTCTAAAAGAATGTATTTACAAAATTCATAAACAAAACAATTGAATTTTAACGACATGTTAAACAATATTCAATTCATATTGCGTACTGCACATATTTCAATATTCTTATTTATCCACACATCTAGTAGCGCAGGACTATTCTATGTCCCCACAGCAACACACGGTAAACAAATCCCTTCAGTGGAACTGGCGACCGATCACGAGCACGTGCGCATGGAAGCTTGACCTAAATGTGACTTTTTCGAGGTAAGCGACTGTATGCTCCGAGGCATCTTAACACTAAAAAAGGACTTTATGGCAAGTCCTAAGACGGAGATTTAATTATTTAGTATTTGAGTGACTCTTTGAGTCGTTTTAAATAATATGCACACAATGTATAAGAGAGCGTATCAACAACTATTGTGAATGGAACACTCTAAATACAAACTGGTAAAGATTTAAGGACAATTCTCGTGAGTAACATGGATACACTACACGTAAGATTGGTCATTTGCATACAAGAGATGATTGTACCTGCATACGTTTTGCGAACAACCAGGTGACAGAAACACCATAAAGAAAAGGTTAAACACATTGAGTAATACATTAGCACTTAGAACGAGCAGGCAATACGGTCACCATATTGTTGACGAAATGTCCTTTTAACGTAATAGGAGGGATTTAACCCATGACTAAGTTTCTTTCAAATATTTGTGAAACACGATACGGATAATAGGTAATAGGTAAGAGATGGCTCCACTCCAAACAAAGTGTTGTAGCTGACTCAAAAATATACATTATGTTGTATCCTGCACATGTATGAATGAGGTCTGAGTCAGTGAAAGAGCTGCTCCTTGTTGTTACTGGCCCAGGGTAGATCCTGCAGGAGGCAGGATACATCATTTTGCAACGAGTTGTAAGCAAAATGAACCCTGACGAAAGGTGGAGAGGGAAGTGTGAAGGCAGAGATGAGAGGAGCCCTCACATGGAAGACCGGTCATGGAAGAGCCAGCGGAGTCCATGAGATGAGCAGAGGCAAAGCGTGAGCCCACAAGTGGTATAAGACCTGCATAGGAGTGTGCAGGCAGCCAGAAGATGTGTACACATTTGTCTGGTTACATACTGGAGAAATTGTGCAGCAGCTGTGTTATGCGCGAGGCAGCGCCGGCAAATTGAAAAAAAAAAGAATATACAGAAACTTGGAGAATTGCAGCCCACTCATTTTAAGGTACTGTGGGGAATCATGGGCGGACAAGATATGGGTCTAATTAAGGGCCCCTCGAGGCTGTTGGTGGCGCGCGCGTTTGGCAAGCCTTGCTGTGCTTGCGTTCCAGTTTACCAGTTGGGCTGGAACGCAGAAGTAGGGGCCCGGCGCCATGATTCTGCTCACCGTGTTCGGAGAAGTATTCAGAGGAAAGGCCCCTCTAAACGTGACTGAACGTGATGACGTTCACGGAACTGGCGAGCATTTGTTTCCTGATATGGAACCTTATGAGTGGTTCCAAGGCTGTATTGTTAAAGTTGTTTTAAACCGTGCCCGCTGCCAAGATGATCGTGTTAAATGCACAGCCAGATGGTGCAGCTGCTGTGAAAAATAATAATAAATGGTCGTTGCCTGAACAGGTGAACATTTAGAAGCTGGAAGTGACATTTTTTTTATGATGGTATGCTGCAATTTTGAGGTACGCAATATGAAGTGTGCGGATTCTTGGGTCAAGAGTTGTAGAACATTGGAGTGAATAAATTAAAGCATGCAACATGGACAATTTTTATGTACGCGAAATAGACGGCATTTGCACACCAAGATTCACGATGAAACTTATACGGGCACTAAGAAAGGTGTTTCGTTTCAAAGCGGTTGTCTGTCGAGAGACTGCAGCACTGAAGAGAGTTGATTTTGAAGATGCCGGTTGCCGAGGGATAATGAAAGTTTTATTTTATAATTTCTGGTTTGTAGGCTAATTACACGTATTACAAGGCAATATACGCATGGATTTATGCAACTAGGAGACATTTAAAAAAAAATTGAATTTACGTGTTTTGGGAAGCATGCTTGGTGTGTGTGTGCGTGTGTGTGTGTGTGCGTGTGCGTGCAGCATGTGTTTTTAGTTACCATGATGTGAAATGTTTTTAAACATTATTTTACGTTGCATTTGAACATACGGATTACCGTTTTGGAGTTGAAGAGACATTTTTATGATAATTAATTTTTCTTTTACTGATGATGCGAATGACTTCTTAAGCACATGGAAGTTTACTCATATGAAGCTTGCTTATATGATGATGTTGCATAGTTAATCGAAGTTGAAGCGTAAAACACAACATTTTGGGAGTTTAGAAATGCAGAAATGTTTGAATTATTGGAGGTAACCTACATTATGCGTTTTTGGGAATTATTAATCACTTTCATGTTTAATGTGATATGCATTTTGGGAATATGCACATTTTGGGAAGTGCAAATTTTGCAGGTGTGCGTTTTGCCTGTGTTTGAACTTGTTTTATGATGGTGAGTTGAAGTTTGCATGTTAGCAATGTGTAGTGTGATTATGGGAGTATGAAATGCAAGGGTGCGCTCAGGAGGCAGCAGGTTCTGCAGTTGTAGTGCATTTTTATGCTAGTACCTGTGTGAGAGGTAGTGTGTGTTTTCAAGTGGTGTGTGTGCGGGGTGTTGCACGTTTGTGGATGTTGACATGTGGGAGTGTACTCGTTATGTAGTAGATGCGCATTTTGGAAGTTGAAGTTATGGGGTTGACTTATGCACCCTGGCCAGGTGCATTGGCAGTAGTAGTATAAAAACCTTCAGGAGGAACCCCAAGTTTCTTGTTTTAAGGAGGTTGGACACAGTAGAGTGCTCCAAATATGTTGACCTTTGGGCATAGGGCCCCTATTTTAAGGTTGTTGTGGAGTTTCACTGCAGTTGTGTATATAAAAAGGAAAGGTAATGAGATTATTTCTAAATGTTTGGGTATATTTTCTACACCGGGGCTACACCATTTTGCCTGCGTTGAAGGTTACTGCATGGCAAATTTTCCTTTTTGATGAGTTTAGGGTTAGAGTTAGGAATTATTGTTGTTTTCCTAGGTTTTCTGTGATGCCAGGCGGTGCTGGGGAGGAGGGATTAAAAGTTGTAGTTATTGTACGCCAGTTTAAATATTGGTTTTAAAGAGTATTTGGAGGGCACACAGTTTGTAGTCAGTGTTAGGTTTGTATTTGAAGTTGTGGAATATACACTGGCATTGGTTACTGATTTATTTCAGTTTGAATTACATTGTTCAAATATTTTTCAGAGTTTTCTTCTCACACCATTGAGCAATTTTTAAGCCACAAATTCTCCTTTTTTGTTGTTGTGTTTTCTGTGATCTTCGTATCGTGTGTCATTTCTCCTAGATTTTTTTCATTCTTTTTTCATGTTCTTTTTAGGGGAGAGGGGATGAAGCATTGTTATATTTTGTTTGCCATGTTTAGGACTATTGTGATGGCCTTTGTGTAAGTTTGCATGATTCGTGGCTACACTGTTTTGGCAAGAGAGTTAGCCTATTTTGGGGCGTTTTGGTTTGTGCTCAGGTGTGGCAGACTTGAGGCCAAGAGTGGCAGTCTTGGCGGAAGGTGTTTTGTCTAGGAGGGTTGTTGTTGGTAGTTTTGGGTTTTGTTTGTCCTTTGAGGCAAGGTTGTGCTTGGTGGTGGCGGCACCAAGGCCCTGGTGTGGCAGGCCAGGGTGGAAGGAGCACTAGTAAAATTTTGTGGTTGTTAGTCCTTCCATGGTGGTGAGTTTGTGCGTTTTCTTTGATTGAAAAAGGGGAAGGATGTGTTGTATCCTGCACATGTATGAATGAGGTCTGAGTCAGTGAAAGAGCTGAGTGGAATGTTAGGGGAGCTTGGAGTGTTGAGGCTCTTGGGGATTCCAAAGGAGATGGTTAAGGACTAGGGAGCTGGGAAGGGAACCAGGGCAGAAGCTATGGATCTTATCTCTCCTACTTTCTATTCTATACCTGTAACTAAGAGAATAAAGCGTGTTTCCTTTTCTACATACCTGGGTCAGCCTGGTTCCTGCTCCTTGTTGTTACTGGCCCAGGGTAGATTCTGCAGGAGGCGGGATACATCACATTACATATGCTCACAAGGTTTTTTTCTTCCTCTTTCCATGTTGTTTGTGCATTTTTCCAATCTTATTCCCTAAACATCCTTCTCGCCCCCCATCCTTTATGTCTGTGTTTTGGTTATTATGTACTTTACCGAACTACTTGACCTCCATGACTCATTAATATATGTTTGTACATAACTGTATACATTCATTACCTGTGCAATGGCAACTGTTTATATAATGGTGAATGCATGATGATGGTCAAAATCACAATTAATTGTGTACTCTTCACTTTGAACATTTTTATTTATGTTTTTACTTCCAATGCATTTTGTTTCTGTGGGTGGCGATCACTTTTACTTTTGCTGAATTACTTCCTTTTGTTAGACAAATGAAATGGATTTGTTTTTGCTGTTGCAAAAAGCCCTGATTTGAGAAAGGCGCTGTGACGCCGAAACACGTGTTATCATAAAGGGCCATGTTTTTGAAAAATCAATCACCACCAAAGATTTTTTTTTTTTCATGAACTTTTTGTGGCGCATGATAACATGAAAAACCATATACTGCTTTTTGCTAAATGGAGTGGAGGGACTGTTTTCTCTGTTTCAATTTCATATACATGCAACACCGGTGTATATGTTGGTTTCCCTCAAGAAGTTCCTCATACCCCTTTACTTATATCTTGCAATAGTGTGGTATTCCCATTTGGAAGAACTTCCACCCCTCCTACTGGGTCATCAGACGAAGGGTTACTCATTGAAATGCATTGCACATAAGCTGCTTGCCACAAATATGAAAATGGACAAGAGCAAGCAGCCACAAACAAACATAAGCGTCTCATGCTCTTAATATGGAAAATGCCCCAGACGTTCTAATTTTCAGAGCCCTAGGAGTCCGCTTCCTGCGGTTTGTCCAGCGTGAGTTCACGAGGCTCCTTTCTGCAGGAAAACACACGTGCAGTATCCATACACATGTTACAAGTCTTTACAGCATGCGGATAGGAACTACCCAGAGAACAACACCCTGCGCGGGTAGCTTCATAGCCATGAATGGATGTTCACACCAATCACCCTCACACTCACACTCACACTCCCTGTACCACTTAACTAAGGCCTGGGGAGGGCTCGCCGGCTCCCCCCAGGCACTGCTAAATCCCGCGTTGGACGGAACACACCACCGTAATCTGCTCTTGTGCCCCAATGAGGAACAGAGCCCTTCAGAAGCACGCCACCTCAATGCATGGCCCGGGTCCTGTCCAACGACCTCCAAGAACGCCTTCACACCTGCTCTCCTCCGGACCGTGCCTGCCGCACCAACAATCACCAACAGGCAGCACGGGCCGGGCAGTGACTTAAATAGCACTCGTGAGCCAGCGCGCGCCGCCCCAACTGACGCCCAAAGGCTCATGGGAAATGTAGTCTTTTGCCTGTTTTTGCACGGGAACACAGTGCTGAGTAGCCTCGCAACACCTTTCCCTTAAAAAAGCATACTCTGCTATTATCAATCTGGGTTCATAACAAAATGTAGCACTGAAACAGCTAACACCCAGGTCATAGATGACACTCTTCAAGTCACGGACAAATAGGGACACTTCTCTCCTGGTCCTCCTCGACCTTTCTGCTGCCATCAACACAGTTAACCACCTCACACTGACCAGGCTACTTGCGAACATTATGGCCTTCTCTGACACAGTCCTCAACTGATTCACATCTTGCCTCTAGGACTGGCACCAAGCTGTCTAGATGCGCCACAAGACTCAACACTCACCCTGGTGATCTTTGATCTATTAAGGGAGCCATTGGAATCACTTGTCAATGACGCCAGCATCTGACTCCACCAATAAATGGATACCCAATTATAACTAAATGTCAGTGGTACCCAGAACGGTTCTATATATTTTCATAGCCTTTTTTTTTAAAGCCTGCACTTTGCTCATGCAGTTTTGGTGGGTCATGAATACAACCAGTTTTTTTTTTTAATGTAGTGTCCCCCTCTAGTACCCTCCCATGCCACCCCTACATACACCTACACATATGCATGCATATGTATATGCAATTGGCCGAATGCGACCAAAACTGCATGACCAAAGTTCAGACTTTAAAAAACTTGTATTATTCTCAAGAAATTACTCAAATCCATCCGAGTGTGGAGGACAAGTGCATGCCTAAAGCTCAATGGCACAAAGACGGAATTCATCCTTCTCGGTGGCCCCCCTAAGTAGGACAGCAACAAACAGGAGTGACAGGGGATACCAGGCTTATCACTATTCTATGACCTAACCTGGACAGAAACGTTATATTTGCTTCAACGAGGAAGATCGTAGAACTAGTGATTCTGTGTGGTGAGCTCTGAAACAATACAGATATGTATATAACCATGATCTCATAGCAACACACTATGAGGAGATAGGGTGTCCATATACATCAGGCTAGTGGGGTGAAAGCATTCAATTCACTTCACTGGACACGTTGAAATAGTAACATATTTATTCAAGTATAGAAAAAACATAACAATAAAATGATCTAATTTGTATAATAATCAGCAATAGTGTCAACATCCGTGCACTTCTAAAACATACAGAAGAACGATTGACCTATCTGATTTGACACAAAATTGTCATATTATCCCAAAAAAAATACACCAGACATACCTCATTCACACTCAATCAAACAACCTAACCTCACAATAATTTCATTCAATTATAGCATTTACATCTCCAATATAAAACAACACTCTAAAATACAATCTTTGTTGAAAACAAGTAGGAACAAAAAGATCCTCACAGATAAGTGACCAACAAATGTATGATATAATCCCAATAACGCAATATACTGTGATTAATAATGCTGCCAACAACAGCATCAAATTACCCAACCCAAGTAGGACACCATTCAAGGGGAAGCTAAATGACATGCACCTTGCCAGATTCACATTCAGCTGGCCCTGGCTACGGAATCACTCGGGTTCACTTTAGATGCACTCTCTCCTATCAATATACCAACAAAGGTCCAAACCACCTCTTCCAGCTAACCCACCTCTGAAAGATAAACCTCTTCCTTCCAAATGAGGACTTCAGAACCACAGTCCAGGCCTTGTTAATATCCCACATCGATGGGGCAACATTTCCATCCAGCTTCTCCACTGACGCACCTGGCCCCACTTAGGGCTGCACGACATGCCATGGCACGACTTATAACTGGAAGCAAGAAATTCAGCCACATTCCCCCCACCGTAAGGGCACTGCACTGACTTTCCATCTGAGGCAGAAGACTCTTCAGGAATGCCTTGATTACCTATAGGGCCGCCGCCTCTTGCACACAGGTCTACCTAGCTGCAAAACTCTGTTGCTCAGGTGAGTCAAACTCCTTCAGGAGCCAGGCCATTGCTATGCCCGAGACAAAACCAGTGCACAAGAAAAAAATAAAATAAGGAGGCAACAGGCCTTCTCTTGCTATTCCCCTGCCTAGATCCTGGTGGCAAAATGGTCAGCGGCAACGCTCTTGCAGTTCAGGAAGGAAATAAAGACCCTCCTCCAGTCAATGCCCAGGTGCCACGTAGGCTCTTTGGGCCTCATCACGAGTTTGGCGGTAACCCTTAAATCCGGCGGTAGCGCTATTACCGCCAGATTTAAGGGTCCGCCAAATCAGGGCTTCGGTGGATTTCTCCCCAGCTCTGAGCTGGGGGAAATCCGCCTAAAATTTGCGCTCATACCGCCAGCGGGAAATCCGCCGGCGGTATGAGCGCGAAAATTCCCCATTGAGCCCAATGGGGAATGGGGCATTCCCGAATGGGCTCAGTGGGGAATGGGGACTTCCATTACCGCCAAACTCGTGATCCGGCGCTAATAGCGCCGGGGGTTTGGCGGCAGGGCAGATAGCGCCAGTGCTATTAGCGCCGGAGTTACCGCCCAACTCGTGATGAGGCCCTTTGTGTTCTTACATCACATCCTACCCTCATGGCCAGAAAATCCGATACCACATTTTGTAAACACCCCGATTGCCCAACAGTATCCTCAATGACAGAGCGCTCAGTGCCTTTCTAGCTAGTTCTGTGCTTCATAAAACCCCCCAAACAAATATCTCCGATGCAAAGCTCCTACTATTAGCTGAATGATTAGGTCGATAATCACTGGGGTGGGACCGTAAATTGACCCCACTGACAAGGCCAAACCAAGCCCTCCACTGGATTCAGTTTGAGGCCCTAAGTGGGGAAACCTGGGAATTGTGGCATGAGGGGTCTGGATTAAAGAGGGCCATTGACTGGTGAGAAAAAGTCACAAGGATGGAGTGCTATGAGAAAAACAGATCTTGCCTGAGATCTTTGTCATACTGGAGGACCACTTCAAAGGTGTCTGGAGCGGCAGTTGTTCTGAGGTTCAAACACCTGGGCTTTGCTGTGAAAATAGGTCTTGATCCCATTCCTGTGAGCCGATAGAGAAACGGGCACGTGAGGTAGGAGTACAAGCTTTATTGACTTTGGGAAACGTTGGGCTAGGTCTATGATGATGCATGAATGCAAAATATTCATTTGAATTCTTACAGCCATAGATATTCTTTTAAGGAGTTCCATCGAAATATGCTTTCATTGTGATATGTAGGTACAGTGGCGCATTTTTACCAAACACAGGAGTAGCGCCCTCACGGCTGTTTTACGGAAGACGGTCAATGGAGACGAACACTTGGACACCACCAACACTGGCCCAGACAATCTGAATATGGATACCCCAGATACCCAAAAAGAAGGACATCAAAAGCAATATCTGTAACAAGAGTATGTCATCCTGCAACATTTACAATGTGTCAACAACCGCTATCTTACCTGTACCATGTAACTAAGTCATTGCAAGTAACAGCACCTCAATGCCCCTGGGCTGCTTGTGCGCTATATAAATGTAAATAAATAAATAAATAAGGACAACGCTGACAACATACAGGGAACTCCAAAGCCTGAGTTTGCATCTTTCTATGTCAAAAGACAGGTAAGAGTTATAACGGATGCCTGAAAATGAATGTAAAGCTAGCATCACTCATCCGCCCTATCACCACCCTTCCCCCTGAGCATCCAGAAGTTATGTGCATGTAAAGAAGGGGGTTTGAAAAAAAAAAGAGATGGGCATATTGGTATGCCAATTAGACAACCTTAAGCATGAAAACATGGATGCGTTCTGAGAGCCAGCTGTGCTTATACAAAAATAGGACATGACTTCCCTCGGATACTGCAACCTACTACTCATCGTTCTCACCTGGTAGCCACAAGAAAAACAAAACCGACTTCAAAGTTATAGGCCATAGACTCAAAAGGCTGCCCAGCCAAAACAAAAAGCTAATATTGAAATCCTTCTACACCCATTTGCAGATAGTTATGATTTGCATGATGAAACCCAAATACCAAACCAGGAGAGACCCAAAAGAGAAAAAACGTAGTCTAGGGGACCGTTTGGTTGTTCTAATAGCAAGAGGCAAGTTGCTTCATCAAAGTAATATCAATTCTTGTTGTGGTCCAAACCAATGATTCGTAGCTGCCTCTAGGGTGGCTTTTATCCTAGATAGACCAAGATGGCCACAGATTAAAGGGGTCATTTTACATAACAGCAAAATCGCACAGAAGAGGACCGTACCTGTTGCCACGTAAGTGCAAAATGTCCTGTGCAATTTGTGTCATTTTCAAAACAGAGTGGAAATGTGAAGTGTAAAACCTTTAGCGCTTTTAACTCTTCACTTTTCTGATCCGCTGTGAGACAATTTGAACATGTGACGTAGAAGTCTCTTATTTACAAAGTTTCGACTAGAGACCATTCCTCCTCTGTAACATCAACCATTCTACAGCCCGACTCTCTCCAGTACTGGTTAGAAATGGGAAGGAAATCGACCAGCATTCACATCTAGTTCAGGTACAAATGCTGCCAGCATCTCTAGAATCCAGCAGGCGTGCAGCTAGCGGCTAATCATAGAGTAGCAGTCGCTATACTTGCTGAGCATAGCCATTGTCAATGGACGATGCCTCTAACCGAGGCCTCGGAAAATATGATAAAAAGCTTTGAGGAGAAACATTTAGCCTTTAACTACAAACATACTTAAGTTATATTTTTCTGTGCGAGACCCGCATGCTGCACCCTTGCAGAGCACTGCAATGAAGATTACCCCTGCTATCTGCGCAGGGAGTATTAATTCTATTAAAGACTAGGAGGCAAGCATTATGCTTCAACTTCTTTAATTTACCACTCTTCAGCAGTTTCAACAAACTCAAAATACCATAACAAAACACTGAAAACCGTCCGAACAGACTTTTCTTCTTTTGAACTACAATCCCCATAGTCTCTATAGTCCATATCCTTCCATGCTCAGCTTATGACCACATCCGGTCCCTGAGCTCCTCCTCTCTTTTACTCGCTCTGAAAGTCACACTGAGAACTTCACACTAAGTCCTGCAACTGGCAATGACTTGAACCAATGCAAATGAATGTCGAACTTCCTCGACCCAGGCGACTACTTCTGCTAGTCTCCTACTTCAATTGTTCTTCTGCTCCTCTCCTAGGAATAATAGAAAGCAGAGAAATCAGGGTGGTGTCCATGTATTGCTGATTACATCTTATTATGATCACATATGATCATCCAATATCCTGCGCAATACATAGCTTCGGGTAGGAATTTAATGCTCGCCTCCTAGTCTTTAATAGAATTAATACTCCCTGCGCAGCTAGCAGGGGTAATCTTCATTCTATGACAAGACTGGAGGCGAGCATTATGCTTGTTCAAAGCTCCCCAACACTGTGACCGCTAAACTCTCGGTCGTCTTAAAATAAAATTCTTTAAATGTTCAATCATTCGACCAATCTGCTGTTATCATAATATCTCTGAGATACTCCTGTCTTAAAAGCTTTAGAAGCCATAGCTCCGCGCACAGAGTGCGCTCCATACTTCCCCACATCAATGCCTGCTGCCTGCATGACTTTTTTAACCCATCTGGCGATAGTCGCGGTGGATACCCCTTTAAAAGTCTTCCTGCACACTATAAGCAATTGCTTAGCATTCGCTGCTCTAAATTCTGCTGTCCTGCTCTCGTACTCTTGCTACGCACCATTTAGGTCTACTCGGGAAATATGGTTAGTGAACTGAGGATGTCCCCGTCTTAGTTCTTCCCACTATTGTAAAAGTTACGCCCTCTGATCCGAATGACTTCCTATCTATATCTAGGACCTTCACGCCTGACACGCGTTTACAGGACACTAGGCACAACAGCATTGCTAACTTTCCTGACAACTGTTTCAGCGATAAATATCTGTTCCCCGGCCAACTCTCCAATAACTTAAGCACTGACAGTACCATCCCAGACTGAGTTATATCGAGGCACTGGGGGAACTTTAAATTTGGCTCCTCTAATAAACCGAACCACTGCCGGGTGCTACCCCGCCGGCACACCCTCGATAGGGAGATGTCCCGCGGATATGGCAGACCTGTCACTCCTATGGTGCGGAACCCCCTACCCCCTTGTAGTAATTGAGCTAGAAAGTTCAAAATCATCACTACAGGTGCAGAAATGGGATGAACACCTCTCTCTCTGCACCAGCTAGTCCATTTGGCCCAAGCCGCGTCGTAGCTCCTTCTTGTGGACGGGGCCCAGGATTCAGCGATGAGCTGCGCAGCCTGAACCAAAATGCCTGGGAATACCCAACGTCTCCCGATATCCTGCACGCGATGAACGGGAGTGTCCCCCTCACTCTCAGAGGATGATACGACCCAGCTGGGTCCGTGAGCAAGTGCTCTCCTTCTGGAAGAATCCTCGGGTAATCCACAACTAGCTCCATGAGCGTCGGAAACCATACTTGCGACATCCAGCATGGAGCTACTAATAGCAACTCCGCTGCTTCCCTCCGACACTTTGCTAAAACTCTGCTCAGCATCACAAATGGGGGAAACGCATAATGCGGACCTCTGATCCATTCTTGCAGAAACGCATTTGTCCCTTGAGCTCCCGGGTCCAGCCTCCAGCTGAAATATTCTGCAGTCTGGGCGTTCAACCGGGATGCGAACAGGTGTATGTGCATAGGTCCCCATCTCTCGGTCATCCTCTGAAATACTGCTGGATCCACCCTCCAATCGCTGGAATCCGAGAGGTAGCGTGAGTTCCAGTCCGCTATTACGTTCAGCGATCCTGGGAGGTACTCCGCTGTGACCGATGTCTCTGATTGTAGGCAGAGGTGCCAAAAGTCCTTCGCTAGCTCGGCTAGCATTCTGGATCTGGTGCCGCCTAGGTGGTTTATGTATCGCAATGCCGATATGTTGTCCATCTTCAGTAGGACAGATGACCTCATCTTCCCCTTCGTGAAGGCTCTGATTGCGAAGGATCCTGCCAACAGCTCTAGGCAATTTATGTGTAAACAGCGCTCCTCCTCGCTCCATTTCACCCCTGCCTGCAGATCTCCGCACCGAGCGCCCCAGCCCAGTCGGCTGGCGTCGGATTCTATAATCAAATATGGCTTGTCTCCGAAAATGGCATGACCATTCCAGGCGTCCATATTCTTCAACCACCATTCCAGTTCTGTCTTGGATTCCTGATCTAATGGTACTAATTGATGGTATCTCAGGCCTTGCTGCAGATGTCTTATCTTCAACCTCTGCAGGGCTCGATAATGTAATGGCCCCGGAAATATGGCCTGAATAGAAGCTGCTAACAGCCCCACAATCCTCGCTAACGTTCGGAGGGACACAACCTGCCTTTGCAGGCACCCTCTCAATTCTCTTTTGATGTCGCAAATCTTCCAGGCTGGAAGATCGAGCGTAGCTTTCCTGGCGTCTAGGATGAAACCTAGGAAGTCCAGTCTTTGCACTGGCTCGGTATCCGACTTCTCTATGTTCACTAGGAATCCTAGGGATGCTAGCAGTTCCTGAACCCAACTCGTCTGGTACTTGAGGGACTCTCGATCCTTGGCCAGAAGCAGAAGATCGTCTAGATAGATGATCAATCTTATTCCTTTCTCTCTTATTGCTGCTGCTACCGGCTTCATTACCTTGGTAAATGCCCAAGGCGCCGAGGCAAGCCCGAAGGGCATAGTCCTGAACTGCCAAAGCTGTCCTCTCCAGCGAAAAGCTAGTAAAGTTCCGAATTCTTCCGCTATCGGTATCGTTAGGAGGGCATCCTTCAGATCCAATCTCGTCAGCCAATCTTTCTCTGAGCGAATCTCGGAGTTGATGGATGCCTTCCATCTTGAAATGTCGGTATACTATCCATCGTTCAGCTCTTTTAAATTTATAACTGGGCGCACTTTCTCTTTTCTGTGCACCAGAAACATATTGCTTATAAATTCGGGATCTCTCGGGCACCTTTCTATGGCGTTCTTTGCCGCTAGTAGGCCTAGCTCCTGATCCAGGAGCTTCTGCCCTGCGCGCCCCAGCCGCTGCTGGTGAGGCCTGTGCCCTTGCATGGGTGGTTGAACGAACTCTAGGCTCATACCCGCAACTGTTTGTAACACCCAGGCACCAGGCATCGCTGGAAAGCTTGCGCCAGTTTCTCAAAAACATGCCAGTTCTCCCCCCTACCTGGGGATAAGACGCTGTTTTCACCTTGAATGAATCCTTGTCCACGACCGGATCCTCTTCCTCTACGACCCCTTGTGAAGCGTGCTCTGGACGGGAAGAAGGAGTCCTGCTGCCTATTCTCCCAGTATTGAGCTCTGGGATCTTCTTCCCCCTCGATTGCGACCAGTCGACCGACCCCTGTAGCGACTGGTCCCTCCAAAAACTAGGTTGGGAAAGATCTTCCGGATGGAAGCCTGCGCCTTCTATAAGGACGTGTAGGTGCCTACAAAGCAGCCCATCTCCTTGGCGAAGGTCTCTCCGAAGAGGAGTCCTTGAGCTGCCTCTCTGGCCTTGTATGAGGCTAAATCACTAAGCTTCTCGTCGATCTTCAATAATAGACCTCTCTGGCACTCGGAAGCAATGGGACAGTTCGCATTCCCTAAGAGGCATACCGCTCTCCGCACCCAGCCTGCTAGGGTGTCGGGGTCCACTTCTTCCCCCGTATCCCTGGCTCTCTCTCCGCCAGATCCATGATTTTTGCGAGTGGTCCGGCCAGGTCCAGCACCTTCTCCTGGCAACTCCTCCAAGATCTATCAATACCCTTACGGGGGTCTTTGCTTGTTTTCAAAATGAAAGTTAGCATTTTGGGGTCTAACTCTGGTGTCTCGGCCACTTTCCCTGGAAGATCTGGTCTCGGGCACTCCGCTCGAAGTCTCTGATGAACCTCCTTGTCCAGTGCTTTTCTTAGTCTCTTGGTCATATACTGGGCCGCTCTCAGTGAGGGCTGCCAGTCTGATGATCTCGGATTCCGGATGCTGTCCCTTCCTCCTCCTCTTCGAGGTGTTTCTCCTTGCGGAGTCTTTTCCCTCCGCTGAGTTTGCACTCCTCCTCTTCTCTCAATTCATCTTCATCCTGAGAGGGATGTTTCCCATCTTCCGGCTCCTCTTCCGAGCCTGGGTTATCATCTCCATCATAATCTTCCCCTGGAGTGGGGGTCGTGAGGTCCGGCACTGTCTGGCACCGCAAATATGCTTCACGGAGCTTTGTGAAGGTGTTGACGACCTACGGGGCCTTCTCCTTTGCCCCTTCCAATGGGCCCTGGGGGGTCGAGAGGAGATTTCCTCTTACGGGCCTTAATACTCCCCTGTGACCCTTTCTCTCAGGGTTCTGTGGGCGTGCGATCAGTCCGTATGGTGCTGTCTACTGGCTGCTGTAGCATCGCCTCTAAGGACTCCAGCCTGTCTTGCAGAGGTTTAACCCTAGAGCCACTGCATCATTCAGTGAGTTCCCAAGCACCTCTTTGAAGCTGGCAGCCAGATCCGATGGCTGCTCTTCTTCGCTCCACTCAAACTCCGACATCTTGCGAGGATGCTGTGTGCCTTAAATACCTGTAAAGGTGTCGCAGCACGCCCCTTTCACTACAGATGCTCTCGACGGGACAGAGATAGTATTACCTCTCTCTTCTTCCTCCCGTTTATTTAATGAAAAATTCTCTTTTTTTTTTGTGGCTGCACCGGACTATTTACTTCTCCTGGTTTCCTGGGCTAGGCTTGTCTCACTCGTGGGCCCCTCTGTGCTGGGCACCGTGTCTCAGGTAGGCAGAGAGCCTACTTTTGTCTCCAGCTGCTCAATGAACTCTGAGTGCTGCAGCTTGCTTTTGTGAGGTGAGCTTGTGTTAATGAGCGCTCAGCTCTATTGTTTAATTTGGAATTCACTGCATTCGCTACGAGTGTAGCTTTTTCCTTTCACCGCTGGGCCCGGCGATCAACAAACACTCCGCTTCGTTCCGCGTCGCTGAGAACATGCGACGCGGAAACGAGCGGTGGTGAGGTCCCTCCTTCCCAAAGGAGGGGGCCGGGAAGCTCCGAAGTCCCCGCGAGCGGCAGGCCCCGCCTCCACAAAGGAGGGGGCTGCTCTGTCTCCGTAGCGGC
Organism: Ambystoma mexicanum; assembly: GCF_040938575.1. NCBI lineage: Eukaryota > Metazoa > Chordata > Amphibia > Caudata > Ambystomatidae > Ambystoma > Ambystoma mexicanum. Next base: position 681,791,925 of record NC_090921.1, on the reverse strand, counting down.
TGTGGTCGCTCTCTCCTACTGCCGCCTTCGCTACCCCGAAAGAGGGCCGGTGGCTCCTTGAAAATGCGACTCGAGTCGCCTCAGGCTCTCACGGCGTCGGCTCGCCACCCCTGGAGTGCCGGTCATATGGCACGGGGTGGCCGTGCCGTGAGAAGCCCTCGCCGCGATGGCGATTGCTAATGAAAATGAAACGAAAACAAAAGCGCAATAGAACGCGAACGCGCTCTGCCTCTGTCACTCTAAATATTATATATATCTTAACACTGCCACGTTTCCCCTTCGCGCATTTGCGGTACACTTCACTTAGTAAACGCACGCTCTAACCCTACGCAATGCTGCTAATTACTACATTACAATAGGGAGATGCATAAAGTAGTACTTATCTGCTTGAAGAGCAGTAAAAGAAGAGGAGGAGCTCAGGGACAGGATGTGGTCATAAGCTGAGCATGGAATGATATGGACTACAGAGACTATGGGGATTGTAGTTCAAAAGAAGAAAAGTTTCAGTGTTTTGTTATGGTTTTTTGAGTTTGTTGAAACTGCTGAAGTGTGGTAAATTAAATAAGTTGAAGCATAATGCTCGCCTCCAGTCTTGTCATAGAATGTGCATGCCCAGTCATTGAAACTGGAAGCAACCAGAGGAGTTGCTGGGGGAGGGGGGTTCTGAGAGGGGTATAATGCCCCGGATAGAATCTCAGGGGCTACAACCAAAATGCTAGCTAGCCCCGAGTCCCGCCAGTCCCGACATTAGCATAGCCCCAGATCTTTTCCAGACCTAGCAACACCCCTGGAAGCAACCAAGAATAAAACGCCGCACCCCCCCCCCACCCGCCCCACACACCCCCTGGAAAGAGATTGTCCTTTTATGGGCCACCAAGCTGCTGAGAACCCCACTGAGCGTTGCACTGTGGCACAAGACTGACCCCACTGACTGGGCAGCTGAAACGGCACTTCTCCCATTCCCAGTGTCACAAAAGGCACCACACGCATCAATGACACCATGGGATGCAGAAGCATGTGGTACCAAATGGCGTGTCTTGAAAAACATGATCATTTTCGGAATCGCAGCTTTCTCGGGAGAAAGGAAAGCCAGCCTTAGAAGAGTATCAGCCACCAGCTCTAGAAAAGGAACCCTCTGCACTGGCGAAGCCTGCACTTCTTTTATGTATTGAACAACCTAAATTGGACAGGCCTTGGTGGGCATCACGCAGGCCAAAAAGAAAATGCCAGAACATTCAAACCTCCCCCATTGCAATCTTCAAAAAGTCTGATACACATTGTGAAAGTGAGTGTTCTGAAGGTCCAGAGGCACCACGCAACCCTCCTCTTGTTGAGAATTCATCATGTAGGCATTGCCCCGGGAGGATAGCTCAGTAGCAACGTGCTCTCCTTGGAAGCAAAATGACACGAAGCAACACAGGTTTGATCCCCGGGTCCGCAGTAACAAACCGCTGGGTATTAAAGCGCATTATAAATATGCAACTAAGACAACAACAAAAAATTCTGTAACAGTGCTTCGATGTCCCAGGGCTGTGTGAGCGCCTTAAAAATGCAAATAAATAAATAAATGTACAGACTCTACACCAGAACGGTAGAGACCACCAGAAAACATGACAAGACCACAATAGGCTGCATGGCTTCACATTTATTTGGACAAGTAAAGGAACAGGAATAAAATACCTGACCTCATATTTCTGAAAAACGTACATAGCATCCAGAAACAAACAAGAAGTGTTCTGGAAACTGCTCAATGGCAAGAAGGCAACGATGGTGGAATTTGGGTGAGCCTCAGTAAGCCTTTCATTTTGTTTAAGACCCAACGGTCATTAGTAATCGTTTGGATCAACGTCCTAAACTGTTACTCACAGTGAGTGCCCTGCTATTTTTAGTTTTTTTTTCTTGGTTTACCAACCACTTTCTCTCCACAGAATCCCCATTCAGGCCCTCACTGGTGATGTGACTCTGAACATGTGATCACGGGAATCCCTAAGAACCATACAAGTCACGTGCCCCGAAGCCACTGTCTGCTCTGCTTCCCAGAGCAAGTCCCTCACTGGCTAGTGGCAGCTCGTTTCTATTATTTAAGAAGGTTGAATGCTGCTGCAGCCATGTTGCCATCAGGAAACAAAGGCTTGCTCCTTCAGGAACCCATTACAATGGCAACATGGATTTAGAAGTACAGCGTGACTCCGCGACAAGCCTGTGTTTGCCTGGTAAGCATGGAAACAAGTGTATGCCATATATGAACGGAAATGTTGCACATACTAAAAAAAATAGGAATTCTGCACAGTTGGTATACGTGGACTAAAATGGAGGCCCCAATAGGGATCAAACATTTAAACCCCATCTTGATATAAATGCAAGCTAAATTAAATTCCAAATCCGGATAAAGCTGTGTTATCTTTTCAATGGTACACATTGCCTAATTGGGAGGGATGTTTTGCTCAAGAGGACATTCAAGACGTCATCATGACGTCATCCAGAAACGTAAAGGCTCTTAAGCACAGGGTCCGGATTTTCTTGCTAATGTGGCCTTGAAGGCTAACCCACCTGTGTGGTCAGATAATGTTTGTGCTTTACGATATTGTTCAGGAACTTTCTATTCCCACTACCTAGTCCGAGTTGAACATTATTCCTATTTATATAAAATAAAATGCAGTAACAATAGTCCCGACAACTAAAGGCCCATAACTTTATTAGAGGTGACAAGCAAGGTCTCAAGCAATAAGATGAATGGACGAGAGATACATGAATACACACGGTACAACAGGCAGGGCTCAGAAAGGGTCTAGGAACACACATCAATGTTTTTGTTACATTATATTAGGCAAACGTTTTTTATGCCAAACATGCCACCACTATTTGTGGTATACCTAGACCTTACCGTGGCATTGCATAAGATAGAACCAACTTGTTCTATGGCAGAAATCATACAATCTAGGCAAATACAGAGGGCCTCTTTACACTAAAAATTGGGTTGCACAATGAGACAGTGGTTAGGATCCCGCTGGGGCAAAGCAATCTTTTATAAACACTAGTCAAACACACCGAGGGTTCAAGGAAGGCTGTGTCCTTGCTCCAATGTTATTTAATTCAGTGAATGACTCAATGCTGTATACTATTGAAGGAGTAATGGAAGTTTTATTTTAATTAGGCCTTCAATGGAAAAGTCGCCATATGTATGAATGCTATTTTCAATCAGCCTAAATGTATTACATGCCCCTGGGGTGATGTAGTTCCTTAACACCAGGGCAGTAGGATGAGAACTGAGCAATGTTGCCAAACAAACATATTTTTTGGCACGTTCAACCCGAATGGCATCAATTTGCCCGCCTGCACAACCACGATTTCGTTTGGCCTAATTAATTTTCAGATCTGTGATGAATCTGGACTACTTGTCCCTTCTCCCTGGGGGGAGGGGGAGCTACCCCCTTTGAGGCTAGGGAGGTGAGCCCGCTAAGAAAGACCCTGTCTGGGCAAGTGGGACCTCACTGGGAGGGACTCCCCTCTCGGGGGCCAGATCTCCCATTCCCACAAGGAACTCCATATTGGAAAAACACTGTCTGCCTATATGGGAACTAAAAAGACTGCCATTTCTGCTGTATTAGCTTCCATGGACAGTGACATTGTTTCCATCTCGTTGCCTTTAGGTAATGCTGAAATTTCCCTGAAAGGCCAAAGAGGAACGACACGCCCCTTTGAAACACAGCAGTGAAATTAAAATAATGAGGAACCCTGAAGGAGGAGAAGAGAATCACACGCAGAGGTGAGCCTCAGATGGAAGGACGTCCTGGAGGAGTGCAGCCACGTTGTACCACAGAGTCCACGATGGCGTGGAGCTCAGCACACAGAGAAGGATGCCGGAAGGCCAGCGACAAGAGTGGCACTAACTGCTATGGAGTCAGAAGAGTTGAACCGCCTGGTGGCAAAACCACACTGCAGCCGTGGTGGGCCTGAGTCTCTCAAACGAACACTGAGACCAGAGTAACACAGATGAACGAATCCTCCGCTGTGGAGATAGAAGCCAAGATGCCAACCCTCATAGGCACATACAATAGGGGAGAAGGTCCCTGGGTTGACAGGGAAGAGGCAGGCACGAGAGTTGGAGCGCAAACTGGGCCATGAGAGCCGTAGAAAGGTGACCATTAAATAGTAGCAAAGGGCAGGGGTACACCCACAAGAAGATAACTACCATAACCAGAGGGTCCTATAACACCAAGGGATATTGTAAATCTGATAAATAATAAGCGAACCTGGAGGGTTCACCCAAGTCAATCCCAAGTTAAAGGAAGTACAAAGGAAGTTGGAGGAGGAATAAAGGAAGAATTCACCTCCCCCTGTAAAAAGACTAAGGCCCTCATTACAAGTCTGCCGGTCCAGAAACAACTGTGCCGGTAAGCTTACTGGCACCGTTGGTTCTGGACTAGCAAACTACGAGTTCAGCGGACGGGTGCCGTCGCGCCCACCAGGACAGACCTGGCAGGCGGGACGGAACCTGCCCGCAGAGTTTCATGGAAGCACCGTTTCGGTGCCGGTGCTTCCGTGGTCCCCATTCCTATGGGACTCCACGGGAATGGGGATTAACAGAATTGCCGGTGCCAGATTTACCGCACCACCAGGGCTGTAATACCCCAGTTAATCCAGCAAGTCCAGTGCCAGTAAATCACTACGGGTCCGGCGGTATTATTGAGAAACCTTTTGGGGAAAGTGAACACTTCTTTCTAGTGATCCTTTATGGAACCTTTTCTTTTTGAAACCAGAAGAACTATTTGGAGAGCTATCCAAGTGACTTTGGGCCCGGTAAAACCTATGCCTGACCCACAGGGCGCTAGCTTAACTTTCTGTTCTCTAAAAGAGGTAGGGCTAGGTAGTGAGTAGGTTTGGCACAGGACTGAAATTTGTTTTGGACGAGGGACGAGCACCCTTAGTTTAGTTTGCCACTCCCTCTTAAACATAGGGAAAGATGAGCATTTTTCCTTTTGAATAAACAGCCTTGAAATGTCCTCTGTGAGTCTGATCCGCCACAGATCATTATTACATGACTATTTGGTAAGAGTATTTTACAGACGCCTTTAGGGCAATAGGGATCCGGTCTATGAACAGTATCAGAGTAGCCAAGCCATGCTATGTGATGGCTGCCTAATTTAAGTGGACAATTGTTACAACCTTTAATTGCTAGATGCAGGTCGGACACAAAGATTAAAACGCAGGGGCTCGAGTATGCAACCCCGCTTAAAGCCATTATTTGTATTGACAGAGTATGAATAAGTGCCATTACTCGCAAAACGAATTGCTACAGAGGTACGTATGTAAAATGAACGTACAATATTCAGGATGGAATCCAATTCCAACTTGTATAACTTCTCCAAAAGCCTACTGCAATTAAAGCAGTCAAAGGCATGGGAGGAGTCTACCAATGCTAGATAAAGTGATGAGGCAGAAGAAGCCGGGGTTCTATTTATAAAGAAAACAATGACAATCGATTGAAAGCAGTGCACACACACGTGTTTAAAGCTGCAGACACACATATATATTGAAAGTTATCCACACATGTTTTTTGCAAGCTGCATAAACATTCTGAGAAGACTGCACACGTGCTGGGAGCAGAGTGCAAGAATCCCTCAGAGCATTCTTTTTTAATTCAAACCTGTGCAAGAGGTATGCAAATGTGTTTTTGTCTTCATTTAAATGGCCTGCACATAGCCTATACATTCACAACCCCATACTTATACAGGCAAGCTAAGGGATAAGTGTAAGTGACTTCAATCCAGCAATCCAACTAAGTCAATGCTTAGGATGGGATGCCTAATGGAGGCCCTTTTTTATATATTGCTATGTCAAAATTCTTTAAATCTGGATGATGAACCCTTGTATAATGCCCCTCTCTTTGAATCCCCCTGACCTCACTGAGCCAAGAAGTAGGTTTGGTTTGCAAATTAAAAGATGTATTTGAAGAATTAAACAATATATATATATATATATATATCACACACTTTTATGAACAAAATAATATCCAAATAGCACACTTATGAATATGGAGGGTAATCAACAATGGATAATATTACAAAAGTAACCTCTTTAATCACTTATGGAGTATGGATATGAAGGATACTGCAGCAGAGAATACTTTATGTGATTCAAGGAAATGCAATAATGGGAAAGAATGAAACACAGAAATAAACTTGATATGATTTCAACAAAAGATAATATGATCACTTTTTCCCCTGTGACTACGCACTCCCCCCCTATGCAATATGAAGAGATGGAAATGAGGGCACACAGGTTTCAGGAATACAATGAAGAATGCAGTTTAATTCCAGTTTCCCCAGCAAGCTTAGAGAGACACAGGAATGATTTTAAAACACAGGTCAAAATGCTTTTGAATGGGATTGCAATGGATGGGAAAATATGCTAAATTGATTTTAATTCACTAAAGAGATTCAGGATGAGTGATAGTTACTTTAGCAATGATTCATGAATGATTATCAGATTGAAAACGAATTCAGCAGTGGAAAGCAAGAGACAGCTATTTGGACAGAAAATAAAACTGAGCCAAATTGCAATTCGTGGCAATTTTTATGTGTGCGTAAATCATGATTATGGAAAACCTGTAATGAAATGGAATGTCGTTTTGGGTTTGTTGGAAAGCGTAGGATCTTAGCTTTAAAATGACAGTTAAATTGTGCTTCTAGGACGCGCGGTTCAAAAGCTGCAGATGTATTTGTGAAGGTAGATTTTGCAGAAATAAGGTCAAGATTTCAAATGACAGATTGCGCTTTACAGATTCGAAATCAACAGGATGGACACAAGATTCTATAATGCAGTTCTGAACAAGTTGAAATGGATGGAAGAGGATTACTTTAAACTAAGAGATTGGTTATGGACAGTTCTAGACTAAATACTCACTCCTAGTTTTGGAATGGAATGGAAATGGGCCCCGTCAAGATCTGGTCAAGGGATTGGGCTGCGGTTCTCTCGCCACCAGACAGGTCAGGCACCCTGGTCTGCGATCAGCACTGCACGGCAGTCTGCGCGGCCTCTTAGACTGGATTAAGCGGGTCTTGGATACAGCTCTGCTTTCTCTGGATATTGGCTCTATCACAGGGTTCTTGGCTAGAAGCAAACCGCACAGCCCGGCTGTTGTGAATCAGGTTGCAAAAGATTCTGAGGCCTGCTGGAGAGGATTCAGCTTGTGGATTAGACCTGTCTGCTTCAAGGTTCTAGAGTTTGGTTCTAGAGTTGGTTCTAGATCTGGAATCTGGATTCTGAGTTCTGGTCTCTGGAGTCTTTCGGCAGGTTGCTGCGCAGGAATCAGTTGAGTAGTGGAAAGGTGTGTCTCCTATCTGTCCTAAGCAGTCTCTATTTATCTGTTTCCAAAGTGGATGTGGAGGCTGATTCTATATGCCCAACCCCCTAAGGATTTGATAGGTCAGAGAATCTCCTGTCACCTGACTGGAGAAAATGATCAGCGTGTCATGAGGTGTCATCATGATGCTGTGTATATGGCTTAGCTGAAATCCCTCCACTCTGCTTTTACATGGAAAATCAATTTTTCCCAAAAAAACATATTTCCCAGATACACAAGTTGTTCAAAATACATACACACACCACAAATGATTTAAGGTACATTCTTGTCCAACTCTGATCTTCCTAGTAGGTTTGGTTCAGAAATGACAACTTATTCGTGATTTTGGTGGGTTTTCCAATATTGGTTCTGCACCAAATTTGATACATGCATGCAGATCCTCTCTGGGCATATAACTGTAAGTTCTTATGTTCATAGCAAAGACATTACAGCTGCAATATTAATAAATCCCGGAGTTTGGTCTCAGAACATCGCACGAGGTCCAGCTTAGTCTTAAATTGTGAGTGAATTTTTCATATTAACCGTCTGAAAGTTTGACATTTTGGTCAGCTTGGTACAATATTTTAGAACCATTTTCCTTAAACATATATTTGGTGCAATGTTAAATCCACATCCCAGTCTGGTCCGCCCCCAGAGCTGGCTTGACTCAGAGGTCACATGTCTTGTTTCCTGCCAGGAGTTGTTGACCAGGCACACCCAAATCAGCATATTCTATTCAGTTGAAAGAGTCTATTGTCTCTTTCCTCCTGCCAGCAGGGGAAATCTCATCCTCTCCCAACAGTTCTAATTAACATGTCCATGCGATATATCCCCTCCTGTTGGTAGGAAGGGCAAGGTGTGAAGGGTTCCCAACGACAGAAGGCCTCTTGAAGTTTTAATTAAATCAGATTCCTTCTAGTCAATTGCAACAGAGTTCCTAAATCAAGTCTTTTTCAACATGAAATCACTGTGTAGCACTCTATATGGCATTTTGATGGAATTCTCTTCTTTGGCATATTTAGCTTCTGAAACACAGCTCTCCTGTCAGAATTTTAAATCGCCAGCACCTGACAGAGGTGAGTAATGGTACTACACCCATTTTTGACAGCTGTCTATCTTTAAAAGGGGATTTAGCTTGATAGCATATGATTCTTGCTGGCATTGTAATGATGTGGATTCTTGCAGTAGAATAATGTGGAACACCCAACAAGAAGGTTGGATCTTTTTGGTGATTTTAGCACATTTTGACAATCAAGAAAATGAATTCCCAAACAGCTTTGTGTTGCTTTTGGCAATCAGCATAGCTTTTTCCAAGTGGTTTCAGGCTGCTTTGTGGATGGCCCAGTGGTGATTTTAGGCAGTGATCTCCTGTGCTCCCTAAGATAGGCAAAAGTAGATGGCAGCCTATCTTTCAGATTTTTACTGCACATTTTTGGATGATTTTGAGCGAGCAGCATGCTTTCCAGTGGCCATTCTGATGTTTCTGCTGCCAGCAATGCCTAGTGATGTTGCAGGGCTTGTATGAGTGGGTTAAGACATCCCACATAAGGAATACATTTCTTAAATGTTGTTTGTTCAAGTACATTTTCTCCAATACCATGTTTGCAGCAAGTTATAATTAAAATAAATTGTGCTGCCTAGAAGAAGCAATAGAAATGTTTAAAATGGCTAGTACCTTTTAGAGTATACTATACATATATTTGAGACTTAAGACTTAATAATAATAATAATTTAGCATTTATATAGCGTTACGAACCCTCAGGTATCGGAGCGCTGCTTATTATTACTCACGGTGTGTGGTGCTCATTTATCGAACTCGGAAGGATGAAAGGCTGAGTTTGGCCCCGCCGGGATTCGAACCTGCGTTAGCAAGCTCTGCACAGATGTCAAAGCGAGTGCTCTACTCGCTGTGCTACTCGACCGGGTTGTATGTAAACCAGTACTGATTCATACAGGCAGGGAAAATTCTTGTTGGTGATGAGTAGTACATATATTTATAACATAGGGATTTACTTGGTAAAGCTAGAGACCACCGTAGTTTGAAGTTTATTTGTTTAAATACATTATTTATTTATTTATTTGCATTAAAACAGAGTTAACAATTTGTTTTAGCAAAGTTAGAAATTTACCGCAAACAAAAACAAAAACAAATCAAATCAAATTTCCTTAAAAGCGAAATACTTCATATTTAACAACTAAGGTAGATAAACAAATGAACACAGAAACAGATAAGTAATTAAACAGATGTGCCTGTGTGGAAGATTCAAAAAAGTTTTACGTTTCCAATCTCTGGAAGGACTTCAATCAGAAATTTGACTACTGCAATTATGTACTTGATTTTGTGGCCTGTTATTAAAGCCTTCCACCAGCCATCAGTATCAGAATGCTCAAAGTCCGGGAAAAGCGATCTTAAATGTTTAGAGTTTTTAGCTGCCAGGGCTGGACAAAATGTCACTATGTCGATCAAGGATTCGAATTTAGTCACATCATTACAGTACAAACAGTGTTTGACCATTATGAATTTTGAATTTTGAGAAACTCACTGTGTTTATTGCTTGAAATTGTGGGGTTGTACCGTATATCAGGGGACATGAGATTAGACCTGTCCTAGCTGAAACTGTAAATTAATACTAAAAACAATTCTACAGGACTTATAAAGGGAAGAGTTTGTTATAAAGCACACCTTTGTATCTGGTTCCTGAAAGGCAACTCCCTGAGTCAGCAGACTTCAACATGCCAAATCCTGGTCTAAAAAGGAAGGGATCAAGATGCAGGCGGATTGTCTCCAGGAGCTGGCCAAGTGCAACTGGAGGTGTCTCATTTTCAGGCATGCTAGCAGAATGCAAAGTATGCATGCATCCATCAACTGGAAGAGCCTCTGAAACCACCAAGTAGAAGTCTCCTGCCCCCGCTAAAAGTGGCTCACGGCAGCAAAGATATCCAAGATCCTCTGCTGGGCCAGTAAAATTCTCGCAACCTGCAAGTCCCACAAAAATCCCAGGAAGGTCACACTCTGAAGAGACTAAGGTTGATTTCCTTTGGAGAATCCCAGATTGAAGAAAGTGTTGGTCAATGCTTGGGTTGATGCAGCGGCTTGGCACACAGAAGGGGCTTGGATGAGCCAATCGTCCAAATATGGGTAGAAACATATCCCCCTCAAACGAAAGGCGCTGGCTAATGTGTTCAACAGCTTGGTAACGAATCTTGGAGCAGAGTTCAATCCAAAAGGGAGGACCCTGCACTGAAAATGCTTTCTGCTGATGGAGAACATCAAGAATCTCTGATGGGGTTCCCAGATGAGAACGTGCACGTATGCGTTCGTGAGGCCCATGGGGCAGACCCAATCAGCTTGAGCTGATCAGAGGACATGGGCAGGCATGACCATCCGTGGACTTTTGGTTGGGGAGGAAAAGACTGAAGGTAGAAAGGTCTAGAATTGCCCACAGGCCAGCCTGGTTTTTCTTGCACACAGAGTACTGATGGGAATAGAAGCCTTTGCCCCAGTGGTCCAGGGGAATGACTTTTATGGCCTCCTAGTTAATGAGCTTGTAGACATCTTCCAGAAGAGGGGTGGACCCCATCTCGATGGGAGGAGAAGAGAAACCTAAAGACGGTAGCCCATGGATACTATGGACAATATCCAGAGAAGTGGTCTGCAAGTGTGAAAAGTGATGAGGGAGCCTGCAGCCAACTGTTGTTGTGTGGACCTGGCTCATCAAGACATTGCTTCTTTGGATCTGCTGAAGCTGTAGAGGAAAATCTTGCAAAGAAGCCCTTTGAAGAGGAGCAAGGTTGCTTCTGTCTATGGCTGCAGGATGACCTGTCATGGTTTCTGCCGCGGTAGCCACAAAACCCATCAAATTACCGCTATCTGGCATCTTTGTAGAAAGCAGACTACTGAAAAGGCTTGAGAGATGGCTTGGAGGGGATCAATAGAGACTTGGCGGTCTGCGTAGATATTTTTATTTTGTTTAGCTAGTCTGTAGATAGATTAAATAGATCCTGACCGTCTAAGGGCAAGTCCAGGTTTCTGTCTTGTACCGCGTGTGAGAATCTGGTTTAATGCGTCTATGTCATTGTGCACAAAACCATGCCTCTACTAGAGGTATCAATGTTGGGGACTGAAGCATTAAAGAACTCATGAGAGCGATGAGCTTAGCCTCTATCATGCCCCTGTTGGGTGTCTTGACCCACGTTTGAACTATTATGCTGCAACATTTGGTGCTGTGGGCTTAGAAAATCCAAGATGGCGGAAAAGCCCAGATTTGCGCCAGAATCCAGGAGAACCGCGCAGTTTTGCGGACACCAAAATGGTCCCCTGACCTGCCACCCACCAGTGCAACGAAAGATGGTTCTGTTCAAAATCCGTTTTTATTAATGTCAAAAATTGCTAAGATCATGGGCCCGAAACCACCAAACAAAAATCCAACTCTGGTTGAGTGTTCTACTTTACTTAACTGCAGATCCACATCAATGCCATGTCAAGCAAGGATCATATACTATCAAGTAAAATCCCAGAACTGTGCAGTGAACAGAAGGGGGTCTTATGTAATTAAAAGTTCAAAAGACTTGCTTTTCCTGAGAACCATTAACACCTCAGAGACACACACAACAGCCCAGGATATCACATGGCCCTGTTGATTGAGAGGAAGGAGTTTCCCCTGCAGACTGCAGGACACAACACAATAGACTCTTTTAATTGAATGGGGTATGCTGATTTTGGGTGTGGACTGTAAACAGTCTTCTGGAGAAAGGAGAGGCCTGTGATCTCTGACTCACCAAGCTTCTGGGGGCGGGCCAGACTGGATTGTGGATTCATATTGCAGCAAATATATGTTTAAGTTAAATGCTTCTAAAATCTTGTTTTAAGCTCACAGAAATGTACAATTTGGGGGTCCTTAAAATGGAAAATGCCCTCACGATTTGAGACCAAACTCCACTTTGTGCGGTGTTCTGGGACCGAACCCCGCTATTTATTAATATTGCAGACACTGTGTTTAGGTTAGAGACATAGTAATTTCCAGTAATATGCTCAGGGAAGGGATGCAGGTCTGTGTACATTTTGAGGAAAAACCAATATGGCGAAAGTCACTAAAAAGCACAAAATGTTGTCATTTCTTAACCCAAGCTCTTAGAAAGATCAGAGTTGGGCAAGAATGGACCTTAATCCATCTGCAATGTGTACATGTAATTTCAACAAACTGTGTATCTGGGAAATATGTGTTTTCGGTAAAATTGATTTTTCTAAGTAAATGCAAAGGGGAGTGTTCTTTCTGTATGCCATAAAATTGATGCCGGATTACGCTCCATTCCTTCCCCCAATCAAGGGAGAGAGGAGATCTTGGCCAATGATAAGTTGTGAGGGGCAGGCTTAGTTACGCCCACGCACACACCCATTTTCTAAACACATAAAAAGAGACTGCTTTGGACAGGCAACATTCACTTTCCACTTTCTTGCGAAGCATTTTGACGGACCACACAATATCCAGAAGGACCATTTCCAGAACTTAGAATCCAGACTTCAGAACTTTTTCAGCAGTGCCAAGAACTTTTGCCAGAACCAGAGACCAGACCGCTGTGAAGTGCAGAGCAGAGCTGACCCAGAGAGCTGTGACTTCAGAACCACCCGCCAGGAGTCCAGTCCAAACCTGATCAGACCTTGACGGCCTATTTAAAGTTTATAGTGTGAGTACTCAGCTAGAACTGTGCCATAACCAATCTCTTAGTCTAGAATAATCTGATTCAAATCATTTTAACCTGTCCAGAACTGCATCATAGAATCGTGTGTCCCTTCTCCGATTTTAAACCTGTAAAAGTGTCATTTTGCCATTTTGAATCATTATTTCATTTCTGAAAAACTACCTTCACAAAATCGTCCATATCTTTGGAACCGCGTGTGCTATGAACGAGATTTAACTTTCATCTAAGATTCTAAGCTTTCCAACAAGCCTAAAACCGACTTTCTATTCCTTATAGTTATTCCGTAATCGCGCTCGACGCATTCGGAAAAATTGCAGCGAATTGAAAAATTAGCTCCTGTCAAAGATAGCCGTCTTTTGCTTGAACTGCTAAAATTCGTTTTCAACCTGCTAATCCCTCATTGAGCATTGCCAGTGTGACTTGAACTAATCTTAAATAGCTATCACCTACCCTGAACCTTCTACAGGGAATTAAAATCATTTCTTGCATATTTTTCCATTCTTTGCGAATCACACTTAAGTATTTTGCCTGTGTTTTAAAATCATCCCTGTGATCTAAGCTTGCTAAGGGGGAACTGAACTACATTTGATTGTATTCCTGAAAACTGTGGGCTTTACTTCCAGCTCCTTATATTGTATAGAGAGGGGGAGTGAATTGCCACAAGGGGAAAAGTGAACATATTATCTCTTGTGAAACTATCAGTTTATTTCTGTACTGAATTCTTTCCATCATTGTTTTTCCTCGAAACCATAAAAGCATTCTCAGTTACCTTTTCCTTCCTATACCAACTCCTAAGTAATCAAATAAGCATACAATTGTAATATTATCCATTGTTGATCACTGTCATATTCTTAAGTGTGATATGAAATATTAATTTATTATAAAAGTGTGATATATATATATATTGTTTAATTTTTCCAATAAATCTTTTAAATTGCAAAACAAACCTACTTCTTGGCTCAGTGAGGTCAGGGGGATTCAAAGAGAGGGGCGTTATATAAGGGTTTATCATCCAGCGTATAACTTGTCATAAAAATATGTAAATAAGGGCTTCCCTTGGGCGTCCCCGACGAGTCACTGACTTAGTGGGATTGCTGAATTGAAGTCACTTAACACCCCGTTTAAAGGTTTGTTGCTTGTCAGTGGGGATGAAAGCCTGAACATTGGACATTCACTCCTGCTTCTTCTACGACCCTCTCCCTACGCTTTCTCCAATTATGCTACAACTTCCTCCTTTCCTATCCCTATTATAAAGTTCACAACTAGAAACTGCCACTGCTCCATTTCTCTTCCACCTCCTTCCAACACACAAAGCCAACAAGCTAACCATACCTCCTCTAACACCTATCCAGCTCGCCTCTCTTCATCTGAGACTCATCTTCTCTTCTCTTCCTTACCTCATCAACTGAACATTGCACTCCGGAATGCTCAGTCTCTATGCAACAAAACTTGCTTTGTCACTGACCACTTTCACTCAAGCTCTCCTCCCCTAGACCTTCTTGCTATCACTGAAACCTAGATTTCTCCATCTGACACTGCCACTCTGGCCGCCCTACATGACTCCAAATTATCACTCTTCTCGACTGACTGGCAGAGGCGGAGGCGTCAGACACCCACTCTCTTCCCACATCAATTCCTCACAAATCTCCAATGCTATGTCCTCTCGTACCTCTTTTGTATTCGCCATCTCCACTATTGCTCTACCTCACTCGGTTCACATCATCTCCATCTATCGTCATTCCCACTGGACCATTCTTTGATGACCTTGGTCAACTCCTTGATTCTCTTTCCACTAAACATCACCTCATTCTCTTAGGTGACTTTAACCATCCCTCTCCAACCACTTCTTAGAAATCTGAACTTCAGTCTTTTCTTAGTGACCACGCTCTCCACTCTATCCATAACATACCTACCCACAGAGGGGGTAACTCGTTGGATCTCTTATTCAGCTCCATCTCCCTCTCAGCCACGAATACTACTGTTACACCATCCATATCTGATCACTCAATTGATTTCCACCACCCTCTGAGCTTTGATCACCACTTGCTTCACCTATTGCTAAAAGGAAAATGAAACCTTCTGCTATTCCCCCTTTCTCTCTGACATACAGTTCTCACTCTCCTCCTCCACACTCAATACAACTTCCAGCAACACTGCTTTCTCCAGCTTCCAATCCCTACTATATGACTCATTCTCCTCTCACTTTCCACTGCTTACTTTTACCCCCAAGTCTCAGCATCCTGCACCATGGGTCACCCCATTCATATGCTCTCTATGCAGAGATACGTTGGCTGGTGCGCAAATGGAGGAGTACACACTCGCATAAGGACCTGTAACTCTACCTCTCTGCCCAGAACTCTCTCAAGTGCACTCTTCATAGAGCTAAAAGGGAATTATACCTAACCCTCATCGACTCTCATTCCAACCACCCTCGGCGGCTACAGGGAACCCCAAACACACTCCTCCTGAGTCTAAGACTATCAACTCCACTCACAGCTAATGTCCTAGCTGAATACTTCGCTGCAAAAATTACCTCATACGCCCTCCTCCTACATTTTACACTCTGCCTACTCTACCATCATCTTCTGCCTCCATCTCCCAATTTAATCACACTAATACTGATGAAGTGTTATCTCTATTGATGAAGGCTAACTGCTCTTGTGCCCCATCAGACCCTCTTGGTCCTCAGCTAGTCAAGCCTATTGCCGTTATAGTGGCCTCTCACCTCACTGAACTCTTCAAATCTGCCTGCTTTCCCTCTGTTTTCAAAACAGTCATGGTCATACCTCTCCTAAAAAAGCAAGTGGCCAACCCGAACCTACTGGCTAACTTTCGCCCTGTGTTTCTCCTTCCACACTACTCTAAAGTGCTCGAAAGGGTTGTGTTCAACCATCCTACCAATTTCTTAGACATTCACAACCTTCGAGACCCCCTACAAGCAGGTTTCTGCTACTGTCCATCTTCATCGCCTCTGCTAAGCACTCAAACCTATCTTCTATCTTAATTCTCCTTAATTTGTCTGCTGCCTTTGACACTGTCAATCACTCTGACCTCCCTAATACTCTCTGTCTTCTTGGAATCCATGATAAAGCACTCGCCTGTATTGAATCCTATCTTGCACCTCACCAATTCTCGGTCTCCTGGAACAACAACACCTCTCAACTCACTCCTCTAACTGTTGGTGTTCCACAAGGCTCTGTCTTGGGTCTGCTCCTCTTTACACTCTACACTTCTGCTCTTGGGGCCCTAATCTCTTTGGGTTCTTCTACCAACTCTTCACGGATGACACCCAAATCATCTTCTCTTTTCCTGAACTCTACTCTGATCTCTCTATCAACATTTCCAACTGTCTCTCTGCCATTAAATATTGGGTGGCTTTGTGCACTCTGATGTTAAGCTACCAACACAGAGGTACTCTTCTTACCTGCCAAAAGCTCTCTCTCATCTCTTCTCCTGCCTTATCCAGTTCCAAGCTGCCACTCTCCCCTCTTCTTCTTCAGCTAGAAACCTTGGCGTCATCTATGACCCTTCTCATGTCTTCTCAACCTTCATCTCCAAAACCTGTTCAGCAACTCACCTCAACCTCCTAAATATTAGGAAAATCAGGCATCTCCTTCCTTTCAACACTGCCAAGCATCTCTTAACCACTCTTGCCTCCTCTAAACTGGACTACTGTGCCAGCATCCTTTTTGGCCTCCCCAACTATGCTTTCTGTCTTCTCAACAAGATCATTAACTTCGCTACTAGGAATATCTTTGAACTCCCTCACTTCACACCTACTTCCTTGTACCGTCCCCAGGCTGGATGGCACATGATGCAAAACAGGGTCAAATTCAAATTTCTTCTGGTTCACAAATCTATCCACGGTAAGGCACCACTGTATCCATCCTCCTCTATCCAACTCTACAAGCCTTCTTGTAATATGTGCTCTGCTTCCTAGACTACCCTTGTGACTCCTCACCCTCACTGTGCTTCCTCTTGCTTCTGCTCTTTCTCTCTTCATGGTCTACTTGCATGGAATTCTCTTCCCCCAGACATCCAAGAAACAGTCCTCACGTATTTGTTACAAAACCAAACTAACTTAATAACTTGTCGTGGGATCCATCTCCAACACACAAGATTACCACAGGGGTACTGTGAGTTCCCCAGTATTTTCAACAGAGTGCTACAGATGGACTTGGGCAATGTACAAACACCCAGGACCACCATACAGTACATCAGTGATTTGTTAGTGTGCAGCTCCACAAAATAAGAGTGCAGGACAGACTCAGTGACGTTATTAACATTATTGGCTGAGAAAGGATAGACAAAGAAAAACTGCAGTATTGCCAGGTCGAAGTATTATATGTGGACCAGATAATATCAAAGTAAGGGAGGAGTGTGACACCTGACTGAGCAGAGGCAATTGGAAAAAAAACCCCGTCCAGTGACAGTGAAAGACTTACAGCAATTTCTGGGGCTATCTAATTGTCACTTGTGGGTCTTTGACTAAAGCACGTATGTTCGGCCTGTTACATTAGTTCGTCCGTACTGCTCCCGCCGATACTAGTGCTCATCTAGCTCCCTCACACCGTATCAGGCATTCCAGGCACTCGCCACTCGGACACAAATAATACGCAAGCCAGAGGTTTGGGTGTAAAAGCGCTGTAATGTTAACACACACACCAGGCTCTGGAGGGCTGCATCGACTCTACCACCTCCCAGGCCTGGCTCATACTTATGTACAATGCAAAGCTACATATTAATCTCCTCCCATTAGCCGTACGTATTCATAACAGATCATTTCGCCGAAGAGAGGGAATCAACTACATTTCCAATTGTCTTTGCAAAGCAGGCTCTTATCGACCTTGGGACTTCTGCCAGCAGCTTGAGCTTCAGTGCCGTGTACTTCTCAGAAGGGAGGGCTGTTGATGCCCATCTGCGAGGCCTGGCTGGTAGACATTCCACAGCTAGCTCGGCTGGTTGTGCTCTGGTGGTTCTCTGCAACATCTGCTTTCATGGCTTAGATGTTTAGGCCAGTCCTTATGCCAAATCATTAGGCCAGTCTTCCTGCTTCAGATGTGATGTATCTCAAACCAAAAGAAAGTGCAGAATCAGAAATGTGCCAGGTAACATGTGCCCATTTATTTTTCATCTCTTCTTATTTTATCTATGAATCGCTAACCAAAACCCTTGAACTACTTTTGCATAAGCACATTACAATAAAAACTATTCTTACTCAACAAGGAAGCAAGAAAAATAAAAAACATTACCAAACTAAGACAGTTTATTTATGTATTTACTCATTTAAAGCCATTCACTGTACTGTATTGCATAAAGAACCCCAGCTATTAGCATCAGCCAAAATCTAAGGTGCATCTAAAACACCAAAAACAGGCATAACTACATGTCATGCCCTTTCTAGCTGTGAGCATCCCTGTCACTCTCACATTCAGCAACACCCCATTCGTGTGTCTATCATGTTTGTTGGAACTGTCCAAGTCAAAGTCTCCATTACATTCCAGTATATAGTAACCCTCCAGTACCTCCCAGACCCTAGGTGCACCCGCAGTCAGTGTCATCAGCAACTTGTCAGTGCTTGTCATATTTTTCCCAAGTAGCATCTTGCATGGTGAATACCTGGTAGCTGAAAACTCTCTCAGCCGTCCATGGAGAACAAATGACAGCCATTCTTCCCTCTGTGTGTCTTTCACATTCATCTGTTTGAACTGCTCCTTCTTTGGCACCTCTTTCCGTTTTTTCTTCCAATGAGCCACAGAAATGTCCATGTGCTCCTGCCAACCTCCCTTTGCCATGGGCCACCAGGCCATCTCTGTCGGGCACTGAAATGCATTATCTTGCCCTTTCTCTGCATTGGGATGCTGCATTATTAGTTCATCCTCCTCTTTCCAAAAGCCAAGAGGCGCTCACATTTCCTTTGATCCTGCTTCTTGCTCTTCTGTAGCACTTCTCCACCACTTCAAGCTGTGGCCCATTCATTGCATGACACGCCTTATCTTTTATGGATGCCCTTAGCTGTGGCTGTGGGTCATTGTCAGGTGCCAAGGGCCACTCTCGCTCAGATGCAGTTATCTTTCTTCCCAGAGCCAGCACCACTGATTGTGCTTCACTATGCTTTGCTCTTTCCCCCCCAAACACTATTAAGTCACGCTGACACGGACCACCAACTTCATATGTGGGCCTGTCAATGTCCTTCTCTGGTGCACATGCCCTGAAAGTGTCCTGTTGTGATTTGGCATTCTGTGACGTGTATTCGCTCGACACTACACCTTTCACTAGCATCTTGTTCACTTCCTCATCTGAGGTGCACACTCCACAGTCACTCGTCCTTCTGAACTCCAGTTTATTCATTGCCACTTTGTCCAGACATGCCTCCCCCATTGTGTCAGTACTCCGTTTGTCAAATCAGTCATTGCATCTCTTTTTTCCAAAATGTCCCCCTCCCCTCTTTTGCACACAGTTGCCTCCTCCGGTGTCTTCCCCCCACTTCCTCCCCTTTCTCAGAAATACACAGAGCTACCCCCACAGCGTTGTGCCTCATCCACCCTAAACCCCACAGGCACTGGTGCTGGCACCTCACATTCCTGCCCCTCTGTGTGTCCTCTCTCCTCCCCCTCCTTCACTGACATAGCTTTTTTCATTCTTAACCAGCTGCATTCAGAATGTCTGCCCACCCCTGGGCGGATCTTAACTTTTCCTCCACATTCCCTTCCACCACTTTCCTTATCTCGTCTGGCAACAGCCGCCATATTGTGCCCCTCTTGAACATTTGTGTAAGCATTACTTCAAAATCTGAGCGTCTGTGATCACTCTGTACCTCCATCCCCCTTTTGATATATTTGTGCTTTGCTTGTGATTCAGCACTATCTCCCTTGTCCCTTCCCTGTGGTACCCTTTGTAACTCATGTTCCTGGGCAGCCCCACCTCCATCTTCTTTTGTGCCGACTGGGGGATCACATCCCAATTGTGCAACATGCTCTTCAGCCTCTCCAAAACAGCCCTTGCCCCCAACTTATATGACAGATCTCCACCTGCCTCATCAGTGGACCGGCATCTGCATGTTGCCACTGAAACTGTATTCTGTAATCTGTATTCTTTAATCTCTTTTATTCCACTAAAACTCAACCTTCAGACAGACCTCCGACTCCCACTCTGTGACCTCTACAGCATCGACCCTACACCCACTCTCCACGCCCGGTACTCTGACTGTATTACAGGTTCCTAAGAATGCTCTGCCCTATCTTTGTATTCTTCCTAGAGTCCCTGAAGACTCCAAAGACCTGTTGCCTTGCTGTAATCTCTATCTCCGTGCCATGCACTTGATGAAGAAGAGGAGCTTCTGGTTTCGGCACCATCTGTTTTCATGGTTTAGATGTTTAGGCCAGTCCTTATGCCAAATTAGGCCAGTCTTCCTGCTTCAGATGTGATGTATCTCAAACCAAAAGAAAGTGCAGAATCAGAAATGTGCCAGGTAATACGGCCCCTTTTAGAAGGACTGAAGGAAGCACAGAAAGAGAAGAGCCCCATAATGTGGAAAGACAAGATGATCAATGCATTTGAGACCCAGAAGGAAGCAATACATACAGCCGCTATGCTAGGCATGCCAGATTACAAGGAAGAATTTGATTTATTCTTGCATTCAAATGGATATGTGATGACAGCTATCCTTGCGCAAACCCTTGAATACTACAGTGGGATCTTAGTTCCAGTGGTGAAAGGACATTTTCCATGTGAACAAGCACTGATTGCAGCAGCCTTTGTAATAGAGAAATCATCTGTAATAACAATGGGCTGTGCAGTAAAATTGTATGTGGAGCACACCCTGTTTGCTGTTCATGAGAAACCAAAGTCCCCGCTCAAAAAACGGACACAAAACTGAACAACGAAGACATAATTCTGGCTCTAGATATACTGAGAACTACATATTTAAAGGTCAATGATGCTGTGTTGTTAAAATGGAAAGAAGCTGCCATGAAGATATGCATGGAAAAAGATATCTCCCGCGACCTGCTAATAAACAGACCTCAGAAAGCAAAAATAAAATCTGGCGAGGCTTGATTGGATTGAGTCTTAAGATCTTAAAAATCAATACAAGCTAAATCTAAAGTATGAAGCCTTGAACCAACTACCGCACTATCTTAATCTGTTTCCGGACCGCCTAATCTGTGACACATTTTTAAGACTTAGACTGAATCTACTTCCCACTCGAGAGATCATAGGGAAAAGAAGCCAAAATAAGGAAATCAGCCTATCGTGCAGCACTTGCTAAAATAAGGAGATGATTGAAACCATCTACCATATTATTATGGAATGTCAAGCGCTTAACCATAAGCGCCTTGCCTTCAGTCGAAAGTATTTGAGTGCTTCGTCTGAACTCGAAGTATCCGAACGATGGTCCCAAATACTAACGGGCAATAACAGAAGAATGGTAACCATGATCGTCCATTTTTGGATTGACATTTCTGCCGAAATCTTCGACTTGACATCCTGAAGAAGAATGCTTTCAAGATTAGTATGTGAAAACAAGGAAATAATATGAGGCAGGGTAACCAAAAAGGAAACACACCAAACACAGGTTACAAAGGAACATACAAAGCACTTTATTTTATACTGAATCCAGTTCCAAAAGAACAGAACAAAATTCAGATAGCTATCGACCCTCAGTACAACACAGCGAACCCCGGCGTGGTTCGGTGTGCTCAGTGAGTGCAAATATTCATTGAAACAGTCAGGCTTTTATACATTTCTTCAGCCTGTTGTCCAGCCTTTATTCAGGTTAACCATTCCATAAATAAGTTACTGCTCTAGGGTCCCTTGCCAGGTCAAATCTAGTTCATCTTAGGTTTATACATTAACAAGAAGAAATGGTAATAATGTATGCTCTAGGCCTAACATTACAATGCGGGACTTAATTTATACAATATAGTTAAGCAGGTGTTCTCATTCAATTATAGATCAGTTTCGGTGATACAGGTAATCCATTGCACACAGGTCAGCAGAAGGACAAGGTCTCAGCTCATGACCCTAACAAGTGGCCTGAAGGCAAGTTATACATTAGCTGTACAGAGGTCATGACAATCGAGTTCTGTTCTGAATAACATAGGCTACCATTTTAGCTCACATGGTGACTTTATAGAGCAAGAAAACCTAAAATGGCGGCTTGACCCAAAATGACAGTTTACATGGTTTCTAAGGTCAGGACCTTGCAATGCGAATTTATTCACATGTAGTTTATAAGCAGCTTGTTAGCAGCTTGGCGTAGGCCAATATACATATATTCATAGCAACAGGAGGCACGATATAATTTCTAGTTTGACAAACCCTCCTTTTGGCCTATGCCAAGTGCTAAACTACTTCTGATCTCCCTGCAAATAACTCCATGTGTCATCGTCCATACACCCTGAATAGCTGTCAGAAATATCTATCGCCATTAGATCTTTTACTAAGATCTCTTTCAGTACATACTCCTTAGAGGTTTTATCCGGGGCATACACTTTATGTTCTATTGTACCTATCGCCTGAGCGCAACATCCCCCTAGCATTGAACATATACTTGGTAGACATTGGATACAACAACAAAGAAATAGCAGAATTCCCAAAATAATCAGCAAGACTGAAAGCACTTTCCAACCCCAAGAAGTCCCAGAACCAAGCGCTAAGATCCCAATTTCCCTCGGGAACATGCACTTCTGAACTAAGAATGTGCAGATTCTGTATTGCCTTAAAAATAGTTGGGGAGGAATCCGGTACGAAAACACAGCAAGCGGACCCCACTAGTTTACATACTCCACCACGTTCAGCTAGAATGACATCTAATGCCATCCGGTTCTGAAGCGCTACCAATCTGATCGCTTTCTGCTCTAAAGTCATATTATAGAGTATATCTGTGGTCCGGTTGATGGTTCTCTCCAGTACTCTCGCTAGTTTCCTGATATCCTCGGAATTCGCTATCTGCCAAAAGAATGGAAGGAATGATTTTGCTACATCTCCTAAAACCTGTGCTGGAGTGTCGCCATTCTCGTCCCGCCGTGGACGAGCCTTCGAAACCTCTACAGTACTTGCTATAAACACCCCAGGTAACAGGATTCCTAGATAACAAGTTCCCTGCCAATCCCTGGGCAACCATGGAAATGCTACATTACCGCAAACAAAATAGATAGGTTCGCCTACATACAAAGGTCTGTCTTCCCCAGTCAAATTTGCAACGTTGGCACAACCTTTAAAATCTCCCATTGACCGGGTGCCATTCCTCTGTATGCAGAAAGAAACTGAATCGGGGCTATGGTTAACAGTATAAGAAGGAGGCACGGCATCCTTATTGCCTATCGGAGCCATTTTAAAGGAAATCAAAGATTGGAAAGGACGAGACAGTCTATCAGAAGGCCTAATAGAAGCAATATTGAGCTTACTCCTATTTGCGAAAAGCGAGCATCCCAGGGGAGTCAGAACATGTTTCTCAAAACTATTCAAATTAGTGCCATCAAAGTTCCCCGAGATGCTATCGTTCCATCGGCCAAAGAACAGTGCTCTAAGGGAAGCATAACAAGCAGTTGTCAAAGGTAAAGGGTGAATATACCAACCTAGCCCCTTATCCCCATGTTGCGGTAAATGCGAGCAGATCCAACAATTGGTTCTGTTAAAGATTGCATGGGTAGCATTCATAATTAGAAGTAGAGTGTTATTTTGATAATTCGGTCTATGCAAAAGATCTCTAGGTGACAAGGTATGTAGTTGCACAGAAGGAGTGGGAACAACAGTTATATTTTCAACAGGTAGGAAATCATTCAAAGGGTACATTCTCTCCAAATACCAAAACCCACAACCAACAGTTACTAAAAGTCCCGTGATTATCACCAGTAGACAACAAAACATTTTCGGGGCCCCCATACATATCTGCTCATTGTCTCTCCTGGTCACATTTTTGTCCAAAAGTTCAGTACGAACGGTAGCGGATGCGATCATTGTCGTCTTCAATCGAGAAACACCAATTGTTCGTTTGCTGGCGACTCCGGTCGCGCGTCTTCTTAATGTCTTTTCCCACAACCCTTAGCCAGCAGAACCCTTTATGCAATTGGGCCAAAAAAAGGCAAGCCCTCAAATTCTTTCAATTGTACAGCAAGAGCCGTATTGCAAACCTATCTCCTTGGGCGGAGATTATACTTCACAGTTTCCGGTGCAAAAGAATCAGCAGACAGGATGTTGTCACTTCCCACAGGAGGTGGCGAGTGAACGGAAGTTGGATCAGAAGATGGATGATCCACAAACGATGCAGTGGGAGAGCAAGGAGGCAAGATGGCCGTTGTCGGGCCTTACAACTTCCGGAACGGCCTCCGATACTCTCTCTCCACCATCTGCCGTTTCGGGTATGTTGGTTTCAATGTCGGAAAGGGGTTCTGCGTCTTCTGTATCGTATGGCACTGGGTGTGGGATCCGTTTGGTGTGGCTGCCGTGGATCCAGTGGCGACGTCCTCCTACCCGCACCGCAGTCTCAGTGACCAGGAGCACCTGGTAGGGGCCCCTCCAACGTGGTGCGAGGCAAGATGCTCTATCGAAGTATTTAACAAGGATCCAATCCCCTGGTAGTAGACTGTGACCGGGGCCCTCGTACCTCACCGGCAATGCCTCTCGCACCTGGTGATAAATTGAAAACAGGTTTTCAGTCAATTGGTTACAATAGTCGGAGAGAAGTACATTTTCTACATCACGTAATGCGCAGCTTTTAGGCAAACCCCAAATATTAGCAGGTCTCCCCATTACCACCTCAAAGGGAGAGAGCCCAGTCTTAGTTTGAGGGGTTGTCCGCATTGAAAGTAACACGATCGGTAAGGCGTCCGGCCATTTTAGTTTGGTGCCGGCATACGTCTTAGCGAGCTTGTTATTTATGATACCATTGTGTCTTTCCACTAATCCGGCGCTCTGGGCATGTCTGGCCGAATGGAATCGTTTGTCAATTTGCAATGCCGCACATATCTGTAGAATTACAGCAGCGATAAAATGCGGACCATTATCCGACCAGATAACTCTCGGCAAACCGAACCGTGGGAAGAATTCCTTTAACATGGTCTTTGCAGTGGTCATGGCTGTAGCGTCTTTAACAGGGAAAGCCTCGATCCACTTACTAAAGGCGCAAATGACCACAAGGACATATTTTAGATTGTTACATCGCTCCATTTCAATAAAGTCAAAGTGAATCACTTCAAACGGGACAGAAGGAGGCCCAAAGCTACCTCTTGGAGTTGCTGTCCCCTTACCCACATTGTGTTGTAGGCAAATCATGCAATTTTGGACATAATGCTGGGCAATTTTTGAAATCTTATCATTTACCCAGACTTTCTCTAACATTCTCGCGATCTGTTGAGCGCACACATGTGTGGGACCGTGTGCCATGGTAACCATCATTACTATATAGGCATTAGGAAGCAACCATTTCCCTTCAACCATGTCCACCCAACACCCATTATCATCGAGTTTCCCCAAGCCCTCAGCCCACCTCTTGGATTCTTCTAATGTGGCATCGGCTTGGATATCCTGTACAGACCCAACACCCTCATCCATTGCATAGGCATCTACAGTCTCCCTTGAAACATACATCTCCGTGAAGAGATCAGAGGCAGTTGGTCTAGCTATTTGATCAGCGAAAGCATTCCCTTTCCCTACATCATCTATAATCTTGCGATGTGCTGCGCACTTAATGATTGCTAACTGACTAGGGAGCGCAAGCGCTGAAAGCAATTGTACTATCAGGGAGCCATGTTGGATCTTGGTGCCTTGCGAAGTTAAAAACCCTCTCTCTGACCAAAGTCTCCCAAAGTTGTGAGCCACCCCAAAGGCATACTGGCTATCAGTATATATGTTTACTGTTAGCCCTTCGGAAAGCTCACAAGCTCGAGTCAATGTTATAATCTCTGCGGCCTGCGCAGAGTTATGCGTAATTCTCTTGGTCTCCACAACCGTACTTAATGTAGTGACTGCATAAGCAGCTGTGGATGTACCATCCAGTAGTTTCAAGCAGGAGCATCACAAAACTGCTCCCCTTGTGGGTTATTCAAAGGAGTGTCCCTCAAATCAACTCTGCCTTTTGTATCTTGTTCAGTAGTATACAGGCAGTCATGTGACTCTTCGTCACAGCAAACAGTATTTTGCGGGAAAGGTAGGAGTTCAGCCGGATTAAGAACGCAGCACCTCCTAATTTGAATGTGGGGAGCAAACAAGATTAATTCATATCTTGTCAGTCGTGCAGAAGTGAGGTGTTGCGTTTGGGTTTTGTTCAATAGAATATCTACAGAGTGAGGCACCATCAGGGTTAAATCATGGCCTAGGACCATTCCCTCACTCTGTTTTACAGACGCAGCAGCAGCAGCGACAGCGCGCAAACATCTTGGCAAAGCGCATGCAACAGGATCAAGGGCGGAAGAGTAGTAACCGCATGGCCTATTCTTCCCTCCATGTTCCTGCGTTAATACAGCCAAAGCACATCCATCACATTCATGCACAAACAACACAAAGGCCTTCTCATAGTTCGGTGTGCCCAAAACTGGCGCCGAACATAATGCAGTCTTGAGCAACTCGAATGAATGTTGATGCTCCGTATTCCATGGCAATGGCGAAGAAATACCCTTCTTCGTCAAGGCCAACATCGGTTTTATCACTAGTGAGAAGTTTGGGATCCATAACCTACAGTAAGAAGCCATACCTATCAAGGCTCTAACTTCCTTTTGTGTATTTGGGACAGACATGCCAGAAATGTGTTTTATTCTTTCAGGTGTCAATCTTCTTCCCTCCTTTGACAGGAGATAGCCTAAATTGGCGACCTCCTGGCAACAATATTGAAACTTTTTAAGCGAAGCTTTGTGACCATGCTTAGCTAGATGGATGAGGAACAACACAGTGCCCTCTTTACAAGAGCTCTCAGAGTCAGCGGCTAAAAGCAAATCATCAACATATTGAAGCAATGTACAAGTAGGGGGCAATCCAAGGGTATCAAGCTGCTCTTTCAAAGCCCTACTATAAATACTAGGACTCTCAGTATAACCTTGAGGTGCACGAGTAAATGTGAATGAGCGTCCCCCTAAGGTGAACGCAAACAAGTATCTACTATCCTCATGTATAGGAATACTGAAGAAAGCATTCTTTAGGTCCACAACACTGAAGTGAGTAGCCGTAGCTGGAATCATGGTTAATATTGTCGTCACATCAGGCACAATTGGAAATTGCAGAGCAACGACTTTATTAATGGCACGTAAATCAATTATAAACGAAATAGAATTGCATTATCACCTTTTTTGTACACGGGTAAAATCGGACTATTGCACAAACTTCCTGCAATCTCCTCAATCACCCCACGATGCACAAAATCGGAAACAATGCTCTTCAAAGCTCGCTCGCCTTCAACTGAGATCTTATACTGTGGAATACGGGGCAGCTTAATTCCATGTTTCAAAACTATTTTAACAGGCTCAATCTGCAAAACACCGACATCATTGTCATCAACTGCCCACAAACACTCTGTTACATTACTGAATTCTGGCGGCAAAGGTCTAGTCAAGAATTGCGGAACAGAACATTGCTGTGGTGAAATCGTCAAACGCACTCCATCAGAAGAACAATGAATTACCGCATTTAATTCCTTCAACAGATTCAACCCCAGCAAATTCTCTCCACAATTCAAAGTCAAGAGAAATGGACAGTGGTCCGTAAAGGGACCCAAAGAAATAGGTACCGGTGAAGAAACCGGACAAACAACTGGTGTGCCAGAAAACCCTACAGAAACATTGGTTTTCCCTGACAGTGGAATGTTTGGAACCCGAGAATGATCAATGGGGCACTTCTGTGCTCCAGTGTCTATCAAAAATGGATGTTTCCTATTTCCCACTACCATTTCAACATAGGGACCTTTCTGATTAACGGGAATAGGTGTATGTTCCAAACCCTGCTTCAGGCAATCCTAACGAAACAAAATATCATCAAAAGGAAGCTCTTCAGATAGATATGCAGCAGAAGGATGATCAAATATGTTTCTAGTATCCACACTCGAAGTCTGATTATCCTGTGAAAAAGGTTGTTGGGGATCCTGCGAAAACTGGCCTCTACCAAGGCCCCCTACACCCGGGCGACCTCTGGATCGTCTACCCATATTTCCAAATGTGTTATTCGACCTCTGTCGAAGGACGGGGCATTGTGCACGCCAATGACCCTCCTGGCGACAATAGGCACACTGGTTAATATTCACAGGACCCAAGGGCACATTCCCTTGTGGAACATACTGACCTCTGTGAACTACCCCCTCTGGGGCCTCTAACAATTTGCTGTAACAATACTTTAGTCTTCAAATCACCTTTTCTCTTCTCGACTCTTTTTCATTATTGACACGGTTCTCGTAGTACTGAGCCATGTGCAGTACTTCTGATTGGGATTTCGCCTGCCAAGCGCTCTCAGAAGACATAATTTGTGATTGGATGTCAGGCAGCAATCCACGTACAAATTTGTCCACAAATAATCTTTTCCCAGACTCTGTGCCTAAGTCTTGTCCACTGAAATCCGAGAATACCTGTTCGAACCGATTAAAGAACTCGGTAGCACCCTCAGATTTTCCTTGGACACAGGCCGTAAGCTTGTCCCAAATAATTCTCTTTTCGGGGATTATAGTTTTCAGTTTTGCAATGATTCTGTCAGGCAAAGTTAGTATCACCTGAGGTGGTCTCTCACCAGCTGGCCTTTCCCCATCAAGCCTAACTATGTTAGCCCATGTATCTCCCAACCCTGGTACATCGTCTATGGTTCTAACTTGTTTCCACAACTCTACAGGCAGGAGTACAGGGAATAGCAAATCAATGTCGCCTAGGGTAAACACGGAGGACTGCAAAACGGACTCTATCTCTTTATAGAACCCTGTCGGATTTTTCCTAATGTCAGGAATAGTTTGTCTAATAGTATTCACTTCCTGTCGTGAAAACGGGACGTGAGCAAACTGCGATACATAATGTGCAGGAATGTCCACAGCAGGTGTACCTGCTGCAGCATTAGCAGGAATCTCAACCTTTGGGACAAATGTCGGAGGAACCTCTCTCATAGGCAACTGAGATGTAGGCAACTCCGAACGCTTACTAAGCAACAGAGCTAAGTCGAGCGCTAAAGCAGTTGAAGAAGTGTCAAGTGAAAAAGCTCTCTTATAAATGCTCAATAACTCTGTGGGACAACTAACCTTTCTCTTTAAACATTCATCCTGCAGGTACTCTACCATTACCTGTATCACTTTCCTCTGCATTTCTAGCGTATATTGACTGTATGTGGCATATACCTCAACTGGAGTTATCGATATGTCTGAAATCCATCTAATCGCATCTTTTGTACAAATTCGCGCCTCCTCAGATGTCGATTTACGACATGGAAGAAATCGTTTCTGTACATACATACTTTTAATCTTTCCAACTCCTTTCTATACTCAAATATCCTCATGTACCTTCTCCACAGTGTCTCTTGAAAACGCAAGTATTCAGGTCCCTCAACCCTTGTGGGAGGTCTGCATTATTTAATTTACCCCACATTACACATAAATGAATCCCTAAACCTTCAATGAAAACATTTTTCTCAGGAAAATTATATATATTCGAAAGTGTGGCAAGAACATTAGCTCGATCATCTCTCTCCATACAATGCTTAGCCCATGCAAACAAATCCTGTTTCTTTTCTGTAGGAACAGTATTACGAGTAACAATCCTCGACCCCGCACTCTGATCAACTACAAGCGGTAAAGAACTACTTAGGAGTGAGGGTGCAGGCAAATTCAATGGAGGTACTATTACTGGTGCAATGGGAAGAGGCAGAGGAGCAGGTGGAGGAACAACCGGAGGAATAGGAACAACAGGTTGAGCAGGAAGAGCAGGAATAACAGCAGGAAGAGGTACAGCAGGAGGAAGAGGAACATACGGAGGTGGTGCAGAGGCACCAGGCCTTCGTTCATTTAACAATTTGTCGATAAACTCATCAGAAACATGAAGATCTTTAGAAGGATAGATTTTCTGAATACTGAGTGAGAAAGCCCTGTCCATATTCCTAACCGACTCAGACTGTTTGTCCTGATCATATAACAACGCCTTTTCAGCATTTGTTTTATGACGGCGCACATGTTTTTCCCTACTTTTAAGCTGCTGCAACGCTTCTCTTTTCCAATTTTGCAAAACATCAAATGCTGCAGGTCTGGCCTTCTTTTTTAACAAGACTCACTCTAAATATTCAATACGAGGGATCTCAAAACTACCATTGACTGGCCACTGAAGTTCGGAGGCATGTCTGGTTTGTCTGTGCCAAATTTTATTAAATACTACACTTCCAATGCCATGCTTACAGTACATAGTACATGCCGGTGACCCCTCCTGTGGTGCCGGACGGCTAAATTCCAAAGATTGTCTATCGCTGCGGAATAATGCCCTAAAGCAGCTAGACAATTTCCCAGGCATTTCTCAAATACTCGGTGTTACCTGGTCAATAATTGTGTCTGCCGATACAATGCGCCAAATTCAAATTGTCAGGGTTGAATTAAGAGTCGGGTAACGACTCACCTGACCAAACCTAAGGAGGACCGATCGGTTTACAAAGGACTTACCTAACGAATTTTACCTTGTGTATGGTGATTTCGGCAAATCTGCCCGCCTCAAAAAATGGACCCTCGTCAAGATGCCGTCTCAGACCACACGGCTATCGTCCAGGGAACGGATCGTGCAGCGCTGTTGAGGTGTCACGTCTCGTTCAGTCGGGCCCGTTATGTCACACCGTCCGATCCCGGTCCGATAGCGTGCGTCAACCTTCAATAATTGCGCCAACTGTGAAAACAAGGAAATAATATGAGGCAGGGTAACCAAAAAGGAAACACACCAAACACAGGTTACAAAGGAACATACAAAGTACTTTATTTTATACTGAATCCAGTTCCAAAAGAACAGAACAAAATTCCGATAGCTATCGACCCTCATTACAACACAGCGAACCCCGACGTGGTTTGGTGTGCTCAGTGAGTGCAAATATTCATTGAAACAGTCAGGCTTTTATACATTTCTCCAGCCTGTTGTCCAGCCTTTCTTCAGGTTAACCATTCCATAAATAAGTTACTGCTCTAGGGTCCCTTGCCAGGTCAAATCTAGTTCATCTTAGGTTTATACATTAACAAGAAGAAATGGTAATAATGTATGCTCTAGGCCTAACGTTACAATGCGGGACTTAATTTATACAATATAGTTAAGCAGGTGTTCTCATTCAATTATAGATCAGTTTCGGTGATACAGGTAATCCATTGCACACAGGTCAGCAGAAGGACAAGGTCTCAGCTCATGACCCTAACAAGTGGCCTGCAGGCAAGTTATACATTAGCTGTACAGAGGTCATGACAATCGAGTTCTGTTCTGAATAACATAG
This sequence comes from Ambystoma mexicanum, assembly GCF_040938575.1. Lineage (NCBI taxonomy): Eukaryota > Metazoa > Chordata > Amphibia > Caudata > Ambystomatidae > Ambystoma > Ambystoma mexicanum. Next base: position 681,760,472 of record NC_090921.1, on the reverse strand, counting down.
GCTACCATTTTAGCTCACATGGTGACTTTATAGAGCAAGAAAACCTAAAATGGCGGCTTGACCCAAAATGACAGTTTACATGGTTTTTAAGGTCAGGACCTTGCAATGCGAATTTATTCACAAGTAGTTTATAAGCAGCTTGTTAGCAGCTTGGCGTAGGCCAATGTACATATATTCATAGCAATAGGAGGCACGATATAATTTCTAGTTTGACAAGTATATATGTACATTATATTTATTAGAAGTCGATTTCGATGTGTTAACAAATGTAAGGTTTAAGATATAAACCATAAACATTTTAATTAAAAGAAAAAAAAGTCCCTGCTCACTACCCAGCAAGCATCTGGACACAAGGTCATACTGTCCAATCCATCAATCAACATTGTTAGATGGTGCACAACGATTCCTGAACGATTTATTTCTGAACCTGTAGAGGGAGGAAAATGGGTTCATGACTGTTGTACATGCACAGACCTACATAATTATGTACCCCCAGTTCAATAAATCAAGTTAGAGGGGGGAAGAGATGGGCTTCGGTGATGGCTCATCAACGATCGAGCAGAGCATGGGATTGAGGCATTCAGGAGCAGCAGTGATGAGGAGTAGAGGGTGATGATTTTGAGATTGTGGCAAGTATCAGATTACCATCACATTTTTCTGCACAGGCAACCGAGTTAGTAGCAATGATATTAGCATTTGAAGAGCACAAGGACTAGGTACTGATGATATATCTGACTCTGCCTAGGTGACGTCTACAGTACACTCAGGACTGTCACGGTGGAGAAGGAGGGGCTTCCAGCGAGTAGACAGCACAACCGTTTCGGCATTTGCATATAGACTGTCGATATGCTCCAAAGTTGTGTGAGAAGCCTGAAGGTGTCTCACCTGCTAGTCCCTGGGGATCTGTCATCCAGGTGGCCAGGACACGGCCATCACTATTGGATCCAGTTTCTGAGGGTGAACCAGTGCGGGAGGATCACCTGGATGGGGAGTCCTCAGAAAGTGGAAGTGGGACACTTACGGATGAGATGCGGTATCCCCCTTCTTATAAAACATTTTCTCCATCCTACCATGTAGGATATTCAAACACTCTCCCACCATCTTTTCCGACATGATCACTTTTGCACACCACGAAAGACAAACAACAGAGGCATTTACCTGACATGTCCCAACACAAGGGTCCGGCAATCTCACACACACACACACACACACACACACACACACACTATAAGCAAAGACCACACAACGAGAGAGCTAACTCAGCACGGCAGTTCAAGAGGAGGAGAAAGATGCCGCAAAAAGAGAGGGTGAGAAGGAGAGAAGCGACCTTGCCATTTCCAAGCCAGGCCTGTGAAACTGACACGGAAGGTATCGTAAGACCGCGAACAATAGCCAACATGTGGTGTAGCAGATGTGAATGGTACACTGATAATCAAGCCAGGGAGAGACGCTTGCCACTGTGACACCGTCCTTGACTCCAGAGACAAGTAAAGCCAATCGGTTCATCACAGCCGGTGAGTCGAGGGGAGAGCCGATAAGAAATCGAACTGTGTTGAACAAAAGTAGCAAACGGCTAATTGAAGAAAGTACGAAGAACTGTTAATACGAGAGGGGAACACCAGCTACAGAGGAGTCAAACACCACGTGGTTGCTCACTTGGGGAACTCTGGGCGATTACCCTATTGTTGAAACTACTGCTACCAGAAGGCATTGGGAATGTCATGATCTCTGCTTCCAAAAGGTCAGGGTTTTCCCAACTCCCTTGGAAGCAGATCCATAACCCAGGTTCCGAGTGCCAACCAGTCCCAATTGGGACCTTTTGGACCCAGTCCTGGCGCCAGTGGCACCAGGCTCATAAATATGCCCAGTCCCAGCGCTGGAAGCGCCGGGCTCATAATGCTTGGGTGGACTTACCTGCAGCAGACCATGCTGCTTACTTGCCTGCCAGTTGAGTCTCTGATCCTCTTCTGTTTGGAACTACTTTTCCTGTTGGGTGGGGCAGGAGCCACTCCCTAGATTCAGAACACTGGAACTCTTCTGGAAAGCAGGAACTCTTTTCTTACCTAGGCGTGGCTGTGGAAGGAGACACCTAAGCACTACAGGAGGCTATTTAAACCACACCCGATGGATGAATCTTGCTTTGCGTTATTCTGCATCCTCAGCAGCAGAACGCTCATCGTGTCTTCTGCATCTGATCCTGGGCCTAAGGAAAAAGGCTTACCATTCTGAATCCAGTCTTCAGCAACACCTATAAAGACAAGAAAGAACAGGTTAGCATTACGGTCTTCAGTGACAGCTCTTCACTTACCTGGTCCATCGGCTGTCACCAACGCCTCGCGCTGCATTCCGGCATCTGAAAGACAAAGGCTTACCTACTCTTCGTGCGCTCCGGAGGTCTTCACACTGCATTCCGGCATCTGAAAGACAAAAGCTTACCAACTCTTCGCACGCTCCGGAGGCCTTCGGCGCTGCATCCCGCATCTGAAAGACAAAACAAGGTGCGTTTAAAGACATTGGGGAACTTTAATACTCACGTGCCATTACTCCTTTCCACATCTAACCCAGTGGGTATTCCGGCACCCTGCAGCCGCCCCGAACTTGTACCTGCAAAATAAAAAGACAGTTAGAGCGCATCGTGAAGCAGGCAACAAGCGCTTACTTACGTGCTTCCAGGCGCTTCTATTCATCACACGGGCTCCATCTTCAACTCACTTCAGCCCGCCATCCGCCATCGCCGGAACCCTGCAAAACAAGAGACATCATTACTAAAGACTTTAAAGACATTAGAATTACTCGAAACTTACCGTTCGTGCAGTAAACGACGGACAGCAGTCCTCTGAAGTCAAGAGGCCTGCTCCCCTTATCCAGTGAAGAAACTGGTTACAGCACCCTGCCTCGAGGCAGATGGAGAGCACGGCATTCACTTACCTAAGGTGAGAGCGTTAAACTTTGGGGTTCTACAGGAGAAGAGAAAGGGAAGAAGAGAGAGACATTCAATAACCCAGTTCATTAATCCCACATTTTCTATCTGCAGACATCTTACCCTTCGAGCCAGACATACAGTGCACAGAGGTCCAGCCCAAAGAGCCAGCCGTGTGTTACACATCACCTTTGAAGATACGGTATACGCCCAGTCAAGACCGGCGCCTCTACGGGAATCAGGTGAGCGTTACAGAACGCAAAGCCTACCACAAAACTCCCGTCCAGGCGCTATGGAAACCTCGGATACCGACCAGCTAGCCCAGTTACTTGGGGAACTAAGGGCAGAAGTGCATGCAGCCCGTCAGGAAACGAACGCTCTAAGAAGGGAACTGATTATTTCCAAGGAGCGAACAGATGATCTCGCTAGACAATTGCTACAGTCACAAGCCGGACAGACCCCGTTACCCGCATCTGGGGGAAATCTTCCTTCTACATCCTCTATGAATCCAGTGCAGATCAACCTACCTGGGAATGTACCTCTGGCTCCGCCCGAACGATTTTCTGGTGACCCAAAGAGGTTTGCAGTATTTATCAATAAGTGCCGGTTGCATTTCTTATGCCGGCCAGCAGCCTTTCCAACTGATCAAGCTAAAGTAGCTTTCGTGCTTTCGTACCTTAGTGGCAATGCGGCAGACTGGTCGATCCCTCTAGTAAATCAAGATGATCCGGTCCTCCATGATTTTCAAGCTTTTCAGCTCAGTATGGAAAAACTGTTCGCAAGACATTCACAGGGGCAGGCCTTGGACAATGAGCTTCTTTCGTTGCGACAAGGTAATCAAGACCTTTTGGCTTATATTGCGTCTTTCAACAGACTGATAGTGGAAACTCACTGGCCTGAGGACAAAAGGATTACGCTGTTTTATAGAGGTCTACGCGGAGAGCTCAAAGATGTGTTAGCCCAAGTAGTGAATCCCCCACAAGATTGTTCGGACTATATAGACTTAGTCGTTCAAATAGATCACAGACTGCAGAACAGGAAGGCCGATCGTTCCAAGTTTGATGCTCGAGTATTTTCCAAACCGCCAACTCCTTCCAAAGGAGTAGACTCCAGGGAACCCATGCAAATAGGGGGTCTGAAAGGTCCTCTAACACAAAAGGAGCGGGAAAGGAGAAAACAGTTGCAATTATGCCTCTATTGCGGAAACTCAGGGCACTTTCTTCGAGACTGTCCGGTGAAACCTGCCAAGAAGGCAGTAGGAGCTGCAGTTACCAAAGTTACAAACTCTGAGCAGGGAAACGACCTCGCCCGACAAGAATAGAGGTCCTCTTGCCGAGCGTGAAAACCAGTTCCGTGACCTCGCATTTCGTGATACCTATGGTCCTCATTAGCCCTGATAATCCGGATCGATTACATGCAATTGAAGCTTACGTCGACAGCGGTGCCAACGGCAATTATGTGGATCATGAAATGGTTTTGAGGATGAATCTAACTCTTTGTCCCAAGGCTGTAAAGGACGTCATTACTACGGTGGATGGTACGGAGATAGCCTCCGGGCCAGTAACGCATACCACTCAAGAAGTGACGCTAGTAAGTCAAGATGGACACCATGAGAAGATCGTGTTCGATGTGATCAAGGCCCCTCAGTTTCAGATTATTCTAGGAATACCTTGGTTAGAGAAACACAATCCTCTGATCGATTGGCGAGCAAGAACGGTCCAGTTTCCAGAATGTGTCTCTACTTGTCACCCTCCACCTGGTGTTGCACTGGCAGCAATTTCTTCAGAGACTCCCCAGTTACCTCCCAAATACCTAGAATACCAAGATGTTTTCCGGAAGGATCAGGCTAACTCTCTACCTCCTCATAGGTCTTATGACTGCCAGATCGACCTGATACCTGGATCTACTCCTCCTTGTAGTAGAATTTATGCCCTCACCGAGCCTGAGAACCTTCACCTTCGACAATACCTGGATCAATACCTGGCAAATGGGTTTATTCGTCCTTCCAAGTCCCCTGCTTCTTCAGCTTTGTTCTTCGTTCCAAAAAAGGAAGGAGACCTTAGAACTTGTATAGATTATCGCTCCCTGAACCAGATCACCGTTAAGAATAGATATCCGTTACCTTTGATCCCCGAATTCCTGGACCAAGTCAGAAAAGCATGCATATATACAAAGCTGGATCTTAGAGGAGCTTACCACTTGGTACGAGTAAAAGAGGGTGATGAATGGAAGACGGCCTTCCGCACTAAGTATGGGCTATTTGAATATCAGGTCATGCCCTTCGGACTTTGTAATGCCCCGGCCGCCTTTCAATATTTTATGAACGATGTCCTCAGAGAGCTCATAGATGTGTGTGTTGTTGTTTACATTGACGACATCCTCGTTTATTCTTCATCGGAATCTGAACATCGGAAACACGTGAAAATGGTCCTCGAAAGATTGCGTCAACACAAACTTTTCGCTAAGTTGGAAAAATGTGTTTTCAACTTGACTGAAGTTGAATTCTTGGGATTCATATTATCACCTGGCGGAGTGCGTATGGATTCAAAGAAGGTCGATGCAGTTCTCAAATGGCCATCACCATCCTCCGTAAAAGGTGTGCAAAGCATGTTAGGCTTCGCTAACTTTTACCGCAGGTTTATCCCCGAATTCTCTCGAATAGTCCAGCCCATCACTGCCTTGTTAAAGAAAAACAAAAGTTTTGAATGGTCTACCGAGGTGGAACAAGCTTTCCAGGATTTGAAGACTAAATTTATCTCTGCACCAATCTTAAAACACCCTCGCCCCGAACTCCCCTACATCGTGGAAACTGATGCTTCAAGCCTTGCCATGGGGGCAGTTCTATCACAAAAGGACCCGGTAACCAATCAGTTGCATCCCGTGGCATTTTGGTCCCGCAAATTCTTGCCTCCTGAAATCAATTACACGATTACTCACAAGGAACTTCTGGCTATCAAGTCTGCCTTTAAGGCTTGGCGGCATTATCTGCTGGGGGCCCGACACACCGTTACTGTGATTACGGATCACCGAAACCTGCAATATTTGAAAACCGCAAAAGCCCAATCCTCTAGACAACTCCGTTGGGCATTATTCTTTGCCGAGTTTGACTTCATAATTACCTATCGACCTGGTACAAAAAACGGTAAAGCTGATGCCCTTTCTCGGATGGGAGTGGAAGAACACTTGATCAACCCTAAACCTGTACCAATCATTCCCGAACAAAGAATTCTGGGTGTAATCGCCACAGAATCCATAGAGGAAGTTAAGGATAAAGCCAGGCAACTTGTAACTCCAGCAGACATACAGAATTGGCATCTGCAGGGAAAGGACTTTGCAGTAAAGGACAACTTATTGTATTTCCAAGAAAGATTATTCCTACCCAGCACAGATTTACAGAAAAAAGTAATCTCTTGTTATCACGATTCTTTAATGTAAGGACATCCCGGTATGGCCAAGACCTCAGAAAAGATCAAGCGCTACTTCTGGTGGCCGTCTTGGAAAAAAGATATCAGAGACTTTATAATGTCCTGTGGAGTATGCGCCCAAAACAAGAGTCAAAAGGAAAGACCAGCAGGCCTCTTACGCCCTATTGACATCCCACCTCGCCCTTGGCATACGCTTTCTATGGACTTCATCACCGATCTACCTCCATGCTCCGGATACAATACGATTCTAGTAATCGTGGACTTATTCTCCAAGATGGCGCATTTCATTCCGCTCAAAGGCTTGCCAACAGCAGCAACTCTGGCCCGAGAATTTCTCGAAAACATCGTCCGACTGCACGGTTTTCCTTCGGTTCTAATTTCGGATCGAGGTAGTCAATTTATTTCTCATTTTTGGCGAAGTTGCTGTCGGTCGGCTCAAATTGATGTGAGACTATCGACCAGTCACCACCCTCAGACCGACGGACAAACCGAGAGGACCAATCAAACTCTGGAACAGTATTTACGCTGCATGCTGCAACAAACTGAAAAAACTTGGAAAGACATCCTTTGGATAGCCGAATATGCCTACAATAACTGTCCATTCGGGAACTGGGAAAACCCCGTTTTTTCTTTTGTACGGCAGTCACCCTCGAACCTCGGAGTTGGATCCCCTCCAAGATCTTGAAACACCAGCAGTAGACTACCTGCATTCTACAATCACCCAAGCCTTTAAGGAAGCTGTTTCTCACCTTCAAAGGGCTAAAGAACAATACAAGAAAGGAGCAGATCAACATCGGAAGGAAGCCCCTCAATATCAAGTAGGGGATCAAGTCTGGTTATCCACCAAATATCTACCTCTAAAAGGGCCACGCACATTCAACCCAAGATACCTTGGTCCCTATTCCATCACTACCATAGTAAACCCAGTAGCGGTCAAGTTGGACTTGCCCCCGCACATGAAGATACATCCGGTCTTCCACGTCTCTCTATTAAAACCCGTGCAACCTCAAACCCGACTAACCAAATCTCCAAAACCTATCCTAGTTGATGGAGAACTCGAGTTTGATGTCAAAAACATTCTGGACTCCAAGATCTCCAAATCTAAACTATTCTACCTAATTGACTGGAAAGGCTACGGCCCCCAAGAGAGATCCTGGGAACCTGCTGAATATGTACACGCTCCTCGCCTAATCAAAAGATTTCACCGAACATTTCCTGACAAGCCAAAACCCCCGGAGAAGCCCGGTTTGGGAGGGGCCTTGAGGGGGGGGGTACTGTCATGATCTCTGCTTCCAAAAGGTCAGGGTTTTCCCAACTCCCTTGGAAGCAGATCCATAACCCAGGTTCCGAGTGCCAACCAGTCCCAATTGGGACCTTTTGGACCCAGTCCTGGCGCCAGTGGCACCAGGCTCATAAATATGCCCAGTCCCAGCGCTGGAAGCGCCGGGCTCATAATGCTTGGGTGGACTTACCTGCAGCAGACCATGCTGCTTACTTGCCTGCCAGTTGAGTCTCTGATCCTCTTCTGTTTGGAACTACTTTTCCTGTTGGGTGGGGCAGGAGCCACTCCCTAGATTCAGAACACTGGAACTCTTCTGGAAAGCAGGAACTCTTTTCTTACCTAGGCGTGGCTGTGGAAGGAGACACCTAAGCACTACAGGAGGCTATTTAAACCACACCCGATGGATGAATCTTGCTTTGCGTTATTCTGCATCCTCAGCAGCAGAACGCTCATCGTGTCTTCTGCATCTGATCCTGGGCCTAAGGAAAAAGGCTTACCATTCTGAATCCAGTCTTCAGCAACACCTATAAAGACAAGAAAGAACAGGTTAGCATTACGGTCTTCAGTGACAGCTCTTCACTTACCTGGTCCATCGGCTGTCACCAACGCCTCGCGCTGCATTCCGGCATCTGAAAGACAAAGGCTTACCTACTCTTCGTGCGCTCCGGAGGTCTTCACACTGCATTCCGGCATCTGAAAGACAAAAGCTTACCAACTCTTCGCACGCTCCGGAGGCCTTCGGCGCTGCATCCCGCATCTGAAAGACAAAACAAGGTGCGTTTAAAGACATTGGGGAACTTTAATACTCACGTGCCATTACTCCTTTCCACATCTAACCCAGTGAGTATTCCGGCACCCTGCAGCCGCCCCGAACTTGTACCTGCAAAATAAAAAGACAGTTAGAGCGCATCGTGAAGCAGGCAACAAGCGCTTACTTACGTGCTTCCAGGCGCTTCTATTCATCACACGGGCTCCATCTTCAACTCACTTCAGCCCGCCATCCGCCATCGCCGGAACCCTGCAAAACAAGAGACATCATTACTAAAGACTTTAAAGACATTAGAATTACTCGAAACTTACCGTTCGTGCAGTAAACGACGGACAGCAGTCCTCTGAAGTCAAGAGGCCTGCTCCCCTTATCCAGTGAAGAAACTGGTTACAGCACCCTGCCTCGAGGCAGATGGAGAGCACGGCATTCACTTACCTAAGGTGAGAGCGTTAACCTTTGGGGTTCTACAGGAGAAGAGAAAGGGAAGAAGAGAGAGACATTCAATAACCCAGTTCATTAATCCCACATTTTCTATCTGCAGACATCTCACCCTTCGAGCCAGACATACAGTGCACAGAGGTCCAGCCCAAAGAGCCAGCCGTGTGTTACACATCACCTTTGAAGATACGGTATACGCCCAGTCAAGACCGGCGCCTCTACGGGAATCAGGTGAGCGTTACAGGGAAAAATGAGAAAGTGTCATAGAAGGGTCTAGTAAAATCCTCTCTACAGTCGAAAGTCTTTGATCGGCAGATGATTGTGAAGCTAAGGGAAGTGAATCCTGCATTCTAAAAACTGTTCAAAGAATTGTGTGATTGGCGAAGTTGGCAAGAGTGAACTCGATGGAGGGATACCGATAAAAAGGGGGCAAAACCTAAAAGTCCTGATAAACAGTGTGTTGACAAGAGTGAACCAGGCAGACGGATGTCGACGGTGAACTGTTTAACAAGACATTAAGATTTGTGAACATTACAGATGAAATTGTGTTGAGAAGCTGTTGTGAACCCGATGGAGGGAGGCTGGGGGTCTGAGCTCGGAAGAGGGGGATCCAGGGGTGAGAAGCCATCACCCCACCGACACATGAACTACAACAGAGAAATCTCTAAAATATAAGCCAGAGTGAACCCAATGGAGGGAGGCTGAGATTTGAGAGGAGTCTAAGCCTGGAAGAGGGGAAACCAAGGGGTGAAGGGTTATCACCCCAAGTACAATCAGGAAAGAACTTTTATTTATGATTTTGGCCCTCGTAAGCAAGAAAACTTAACTACCGAAGCTCCTGATATTACAAGAAATTTCTGTGAAGGTCATCACCCAACATATATTTGGAAATTAACTTTTGTTTATTATTTTGGATACATCAGGACCTCGGAGGCAAGAAACTTTTTGTAGAAAAGAGACTTAACCACTGAAAGCCCTGGTTGCCGAGAGCGGAACTGTTGGCTTCTGTTGGGAAAGCTTGAGCGTGTGGTGTGCTCTGGAATTCCACCTTGTCCCATGCTCAAAATGCAGGTAAGGGAGATCCCTGGCTACCACATCCTGACTTATTATTTAAGTACCCTTCTTTCGTTCTTATGAACATTATCCCACATGCTTTGTTTGTATTTAGTGTAAGGATTGGCAATAGTTTTTTTTAGTATAGGCCCTGTTATTTGACAAGACGCCACCAGCACTGCCTTAATATTATTTGATGGTCATAGCTTGCTCCCATCCCATTTAGGTTTAGATTAGGCATTTTCCAACCCGCATATATAGTTTAGTAAACACCCTTGAACTGTGGTCACTTGTGTCTGTCTTTACAGTTGCCACCATGAGTTCCTTACAGTTGTAATGGATACCAATTTATGATCATGGTGGTGTGCCCCTTTTCACACTGGATAGAAACAGGACAATGTTACCTGTGTGGATAGGCCTCTAATCACCTTATCCCAAAGCAGGTCCACCACTTAAGAAGCTAGTGCACGTTTGCACGTAAAGCATGTTTTTTTGTAAAATCGGCCAAGGAAGGGCTAGATGATTCTATAGAGTCAACCTAACCTGGGTTTCCCTGAACCACACAAGTTGACACATTAAATACCTTTTTGCAACAGTTAAAACACTCCCATATATTTTATTACAAACCACCCCCCCCCCCACACGATTGGTCAAAACCTGTAAAAAAGAAATCCAATCTTCTCTAATTCCCCCGTTCTCATTGGTCACAGTTATCTTAACTACGATCTTCAGCTCATGTGTACAACACAGCCCCTTTTAGGATTTGTCTGTGGTAGGTCCGGACATCATCACACAGTTACACATTCACATAAAAACATAATTCATTACAGGTCACAGCTGGCCAGAGATCTCCTAACCCTGTATGTAATTGCACATGGTTTGCAAGAGTACTTCAAACAGTAGGCGAAGGGGAATAATTCACAGATTCCGTTTAAACTGATGATAACCACCTCACCCACTCCGATTTACTGGCATTTTTAGAACACTCTAATCAAAACGACTACCAATGTAACATGCATGGTCTCCAGTCACATCCTGAGAACAATTTAAACCCATGAAGTATCGGTGAACTCTGGTCTCAGGTGTCTCTTCACTCCAGGTTTATTGCTGGTCAAAAAGCAAATGGATGTATTCCCCTGAACAATAAATAATAAGCTCCCATGCACTTAAAATATTGTATCTTCTTTCTGCAATATTGCCAAGCCATAAAAACCCAGGGCCGGCCAGTTGGCTGACCACCTGCTTAATGTCGTGGTTACTCATTACCTTCCCTTTGACCTCCAAACCCTGCAAAACTAGTTTTTCCCAGTCACTCAGAATTCACCTTGCAAACCCTGACTGCACAGTTTAACCAGTTTATGAAAAGAGCACACTGCATGTAGATTTATAAATGCCCCATGTATGTATATCAGTGCATGCATGTTTAATAACTATTGTCTCATCTTCACAGTAGGTTTGTGACAAATCCCAATCCTCGCATGCGCATTATGAAGCTCCTCGTTGCCCAGCTTCTAGCAGGGCCGGACTGGGAACGAAAAGTGGCCCTGGAAAATGTTTTCAAAGTGGCCCCATATTCCGCTGAACTAGCGAGCACAGCCTGTGAGCCCAACCCTTCTATGAGGGTATTGGCAGTATCCTCCAAGAAAATGTTGAATAAAATTACTCAAAATTAGTGCATTTAAAGCATGTTTTAAAGATATATGGATTAAAAAGTTAGTTTTAAATAAGTTTATGATCAAAGTAGATCTTCAATGATAGAGGGGCCTGGGACATTACACATTTTGCAGATGTGAAAAACTAATTCTGGTATTAAATGTGCCCAGACAACATGCATCCCACACAGATAAAAGACATTCTTAAACACGCATTGGCAATGCCATCAGTTTTGGCTTCTGTGTAGGCATCAGAAAGGCATTTGCTACGCACTTTCGTAGAGGTACTTACTGTCTATTGATGGTAGCAGCTGCAAAGTGGTGAGAGTATGGAGGCATATAATAGCACAGCCTGGTGAATGCCTAATATTGATGCACAAGCTCAAACTGTTGGCTTTGCCAATGCGTGTTTTTAACAGGACTTCAGTGAAGGACAGGCATAGTACTCATAAATCGAGTGGCTGAAGGCAGACCTGGTCACATTTTTATTTCACAAGTAGCGCCTTTACAGTTCCAATAAAATCATTAAATCTCAGAAGACTTTTGAGAAAAAACTGGTAGGCACTTTAGGCACACAGTTTGATGGTAAGGCTTGATAAAGATAGCTTAAATACAGCATAAAAGGACGTGTTTTGGGTGAAGAGGGGCAGAAAGCGGGTAGAAATGGCCATAGGGATTAGCACAGCCATGGGCAGTGAATGGGTGGGTAAATAACCAAACAAGATGTACAAGCTTTGTGTCCCGCCTCATATGCTATTTCTTCCTTGCGGTACTCTAATGCAATAGTTTCAGCTTATAGGTGGCACTTATAAGTTGACTTGGTATGAGATCAGAGAGTCATTTCAATGAAGTACCCCCAATGTTCCGACAAAGTGGCTCGGCACCTGTGCCTTCAACCATAGTGGTTTGCTTTTCGGTGGCTCCACTTTGCCAATGCCAATGTGTTTGGAGAGTTTGGGGCCTCATTTAGCACCATACATGCAGCGAAGAGGGTGTTTTTTTTACCTGTGCCCGTTTCACCTTTTTGATTGGAATCACTGTTGTTTTGTAGAAGTGAGAGGGCCGAGTAGGCGGGCTGGACACTACTCATCCTTGTACTTTTGCAGGGCAGTAGTCGTTTTGTCACTAGCAGGAAAGTGCAAGGCTGCTCCGACCTCCGGTGGAACGAGTGGTTGTAGAAAGGTCAGATGCACAAAGAAAGATGATGAGTCAAAAGGACCAGTACGAGGTCACTCTCACCTCCCAGCAGGTGGATGGCACAGAGTGTGACAGCTGACCACCAACCCCACATTCAAACAATAGCTACATTTTTCATTACAAACAATTAATGTTTAGCGTGTCAATTTGGCAGACTGTCACACAAGACATCCTGGTTTGTGGTCCTAGCTTCAAGTCCACTCTATTCTGCCTTTACCTATATTTAGCAGGGATTTCACCAACTACAACAGCAGCGAGACAGGACAGTGATGTCAAGAAGCTACAAGAATACTTTGATAACGTTAGGCCTAGCACAGACATACCTATTTACTAAGTCAGACAACTCAATATACAAAAGATGTGCACAGATGCTAGGTCCACTCTAGTGGGTAATTACACAACTCACTCCATCAATCTCCACAGCCCACTGACTCATGCCTGCATTGTACACAGCAGACAAATTGGTGCATGGCATGCGCACACCCCTGAATTGTAATTCCCTGCACAGGACACAACGCTCCCTGTGAAGACTCTTCCCTGTTTAAAGTAAATCATCCATGTAAGAATATTGGGCAGTGTCACCAGGCCAATAACTAACATGGGGTCCTTCTACTTGACTACAGTTGAAAGTACCTACTCCTTTTCTGATAATCGCTTTGCTTTCAATCCCATTGGTTTCCGATTGCCTTTTGTTCCCCGCCTCCCGCTGGCAATTGAAACGTGTGGGCCAATTCCTTGCTCCTGTAGAATGTGTCCAAAGGTTGCCGATTATCGCCCCAATAGCAGGCCCTTTAAACCCCAAGTCTGGCCCCTTGCCAATATAGATACATTGGCCACAGAGAAAATCAATAACCAGGACGCCAAAAATAAATAAAGTGCAAGTATTAGCAACGATTCATAAAGAAAACAGATGAGAAATGCCATACGAAAATCAATGAGTTCACCAAATTACCAATCGGTCATCCAGCAATGCACTGCAAGAAATGCCAGAGGAATAGGTGGCCTGGCTGCATTATCCTGAAACAGCAACATGACAGACTGAGCGATTCCTTGAATGTGACAGAGCAGGAAAGTGCACCCATTTATAAGGCCTTTCTCATCATCAAAAATTAAATACTATAAATAAGCATAAAATTGCTACTATAAAAGGCCTATGTATAATCATACCATCTCCCACTAAAACTTCGATCTATGTGCTTGCTCTGGCATTGCCACATCCTTTGTGCCAACTCAAGGTCACGCAAATTAAGGCACCACGTGCACAACAGAGTAAATAAGCACTACCACAACATTGATACATTACCATTCGTATGCTCCATTATATCTGCAAAATAAATAAATAACGAGTGGTAGACGTGAGTGTGTGGCGGGCGCGACTGGCTCTGGCACCATGGCAGCGCATGACAACTTGCCGAAGTGTGCGTGCCCTCCCTTATATGTAACAATGTATAACCATTTGCTGTTGTTGCTCTGCATTAATGCAGTGTTACAGCGTGCACAGGCCCTGCTAGTACCATTATGCACTACCTGGCAAATCCCATGCCTACACAAAAGCCAAAACAGTTGGCTTTAACAATGCTTGTTTTTAAGGCATACTTCTAACACTGTTACCAGTTATGCATTCATATGTTCCCATCGGGGCTTCGTGTCTGGCCCGCATCACTCTTATAAAAATATGAAATATTATTTATTTATTGATTTGCATTTATAAAGCGCAGCAGCGGCCCGTGGGCATCATGGTGCTGTTACAGAGGTTTCGGCTTGACAGGACAGCAGTTAGACAATTAACATATGGTGCATAATACTTCAGGTTACAAGAATTAGATAAAGAACATATGGTACATATAGCGGCATGTACTTATCAAAGACAAGTAATGTTTTAGCAGAATAGTGAGGTATTTAGCATTTTGCGGAAGGCAAGGTATGAGGTCTCATTTCTTAGAGCTGTGGGCAATGTGTTCCAATTTTTGGGGAAAACTGGAAACTGGAACCTCCGGCTTTGGTTCTCTTAAAAGTTGGTACATAGATCTGATTGGCCAGGTGAGATCCACTGGGTCTGTTGAAAAGGTTGCGGGTGATTCTTTCTGAGAGGTAAGGTGGGGCATCGGAGGAGAGGCCCCTGTGTGTTATGGCCAGTTTTTCTAAAAGGATGCGTTCTTTTATAGGTAGCCAGTGTGCATCTTTTCTGGCCTGTGAGATGTGTTCTCGAAGGGAGAGCCAACCCCAAGTCCCCCTTGGTTGTTTTGGGCACCCTTGCTACGCTTGGTCGCTCTGGCATATTTGTAGGAAATATGAACACCCCTCCAATGAAACAATTCACCAGCCACCACTGCTTCTATCCCACTAACAACCCTCCTCCCTTACAGGGCCAAACGCAGCCAAGCCACCAAAATGGCAGAATGGTGCCATACAAGATGGCATTACATCATGAAAAAGGGTTCTACATGCTTTGAAAGACTTTCATTTTAAAGTCTGAATTTTGTTTGTGCACTTTTGGTCGACCTGAATTAGACCCGTTATTTTTGTTGTGTTATCGATCTGCCCTTTAAATCCCCTCTCCCTCCCCCACACCCCCAACCCCCATCTCCTACTCTCCTACCCCCACATATATAGAAACTGCAGACTTTCAAGGGGAAGTCCTTTAAAACGCGTGATAGGATGTCAGTAGATTAGTTTGCAGTGATGCTAACTTCTTCCCTAATGGAAGAAGCGTGAACCTGGAGTGTGTGTGAGAGTGTGTGCGTCAGTGTGAGGAACTTGCAAAGTCTTCAGATAAGATCTTCAGCTTTTTTTATGTGGTGGGAGGAGATCTAGTCCTCTAGCGATGTTGGTGAACTTGCAACCTGTGTGCACAGGTTATAACTGTTGGCACTTGATCAGAAGAACCGTAATAGCATGCAAAAATGAAGTGCAGTGCATGTGGTCACGTGATGTCCCATTAGCGAAGCCCAGCACACCGGCCTTTCTGTACCCCGTTCTTAAATGGACACCTCTGTGTGCAGCAGGTGTTCGTAAATGCTCCCATTGCACAAACGGTCAGAGGCGGAGCAGTAGAACGAGGCGGAACGCCATTTACGCCCTGCTATGCCGTTGCTGGAAGTTTTACAAAGGCTCTGCAGGTGGAGCGAGAAAGAGGATCGCACATGTTTCCTTCTCGTACTGCATGCTAGCCTAATATAATGCATTCCTATGGAACCGGGTGGGAGTCCATTGCACCCCATCTGCAAGGCGGAATCTGCAGGCCGCCTATACATCTTTTACAAAACCTGTCGTAAGAGTAAAGGTGGAGGTTCGCCTGTTTTTACATTTTATATTTGGACTCTGTTTGGAAATTGCATGCAGGGGTCGCAACAGCACCTTATGCATGTTTTTTAAAATGAGCCCATGTGTTCTCTGTAAAACGTGCTCCCGTTATTACAGCTGGGCGCATGCTCATTGAAATGCCCAGGAATATGGTGCTTGCTGCCAGCGTCTACACAGGTCTTGAATGAATGGGATTGAGCGAGCAAGAGCAACCCCGGGCGCACCAGAATGTGTGGTCCGGTGTGAGGGGCAGAGGAGGAGTGGACAGCCTAAGGGAGAGCAGAAGGTGTGCTGTTGGAGGAGCGCAGGTCTCAGAGAGACCTCATGTGAAATTTGAGCTCTGGACACACAGGGTGGGGGTAGGACAGGACCAGTACAATCTTCGGGTTTTAAACAAACCATTTGGCAGGAGATTTTGGCAGCAGAGCTCCAGCGCAGGGGAACATGGAGGCGACATCTTAGGAGAAGCACACAAGACAAGGGAGAGCGCAGACAAAGAGAGATGGAACCGTGGAGAGGGAGAGAGACATAGTGAGAAAGAGAGCGGGAGAGGTAGGGGGTGGGAGTGTAGAGAGAAAGAGAGGGGGCAGAGTGAGAAAGTGGCTGGGCCCTACCTTGTTCTGTCTGTTCTACAGTTCATTGACGCAGCGTGAGCTGCAGCAGGGGGCCGGGGCCACTTGCGGTTCCTCTGGTGCCCAGCCCAGGAGGCCATCATGCACAGGCACGGGGCGGGCCCAGCCCAGCCCAACTGCTGGGAAGAAAACAAATTGCAGCGCCTGCCTCGGACACACTGTGGTGGCAGCCATTTCAAGGCAAACCACTCAGGCGGAGCCGAGGCAGAAATCATTGCTTCCCCGACTGGCTATAGTAGACGTATGGAGACTGTTATACCCTGACTCCCGATCATGCTCCTTCTATTCCCCGGTTCACGACTCACATTCTAGGATTGACAGATGGCTGATATCAGACATGCTGATAAACGTTTCACAGCAATAGATTCTCCCTAGAACTCTTTCCGACCACTCCCCGGTGACTATCTCTCTCTGCTGGGGTCCAGACTACGATGGAACTTGGCAGTGGAAAATGAAACCACACTTCTTGCTCGATACAACCTTTCGCTCAGAGCTGGAGACTGCCATTGAAGACTTTTTGAAAACAACACTAATTCAGTTTACTACACAATCCACCCTTTGGGAGGCATTTAAAGCCTACATCAGCAGTATCGCCATCTCCAAGGAAAGTGGTATTCTGAAAGCGATCCGAGGAGATATCCGGAAAAGTGAGCCGGCCCCCACGTCCCTCGGGTCCCAATACGCTCTCCTTCCATCTCCTGAGATCCTCGCGTCTTTAGGTACGGAACTTGATGCATTTCGTACTCATGCGGAACGCAAGGTGAAATTCCTTGACAACCCCCAGCTCGTGAGAAAATACGGGGAGGGCGAACGATCAGGCCGACTCTTAGCCAGACTCATCCGTCGAGAGTTTGGATCCCCCAATATGCCTGCTATCAAGAGAGCCGATGGCACTCTAGCCACACTGCCACAGGATATTAACACTGAGTTCCTAGTATTCTATGAAGCCATTGTCTAAGAGGATGAGAGCGTCCCATCAGCGGAGATCGATGCTTACCTAGACGGCCTTCCCCTTTCAGTCCTCTCCTCTGAAACTAATAGCTCTCTCGAGAGGCCGTTTACTGCGGAGGAGCTCTCAGAGGCCATCGATTCGCTGTCATCTGGTAAATCCCTGGGCTCGGACGGCCTTCCAGTAGATTTTTACAAACACTTCAAATCCCTCCTAATCCCTCACTTGATGGCCCTATGGGAAGAAGCATGCGTAGTGGGTAGGCTCCTCCCCTCCCTTCTCTCCGGGAAGCCATAATAACGGTTCTACTTAAACCTGGCAAGGCCCCCACCCCTGTGGCTCGTACCGTCCCTTCTCACTAATCAACTGCGATGTCAACATTTTTGCCAAATTGTTAGCCTTACGCTTGGCCCCCTTCATGTCACACATCATTCACCCCGATCAAGCAGTATTTATTCCAGGGCGCTCCACCTCTCTGAACTTGATATTATTAGTAGAATTAACCCGAACGTGCAAGCTGTAGTTGCTACACTGGACATGCAAAAAGCATTCGACTCCGTGTCCGGGAAGTGTCCGGCGGGTCCTCGAAAAATGTAAAATTGGGCCCAGTTTTCGTTCTTGGGTCGGGCTACTTTACTCAGATCCGGTGGCTAGGGTCCGTACTGAGGACAGATGCTCATCCCTATTTTGAATTGCCAGTAGTATGAGGCAGGGCTGCCCCTTTTTCCCCTTAATCATTGCTATAGCTATGGAACCGTTTGCTGATAAGATGCGCCAGTGCTGCGCTCGCAGAGGGTTACGAACAGAAGGCCAAGCGGATATCATCTCGTTATATGCAGACGATGCCCAGCTCTATATCCGGCCTGCCTCTATCAACCTTGCCCCGATACTGGAGGACGTTGTCCACTTTGGGCACGTCTCTGGACTCAAAGTAAACTGCTCCAAATCCACCTGTTCCCACTCACTGAATGCACACGTCCCCCTCCCGATCTTATGGGTTCACTTGGTCCCATTCGAAACTCTTTAAAAAGGCTTCTGGCTGGGTGATTTCCAATTTCCCTGGCTGGTCGAATTGGGGGTTCTAAAGATGGTCGTACTCCCCCAACTTTTATATAAGTTCATCAATCTGCCCCTGTTACAGGGAGACTGCTTTTTCCGAGCGTTGACCCGCATTATTAACCCTTTTCTGTGGCATTCTGGGGCAGTCCGACTAAAACTTGCGATATTGTCCACCCCTATGGAAAGCGGCGGATTCAGCGCCCCAGACTTTCTCAAATACTGGCTGGTGGCGCAGGCCCACTTCGCCTCGCACTGGTTTAACACACAGGATCCCCCTCCGCATGTTAGACTTGAGAGAATGGCAGTCAGTGGCCGAGACTTCCGCTACTTGATTCTCTCCCCCTTGCAGATCATGTTAGAGTCACTAGACCCTGTTAGCACATCCCCAGCCCACTATAAAATCTGGAAACTATCAGGCACATCCTTATCCATTCCATGATGATCTGCCACTGTGGAATTTCCTCCCAGGGGTCCCATACTTACCATCATCCATCATACACCGGTGGGCTGAAACAGGCTACGAGGCAATCCGGGACATCTTTGAGAGTGGTGGTTTCGTTGAGTGGTCGGATCTTCCACCCATCCTCAGACGGAAACCATCCGCGTGGCTCCAATACTCCTCCCTCCGCTGAGTTGTTAAAATCAGATACCCTGACTTCCCTGCGCTACCTCCCAATGACCCAGTAGTTGCAGAGCTATGCAGCTTTAGGAGAAAGTTATCCAGACTATATGCCCTATTACAGGCCAGATCGACCCCCCCCTTCGACAAACTGAAACATAAATGGGCAGAGGACTTGGGGGTGGTGATGTCTGACCAACGCTGGAATCTCATGTGTGCGCGCACCCACAATGTGTCCTTTAACTCCCGATTCAAGTTAATCCAGTTCAAAGTCCTGCACAGGTATCACCTCACTCCGATTCGGTTGCGCCACATGTCCAAGGACCACTCCACCAGATGCCCCAGGTGCAGAACCGACAGCGCCACATACATACACATGATCTGATCCTGTCCTAAACTAGCGCAGTACTGGGAGGAGATATGTACTACTATGACTGTCATTTTGGAGTGCACAGTCGCTCCATCCCCTGCATTGTGTCTCTTTCACGACTTCCCGGACTTGAGTCGCGACTCCAAAAAGCTGCCGGACCACTGTATGTTACTCGCTGTCCACTGCATCTTACTATGCTGGCTCCGCCCTGTTCCACCCTCACACTCGCAATGGCTTAGGGCAGTCACCTGGGCATCTGACACGGAAGAGGTCTGGGCTAATCAACAGCCGACGCATTCCAGGCCCAGGAACATATGGCTGAGATTCTGCTCTTATATGGCCTCCATAGCTACAGACTCTGATGGTGCATTTCTTACTTCATCTTCTCTGTCATACGGTTCTCACCCAGTCGGTCACGCACATTCATTCCATTGATACACAGAACCTCTGTAAATCTCAACCTTCTTTATTCCAGATCATATCTTAACTGCCTTTCCCTTTTGCTTGCCCCTCCCCTTCCGCCCTCCTCCCGCCTTGGTGTGTGTGTTTTTTCTTAAAGGGGCTGTGTTCCTTTCTTTCATGTACAACACCTCCCCCACACTTAACATGAGAGGTAGAGTCACATTTGCTCGATGAGTCGTGTTGGTCTCCTCACTGTTCTGTGGGGTCTGCCAGGGGACTCTCTGCTCTCGCCAATTGCTTCTGTCGGAGGGTCTGCGGCGACCTCATCCTCTGTCTCTTCAGCAGGCGCTTCTGGTGCTTCTGAGTCGTCAAGATATAGGGCCTCATTACAAATCAGGCGGTCTGGAAATAACGGTGGCGGTAAACCCGCCGCCACTGTTGTTTCCGGACCGCCTGATCCCGACTCCTGAAGGCGGGAGGTGATGTTCCCGCCAGGTTTGATCTGGCGGGTTTAACACCGCCCGCCTGCAGGCGGACGAGGAAACACCGGCAGCATTACGAGATGCTGCCAGTGTTTCCATGATCCCCATTCCCATTGAGTCCTATAGGACTCAATGGGAATGGGGATTGACACCATTCCGCCTCCGTGATTCCCGGAAAACCGGGGTTGTAATGCCCCAGTAATTCCGGGAATCACAGAGGCGGAATGGTAATATGAGTCCGGCGGTAACCAGGCGGTTTTACCACCGCAGTTACCGCCAGACTCATAATGAGGCCCATAGTCTTTTGAAGAACGAAGCATTCCTGGTGATATCTCCTGGCTCTCCAGTTGCGGTTATCATGGGTCCTTTTATGGCCGTAATGATTCGAGGTTCTGGGCTGTAGCGGGTGTCTGTTTTCTTTCTCTGCATCTGTCGTACTAGAACGGTTTGCCCTACTTCTAGCTGGGGTTCTTGTGCTTTTCTTCTTTTGTCAGCCCATTCTTTGGCTTTCTTTTTCTTTTCGGCATCTCGTCTCCTGAAGGCTGCGTCCTCTTCTGGCGTATAGTCTTCCCACCACTGGGGGATGCGTGTTCTGGGTCGGTACTTCACCATCAGTTCAGCAGGGGGTTTTCCCGTCGCATCACGCTGAGTGTTCCTGTAGCTTCTGAGCATGCTGCAGATGGCTTGTGCTTGTGGTACTTGTTCAGCTAGGGCTTTCTGCCGAGTTAGTTTAATGGTGTCCATGAACCGCTCTACCATTCCGTTGACCTGGTGCCACAGTGGCATGACCTTCTGGTGTAGGAAGCCAAGATGGTCTGCAAGTTTAGCAAATTCGCACCCTTGCGATCCGTTGTCTGTCTTGACAATGTTGGGGATGCCCCATTCACTGAATAGTTCATCTATGATGGGTGCGGTGTCTGAAAATGACGCTGATGGTGTTTGCTTGATGAAAGGGAACCTTGAATATTCATTGATAAGCACAAGCAAGTAACCTCCTTCTTCTAGAGGTCCGTAGAAGTCAATTGCAACTTTTTGCCAGGGACTTTCTAGGAGTGTTGTTGGTTGTAAGGAGTTCGGGGGTGATCCTTTTGCTGCTAATTGGCAGGGTCTACAGTGTGCCAGCATGTCTTCCACTACAGTGTCCATGTAGGGGAACCAGATGTGACTTCTTTTTCGTGTTGTCGATTCCTCTGTGGCCCTCATGGGCTAGTGTTACTAGTGTCTTTCAAAGGCCCATACTGATGCGAGGCTTTCCCGCTCGGCTTGGGAGTAGGCTCTCTCAGTGTGGGAGAGGGCGCGGCTGGCGTAGGCCACTACTGCATGCCTCATATTGTCGTTGGTGTCTGTTTGAGCCTGTATGGCTCAGAGGCCGACAGGGCTAGCATCCACTGTGATGATGGTGTGCCACTCTGGGTGGAAGTATGCTAGCTGGCGGTGATTGGCGAGGTTCTCCTTTATGGTTGTGAATGCAGTTTGGCAGTGCTGGTCCCAGGGGAACGGTTAGGCCTTTTTTAGGAGGATTCGGAGAGTATCAGTGGTCATGGCATAGTTTGGGAGTTATCGCGCACAATATCCCACCATTCCTAGAAAGGAGCGCAGCTCTGCAATTATCGTAGGGGCCTGGAGATCGGTTATCGCCTTTATCTTGTCTGGGTCGGCTTTTATGCCCTTGTCTGAGAATATGTAGCCAAAGAATCTGAGGCTAGTCTTATTGATTTCGCATTTGGGTTCATTCAGGGTTAGGCCTGCTTCTTGGAGGATCTCGCAGACAACTGCAAGGGCTCTATCGTGTTGTTCCTGGTTTCTCCCCAAGATCAAAATGTCATCGCTGTAGTTTAGCGCGTTTACTTCGGATGATATCAGACGTCTTATTGTCTCTTGAAAGATCTCTGCGGCCGATGATATGCCGAAGTTGAGTCGTTTATATCGGAAAAGTCTGTCGTGTGTCGCTAAGGTGGTGATGGCTCTCGAGGCTAGGACTAGCACAAGCTGGTGATAGCCCTGATTGAGGTCTAGTTTTGAAAAATGTTTCGCTTGGTTCAACCTGATGAGCATGTCTTCTAGGCTTGGTGCCTCTCCCTTTGAATGGCAGTGTTGGGGATGCGCATGTCAATGCAAATGCGTAGGCGTCCATTGTCCTTGGGCACTATTACAATGGGGGATACCCATGGTGTCGGTCCTTCTGCTCGTTCGATGATGTCATTGAGGAGAAGGAGTTGGATCTCTTTTGATACTTGTGCCTGAAGGTGAAAACCCACTTTGCGGGGATGTTGTGGTACCGGTGTAACGTTAGGGTTAATGTGTAGTTTGACAACAGAGTCTTTGAGCATGCCCACTCTTTCGAACAGTTTGGGCAATCGAGTCTTCAGATCCTCCTTCGTGAGGGGGCGGCATGTTATTGACATGATGGTCCCACGGTCGGCTGGGTGTCCCTTTATTACCTCAGATTGGTCGTATTGTAGGTCAATAAGTGACAGTGCTCTGGCCGTTCGGTAGCTGAGGAGGCAGCGGCCCACGGAGGGACTCTTTATGACGTGGATTGTGGAAGTTACTGTGAGGTTGCGATGCGTGAGGTCACATTGAAACTGTCCTTTAGATGTCATAGGCAGGGCCGCTCCCCACTGGAAATGTGTGTCTTGGATTTTCGCAAAGGGTAAAGGGCGGCAATGTCATGGTACAACTATTCATTCATGACATTTACCGTTGCTCCGGTGTCAAAGACAAATTGGTTTTTGGCGTCCCCCATCTGTATGGTTACTCTGGGAGCTGGTGTGTCCTCGCAGTCGGCGCTGAGGAGTCGGACATATTCTCTGTCGTATCCATCTTGTAGGTATTGGAGTGGTTCAATCTCCTCTTGCTGATATCTCGGCGGAGAGTTAGCGTATAGATCTGTGCCCATAGGGAAAGGAAAGAATTGGTTGTCTTGCTCGTGAGACGGCAGGGTTTCTCTCACATATGTCCTCTCTTGTGTTGGCACTTGCACTGGGTCACGTTGGCAGATGTCATACAGCTCATGGTCTCTTCTGTCTGGTTCAATCTGTAGTCATTCTAGTGCCCTCACGGTGTTTGGGCATTGATATGTGCTTTTGGGGGGTGTTACCCCTCTTTCGATGGGACGTTGGTTATGTTGTTCTCTGTGTATGTCAGCTGCATTATTGGTGGGCTGGTGACAGGTTGAGTTCACCTCAGGGAGGTGCTCTTTGCACATTGCTTGAAAATGATTTTCCATGCCGCTTCGTATGCATCGTTGACCAATGGCGGGGCACGGTCCTCGGTGGGGGTAATCGAACCTGTAGCGCTAACACTGTCGGTCACTCAGCATTCGTTGTGAGGAGTATCCGGAAGTGGATCTGGCTTGTGAGTTTGGGTATCTGGCATAGGGACTTACGGCTGCGATGATGTCTCCTTTTTTGGGGTTTTCAATGGCCGCGGCTTGGATGTCAATTCTTTCATATACTCTGGCTAGGTTTAATACTTCTTTGAGTGAGAGAGGTTTTTTCAAAAGGTGTTTCCCGAACATTGAGGAGATGCATCCCTCTATTATGCGCAATCTGATAGCTTTGTCGTCGTTAAAGTTGGCAAAGTCACATTTGGTGATCTTCCTTTGAAGGCGGATGACGAATTCTCCTATCGATTCGTGTGGGAGTTGGGCGCATGGATTGAACGTGTAACGCTCATAGTCACGATTGGGGGTTATGACGAGTTTCTCGTTGATGGCTTCTAGTAGTTTCTGGAAGGTGGTGCGGTTTTGTGGAGGAATGGCGAGTATGATGTTCTTTATTTCTCTGCCTGCGACGTTGGTGAAGATGCTTATTATGTTAGGGGGTTCTTGTGTGCCGTGGCACCCACAAAGTCCTCAAATTATTCGACCCATTCTTCCCACCGCTGTCCCTGGTCATGGTGCGGGTTGAGTGTGAATGGCATGGGCCTTCTCATTAGGCTGGCATGTGAGGAGGGACCTCCTGGTAAGGGTGGTGGGCGTTGGTGTCGACTGCATCTGGTGCAGACATGGTGGCGCTGTTGAGTGGAACAGTTTCTCCTTGTGGAGAGTAGGTTTTTCTGCAGTTTCTGAGGGCAATGAGGCGGTGTCGTGAGGTTTGTCGCTGAAAACTCCCTGTTCCTGCACTGGGTGTCTGGCGTTGGGGCTCAGGCACTGAGGCGTGCGATGCACTGTTCCTGAGCGTGTGTATGCTCCTTGGCTGGCCAAAGTCATATGTGGTATCGATCAGCCTTTTTTCAATCCTTTTGTATTAGCAAAATGTCACTAGATGGGAGACACAGGGTCCAGTAATTGGGGCTGGGAGGCCCGTGGTGCTGCGCGGGTTAATCCTGTTTCATTAGACCTTTTATATGCTTTTTTTTTTTTGGAATGTCACAAACTGGGAGATACGGGGTCTTATTTTGTGCCTCTGTGTTTGCTCTTTTAATGTTGTCACGCAAAAGGGAGACACGGGGTACTAGGTCCTTGTCCCCGGCTATTATCCACTTTCCCCTGTCTTTGTCGGGACTTCTTACTTGGAGGCGTAAGCGTCCGCGGTGGTTTCTCCTTTCGTTCTTCTCCCCTCGCGCTCGTCTCGCTGTGAAGGAGGCCGTTCCGTCTTCCTTCAGGCGGCGACCTCAGGCTCCTGTTGTTGCAGCGCTGTCGCTGCAGTGTCCACGTCACTCGTCGAGCACACGGGCCCTTCGGCTGGTGCTGGATGTCTCCGTCGCTGGGCACACGGGCCCCGCTGGCAGGGCAGTAGGGCGCGCGGTCCTGCGCTTTGTTGGCGGGCGCACAGGTCCACAGGCGTCACTGGGCACACGGGCCCGCAAAATATTGGGCACACAGGCCCACTTCGTTGGCCAGGCACACAGGCCCACACGTAACACTGGGCACACTGACCCACTTACTCTGCTGGGCGCACGGGCCCACCTGGTCTGCTGGGCAAGTAAACCCACGAACACTACTGGGCACACAAACTCAAGCCCACGAACACTGCCAGGCACACTGACCCACGTAGTTTTAAATTGTCGGGCTCACGGGCCCTCCGATGCTGCCGAGGAGCGAAGGCTTGTATCGGCTTCGTCGCCAGTTGTCATACGGTTCTCACCCAGTCGGTCACGCAACACAGAGCCTCTGTAAATCTCAACCTTCTTTATTCCAGATCATATCTTAACTGCCTTTCCCTTTCGCTTGCCCCACCCCTTCCGCCCTCCTCCCGCACTGGTGTGTGTGTTTTCTTAAAGGTAAAGGGGCTGTGTTCCTTTCTTTCACGTACAACATTCTCCCACCTCCACCATGGCCTGAACTTTTGATTACCCAAATTGCTCCTGTGTAGTTGCGCCCCTCTGCTCATATCCGCAAAGCCATGTACAATGTTGAAATTGGACTGTATGCACTGCAATTGTCATGTCTGCCCCTGTTGGGCTTCTGCCTCTTCCTCTTCTGTTTTGTCAAGCTAAATAAATAAAGTTTAATAAAATAAAAAGGGCCTATGCTAGGAAACCTATTGCCAAACCTTACAACTAATCCAAAAAGGGTTTGGGATAGTTCTCAAGAAAAGAAAGAAGTGCAATGTGTCAGTGGGAGCCCCGTTCACCCAGCCAGAGCCCACTCTGGTAGTGACGGATTCCTCCCTCTCTGGCTGGGGGAGCTACCCTAGATGGCCATTTGATTCATGGTGCATGGTCCAGAACGGAGGCCCTACTGCATATCAATCTGCTGGATCTAAAAGCGGTAGGCCTGGCTTTTCTACTGGTCATCAGGGGCAACGCGGTTCTGGTCAGGACCGACAATTCCACGACAATGTTCTACTTGAACAAGCAGGGAGTCGCCCCCTCTCCCCTCCAGTGCATGGAGGCAGTGTCAATCTGGGAGGGGCCCAGTTGGAGGGGACATGGATCTCTACGGTCCATCTCCCGGGGGACAACAATGCGGAAGCCGAACATCTCCGCCGCCTGGGGCTAAACACCTACGAATGGGAATTGCACATCAACTGTTTGTTGCCCCTATTCCAGAAACGGAGGTTCCCAGATCTGGATTTATTTGCATCTCCACTGAATTCCAAGTGCCCCGTCTTCGTTTCATGTGCGTGGGTGGGGTCAGGGGTCTCTGGGAGACATGTTCCAACTCTGCTGGCAGTTGCTATCCTTTTCCTCCTCCTCCATTGCTCAAGCGGATCCTCTGCACATTTTGAGCCTCGGTAGACTGCAGCCACCTCCTAATCGTCCCCCCACAACCCCAATGGCTGTCGAGGGCTTGGTTCTCCGACCTGCTGCAGTTGCGCTCCCAGGGGCCTGTCCATTTCCCACACGCCTGCAGGGGCTTCCTGACGCGGCAGGGCGTTGGGAGCACCCGGACCCAGCCAGCTGGCCCACTTGGCCTGGGCTCCTGATCAGCGGAGACTGTGCCACTCCTAGTTTTCGTACGAAAACTGGGAAATCATCCAGGAGGCCCTCCACGTGTTCTCAATACAAGAGTAAGTGGACCAGGTTCTGCCACTGAGCTCACGACAAGGGGCTGGACCCCCCTCACCTGCACCCTGGACGACATACTAGCCTTTTCTGCACATCTGGCTCGCTATGGAGACCAGGTTGATACCTGTCACACCTATTTGGTGGCCATTGGGGCCTACAAGAACTCCCCAGAGCGCATTATTTGGCGGCCACCCCTGTGCTTAAGGCACACCTCAAGGGGTTGTCCACACGGTTTCCTCCGGTTCATGGGCCACACCCGGTCTGGGACCTCAGTGTGGTTCTGACTGCTTTACAGCGTAAAACTTTCAAGCCAATGGCCTTGGTCAACATCAGGCTGGTAATGCTCAAGGCAATACTGTTGGTAGCGCTCACTTCTGCATGCAGAGTTGCCGAGCTGCAGGATCTGTCGTGCGAGCCCTTCACCACCTTCCATCCTACCATTGGATGGTCCAGGCCATTTCTGAGGCATATGTAACCATGGGTAAGACTGTTTCTCCGGGAGTTAATGCCCACGCGGTCGGGAGGGCAAGGCTATGGTGGGCGCCTTTCAGAGACATGCTTCCTCGAAAGTCATTAGCAAGGCGGCTACTTGAGCCACTTTGTCTGCTTTCTGTAAGCACTATTCCCTGGATACCAGTTCCAGGTGGGATGCAGCGTTCGGTCAGGCGGTTCTGGAGAACATTCTTGCTTCTTCCTAATCTTGAGGCAGGTTGTCACAGCACCTCCCGGTTGTCTTGATCGGTGGAATCACCCACAAGGATGGAGGAAAGGGGACAGGACATATGAGTAATTCAAGTTACTCTCCTTAGTGGCTGGGTGTCAGGTTTCTTGGTCTTGAGCAAAGGTAGGACGTACACCTGCCTCCCCGTTGGGTCTTGGTGCCTGGATTGTACACAATCTCAGGCCTCCGTGATCCGCCGGGGAAAGAGGGGTAGGGTCTGCTGGATTGGATAGGTAGGGGTGATTATGGAAACCGGATAGAGGATCAGGAAGAGGTAATGGATGGGTAAGGGGATTCAGGGAAAAGGTTTGGCTTGTTGCCCCCGTACTGGGGTTCCTGAGATCGCTGATGCTCCGCCCACACACTCCTGCACACTATGCCCGCAAAGCCCTGCCTAGTCTGGCCTTCTCCGGCCCTAGTAATTCTGCTTTGATACCTGGCACATTGTGTTATAGGATTCTCTGGTGCGTTACTGGCACGCACTCACATTACATGCAAGTGCTGATTGTGTGAACTCACAACCGGCACACCTTAAACAGGTTCACTAGTACATTGCAATCATATACCCACTGGTTACATGCAATGCGTTGGTTGCTGGAACTCACAACCAACACACATTAACTAAAGAAACAAGATGGCACTTAGCTTTGTGTCGTGCAGCGGGGTACATCTGCCATGAGCTGCAGTCCCAATGTTCAAGCCGTATTGATCTGGTGGAGTGCCGCTACAAAGAAATCAAAAGCACGTGTGAGCTTGTGTTGCGGAACAGTATAACAGAACACTTGACAAGCTACCAAAACTGCCCACTGGCGGTCTACAGCATGCAAATGCAGTGGATTTGTGGTACCGGCTCTCCGACACTCATTCTACTGTGCATCAGAAGTTGCTATCAGCTGTGAGCACCTCTGTACTCCACACACTTCGCAATGCCTTTAAAGAGTTACATTGCCCAAACACTGCTTGCGTCCTATTCAGTTACTCCCCGAAAACAATGCTCCTCCCGAGAGCGCTGCCTTTCCCGAACGCTGCTTGCATTCTATCCAAATAAACACACAAGAATTAACCAATAGTCAGATTTTATTAGATAAAAGCACTTATCTGTTGCTGAATGCAGGGCCTGTAGTATTCGCAGGCGAGGAATGGCCCCGCGGTTAGCAGCCTGCATGAGCCCTCCGAACACATGTCCTCTCTCTCTCGTGTTCTCCAGCACAAGCGGGGATCTTCGATTGGTTGGGCGTTGTCCTAGAGGATCCCAGAGGCTTGTGGTCATGCAAGCCTTCTGGGAAATGTACTGGTCCTTTTAATGCCCCAGAGCACATCAGTCCACATTCTTAGTCCACATCAAGCCCTTTTCCTGCACATATAACAAAGCAGTGTCTTGAAATAAAGGTGTTTCGGTCTTTTAGACCTTTTTCTATGGCCACACTGCTGCATAACCCTGATATTATCTGCTTGGCGCTTCCCACTCATGCTTGCCATCTGTGAGTCCCTGACACTTGGGTACTCATAGTCCTTGTCATTGCCGATCCATGCTTCAATGAACTAGGGCATAAATGAGGAATGCAACCAAGGCACATCGCCCGTATCACAGGAGGAGCTTAGTTTGTCTTTTCTTTCCTTGGTGGGGGGCACTTGTCAAGTTATTTTACTGGGTCTTCTTAAAGCATGGCATTTTACATTTGCATGACCTCTTTGCACTATGGGTACTGCAATTAAAAAGGTTGGGTTTTGGGTGAATTATCGAGCGTATAAGAGGTTGCTGTTGGATCCGCTGCTCGAAGCAGGCCAGGTTTTGTCATTGCCTTTGTGCTAGTGTGTGTGGTATTTGCGTATAGTATGTGTTTGGTTTTTGCTGGTTGTTGATGTTGAGCAGGCTGTAATACGTTGTCTGCAGGCATTCTGAGTGGCAAGAGTTGTGGGTTGTAATGAGTGCTTAATTTGTGTGAGACAAGTGGGAGGGTGCTATTGTAGAGTTGGTAGGGCGTTCGTTAGGTTGGAGAGTTTATACTTTGCAAATGGGCATTAACATAAGATTGCATTCGGATGCACCTGTCAGCACGGTAATGCTTTAGTTGCCATGTGCACGGCAGCAATGTTGTGGATGGTTGGCTAATTCAGTTGCTGGCATATGGTGCATCTCCATCGGGCCACATTGTTTCATCACCCCATAAAAAGCTAAGTGGTCCTGAGGTTGAAATATCTGTGAGCTGTCGATGCTCAGGAGGGAGGCTGCATGAATTGGAAGTTGCGGTCTTGAATTTGCACCCTGTCATAAGGTGACATCGCCTAACATTGCATGATCATTCATAATAAGGTACACTAAGGCCAAACAAGACACAAAATGACATCTCCTGCACACTCACTTGCTCCGCAGACCAGATAGCTCCAATTGTTACACTCGGTTTTCTACTCTCGCTAATCTTTTTCTTTCTCGTTCACTCTCATATATAGATCCATTGTGCATAGACAGGCAGTGTGCTGGAGCAATGTCGCTGCTGTAATGTACATGGACACAAGAGGCAGTGTTCTGTAGAGACTCCAAGCAATGTGCAAAAGACTTAGCACTGCTTACCAAACACACAGCGACCCTGCAAAATGCACAGAAGAAACATCACTGCTGTAGGACGCTGCAAAGACATATGTAAGGTGTATCAGACCTTATTTGCAATGGAAAGTAACTGCATGTACCCACATCCATCTATAGTAAGCACCTGTGAGGAAAAGGAGAACTGGTCATACACTTCACCACGCAAAAAGCGCCTGTTGGGAAATCCGGGGAGTGAATGGAAAAACACCCAACAATACTGGGGCTTCTTGCTTTGAAAGAAGTGACTCCAATGGGAGCGAGATAATGGGGACAGCTCCCAGAATCCCTACTGCCTGTAAAGAAAACCCAATGTCCTTAGTACATGGACAAGTTAAACAGTCATGTTCTCTAGCGCTGAAATAATGTCAATGCACACAAATGGATTTATCACCCTTGGGACAAGGTGCCTTTTTAATGATATATTTAAATATTAAATACATAAATTGAATAAACATATATAATTAACCTTCTGAAAAATGGTTGGATCAAAGTACATATCACATATCAAGACCAGGCGTAAACACGCCCTCTGTTGAAATCCAAACAATATAACTCTGGATCAGTGTAAAAGGTTCTCTGTATACAAATATTAAATAATTAAATATAACAGCACCTATTGACAATGCGGCTGAAACAATGGATGCAAAAATAGAATAAATCACCTTTTTATGTAATACATAGTTGGACATCACTATAAGGCATGGTACCGCCTCTGAAACATATAAAGTACCAGATCATGGCATAAGACATCACATTTCATCAAATAATAGTACAGTATTGGCTCTGAGGCACACCTATGCTGGTATATAGAATACAATGTCCCCATTTTATATAAGCCTATACTTAATCCTGAGAGGGGGCTGGGGGGAGGAATGGGAAAACACTTCAGCAGCAGCAATCCCGTGGAAATGATCAATGACTCACTGGTACCTGCAGTATACCACAAACAAACCATTGTCACAAGCTAGCAGCACCAGGCAAAGAAACATGCAGACATGAAACAGGAGGAAAGGAAAACAAACACGAGCAGTAGACAAATGCAATAGGCTCTCCCAGGCCCCACTTGACTCCATAAGGAAAGCCTGAGTCAACATATGCATAGAAAGTATGAAATCCCCACAGATTGTGTTGCAGATGGTGATTCTGTGCACATGTTGAAGCAGTGCTTTCCTTCATCCCTTAGTGTGGTAGCTGCACTAACATTCTCCAGAATCCCTAAATGTGAACAGAGAGCAGCCCAATGTTTACTGAGGGCTGAGACCCCTTTTCACTTAGCTGCATTGTGTTGCTCCAAACTGTTTGCCATACTGGAGAGATAAAGCGCTAATGTGGGTTCAATCACAGGGTGAAAGGTAGCCGTTTACAGCCTTCCCATTGATATACAGGATCTTTTCATAAACATCTTTTTCCTAATTCTAGGCGTAAGATGCTGATCAGGTAGGTGCCCCCTGACCCCGCCATCTTGTGGCCTCCAAAATCGTTTTTGCATCTGTGCTTAAAAGCATGGTGAGCGCATTTGGAGCGTGGTCCCTCTCCCCTTCCCATCCCGCTTCCTGAACCTCCTGCTTCCTGAACCTTCCTCTACCCGCCTCCCTCAACGCCCCCACCCTGTTTGGCACACCACGCCCTCATCAAGCACACCGCAGAGCAGCCCCCTGCCCGTGCAGCCCATTCGGCTAAGGGCCCCAAGGCCAAGGGCGGCTCCTATAATGGCGGTTCCAAGACATGTCTGCAGGTGTCAGCAGGGGAAGCCAATGAAGCCAGCATTCAACAGACACCAACTAAAACTGTATTTGTGGCTTGGGTAGGGTGTAGAGCAATTACTCTACTCCAGAAAGCTCCCGCCACTCTACCTTACCTCTCCATAAAGTACACCGCCATAGGCTTACACCATGCACATTTAGAGAGATGTATGACCTCCGACCTAAATCTACGCATGACTGGACTGTAAATGTTGTTTTGCATTACTTACAAACATAATTCCCAATGTTAGCATATACCACACTTAGATGGAATTCTTAACCTCAGCCTGCATCACATAGAGATAAAAAAAAGTGAATGTTAGCACGTGCCACACCTAGATGGAACTTGAATGTTACCATGTGCCACACTTAAAATGGAGAACATCATCCTGCCCTACATTGAGATAACTATTGGGAAGATTAGCAAGTGCCACGCTTGGATGGAATATGTAGATTAGCAAGTACTACACTTAGACAGAACTGTGAATGTTAGCATTTTAAATGTCATATAACCTATTAACCAATATAACTCAAACTCTCTGCGTACATATCTTTCTAAAAAAAACTCACACAACGACACCACACTGCATCACATAAGCCGCACCTACAGCACATGCGGACTGACTGAAACTCGCACCAAAGCTCAGCATCCGGTGTGTACCGAGTTGAAGCTGCCAACAGTACACCACTCCTCTCACTATCCTACTCCCTCTTCACCTTACTAACCCATCCCACCTTCTCGTTTGCAGATCTGTCAGAGCGCCTGGGGACCAATTCCGTTGGTGACGGTGTGCTATATAAGTACCTTTAACATAACATAACAAAGTTCGTATCACATAGTAGTGCCCTTTTGATGTCACTGGGGGTCTTAAATGGCTATGATGTTAGTATAAGTGTAAATGACATAGTTTCACTTCTAAAAGCCATCGGTTTATTATTTTATGTGAGTCTGCCAGCCCCACTCTGAGGAAACAGTTATGTAGCATGGCTCATGAACAGAGCCTATAATTATGTGCACGGGGAGAGGAAAGTTAAACATCACCTTGCTTACCCTCACCTGGGAAGTAGAACCCTCAACGTGACAGCATAGCAAGGAACAGCTAACCAACACTATACGAAATGGACTAAGCTGTCTTTCACCACACCATTTTGTCCATGAGCAAAATTGTAAAGCCAGTAACAACAGCTAAGTACCATATGAATGTGTGGCCTGCATGTTTTCATCGATTTTCCTGGTGAGGCTCCACAGCAAAGAAAATGCCACTACAAACCAATCCTTGATGAGTTGCATTATCTTGTTTTGTGCTGAGTAACCCGAAACGCACAACATGCGCTTAACAGCTCCCCCACCCCAGTTCATTTTAGCCAAACAAACGTTTGTGCTCTTGACAGAGTTCAACACCATAGGCTGCAGGTATTAGCAGCCTTGAGCCTGTTTCGCAATGAATACGCTTTATTGCATAAGTTATGCGGTCCTCAGACACTTTACTTTTCTTTTGCACAAACAGGTGTCGATGCCAAACCAGAACGGGACTCGAGTTTAGAAGCACCCGAATGCTCTGGATAACCACTCCCCCACCCTCAGGTGCTCCTTTTCCTACCAGTCAGCTGAGAAGGGGAAAAGGGAGGGGAACAAACGGCTTCTATAACGGCGTCGCCTCTTCAGAGTGTAAACATAGGCGGTGAACCAGCATCCTCCGGCTATCTGCCAGTTCGCATCCCCTCGGCTTTGCATCCCTCTCACTCTGCATCTCCCTGGGAGGGAGGGAGATGTCTTCACAGGTCGGTGTAACGTCGGAAAATGCGGTATCGTGGGCGAAATTATGTCAAATTGCCAGTCGGAAAATGCTTTCTTTCCAGTCCGTTACTGCGCATGCGCACCAACACAACGCATGCGCAGTAAGCACCCTAAGCATTTTTTCGATGCTAAGCAGGTTTCGACGTTACACCGGCTCATTAGGTGAATTCTGAAAATAGTCAACGAGCAAGACATTGTGCGCCAGCTGTCGTGTTCTGGCGTCTGCAAGTGCCGAGACATTGCTGATATTATTGAAACAATATACGGCGGTGTAAGGTGCTGGCAGAGCCCGCCGCTGACTCCAGAGTTGGGAGAGGGAAAGCACACATGAACGCAAGGCTTCTCTGGCCTGTGGGGGGAGGAGCAAGTGTCCTTGTTGCTGTGAGCGGATACTGCACAGTGTTGCCAGGTCCGCTTATTATAAGCGACTTTGGGCTTGTTTTTGCCCAAAGTCGCTTATAATATTTGGAGGTCGCTTGTCGCGGTTTTCGTCCGCTTGTTGGACCGTCTGTGCGCGTGTAATTGGGCTTGTTTATATTGCTGTTAAGCCCATTACACGCCGTACAGAGCGTCCTGCACTGGGCTGTTGGCAGCACTTGATGGTGATGGTGATTGCTGCTTTGTCTTGCTCTCGGGTGCGCCCTGTATTTTGAATATGCTTAAGTGTTTGGCACTGATGGGATCGTTACTTGCCCACCAGGTGTCCCATCAATGCCAAATGCCTAAACATATGCAAAAAAAGCGCATTTTAAAAGTTTTGTCATGCAGGCAGACACACTGACATGTAAAGATGTAAAGAAGGGGATTGGTTTAGTTTAGCAAGTGTCACTCTATAGCAATATTATCCTGGTGATATCCCCAGTGCTGACGCATTATCTACTAACATCCTTTATTTATTTATTTTTTAAAAACTTTTTTTTTGCAAGACTGGGTTAGAGGATTATTCGAATCTATATACAACATTTTCTCAGAAAGATGTATTCAGGAAGGCCATGTTTCTTTTCAGCTTCCAATTGGCCATGTTACAATATTATATAGCGCCTTGGATTAAGGCGCTATATAAAACAATAAATACAAATATTTCAGGGCCGTATTATTTTGCAATCTGGGACTTCTAGTCACCATGCAATAAAATATTGTTCTAACACACTATGTCAGTGTTCTGTCTATGTATGTTTTTCTTGTTGTGTTATGTTTCTTACTTTTGAGACCTTTCTTCTTCTTCTTCTTCTTAATTAACGAACGCGTGGGCGGACCCACGCAGGCGCTTCCCCATCCTAAAGGATGATGTGCACCACCTACACCAATCAACACACAGGCCACACTTCCACACAAACCACCCGCAACCCCACCGCAAACAACCACACCCCACCAATCCAACACCAGCCACCCGCAATCCCACCGCAAACAACCACACCCCACCAATCCACACCAACAGACACTACACCCCAAACTCACACCACCCAGGGAGCCCGGAGACCGGCGCGCAGACCCGCGAGACCCCAGCCCGTACGCCCACACATGCGCTTCAGGCGAGGCACCGCGCGCTGCCGCCAACCCACCGCGACTAACCCAAGCGACACCCACACACGAACCTCCAGCCACAAACAACTACTACCCCAAAACAACACCTGCCACCTGCAACCCCACCGCAAACTACCACACCCCACCAATCCAACACCAGCCACCCGCAAACCCACCGCAAACAACCACACCCCACCAATCCACACCAACAGACACTACACCCCAAACTCACACCACCCAGGGAGCCCGGAGACCGGCGCGCAGACCCGCGAGACCCCAGCCCGTACGCCTACACATGCGCTTCAGGCGAGGCACCGCGCGCTGCCGCCAACCCACCACGACCAACCCAAGCGACACCCACACACGAACCTCCAGCCACAAACAACTACTACCCCAAAACAACACCTGCCACCTGCAACCCCACCGCAAACTACCACACCCCACCAATCCAACACCAGCCACCCGCAATCCCACCGCAAACAACCACACCCCACCAATCCACACCAACAGACACTACACCCCAAACACACACCACCCAGGGAGCCCGGAGACCGGCACGCAGACCCGCGAGACCCCAGCCCGTACGCCTACACACGCGCTTCAGGCGAGGCTCCGCGCGCTGCTGCCAACCCACCGCGACTAACCCAAGCGACACCCACACTACCACACGCACCACCAGCCACCCTACCACAAACCACACCCAGCCAATCCACACCAACAGCCACCCCACCACAAACAAACACCCCCCACCAACTCACTCCCCGACCCCAGCTCCGCTACACCCACCACTACTAATCGCATCCGCCACCCGCGCAACACCCCTCAACAGCCTGACCACCGACCCGAAACACGCCGACCGCACTCCAACGTTCAAACCCCAAACCCCCGGGGGCCCGCACTCCGTCTGCCGCCTCCGAAACTCAAGGCCTCGAAGCGCCACGAACTGCGTGCGCCCCGCCCTCCGCCCTCCACCCTGGCAACACCTTTGAGACCTTTCCACAACTTTTTAGGTGTACGCTTGTTTTTTCCGCTTATTTGGATGGGAGTCAGCTTGTTTTGGGCTTGTTTTTGAAGGGCATTCAGCTTATTTTTTCCTTCCGACCTGGCAACACTGATACTGCAGGACCTGCATCGCATGGGTGCTGAGACCGCTCAACAAGATACTATCCGGCGTGACTGAGAGGAAGATCAGACTCGGTGCTGGGCCGTGTCTTGCCCCGATCACTGCTACTGGAAGGGTAAGGGCCAGTACAATCCTCGGGACCCATTAACTGGTGGGTGTCGCCATAAGGTAACAGCACTTTGCGTTGACACCAACCCAGCTACGACGGTGTTACAGAGGGCGAGACCCGGCCTGACATCCATAAAGCATTTTTAACAACCTAATGGCCTGGACGGTGATGAGAGGGGGAGTTCGGAGCAGTGTATATTACCTACAGCAAATACGTGACATTGCCTAATGCGGCCCTAAATGCGGTGACAATGGAGCCTTGCCAGTCCCTCATCCGTGACTCTCCCCCCGGGGCTGCTGGCCTCTGGATCGGGCGACAGCGAAGTGGAGAATCGCATGGTGATGTACCTGGGCAGAAATACTGAAAGGGAAAACAAACACACGACTCAGGGCTCACAATACTGTGGGAGACATACGTTAGAAATGCTACGTGATGTGGTACGTTCCATTTAGATTGACGGCAATCAGATTGCCCAGTGTATCCTTTATTCACAGCATATACAAGACAAATTAGTCTGTGATAGTGGGAGAACAGTGAACCTTACGACACCACACTTAGCCATCACAATGGAACTCTGCAGCTACTGGATGCCGACATTGGGCCTGACGGCATAAAGGGGGAATAACGTGCCCAGAGCTAGCCCTGCGTTCTATAGTCAACAAGAAATGTCTGCAATTTGATACAGTCATCCGTATGAGGGTAAGCAGCCCTAACCTGAAACTACCTTAAAGGGTGCCATGTAATACGGCCCACAAATCAGGCACCATATAATCATCCCTGGGTAGGGGGGCAACATTGCGGCATAGCGCATGTCGGAACATCGATACCACTATCATAAAAGAGGTGTGACGCGCTGAGACTGATTCACAGGGACCCACCATTGGGAACACTACTGCGGGGTAGCCAAGTGTGTTTTGCGGCTGCACTTATGCCCCCGGTGCGCTGGGAAGTCCAACTGAGCTGAGAGAAGGACTGGAAGTGGCCCCGGTGTATAGAAGATGAGCACAACAGTAACTCTGTGTGATCAGACCCCGCTGCTTCGATCAGCCCAATGCCTGGAGTGCAGGCGGCAACGCCAAGTAAGATCCAGTGACGCAAAAACTGCTATGGCAGGAGGCATTTTTTTCCAGGTCAGAATCCTGAGGGCACTCAGGCACTATTAGTGGCATAACTTTACGCACAGCTGAGATAGGTTGGTAGAACCTGCTGGGTGCGCCCCGGCTTAGTGGCAGAACTATACAAACTCATCCTCATGACATATATGTCTTGATTGGTGAGAAACTATATAGCCACATACAAGTAACTGGAAGAGAGACTGTCTATTGATAGGACTCAGACAAGATGATGAAGGGTGTGGGGGGAAAGAAGAAAGGCTCGATGGAGTCTTTGACCAGCTCGCAGACATCACCGGCGGGAACAATGGCACATCCTAAAGGTGAAGTACCAACGACATCGGCGGATACTGCCAGGGAAGATCACCTATTGACAACAATCCAAGCTGCATTCCTGTCAATCAATGTCAAACTGGACGACATAGTTGCAACAATATGGTTGCTCAAGTAAAAACTGGAGAAGAGCGGCCGGATAAATTAGGCGAAGCAAGAATCTGTGCAACGGAGGACAAAGTTGATCAACACGATCGGGACATAACCCTCCTGAAAACTGAATTGACTAAGATTAAAAGGCAAATGTGAAGATTTGGAATCTGAAACTAGACAAAATAACGTGCGCATAGTTAGGGTTCTGGAACCAGCTTGTAAAGGCCAGATGGAAATATTTGTGGAGCAACTCCTCAGATCCCTTTTCTCCACAGCCCCATTCTCCGAACACTTTCTGGTTGAACGTGCGCATCGTACCCTGGCCCCAGTTCCAAGAACTGGAGCTACCCCCACACTATTATTGCAAGGATATTGAACTACAGAGATAGGGACCTGGTTCGAAGGCTCTCAAAGGAGCAAGGAACACTGCGATTCGAGGCAAGCAACTTACATATTTATCCGGATTTTGCAGCAGGAGTACAAGCCCAGAGGAGGACATACAACCCGGTGAAGAGACAATTGAAAATACGAGTGCCCTATGCATTGATATTCCCGGCAAAACCTCAAATTCAGCATGGAGGCAGGGCAGACTTTTTAGAGAATCCAGAGGAGGCTATGAACTATGTAGAGTCTTCTTCCCTATTCCGTCTCCAGATCGAGATGCAGATCAGAACCAAAATCCAGGCTCGAGCATGAGAGGGCTTAAATCTATCCTTGATGTTCTGGGTTGGAACGCTATGATGTAGTTTGGCACCAAAAATGAATGAGTTGATATTGTAACCTGGGCAGTAGCTTGCTGCGGGCAGCCTGAGCTCAGGCAGCAGCTATCGACATGTCTCAGGAAAGTTCCACAAGTTGTTGCGGGATACATCATCTAGTTGGGGCAGATGGTGAGGGTGGGGGGAGGAACAAGGGGATGTATAAACTAGAGCTTGGGGGAGACTCAGAGACGGCCTCTTTCTGTTTCTGTTTGGTGAACTGAGAGGTGCGGCTTGAGTCTGAACAGCCTTGCAGGTCATGCGTATTGCATGTGCGTATTGAGCATAATCAAGGTCCTTTCCTCTAACCTTTCCTGGGCTGCGCATTCTGCGTTCTGCATCCTGTGAGCCCGCGCCAATACCCGTGACCGTTAGCAGGACCGTGCAGGGGGCCCTGGAGCATCGGAGCACGCAACCGCTGGAGGAGGAGCCGCAGAAGCCAGCGGGCTGCCTGACTGCCGAAGCTACATTGAACGGGCGGCAGAGGAAAAAAAAAAGGATCACAACCTGACTGCGGTTACAGGTGGTGCAGGCGCTGTCTAGCGTTGTCCAGTTGCTGGCT
Source organism: Ambystoma mexicanum (assembly GCF_040938575.1). Lineage (NCBI taxonomy): Eukaryota > Metazoa > Chordata > Amphibia > Caudata > Ambystomatidae > Ambystoma > Ambystoma mexicanum. Next base: position 681,721,002 of record NC_090921.1, on the reverse strand, counting down.
TGCTTGCACCATGAGAATACCCTGAGGTTACTCGGATATTGATATAGAGTGATACTGCATCACTTGTTACGAGTGGAGAATAGCAGATCACAAACACACGTGTCGCATGGGAGTGACGGTGGACTGTATGTCTTGGAGCTCCCATGCCACATAGTGTGTTCTCACTGCCCAATTGCTATTTACCTACCCACTCAACTACATACAGGCACACTCCATTGCTGCCTTAAAAGACGGTTGTTTTCCTTCCTTCTGCTCACTGCCTAAAGAACAGGGCAAAGAATTTCACTGCCTAAAGAAGAGGGCAAAGAATCAGATAAAGACCACAGTGCCATTTCATATCCTGTAGTTGCAGTCGGCAGATTGTAGACAAGCCCAAGACAAGCCCTAGTGGCTGTGACTCAGCTTGTTGAAAAAACTACTGAAAGCAATGACAGCTGTAGGCCCAAGTCTGGACGATACCTTGGGAGGGGACACAGACATCAGTCTTGACTTGGAGCCCACTATAAATCATCCAGTAGAGGCTCGAGTTGAAGTAGGGCAAAAAACAGAATCTGCCCGAAACACTTTGGATCCCGAGAGGAACCTTGATCTTGAACAAATGCTTGAAAAAATGCTCCTCCAAATGGGCCAGGCTCCGAAACACTCCAAAACCAGTTAAATGATTCTTGTGTTTATGTTGAACCTGACCCAGAGGTGATTATAACAGAGTCACAGGAGATTATGGACAGTTGCCCCATCACCCACAAGGACATAAGCACCATAGGCCCTACTCAACCTTACAAGGGGACTGCTGACATCATAGAAGAAGACGACAATTTGCTTATGGCTGTCTCATCCTATGATAGCGTTTCATCCACTGATCCACCTAAACCCTTTGTGCCCAAAACTTTTAAGAATTCCAATAGAGGGGTTTTAAAGTGTCAGGTATGGAAACCCAGTGGCTTAAGCTTTGGTTCCCATTTTGGGAACCTATGTTATTTGCAAAGTGAATCCTCCTTGAGAACTCCACTCACCTCGCCATCCACTGTTGATACATTGCTTAAGTAAAAAGGTGGGCATGCCACATTCACGGAAAAGCCAAGAGGTTTTGACCGGAAAAACAAGGCAAACTTCAATTATTCAACATGTAACCACAAATTGCGCAGAGATAAATCTGGGCAACATGGGTTTAGAGCTCTTTTGTGAGAAAGAAGCAGCTCTTTCAACAGATAATTTAAAGGCTCCAACTTCCCTTCTTCGAGCAGGAAAGAGTGAATAACGATGAAGAAGATGTAATCGAGCCCAGTGGGAGGATGAAGAATATACCTACAGCTAAGCACTCAAGGCCCTCAGATTCTCAGCCTTCGTTGGGGGCAAGTTGCCCCAGGAAACATTGCAGGCTTTCTACATCAGTGGAGGCCGACTTTAGGAACAATGAGTCAATATCTGACGAAGACCGATTATTGGACATGATTGCGGCTCACGTGGAGGAAAAGACCTCATCGAGTGCAACCTTAGACGCCAATATGATTGCGGCATTCTCCGTCACCATGAGTCCTTTTATGAAATTGTATGAGAGCATTGCTGACCAATTAAAAGACCAATCCACCTTGATTGCAATGCTCCATACTAAAATTATTTTTGTGGAAGGATTCATTTCGGCCCTAATTGGAAACAAACACAAGCAGGAGAAATACATCACTAACTTTTTGAAGTCTATTTTGGAACCTCTAATTAAAGACAAGGAAAAAAGGAGGCTATCCTTGTCAAGTACTATTCAAAATGGTCCCATTTTCGACGTAGGCTCAAGCACTACCCTGGCAAGTCTTGGGGAAAATGATACGAATTTGGGTGCTACACCAACTCTACTGACTATTGGAACGGATAACATTAATGGCGTTGATATATCCTCTCGGGAAGGAAACAAGACATCTTTAAAACAATCTATCAATGGAATATGCAAGAAAGCATATCCAGACGTCTTTATGCCTCCCCCAGTGGGAATGGAACCTTGTTGGAGTAGAGGATAATCAGGTCCCGGGGACTTTGAAGCAGATTCCCTCCAAGATACAAAATGAAGGGTGTAGTGCCGATGGGAGAAATCCCAAAAAATCAAAGGAGATCGGGTCTGTTACGCTCAATCCCTTGCCACTTGGAACTACTGAGGCTACGGGGCCATCTGCAGTAGCGTCTTCATTGTCCTCGAAAACGTACGACATTTTTACAAATGGTGACATAGGAAACAGCTTCGCCGGAAAGATTGGCTCTGGCTCTGGAAAGAAACCTACTCAGTACAACAAACAAATCAAACATGTGAACTTCGCCGACAAAATTGAGAAAAGTAAACAACTACGTTCACCTGCAGTAATAAAGAGTTTCAAGGACTCGGCTCACAAACAGGCCACTAATCAAGAGTTACAACAAACACACCAACAAATGAAAGTAAATGAAGACTCTTTCACAAGTGTGGACTCTGATGAAGACACACATGAAATCAGAAAGTCCTCCTTTGTCTCAAATAACACAACTAAGCCTAAAAACGCTTCAAATTCAGTGGACTTAGGGGATCTGATTAACCTCTCGGTGTATTCTGCGGATTGGGAAGAGGTCCTTGAGATTGACACCTCCTTGGAAGATCGCTTTAAGGCATTGATACAAATGATGCTTGGGCATCTTCACCCAGCATCCTATTGGAGGCGATTAATTTTTAACGTATCGATGGTGAGTCTTCAAGCATTTCTGACGGCGAGGATTTACAAAAACTGCCTCTGCACACGATTACAAAACCTCGACTTAAAACAAGAGTTGCATCTAGAGTCCACACAAATAGATCCTTCAGAGAGGGCACACCGCCACTGGTGCGAAGGAGATTCATGATGCTTGAACAAAATTGCAGGGTAAAAGACAAGCAATTAAAGGGGTCGAACAAGAACTACAACGTGCATAATAGGCAAAACGAGAACAGCTCTTGGAAGGAGATTACTTCAGCTCCCATTTGCATGGAATTAAGTAGAATACTTTGCATTAAAGATAACCTTGTTCTAAATAGAGCTAACATCTTGAGGCTCTTTCATAGCATCGACACACTGGGCTCAATACAAAGGATCTATCACTAGTAGAGTTTCCGGATGAATCAAATTATGACAAAGTCATATTGTATCTTGCATCCATGGATGTGAAAACTTTACTACTGCAAAATACTGAACCACTGAAAAACATGGGGTTTTCTCTAAAAGCCATATCAACCTCGTACTCAGAAAGAAGAGATGAGGAAAAATTGTATGCCAGATGCCCGTCAAAATTCATCAAACGGTAACAATTCAGGCCCGGGGAGCGGGAAGAAAGGTGATGTTGATGGTAATTGGTCCTTGAGCACAAATAGAATCATATGTGATGAAGGGCTGAGTAACAATAAGGGCAAATTCAGAATAATGATCAATAACCTTAAATCGTCAAATAGTACATCTGGTGCGCCATGTGGGGCCCCTGGGCAATAGGGTTGGGAAAAACTGGGACTGGCTGTCCAGTTCATTGGCCCGAAGATCATAATGCCAGAGCCCAGGAAATAAATATCCCCCGCCCTATGTCCATTTGGGCTGTTGGAACACGCGTGGCTTTAAACATCTATTGGGAGAAGGCAGCATTCGATTTGGAGACTTTGATGTCATTTGTCTCCAGGAGACGTGGCTGCATGTCCAACCAACCATTGAGGGTTTTGTTGTCCTCATCAACCCAGCAACAGAAGGACCAAAGGGTAGAACTACTGACTGCAATTAAGGAAAGTTGCGGACTAAGAGTAGTCTGGACAAAGAACATTTCATCATTAATCCAGGTCAACCTGCTGGCATATCAAACTGGCGAAGAGGATTCCATGAGGCAGATCCTTTTGTGTAATCTGTACTGGAACTGCAACAACCCAGCCTCCAAGAACTTCATGGACCAGTTGTTGGAGGAGGTCGATGCTGCTATGATTGACAGCTTGAACGTGATCTTATGTGGGGATCTAAACAATCACTGCTTCAATAACTGTGGTGCTCTCATAAATCAATATGCAAGTAATTTACAAGAAGTTGAAATGCGAGGACTGCCATTTAGGAAGGAGTTCCAGCTGCGAAACATCTCATTATTAAATGGCATAACACCGGAGGACACTCCACCAAACCCCACTTGGAGGAGAGGGTCTGAATCCAATATTCTAGACTATTTCCTTGCCTCCGATGAATTTAATTCCAGAGTAGTGGCCTTGACGGTCATGGAAAACCCACAGAGCGACCACAACATGCTGAAATTAAGCCTCAAATTGGGTATGATTACAAAGATTTCTCTAGATGGAGATACCCTGGAAGTACAGCGAGGAAAGAATAGAGTGAGATTACGGAGTAAACATGTATCAAGATTATGAAAAGATCTAAGAGACAATGGCAGGCCGGAAGACAGATTATACGCAGTCTTTGGCCATCTATAGTGAAAAATCTGGCCCAGGAAGATCCAAGGGTTTCTGCCAGAAATATAACTTCGACCATGAAGTTGACACAAGAAAAAGGGAACTAAAAAAGACACAAAGAGTGCATAAGAAAAATCCTTGCCTGGTATTGCATGTGGCAGTCATGAAAACCAGGACAGCGTACAATAACTGGTTGAAGCAGCACAGACAATCCCTAATGCAATCAAATGCAGAACATATGCTGGAACTGTTTGCATCCAAAAACTCGAGGGAAATTTGGCAAATCTTTAACATGTTGCATGGCCCTCAGCAGAGTCATCACCAACCCTATTTCGGCGAAGGATTTGATGGACCACTTCTCCAAGCTTTTCTCAAAGCCAAAATCACAAGCTATGACGGCTGTAGAAAACTCATGTTCAAACTGTGAGTTTGAAACTGAAAGGGAGGATATCCTTGCCCTAATTAGATCGTCCAGCAATTCAAGAGCCGTAGGTCCTGATGGACTTACAAACTTGACATTAAAACAACATCCAGAGGAATGGGTAACTTTTTTATATTGCCTATTTCTATTGGTGAAAACAAAATGTAGCATCCCGGCTACTTGGACGAAATCTATTATTGTACCGATCTTCAAGAAGAGTGATAAGCTTGTGGCAACAAATTACAGACCTATCGCCCTCTTAGATGTTATTGGGAAGCTTTTCGCGGCCTTGATCTTGAATCATCTCACGGCCTGGAGTTGGGATTCCAAACATCGCGACGGCTGGCAAGCTGGGTTTGAAAAAGGAATTGGTAAATCGTTGAACCTTTTTCTAATAAACTACCTGAAATTGAGAACTGTAAAAAGAACAATAAAAATGTATATCTTGCATCAGCAGACTTGTCACAAGCCTTTAACTCAGTCAATAGAGAGAAGCTTTGGCAGAAGTTAAAGGACTGGGATTGTCCTGCTGACATACGCAAGGCTATGGAGGCCCTTCACAACAACAGAAGTATTCAGATCAAACTAAACCAAAAGGGTGACATGTCAAACCCTATTAAAAAAGGAGTGGGTCTCAAGCAAGGGTGCCGATTAACCACAGCTATCTTTAAATTGTATATCTCTGACATGGGTGACGCCTTTACGAACATTAGGTGTTTTCCTCCATGTATCGCAGGCTCCCCAATGAATAGATTGTTGTATGCAGATGATGTCATTCTTTTGGATGAAACTCCAATAGTTAATGCTACCAAATCAACGGTGCTCATTTTGGGGAAGTCAAGGCGCAAATCCATGAAGTTCAAGGGTTGGTACATAGACGATGACCAGATTCGAGAGACAAAAGAATTGCTCTTCTTGGGTATACCGATCAATGCAAGCTACAGCGAAGCCCCAAGAGAAGTAGTGCTGAGGCGTACACTGAAGATGCTAACAGCCCAGGCAAGGCTGATCAAACATAGATATTGCAAATTTACATTGGCACCCTTGCTCCGTTTTTACACCATGAAGATAGTTCCTATTGTGACCTATGGGGCTGAGTGCTCTCTCCAGCGGAGTTGGAAGTTATGGCAAATTCAAGCGGGCCTATTCTGGAGAGCTGTACTTGACCTCTCAAACTGTATGCTTATGGCGGTGATAAGAAAAGAGTTTAGACTGACTTCTCTCATCACTTATGTCAGCTGGAAAACTCTATCCTTTTATCGCAAATGTTTACTGCCTCCACCTGACAGCGGATTTGGGTTGCTGGGTCAGGCACTTAAAACAGAAAAAGAGCCTTTACTTGTTGAATGGAGCACCAAATGCTTGGGATTGTTGGACTCAATCGACACTACGGAGAAACTACTCATTGAAAATCCAGATTTTGTAAATAAATGGCTGTATGAGTATGATTGGATCAAGTCCTCAGAGCTGGCACAGTCATCCAAATTCTATGGAAAATACTGTGTAGCTCTAAACAAGCGTGGTTTAACTCCGTTGTATTTGAGTAAGTTTCCTTCGGCTGTGTTGCAACAGCAATTTTTAAGACTTCGCTTTAACATTTTTCCGACTAAAGAAATTCTTGAAGCCAGGAAACTGAAAAGTACAAGAGACTATAAATGCCGGCTCTTTGGTCACCCAATGGAAACACTTTGCCACCTCATAATGAGCTGCCAGGGCATTAAGGACATTCGATGTAACCTACTAGGCAGATTTTTTGTAAATAATCGAAGTCTAACAAAGAAAGATGTTTGGTTACAATTGCTACAGGGTTCAAGGCTATCTGTAACTTTTGCCTTGTTAGAGATGGTATCAATCATCTTCAAAAAGCTTGAAGGGGAGAAGTGACAAAGAAGTTTACTTTTGTATAATAGGACAGTAGGAGTCGCTAATTCTGTTAGGTTATAGTTTTTTTCTTTTCTTTTGTTCTTCTCTTCTCTTCCTCCTTCTTTTCTTTCTGTAGCAATTGGTTGAAATGGTTGTATCATATGCTTTTATTGGTATAATAAAATAAAAAAAATAAACTAGAGCTCAAGTTGTGGACAGACCTCAGACAGAACAAAAGTTGTTTCTGGGGGAGGCGGTGGAAGGATGCAGTAAGGTTGAAATGTATAGGGAAGTGTTGGAGATGTTAGCAGGGGTGGGGATGTTAAAAGTTGAAAACGAGATGGTCCTGTTGAAAGCATACGTAAGAAATTCAGGTGAAAGCTTGTCTCCTATTTTTACAGAACATACCAAGCATAGTACCCAACAGGTCCACGGGAAGGGGATTGCTATCAAATTGTTGACTTGGAATGTTCGTGGACTAAATAATTCAGTAAAAGCTAGGAAGGTTAGTTCATATGTAACACGGCATGGCCTCAAGATATTGATGCTACAGGAGGAAAGGTGAATGTGTCCTTTGCTCAGAATTGGGGCCTATTGAGATATTACACATAATATTAATTGCAGGCACGTGTGGTACTTACCCTTATACAACCCTCGCTGGGCTTTCAAGCCTCAAAAAGCAACATAGACTCTCAGGGTCGATATGTAATAGGGTGGGGAGAAATAGCTGGCCACCGACAGTATTTGTTAACACATATGTGCCTAACTTGGATGAGCCAGGGTTTTATCATTCAATTGGGGAAATATTGACCCCTTGGACAAGACTTGGGTAATCTGGGAGGGAGATTTCAAAACATTTCTGGACACAGGATTGGCTAGGTCGTCATGTGCCACACGTGCTCCCTCCAGAGCGGCCCAGACACTACATCAGTTACTGTTATATCTCCAGTTTACTGATATCTGGCGGGCACTTCACCCACGAAGTAAAGAATTCACATACTATTCTTCTGATCATGACTCAGAGTCCTGTATAGATGTCTGGCTGTTGACCTCTCAGATGGCCAGTATGGTTCGGGATTGCACTATCCTCCCACGCACCCTTTCTGCTGACGCTCCAGTTTCCCTGAACCTTGAGATTACTTATTCTCTGGTATAGACCCTGCGATGGAGAATGCTCTCCTCACTTCTTAGATAGGTCATTGTGGCTGACTCCCTACATGCCGAAATTTCTCAATTCTTCACTATAAATTAAGGCTCTGTTCGTGCACACTCAACGCTATGGGAGACTTCAAAAGTGTGAGTAAGAGGTACTATTACGGCTAAATCCTATGGATCCCTTAAGTTTATTAGGCAGGAATTGGGTCGGGAAGAAGTCCAGCTAAGGGAACTGGGAAATGAATATAGCATATCACGGGAGGAGGATGTACTGGCACATATACAGGCTTCTTTGGCAGAGTTTCATAGCTTGGCAGACAGAGAGGTCTTGCATATAGCCATTCCCACGAGAGCAAAGAGATATGGTGAGGAGGGAGACAAGGCTGGCAGACTGCTGGCCAATATGGGGAAAACTGAAAATTACCGACACCAGATTACCAGTATCCAAGGCCCAAACAACACAGTGTTAATAAGCGAGAAAGATATCAATGTAACATTGTCCAATTTCTACTCTGATCTATAGTCTAACCATGACGGGGTCACAGAGGATGACCTTTCCCGATATTTTTCGAAAACAGAACTTCCGGCCCTGTCGACTGAGAAGGCTATTACCCTGGAACAGCTCATCACGCTCGACGAAATTGGGGATTCTATAAAATTACTGGCTGCGGGGAAGGTGCCTGGATCAGACGGGCTGGGGATAGAACTATACAAGGGATTCCAACGGGAATTGGATCCCAGGATTCTAAAGATATGGGAAGGGGCTATGGAACAAGGAGTTCTCCCACAATCTATGCACAAGGCCATTATAACATTATTACTGAAACCGCACAGACCTCCCCAAGATATTGCCTCCTACAGACCACTGTCCCTTATTAATACAGAAGCTAAGATTTATGCAAAAATACTTGCCACAAGGCTGCCAGCCATGTCCCATTTGGTACACTCCGACCAGTCGGGTTTTATACCTGCAACATCCACGGCTCTGAACCTGCGCCGATTGTTCTGTATGATGGCGCAGGTGAATCCCCAGGCGAAGGCAGTGGTAGCCGCCCTCGATGCCGAAAAGGCTTTTGATTGTGTCTCGTGGCGCTATCTTTTTTCTGTATTATGCAGGTTTGGAGTCGGCCCATACTTTTTGTAATGAATCCAACTGTTCTATTCTGATCCAGGGGAGAGGGTTCTCACTAATCAAACACTTTCGGCACTATTCCCGTTGGGCAGAGACCGTAGGCAGGGCTGCCCCCGCCCCCTCTATTATTTGCACTTACTATTGAGCCCATGGCAGCGCTAGTGAGTTAGATGCATGGGTACAGGGGAATAAGAATATATGGCCAACCCTAGATAATCTCCATATACGCAGATGACACACTGCTATATTTACGAGACCCCGAACAAAACTTCACTCCAATAATTAATATTCTTGAATTTTCGCGTTACTCCGGCTACAAAATAAACAGTAAATCTGAGCTGTTTATGATATATGATATGGCATTTATAACGCGCCTATACACAAGTGTTTCAAGGCGCGATAAGGCAAGGGGGTGACAGGGAGCGACAGAGACAACAATCTAACTAGGGCATTGAGATTGCGCAAGTGCAGGGGGGGAAGGGGAAAAGTGCGAGGGGAAAGGGGGGAGTGCAGAACATGGGATAGCAGTAAATAAATAAAAACAATAAATAAGAAAAATAAATAAGAACAATAAATAGGAAGTGCGGCCAGCTGGTGGTAGGTGAAAGGGTAATTGCAGACATCAGGTGTCAGGTGCTGGTAGGGGGCTGTAGGGATACAGAAACAGTCCCTGAGTCCAAGGGTTGCCAGGGGAGCAGTGTAGGTGTGCAACTGGCGGTGAGGTACCTGGGCCCACGAACAGAGGGTGACCAGTGCAGTTTCAATTTCAGCCAGGAGTTCAGCAGGGGAGAGGAGGAGAGAAAGCAGAAGAAAAGAGGAAGGTCTTGAGGTGCTTCCGGAACTGGAGATGGTTCTCCTCGATTTTCAGGGAGGCGGGGAGGCTGTTCCAGGGGGAGGCCCCAGCCGAAGAAAGAGATCTACCACTAACTCGTTGATGGGAGAAACGATTGACCCTGAGGGAGTTGGAGGTGGATGAGCGAAGAGCTCGAGAAGGAAGATACTTAGCAAGAGAGAGTTGAAGGTAGTGATGCCCCAGAAAGCCTTGTGAACAATGCAGAGTGTTTTGAACTTAATCCTCACAGCCACTGGGAGCCAATGCAGAGATTTCAGTCCTGGAGAGATACGATCCCTGGTCTTGAGGCCAAGGACAAGTCTTGCAGTCCTGTTTTGGATGAGTTGCAGAGGGCGGAGAGTAGAGGCAGACAGATTTAAAAAGAGGTTGTTGCCGTAATCCAGCCTAGAGAGAACCAGAGCTCTGGAGACAGTGAACTTCTGGGGGAAGGAGAGGAAAGGAAGAATACCTCTAAGGAGGTGCAGCTGGTAGTGTGACTTCTTAGAGACGTCAGAGATGTGAGGAGAGAAGGAGAGTGTGGAGTCAAAGATGACTCCGAGGTTTTTAGCCTCACAGGTGGGAGCAAGAAGAGGGCCAAGAGAGGCCGGCCAGAGAGTGACAGGAAAGGATGGAGCAGGTGTGCCAATGAGGAGAATCTCAGTCTTACTGCATTAAGGCAGAGATAATTGATGGCACACCACTCCTGGATAGCAGACAGTCAGAGATGAGAGAACAAGAAGAGGTGGCTGAAGGGAGCCTGAAAATGAGCGGAGTGTCATCCGCATAGCACTGAAAGTTGGGGCAGAGAGTGGCAATGCAGTGGGCAAGAAGTGCCAGATATTGGTTGAACAGCCAGGGAGAGAGGTTAGACCCCTGGGGAACACCACAGGTAGGGAAAGAGATAGAGGAGAGGAAGGACTCAAATTGGACCTGGGAGGGTCGAACAGAGAGGAATGAGGTCAGCCAAGCCAGGGCCTGATCGGTGATACCCAGGTTTCCTCTGACGCCATCCACAGTTCAGCCACTAGACCTGATGGGATTTAAGTGGTTGCCATTACACTTCAGATATCTGGGTATTGTAGTGTCGAACAACCAACAATCATTGTATATTGACAACTACGACTCCTATTTGCAACAATTGACCACTAAATTGTTACTCTGGCCGAAACTCCCTATATCATTATATTGGCGGGTTGCCCTATTGAAGATGGTGGTTCTCCCGGAGCTATTGTATTTCTTTGGCAATGTTCCTATATGGCCTGGTGAGGGTTTTTCAATAAACTGAGGTTGAAGGCCTCCACGTTTGTCTGGGGTACTGGGGTGGTGAGAATCAGTTGGCAGAAACTATCTGAACAATATGAATGTAGGGGGTTAGCAGTGCCAGACTTTGAATTATATTATTTGGCATCACAGCCCCAATGTTCTGGGTACTGGTACCAGGCTAGAGGTGCAGCTGCACATATTCCCTTGGAGGGGTATGGTGCTTCCCCTAAAGAGCTCCAGTCGGTCATATTTAGCGAAAGGTATGACTCATGTCCCTTTGCCCCCGTGAGTATAACTACATGCAAGGGCCAGAATTTTTGGGATGATCGGAGTACAAAACCCCTATAGCCGGGCAGTTCCCCTATGGAAATATCCAGGCATTTCCCCCACAGATGATAAAATGTTACAGAAATCCAGGGACCCGTCAGGACAAATGAACATGGGCGATATGAACCCGAATGGGCAATTTGTATTGCTGACCGAATTTGGCAATACTCTAGGGGGAGGCCAACTGCGAATGCTTCAGTACCATTGTATGCAGACACCTTTTTGCAAAAGATGGCCTTCATTCCCAGCAGAGCCCTAAAGACATAGTTGCATCAATGACTTGGTGTCAAAAGATGACACACGTTATGGTGTGTCCAGACTATACAGGGCGATACAGTCACATTTGTCCCCCCGGAACGCTATTAAAGGTGTTTGGGATAATCAAGTGGCATACAAAATAGGGGATGAGAAATGGAGTAAGTGTTGTCAGCTAACTAAGGCAGTATCCCTGAACTCGGGGCTGCGCTTGATTCAATTTAAGAAGCTGAACCAACATTATACGCCAGCTAGAATGGCTACGTTTACTCCAAATCATATGGGTGAATGTTTAAAGTGCGCGGCCCCACAGGCGGATGCCTTCCACATGTACTGGCTGTGCCCCTTGGTGTTGACATTCTGGGGGAGTGTAGCTGAAGCTATAGACGACATGGTGAACATCCCGCCCTTCCTTGCCCCACTCAAATACCTGTTCAGGGATATTGGGAAAACCTCAGAGACCATTAGAAGGTTTTTCAATGTTGCTTGTGCAGTTGCGAAAAAGGTGCATTTTAAAATGCTGGAAATCTAAGAAAGCCCCCTGTCTTGAAGACTGGCTGCATGAATTAACTTATGTTAATGAATGTGAAGAGACATTTGTTTTTTCTTTTTCCTCTGCATGCTGCCCTAAAGAGACTTGGACCCTGTTCAGACTGTACTTAACTGGAACTAATTCTGAAATGCAGAGTACTGGATGCCCTGATAGTACTCACCTGTAAACTTGTATGTAACTGTCTTGATAAGTTATGACTAACACTGTGAATATGCTACTGTTCTTGATTGCGCTCGATACATGAACAATGAATAAAGTTTGAAAGAAAAAAAGATGGGAGTAGTCTCGAACATCAAACGATAAACAAAACAGTCATAGTAGAGTCTGTCAAATCAAAATGGCCTACATTAACAAAACCTAATGCCTGCCCTATCTCTTGTACAATAGCTTTATAAAGGTAAAATATATGCAAAGGAAAAATCAGTTTTCAAATTAATAAAGGTAGCTGAATCAGGTCTCCTCCCCATGTTAGACCACACTGAGTAAGGCATTCCTTGTAGGCAGGATGACACACTGTGGCTCGGGTTCCCAGTACAATAAACAGTTCCAAAACGTGGATCATGGCCCGACTGGCCATCCACGTTTAAATTTCTCGTTCCACCTCCAAATAATGTATCAACAAAAAGGTCATGTAGGTCCCATTCTGTTGGGTTCAGACCCCTTCAAAACACAGATCACATAGATCTCCCTCTGCTAGGCTCAGACCTCACGCCGGTTCCCCTCTTGTCAGCGTCAGACCTTTCACAACAAAAGTTCAACAACACTTGCAAGGGTGCTCCCTTCCCTGGGCTTTTTACACTTTGGATCTCCCTCAATCGGGCTCAGACCATTTTCGGATGTCGAAGACTTCCGAATGTGCAGTGCTTTCTTTACAGACCTCCGCAGGGCCACTTCGACTTAAAGTTCACTGTTCAGCTGTTTACTCTCCCCTTCTTTCAGGGTTCATTTTATTTATTTTGCTTTGCTGTTCATTCACTTTTATCGCTACAAACTGTGTACATTTAACAGAGACGTTTGAGTGGGCTACTTCCATTCGCCGGACCACTCTGTTACTCAGTATCGCTGATTTCATAGCTGTCCTTACTTCAAAAGTTCATTGACAGGTCTGCCTTTCTTCGCGCCTCATCCACACGCGTGCAGCCTTCACTTGCGATATAGCGTTGCCACTTCAAACTTTCTTTAACACACACCTGTATCTTAGGTCACTTGCCAACTCACCGGCTGTGTGCGTTTCTTTCTTGTTTTTTATGATTTCCCATTCATGAGTCAAAGTTAGTACCACAGGCTTGACCTCGCCTCCCCAACTCTGTCATTCACCCGGGAGGTTCACTGGCATCCTTGAAACACAATGCAGTCTTCACCTGTGAGATCTGGCCATCTCCACATGTCTTTCATTGCCTGTTGGATGCAATGACGTCCAGTAGGGAACTCTTGGGGTTTTCAACCCGCTGCTTTCGTCCCTTGGTCCGTTGCTCTGCTCCAGTAGGTTTGCCTCCGCCCGGAAGTCCTACTCATACTCGTGTTCTGCCTTGCTGAGAGTGTGTCTTTAGGTATTGCCTTTTATCCATGAGAGGAAAGCTAATTGGTATCAGGTGTATGCACTTGAAGTCAGGTGCCTGACTTCGCCTGACCCGATTGACAGTACATGTCCAGTACAATGTCTGAGAGTTAGTCTTGTTACTCTCAGTCAGGGGATTTTGGACCTCAGAGTATCCTACAAAATAAGACGGGGTATATGAACAAAAAAAGGGGGAATACCGTATCTCACTATCGGCTAGCTCAACCCCATTGCCCGAAGACCCCTCACCCAGGTGATCCTCCTTCACTGGTCCACCCCCAGGGTCTGGATCCAAAGGTAATGGACGTGCCCTGGCAAATTGAGAAAGAGTGTACCCCGGCGATTAGCAGGACAGACACCCTCTGGTTTCTCACATCACTCACTGCCAAGAAGGACACATCAGAGACCAATTGACGATTAAATGCACCAATGACAAAATAAGGGAAGAAATGTGTAAGGAACGCTGCCCAACTCTATAACGAGCCATTGAAATTGCAAAAAATAGTGCATACTGAGCTCTATATTAAAGCACTGCACGCAGAGAAAAGTGGTGACAGCCAGAAAACGGGCAGTAACGAGGGCTCGATAAACAAAACATCAAAGGCAACTCAAACAGTGGTCCACAGCTTGAAAGAGTAATGACAAGAAAGTGAAGGAATCACAGGGAGATGATGTACTTCGCAGCACCAAGAGTCCAGGACGCCCATCAGGTACCCCCCAGCCCCCAAGATGGAGCCTACATTTGTACAAAGTAGGAGATGTTACAGGTGTGGCAATGCCACCCATCTAGCTAATGACAAAGAATGCATAGGGCTGCACATAATTTACCGGGAGTGTGGACATAAGGGACACCTGGTCCAATGCTGCAAGAATTGTAAGTCCTTTGGACAAGTGAGGGAGGTCTACGAAGACGACTGCAATGAAAATGAGTACACAGGAAGAGAAGAAATCAATTCTGTGCAGGCAGTTTCAGGAAAAGTGAAAAGGAGCAAGCCCTATGCAATGGTCTCTATAGATGGAGTGCAAATATCCATGCTGATAGACAGTGGGGAGGACTATACACTGATGAATGTACAGATGTGGAGGAATGAATTTAATTGCTGTTTACTGCAAGAACCAGAGATCAAAGCAAATGCTTACGGGGATATTCCCATTGACATTGTGGGACAGTTCAATGCAGAATTTAAATTTAAAGGGAGGAGAGCCTTGAGCATGGTGTATTTGGCAAGAAAAGGAGTAGGATTATTGTCCTGGGATGATCAGGTGGAATTGGCCATCAGATTAGATCCACATCATCCAGAACATGTTTTAGGAGTTCAAAAAACTGCAGTGTGCAATAGTACAATGCAGATTTCAGCGTACCGGGTAGTATTTGAAAAAAGACTAGGGTGCCTCAAGGGACTTATAAATCACATTATAGTCAAGCAAGGGACAGTTTCAATTTCTTCCAAAGTGAGGATGGTACCTTTAGCCTTACACAAAGAAGTTGAAGAAGGAATAACAAGGACAGCAAGGGAAGCAATAGTGGAGAAGGTTGAGGCCTCTGAATGGGTTAGCATGACAGTGGTAGTAAGGAAATCCAATGGCTCAGTGACACTTTGTATGGACTCGAGGGACCTAAACAACAACATGGTGGCGCAAAAGTTCCCATTGCCAAGGATAGATGATCTCTTGTCAGGTGTCGCTGGTGCTCAGGTATTTTCGATTCTAGACCCGAGGGCCGCATATCACCAGATTCAACTTCACAAAGACTCCATGGACTTAACGGCCTTTATAACGCCTATTGGGCTGTTCAAATGCAAAAGAATGCCGTTTGAGCTAGTCTTGGCGGCAAGTGTCTATCAGAACGTTATGCATAGACTATTAGGAAATTAAAAAGGAGTGTTATTTTAGCAGGATGATGTGTTGGTCTGTAGTGTGGATCAAGGAGAACATGATAAGCGTCTGAGAAAGGTGCTTGAGATTTTAAAAGAGGCGGAAATGAAAATTGCCAGAGAAAAACGCACTTTCAGGGCTAACTAAGTGACTTATTTGGGTCATGACATTTCTGGGCAAGGGGTGAGACCCAAGCATGACACGTTGGAAGTGATCAGAGGAATGTTATGGCCAAGAAATAAGAATGATGTGGCATCATTCTTGGGTCTGGTGGAGTTCTATAGCAAGTTCACAGAAAGATTAGCAGATAAGACGAAAAAACATGAGGAGGCTCACGAAAAAAGGGTTAGTGTTCTGTTGGGATGAAGAGTATACCAATGAGTTTGAGAAAGTCAAGCAATGCATTGTTGATGCACCAGTGCTATCTAGTTTTGTAGAGGGACGACAAACATTCATTTATGCTGATGCTAGCGAAACCGGCCTAGGGGCTGTTTTGATGCAAGAGGATAAAGGTGAATTATTGACCATAGCGTTTGTGTCTAGGATGCTGAAGGAGGCGCTGAAGAGGTATTCTGTAATGGGGAGAGATGCCTTGGGATGCATGTAGGCAGTCAACAAGTTCAAGATGTATGTATGGGCCTGTGAATTTATAGTATAATTGGACCACAAGCCAGCCTCTCATTAGCATCTTCAACAAAGGTGGATTGGAAGGAGTGTCGAGGAGGATCATGAAATGGATCAGCAGTGTACAAGGTTTACAATTTCAAATGGAACATGTTCAAGGAAGGAACAATATTGGGGCTATTGCGCTTTCGTGGTCTGCAGTGTGTCATCAGTTAATGCGTGATTGTACTGATGAAGGTGAGGCAGAAGTACCTGAGATTTTTCAGGTAGAGGAGAGCATTAAACCGAAGGATTGGGATGTGGCATGTCTCGATGATAGTGTTTATCAGGCATTTTTGGGGTTGGTACAGAAGAACTTGCATGCCAATGGTGATGAGAGAGTGAAGGAATATAGGAACATAGAAGGGTGTGCAGGTGTAATAGATTGGTGGTTCCTGAAGATATGAGGAAGGCTGTAATGGAGTTGGGACACAGAGGTCATTTGGGACTAGCGAGAACCAAGTCATTGATAAGAGGAGATTTTTGGTGGCCGGGTGTAGATAAGGAGGTGGAGGATATGGTGAAGGAATATTCTGATTGTGTAGATGGTGACAAAGGGCTCAGGGTGTACAAGCCACCCATGAAGGTGAGAGATAGCCCCAAAGCTACATGGGATGAGATTGCCTTAGATTTGTTGGGCCCATTCAATATCAGAGGGTCCAAGGACACGTATCCTCTGGTAGTAATTGACTTGCTATCAAAATGGGCAGAAATGTGTGTTAAAAGAGGTTACCTTGAGCAGTATAGGCAGGTTTCTGGTACCTTTCTTTAGGCAAGAAGGTTTTCCTCACCGATGCTTGTCAGATAATGGACCTCAACTGGTGTAAAAAGAATTCAGGTAATTCTTGGAGAAATATGGTATTGAACAGGTGACGACAGCTCTATACCATCCCCAGGACAATGGGTGAGTAGAAAGGTTCAATCGCTCTTTGATGGATGTCATCATGATTTAATTTGCCACAGGTGAGTATTGGAAAAGGGCTGTCATGGAAAGGATGTTTCAATACAGGTTGGCTCCACATGTGGTGATGGGTGTTGCGCCTTTTGGGGCAGGAAACCCAATACCCACTTATGCCCAGGTTGGATGGGCAGGTCGAGTTGTGAGAAGGTAGAGGTAGAAAATGTGAGCGAGAGATTGTTGGTTAGTGGGTATAAGGCAAAGAAAAGATTTGATGAGAAAAAAGTTGATATGAGACTAGATTAAAGTGAAGTTACCGGTCAAAGTGAGAAAAGGCAATTCTAGGTTTTCTGAACCCATGGAGGTGGTTAAAGATATGGGGTTGTCAGTGCTGGTTAAAGGTGGAGGAGTGTGGATTAAAAAGAGTGGCTCTTATTCGCAAAGGGCTGTGATGGTTGGTTAGCGGTATAGAGCTGCAAGAACTCTGCATGTTTTGTAATGGCCTGATCTTTGTTTTGTGCATCGCGGCAGCATTTCACTGCCGAATTTGTGCCAGAGTGTGTGCATTCCTTGCAAAGGCCAGT
This sequence comes from Ambystoma mexicanum, assembly GCF_040938575.1. NCBI lineage: Eukaryota > Metazoa > Chordata > Amphibia > Caudata > Ambystomatidae > Ambystoma > Ambystoma mexicanum. The sequence continues at coordinate 681,703,200 of NC_090921.1, read as the reverse complement.
TGGGCGGTTTGATCCGAGGCCTAAATATTTTTCTTTTTTTGTTTAAACTTTATTTTATTGAGAGTCACATCAGCACAAACATGTTACATATGCATTAAAAATATGACAATGTTAAAGCAACAGTATATGCATGATAGTTAAAGCAGCGAATCAAGGCATAGAGATTGGAGAAAAATCACTTTCGAATAACATGCTACATAGGTATTCTCTGAAGGGTGCCCATATGTCCTTAGGGCGGCTAGTCACCGGCAGAGTGAGCACATATTGCTCTTCGCATTCATTGACATACGTAAGTTCACGTAAAAAATCATCAATACGGGGACATTTGTGGCTTTCCAACATTTCAATATACAGCGTTTTGCAACAACACAAGTCACATTAAATATGCGTTGGGAGGTTTCCGTTACCTTACCGATGTCCCCGAACAGATATTTCAAGGGGCACAGCGATGCTGGGATCAACATGATCTTTTCAAGGATCTCTGCCACTGAGTTCCAGAAGTAAAGGATAAGCCCAGTACATATGAAAAGCATTTTCAGTTGGTTTGCCACATTTCAGACATTCCCCAGAGCATTCCACATCAAACTTAGCCAACTTGGCCGGGGTATAATGGAGCTGATTGAGAATTAGAAATTGAATCAGGCGTAAGCCAGCGTTTAAAGACCCAGATTTGGTTAATTGGCAGCATCGAAGCCATTGTTCCTCACTCAGCGTTACACCCAAGTCTGTTTCCCAGGTTGATTTTATTGTGTTAGTAGATCTGGAATGTGCTTGCACTAAGGCATATCAATAGGAGATCTCCTTCTTTGCCCCATTGGTCACTGTCATGGCACGTATGTATTCATGTGTAGTGGGTTCTTCAGGAAATGTTGGCCATCTCGCGGCAAACGTAGCTCTCATGCGGTAATACTGAAGCTCTTTAAGTTGTCCACCACCACCAGTATCTACAAAGTCACCCAGCCTCACATATGTGCCTCCTGGGAACATGTCCTGCATTTTTAGTTGCTTATACGGGTCCCATGTTATCTGCAGTGTTTTATCGAAGGTGGGGGAAATACCAGGCAAGTGCCAGAGCGGAACATCTTGGTCATATGGAAGTTACCCCGATTCTTTTATATATCTTGAACCATGCATGAGCATTAGTGCTAACGGGGTCGAACTGACAGGGATCTTTATGTCGCTTGCTAAAAATTACAGATCTAAGGTCGGTAGGAGGAGCAGCATATTTTTCCATGGGGATATGCTTGGCTGTGTCCTCTGGGTCGAACCAATGCTTCGTGAATTGGGCCTGTGCCGTCAAGTAATAAAGTTCAAAGTCTGGTGCCGCAATACCACCGCTTGAGTATGGTTCCACCAGCTTGTCCCATTTCATTCTTGCAGCCCCCCCACCCCATATAAATGACGTAGTTAGCTAGTGATCGTAGTTTTGCGAAGAATGCCTTACCTGGCCAGAGAGGAACATTACCAAAGTAGTAAAGAAGTTTGGGGAGAACAATCATTTTGAGGCGCGCCACCCGACCGTATAAAGAGATGGGGAGTTTTGTCCATAATTGGAGCTTGGCTGTAAGTATCTGTAAATAACCCTCATAGTTGTCTGCATATAGTGTGTTTTTCACGCTGGAAACAATAATACCTAAGTAACAGACACGTATTGGAGACTATTCAAATCCACAAATATTGGAAGGGCATTTAGTGGAGGGTGTGAGAGGAAACAGCTCAGATTTGGAGTTATTCATTATATACCCGTAGTAACGTGCAAAGTAATGTATGTCGGTCATGATAGGTGCCAGGATTACCTCAGGGTCTTGGATGTAGAGCAAAGTATCATCCGCATACAGCGATATTATCTGCCGAGGGCCTGTCATTCTGATGCCTCTGTACACTTGTTTCTTCTGGACAAACTCAGCCATGGGTTCAATCATGAGAGCAAACAGAATGGGAGAGAAGGGGCAGCCCTGTCTGGTACCACTATACAGGGGGAAAAGTTGGGATAGAGTTTGATTGGTTAGGACTCTGGTGCCAGTGTTGGTGTAAAACAGTCAGACGCATCTTATGAAGTACGACCCCAAGCCAAAGCACTCGAGCACCGAGAACAGTTGAGTGCCTTCTCGGCATCGAGTGCGGCGACCGTTGCCTGTGCGTTAGGGCAGATATGTGCCATTACTCCAAACAGTCTGCGAAGGTTGAGAGCTGTAGAACGCATAGGGATGAAGCCTGACTGGTCCAGGTGTACCAGATTGGGCATATGTGGAAGGATCTAGTTGCGAGGATTTTGGCGAAAATCTGGGAATCCGTATTGATTAGTGAAAGGCGTCTATATGAGGACATGTCATGTGTAGGGCGTTGAGGCTTCAGGAGCACGGTTATTATATCTTCTTGCATAGAATCAGGAAGCATGACTCGGTCCATAGCCTCCTCCCACACCTTCAATAGGATGGTGGCCAGCTTCTCATGATATACCTTATAGATATCAGCGCAGAGGCCATCGGAGCCTGGAGCTTTCACAGATGTTAATGGCTTGATGGCATTCGTTACCTCCTCTAGGGTGATAGTCCAATGTGGATCTGCTTTCTGGGCATAGGACCGGGAGTCCAAGACTGTGCAAAAAATCAGATGTTTCCTCGGCAGATCTTTCATCATGATTGGAATACAGTGTTGTGTAAAACTTGGTGGCATTTATGTCTTCTTCCCGGTTTACCACCGTTCCTTGTGTCGTCTGGATACTTGCAATGGGGTTGCGGTAGCTTTCGGCTTTTAGCATTTTGACCAAGGATTTACCTGCCTAGTTACCCTCCCATACCTGCAGGCCTGGGTTGGGGCCACCATATACTGTATCTCTCTGTCCGCCAATTTATGAAACTCACAGAGTAATTTATTGATGTCTGCAAGGGTGTCTGTGTTATGTGTGGCGTTATATTTCTGTTCGAGTGTCAGCAGCCGAGATTCCGTCTGCTCCAATTCTTTCCTGACTGATGCTAGTTGCCCGGTGGTCTTTGCCATAAGGATGCTATGAACCCATACCTTACATGTTTCCCACAGTGTCGCATAGGAGCTAACAGAACCCTCATTAATCTAAAGAAATTCCTCTATCTCCACATGCAAGGACTCGCATACATTAGGGTTGTTAAGTATAGCCGAGGGCATCCTCCAACATCTGACTCTTGGGGGAACATTGCGGAGCTCGAGGCACAAGGAGATCGGTGAATGATCTGACAGAGTACGAGGGTGGATGTCACATGCCGACACCTCATCTGAGAGGGAGGTGGCGAGGAGCCAGTAGTCTATTCGGGACACAGAGTTCTGGACAAAGGAATAGTATGTGTATTGTTTGTCTGTCGGGTGGAGCATGCGCCAAGCGTCTATTAGGGGCGGCTGAAGTATTATTTGTTGCAAGGTGTAGTGAGCCTGCGGGGGGGTAGTGGAGGACCTGTCCAGTGTCATATCCAGGATAGTGTTGAAGTCTCCACCTCACATCACCAATGTATCGTCAAGAGGGACAAGCAGGTCTAGCACAGCACGATAGAACTCTGGATCGCCCACATTAGCTCCTGTCTGGAGCTGGAGGGAGCACCCCTCCCTACAGTTATTCTGCAAAGCTCCCAAATGATTCACACAGATGTGTTCCCTGCATGTTATGACCATGAGCAGACCTTGACTTCAAATTGCCCTGGTGAGCATTATGGATCACATTGATCCACCCACCTTCCTTGGACATTATGACTGCTCAAATTGTTGCCTGCTCTTATTCCTACCTGCCTAATCTTTAACCTCTAATCTCTGCACTTGTTTGCATCTTAATGTGAATCATACTGATTGCTTCTTTACTGCTTTACTAATTTCTCTGCTTAAAAAGTCAACATATTTTAAATCTCTTTTTTATTCTCTGGTGTGCTTCCAACTGTGCACCCACCATTTTGTACTGCTTTTGGGTCCTTTCCGGCATAATTCGAATGTTGATGTGCTTTCCAATTTCTTATTGATCTGCAAATCTGGCCATTTCCAGGGTGCTCATTGTTATCATCTGGCTGGCCACCTGGTGAGATTGTACTGTTGCATAGTGCTTCTGATCCTCTCCCCCACCTGTCTCTGCCTCCATGGTGCTCTCAGTGTCACGATCACGGGCCCTAGCACCATGGGCCTTGTTTCCTGTCCCAGCGCACCAGTAGTAGGGGGTGCACACAACCTGAGGGCTCCAAAGTACCAGGCTACAACCAGTACCAGGGGGGCCTGTACCAGGCTACAATTGCGTAGGGAGAAAAGCTTGGTTCAAGCGTGGTGCGCTTGGCGCTGTGTGACTTTCATGGGTTAATAACATTTAATGGCAGCCATTCATGGGTTAATAGGATGCTTCATAAACATTAAATGGCAGCCATTTTCTGCAGCCACTTCCTGTCCCTCCAACATGGAGGTGAATATTCCGAGCAGCATTCCTAACTGCAGACCTGCCTTTTGGGTGTGGCTGGGTGTAGCTGGCTATTTAAGCCCCACCCAGGTAAGAATTCTTGCTTCGCGTCATTCTGCTGATGCAGCGTGACGCTCACCGGCATCGCTCCTGCAAAGAAGAAAGAAAACAGCTGATCAGGTGAGCACAACACAACTGACTCAATCCCACAAACCCCAGCAGCACTCACCTGATCACCTTACCCTGAATCCTGATCAGCGACTCCCTGTTTCACGGAACCTCGGCTATTTCCAGCATTTCCACGGATGTCTGTTCTCTGGCTCATCTTGCATTCCAAAGGACATCTGGTCTCCGCTTCCCCAGCACAGCAAAGGACATCTGCTCTCCTGAACGCCGCTGCTTCTCCTGGAAGAAAGAAAACACAGGAAACAAAGTTGGTGCAAACAACATCACTAGTGCAACATCACATGCTTACTCTTCAGACCGCCACTGTTTCTCCTAGGAAAAAGACACCAGAAAAGCAGTTAGTGCATGGAACAGCAGCGCTACAGACAATCAGAACATTGCACTTATCCACTGTACAGAGCAGAAAAGTTAGCGTTGGCAAATAGCGCTATAGAACCTCCACATAGCATTGATTCAAATTAAGGACTACAACATAATAGAAGAAACACAGAATTCACAAGGAGGCTTCTCTCTGCAACCACACGTGCGCTAAACACCGCGCACCACCAGGAACTCTATGCGATCACACGAATGGATTATTGAAGCCCACCTGCTCACAGTGCATCCAAACAGAATCGCAAAGCCAAACAACACCAGCCCACTCTTTAAGGATGCTTATCCACACAGCAGTAGGACTGGGATGGACATATTGCAGCCAGTGACGTAACTGGCCGTACACCTATTGCGCCCCTGCTAAGCAAATAGCAGGATGGAGAGCTTCGCTTTACAATAAAACAGGTGAGCCCAGACCACAGACATTGGGACGTCAGGGGTACGTTGGGTGGAGGGAGGATCCTTGTCAGTCATCCTTGTTTACATACTCTTATGCCTTCCTTCTAGAATTACGCTCAGGGGTCCAATCCATCCAGTGAGGCTAGGTACAGACTGCAGATGAAGAGGTTTCCAGGTGTCCCCGCAGAGCTACGGTGAGCGTTACACTCAGTCTCTGCTCTTTTCTAACTGCTTCTCCATCACCTATCCTCCCTCTCTCACAAGGTCTGCAAGACAGAAACTTAAAAAGGCACTCCTTAGTTCCAACCCTGGTATGTCCACTGCAGACACCTACATCAATGCTTCAACCAGACAGACTCTCACTGACATTCTATTTACTGTTCCTTCCTCTGACTTATGGACTCTCCATATGGTCTCTGTCCTCTCCCCTTTCTCCTCCTCACCCATTACTGGCAGCAACAGATTGAGAAGTGCTCTTGGCTCACTTCACATCTTTCAAATGCACCATTAATGTCCCTCACAATGGCATTATCATGGCCCAGGGCTCTCAGCCCAACCACCTCCTTTTTGACAGGCAACTTCCATCTCTCTTCATCTCCCCCTCTCCTGCCCTCCTCCCTTCCATCCCTCCTTGCCCCTCTCCCCCCCGAGTGGTGGCACCCTACCCCTGAACACCCCTCACAAATTTTTAAAGGAGGCAACCAGCTTCACTTCGCTACCCTCAATTCTCGCTCTGCTCTCAAACCCTCCTCTGACATAGATCACCTCCTTGAAGACATTGACCTTGACGTCCTTGCTCTCACTGAGACTTTGTTCAAGGGCAGCTTTTCACTGCTTTTGACACTCTTCTCCCCGAGGGCTACAAGATCATGTCCAATCCAAGGCCCTCCCGGCCTGGCGGTGTAGTGGCTCTGATCTTCCCTGAGTGGGTACCCGCCTCCATCATCCCCACTCAAATATATTCATCCTTTGAAAGCCTAGTCTGCAGGCTTTCTGTCTCGCCTATGTTCTCTCTTACTTTCGCTACCATCTATAGGCCTCCAAGAACCGGCCTCCATCTTCCTCTCAGAATGTGTCACGATGCCCGCTCCCGGGGAGCCGGCTCAGGCCCTGCGTCCCCGAAAGCGGACATCAAGTCCCCGGGGAAGGTCCCAGCAACCCCTTATAGGGGCCCTTTGGACAGCGCCGCGCCGCCTATGGCGCCAGGCTCATAGAAAACGTCAGTCCTGGCGCCATAGGCGCCAGGCTCATTATGAAAGTGTTTGGGTGCACTTACCTGATGCAGACCATGCTGCAGAACCCCGGCCTCCTTGAGGCCTGAAAGGAACTACTTTACCTGTGGGACTCATTTACCACCCGGGCGTGGTCGGGGAAGGATACATACCTGATTGGAGGAAGGACACATTCTAGGAACTTCTTCCAAGGCTATTTAAACCACACCCGATCAGCCACACGTGCTTCGCGTTGTTCTGCATCTAGCAGCTGGACGCTCACCGTGTCTGCTCCTGCATCCTGACTTCTGCCACGCCTGCCAGCATCCTGAATCACCTGCAAAGGAAGGGAACAAGAGAACAGAAGATGGAAAAGGCCTTACCTGCTAAATCTGCATCCCGGAGACAGTTCGCCGACGATCCTGAAAAGGAAGACATTTATTTTTAAAAGCACATCGCATCGATCGCTGCAGCGCCTCATTCTACTCACCTTAGAGGGCGCTTCCATGTTCTGCAGCGACCATCCGGATCTGCAGTCGCGCCCCAGCGCCTAGGAGAAAAAGACAATAACGAAGGTGAGAGAAAGAAGGGAAAAGGGAAGCCAAATCTCCATGTTAAAACTTACCTTCTGGGTCATTCCCTTTTCATTTCGGGTCCGCGCCGCATCCAGGCATTTTCGGACCCCGGCCCCTAAGGGGAAAAAGACATCAGCGTTAATGAGCGAATGAAAAGACATTACCAAGACGCTCATTAAAGACTTACCTGATTTCCACAAGGATTTCACCTCTCATCTCGGGTCGGTGCCTGTTCCCCGGCATTCCGTACCCCGGCCCCTATGGGGAAAAAGACACTAGCATTAGAACATTAATGCATGGACACAAGGGGAACCACTTATCAAAAACTTACCTGGAAGCTAAGCAAGTTTGGTTCTCACCAATCTGAAAATCCAGTGAAGTAACTGGATACCAACGCGCCCCCGCATCAGAAACCACCAATCCGAAAATCCAGTGAAGTAACTGGATACCAACGCGCCCCTGCATCAGAAGCAGGATGGAGAGCTCGTCCTTCCAGACCCTAAGGTGAGACGCTACGGGGAAGCACAGAAGGGTTTTGAGGAGGGTGAGAGGGGTAAGTGGGAGGCCGATTGCATTACCCCGCAGACAGTTAACCCCCTATTTTCACCTACAGAAGGATACTTCTGTGAGTCAGACAAGCCAGATTTGGGGCCCGGTCCAGTCCGTCTTCCGACCCCTGCGCATCACCTTAGACGAGGTCACAACAGCGCGAACCAGGCCAGCACCATCGTGGGAGTCAGGTGAGCGTTACAGAATACGAAGCCTTCCTACAAATTCCCACCCAGGCGCTATGGAAACTCTTGAGACTGATCTGTTGGCCCAATTATTGGGGGAATTACGGGCCGAAGTACATGCTGCTCGTCAAGAGACTAATGCCCTCAAGAGGGAATTAATAATATCAAAGGAAAGAACTGATGACCTGGCCAGACAGCATTTGCAAAGTCAAGCTAGGCAAACTCCTCTACCCGGTTCCGGAGGGAACCCCGCTCCTGTGGTTCCCAGTAACGCTGTGCATATTAATCTACCTGGAAACATGCCGCTGGCCCCACCCGAACGCTTTGCTGGGGACCCCAAACGATTTGCCGTATTCATGAATCAGTGTTGTTTGCACTTCTTATGCAGACCTAGGGCCTTCCCTAATGATCAGACCAAAGTAGCCTTTGTATTGTCATATCTCAGCGGCTGCGCTGCCGATTGGTCAGTTCCACTGGTTACTCAGGATGACCTGATTCTCCGTGATTTTCAAGGATTTCAAGCAAGCATGGAAAGGTTATTTGCTCGACACTCTCAGGGGCAGGCTCTGGATGATGAACTTCTATCCCTGCGACAGGGCAATCAGGATCTCCTATCCTACATTGCAACCTTTAATAGACTAATTGTAGAAACTGGGTGGCCAGAGGATAAGAGAATCACGTTATTTTATCAAGGTTTACGTGGAGAACTTAAAGATGTCCTGGCCCAAGTTGTAAATCCGCCCCGAGAATGCACAGAATATATAGACTTAGTGGTCCAATTGGATCACAGACTCCAGAAAAGAAAAGCAGATCGGTCCAGGTTTGAGACCCGGGTGTTGTTCAAGACCCACGCTAACCCCAAGGGAGTTGATGTCTCAGAGCCTATGCAAATTGGTGGGGTTAAAGGACCTTTAACTCAAAAGGAACGTGAAAGGAGGCGGCAATTAAAGTTATGTCTTTATTGTGGGAACTCTAGATACTTTCTACGAGATTGCCCGGCAAAACCGCCCCGAAAGGTTGTAGGGGCCGCTGATAAAAACCTTGAAGACTCTGTTTCGGGAAACGACTCAGCCCGACAAGCGTAGGGGTCCGCTTGCCGAGCTTGAAAACGAACTCTCAGACCTCGCATTTCATAGTGCCAATGGTTCTCGTAGATCCAGAACAGCCTAAGCAGTTGCATGCAATAAAGGCATACATCGATAGCGGGGCTATTGGAAATTATGCGGACCGTGAGTTGGTCTCCAGGATTAACCTCCCTCTCCGTCCTAAAACCAGCAAAGACGTCATCACCACAGTAGATGGAACTGAAATTGCCTCTGGACCGGTAACGCATTCCACTACTGAGGTGACTCTTATTGGTCCCGACGGCCATCGGGAGGCAGTTGTGTTTGATGTAATCAAGGCCCCACAGTTTCAGGTTATTCTTGGAATTCATTGGTAAGAGACACATAATCCTCGAATTGATTGGCGAGCTAAGAGAATAACCTTCTCGGATTGTGCACAAACCTGTTATCCAGAAAACCTGAAGATTAATCTAGCCTCTGTAACCTCTGCCTCCATGCAGTTGCCTCCGGAATACCAAGACTTTCAGGACGTCTTCCAAAAGGAACAGGCCAACACGTTACCTCCTCATCGATCGTACGTTTGCCAAATCGATCTGGTGCCCGTTGCACAACCCCCTTGTAGCAGGATTTATGCCCTTAGTGAACCTGACAACCTGCATCTGAGACAATATTTGGATCAATACCTCGCCAATGGTTTTATTCGCCCGTCAAAGTCCCCGGCATCCTCGGCTTTGTTCTTCGTGCCTAAAAAGGAAGGCGACCTTAGAACTTGTATCGATTACCGCGCATTGAATCAGATAACGGTTAAAAACCGTTATCCTCTGCCTCTGATCCCTGAACTCCATGACCAGGTAAAGGATGCTTGCATATACACCAAGTTAGACCTCCGGGGGGCATATCATCTGGTGCGAGTAAAAGAAGGCGACGAATGGAAAACGGCCTTCCATACTAAGTATGGATTATTCGAATACCAGGTAATGCCCTTCGGGTTTTGCAATGCGCCTGCTGCCTTCCAATTCTTCATGAATGATGTCCTTCGGGAACTCATCGATGTTTGTGTTGTCTATATCGATGACATTCTAGTGTACTCCTCTTCGGAATCTGATCACAGAAAACACGTTAGGGCAGTTCTGGAAAAACTGCGCCAACACAAACTATTTGCTAAACTGGAGAAATGTGTTTTCCATACCACAGAAGTTGAGTTTCTCGGTTTCATCCTGACACCCAAAGGAGTCCGAATGGACTCAAGAAAAGTGGATGCCATCCTCAAATGGCCATCACCTAGCTCTGTAAAAGGGGTTCAAAGCATGCTCGGCTTTGCCAATTTCTATCGCAGGTTTATCCCGGAATTTTCACGCATAGTACAACCCATTCCTGCACTCTTGAGGAAAAATAAACGTTTTGAATGGTCTGAAGAAGCCGAGCAGGCCTTCCAGGATTTAAAAGCTAAGTTTACCTCCACACCTATATTGAAACATCCACGTCCAGATCTCCCGTATGTCGTTGAAACTGATGCATCCAGTCTAGCCATGGGAGCAGTTCTGTCTCAAAGAGATCCCGAAACCAACCAACTGAATCCCGTAGCATTTTTGGTCCAGAAAATTCTCGGCACCAAAGATTAATTATGCAATCACTGACAAAGAACTGTTAGCCATAAAGTCCGCTTTTAAAGCCTGGCGGCATTACCTGCTTGGCGCTCGACATACCATCACAGTGATCACTGATCACCGGAATTTACAGTATTTGAAAACCGCCAAGGCTCAGTCATCACGGCAGCTCCGATGGGCTTTGTTTTTCGCTGAATTTGATTTCGTGATTACCTATTGACCTGGCTGCAAGAACGGCAAAGCAGACGCCTTATCCCGAATTGGAATGGGAGAACCGGATACAAACTCAGAACCAGTACCAATAATTCCCGAACAGAGAATTCTAGGCATGACTTCGTTACAGACGCTTGAAGACATTCAAGTCAGAGTGAAACAACTCCTGGACCCTACAGTCCTACAGGATTGGATACAAAAGGGATCAGACTTTACCATAGATAATGGTTTACCTTATTACCAAGGACGCTTATTCCTGCCACACAAGGATTTACACGAACTAGTTATTTCCGGTTATCATGATACATTAATAGAGGGACACCCCGGTATTGCCAAGACAATGGAAAAGGTGAAACGACAATTCTGGTGGCCCTCTTGGCGAAAAGATGTTAAATCTTTTGTGATGTCCTGTGGTGTTTGCGCCCAAAATAAAGGTCAAAAGAAAAGACCAGCCGGTCTCCTCCAACCTCTAGACGTACCGCCAGCACCCTGGCACACCCTATCAATGGATTTTATTACGGACCTGCCTCTTTGTTCGGGATATAATACCATTCTGGTAATTGTGGATTTGTTTTCCAAAATGGCCCACTTCATTCCTTTGAAAGGTTTACCTTCAGCTTCTGTCCTAGCCAAAGAATTCCTCGAAAATATTGTTCGGCTACATGGATTCCCATCTATACTAATCTCTGACCGGGGAAGCCAATTCATTTCCCACTTCTGGCACAAATGTTGTCAAATGGCACAAATCGACGTAAGATTATCGACCAGTCACCACCCTCAGACCGATGGTCAGACTGAGAGGACAAATCAGACCCTTGAGCAGTACTTACGGTGTATGTTACAGCAATCTGAAAGCAACTGGAAAGACATTCTTTGGATAGCCGAATACGCATATAATAATTCGGTACACTCTGGAACTGGCCATAGTCCTTTTTATACCTTGTTTGGACATCACCCTCAAACCTCGACTCACCTCAGAACCTCGGAGTGCCCGCAGTAGAACATCTGCATTCTACCATTACCCGAGCCTTCAAAGAAGCAACCACGCATTTACAACAAGCCAAGAGAAAATACAAGGAGAATGCTGACCTACATCGGAGTGAAGCACCTCCGTATCAGATTGGGGATCAAGTGTGGTTAGCTACCAGACATTTACCGCTCAAAGGGCCCCGAACTTTTAACCCAAAATATCTGGGACCTTATTCTATTACGGCAATAATTAACCCAGTAGCGGTTAAACTTGATTTACCAGCTAATATGCGAATTCACCCTGTTTTTCATGTGTCACTTCTGAAACCAGTGGTACCCGGAACCCGACTACGCAAACCTCCAGAACCTATTGAAATAGATGGGGAACCCGAATTCGAAGTGAGGAACATTTTAGATTCAAAAATGTTTAGGTCAAAGCTTTTCTACCTAATTGATTGGAAGGGGTACGGACCTCAGGAGAGGTCGTGGGAACCCAGTGACCATGTGCATGCACCTCGATTAGTCAGGAAATTCCACCGACTCTTCCCAGACAAACCAAAACCCCCGGAGGGAACAACCTTGGGGGGGGGAGTGCTGTCACGATGCCCGCTCCTCAGGCCCTGCGTCCCCGAAAGTGGACATCAAGTCCCCGGGGATGGTCCCAGCAACCCCTTATAGGGGCCCTTTGGACAGCGTCCTGGCGCCTATGGCGCCAGGCTCATAGAAAACGTCAGTCCTGGAGCCATAGGCGCCAGGCTCATTATGAAAGTGTTTGGGTGCACTTACCTGATGCAGACCATGCTGCAGAACCCCGGCCTCCTTGAGGCCTGAAAGGAACTACTTTACCTGTGGGACTCATTTACCACCCGGGCGTGGTCGGGGAAGGATACATACCTGATTGGAGGAAGGACCCATTCTAGGAACTTCTTCCAAGGCTATTTAAACCACACCCGATCAGCCACACGTGCTTCGCGTTGTTCTGCATCTAGCAGCTGGACGCTCACCGTGTCTGCTCCTGCATCCTGACTTCTGCCACGCCTGCCAGCATCCTGAATCACCTGCAAAGGAAGGGAACAAGAGAACAGAAGAAGGAAAAGGCCTTACCTGCTAAATCTGCATCCCGGAGACATTTCGCCGACGATCCTGAAAAGGAAGACATTTATTTTTAAAAGCACATCGCATCGATCGCTGCAGCGCCTCATTCTACTCACCTTACAGGGCGCTTCCATGTTCTGCAGCGACCATCCGGACCCGCAGTCGCGCCCCAGCGCCTAGGAGAAAAAGACAATAACGAAGGTGAGAGAAAGAAGGGAAAAGGGAAGCTAAATCTCCATGTTAAGACTTACCTACTGGGTCTTTCCCTTTTCATTTCGGGTCCGCGCCGCATCCAGGCATTTTCGGACCCCGGCCCCTCAGGGGAAAAAGACATCAGCGTTAATGAGCGAATGAAAAGACATTACCAAGACGCTCATTAAAGACTTACCTGATTTCCACAAGGATTTCACCTCTCATTTCGGGTCGGTGCCTGTTCCCCGGCATTCCGTACCCCGGCCCCTATGGGGAAAAAGACACTAGCATTAGAACATTAATGCATGGACACAAGGGGAACCACTTATCAAAAACTTACCTGGAAGCCAAGCAAGTTTGGTTCTCACCAATCTGAAAATCCAGTGAAGTAACTGGATACCAACGCACCCCTGCATCAGAAGCAGGATGGAGAGCTCGTCCTTCCAGACCCTAAGGTGAGACGCTACGGGAAAGCACAGAAGGGCTTTGAGGAGGGTGAGAGGGGTAAGTAGGAGGCCGATTGCATTACCCCGCAGACAGTTAACCCCCTATTTTCACCTACAGAAGGATACCTCTGCGAGTCAGACAAGCCAGATTTGGGGCCCGGTCCAGTCCGTCTTCTGACCCCTGCGCATCACCTTAGACGAGGTCACAACAGCGCGAACCAGGCCAGCGCCTCCGTGGGAGTCAGGTGAGCGTTACAGAATGGGCCGACATGTCCTCCTCCCTTCTTGCCTCCTCCCCCAAACTTATGTTCCTTGGGGACTTTAACATCCATCTCGACTCTCCAGATGTGGCCACTGTTCTCTTTCATGACCTCTGCGATTTTCTTTCCCTCACAATCCTTCCCTCTGGCCCAACCCACTCTGTCAGACACACCTTGGATGCTCTTATCTCAACAGACATCCCCCTCTCCAACCCTCTTATTACCCCTCTCTCCTGGTCTGACCACCCTCTCCTCTCATCTCATCCCACCTTGACCTCCCTTGTCCCCTGATGATGCCCCTACCCGCACTTCCAGTCTCCTCCGTTATTCAACAGATGAAGCGTGTGTCAGTCGCTGCATTTGCCTCTTCCTACATCCCTCCTACTCCTCCTTCTTTTGACTCTCCTTCTGACTCTGTTCTAGCTAACCTCAACCTTTCTATCTCTAACACCCTGGACATCATTGCCCCCGTCATGAGGAACTTGTGGTATGACTCTGACTTGGCCACTTTGAAACGCAAATGCAAAGTTGCATAGTGGAAGTGGCAGGCATCTAGATCATCCTCTGACAAATCGGCCTGCTGCTTACTCCAAAGGCAATATCGTCCCTCCATCTGCTCCAAGAAGAGGGCTCATGCCCAAGCCTGCATCTCTGGAGCCACCAATAACATGGCTGAACTCTTTAAAATCTGCAAGGAACTTGCCAGTCCTACCAGTCTCCTCCTCTACTCCTCCCTCCCAGGCCCTCTGCTCTGGCCTTCCTCTTTTCCTCCAAAACTCTGGACATCCTGTCCTCTCTGTCATCTGCCTCTCCCCCACACCGTTCCTTCTCTCGCCTCCCTTGTCCCCCCTCTACCACCACCATACTCCCCTATTTCTCTCCCCTTGCACCAGATGAGATCTCTAAACAGGGAATCCCCTGAATCTCCAGAACCATCAAGGACAACATTACGTCTCTTGCCCCAACCAACTCTCTGCAACCACTCATTCGCCAGTGGCGCCTTCCCTCAACCCCTTAAGCACTCTCTTGTGCACCCTCTCCTAAAAAAGCCATCTGCTGATCCACCTTGCCTGGCTAACTATCGCCTGATGTCCATCACCCCTTTCTTGGGCAAATTCATGGAGAAGCTGGTCGTCCCCCAACTGACTCTCCACACTGAAGTGGGTGGCTGCCTCCATGACTACCAGTCCAGTTTTAGGGCAGCCAGAGGCATGGAAACTACTCTCCTAAAAATCCTGAACACCTGTGAAGACCTACTCTGTACCCTGGACTCTACCTCTGTTCTGAGCCTCCTTGATCTTTCTTCTGCCTTTGACACAGTCAACCACTCATCCTCCTAAAGTGTTTCCATGACACCCTAGGCATCATGGACAGGACACGGGTGTGGCTTACATCCTTCCTCTCAAACAGACCTTTCCAAATATAAATGGGTCCTTTGCTCTCCTTCACCACTCTTTACCTATGGCGTCCCTCAAGGCTCAATCCTATCACCATGGCCAACCTGATCTCCACTTTCTCTCCTAATTTCCAGTGTTATGCAGACGACACACAGCTCTCTTTCAAGCTACCATCCTGTACCTCCTCCTCCTCCCTCGTACCTGACTGCTATACAGGCATGGTGCTCTGCCACTGATATCTGCCTTCCTTCCAGTAAGACAGAGTTCCTTCTCATTGGGACGCCTGCTCCTTGTTCTCCCCCCCGTCCCCACTCTCTGGCCAAACTCCTTGGGTCCCTTCACCTCACCCACCTGTGAGGAAAAAACCTTGGGATCATCTTGGACTACTCCCTCTCTTTCTCTCAACAAATCACGGACCTTGTCAAGAAGTCCAACTTTCCGCTCCACCTTCTGAGGGGCATTCTATCTTTCCTCACCTTCCCCCAGAAGCTCAACGTCTCCAGAACCCCGGTTCTCTCTAGGCTAGACTACTGCAACAGCCTCTTCCTCAATCTGCCTCTTTCCTCCCTTCACTCCTTCAACTAATACAGAATGGGACTGAGACTTATCCTTGGCATCAAGCATCTCTCTAGTCCTAAAGTCTCTCCACTGGCTCCCAGTGACCGCAAGGATCAAATTCAAGGCCCTTTGCATCATCCACAAGGCGGTCTGGGGGCTAGAACCTCTTTACATCCTGCTTTCCCTCCCTAAATACCTCTGGGCCAGAGTCCTTCGGTCCTCTGGCTCCAACTCTCTGCAGGTCAAATGTTTCTCCAAGCAGAGAGTAAGTGATAGATCCCTTTCCTTGGCTGGCTCCTCCCTCTGAAAGGCCTCCCTCCCTCCCTCCCTCAGACTTGAACCAGATCGTATTTCCTCCTCCTTCCTTCCCTCGATCCCTCCCGTGCTAACTCATCCTCTGCGACTGTGGCCTGGTCCCTTCAGAGTCATACAGGGACCAGACCACCCCATACCAGTCCCCCTAGCATCCTTGCCAGCACTTGCCCTCGTGCGCCCTTTCCTAGACTAGCCCAACTTGGTCACCCCTGACCAACGCACTCATCCACCACCCTTTTCCCCCTGGCACTTGCCAGAATTGGCCCACTTGTGCACCCCTCTTCCCTGGGGGCACCCCATTCCTGCACTTCTCCCTTTACCTTACAACCCCCTGCACTTATCACCTTGTCAAACACTCACTAGGCCAAAATAACTGTTTTGTTGTTGTCATCCCATGTCCTCCCCCCCATCTTGTTTTGTGGCGCCTCAAAACACTTGCGTAATGGGCGCCATACAAATGTCCTATAAATAAAATTAATAAAAGGAAGGGAGATGTTAGGAATGTATACAGTATATTGAAAAGTCTGGTTCACACTTCATGTAAATATGTGTCATTTAAGCGTCACTCTATAAATCGGTATCCTTGTACATAGTTATTGTTGCTGTCATACTGAGAGCCTGTTTATATACTGTGGAACCTCTGGGTTGTCTGGAGTGGACCAGAGGTTCCAAGATGGGCAGTTAGCTGGATGGGTGAGCTGGGAGGTTGCTGCCCAGAACCCTACTGAACATAATAAAGGTTTGGACTGTTATCTCTGCTTATTGTGCGAGTCCTTACCGCCTAACTGCCTGGATTTCTGATATTCTTCTGAAGTTGGCGATTGTCACAAAGAAAGCCGGCTTTCAGGAGACATTTTATATGTGCTGTTGCCAGAGGCTCAAAAGGTGATCTCATGAGCCCAGAAAGCGCCGTATTGAACTTAACTCCAGTGGAGCCTTTTTCATTGGTTGGAAAGTGCAGAAACTACCTTTCATGAAGTGCTCAATGACTGTCACTGGACAATGCAGGGACATTTCTGCTCCTGTTGTATCTTGAGATAGCTGCAAAATGCACTTGCATGGAGGCGAGTGACAGTCCTCCTTGTGCTAGAATTAGGATCCAGGCAAGACAACTGAGGTTCCACCTTCACAGGGCAGAGTTGTTGTTGGGCACACCAATTGCAAAACTAGTTCCACTTGTGTCTGTATGACCTGTTGGTAGAGAGCTCTTGTCACCTATAGGATTTTTCTGTACTCCTCGGACAACTCTAAATGTCTGAACTCTGCAAAGTCAGTAGCCATGCCATGAGCTTGAGGGAGCCTGGATCGTGGTGAAGCATCTGCCCCCTGTTGTGTTACAAGTCGGGAGTAGCCTCGAGTGGAACAGGACGAACCTCTGACATGTGCAGTAGGTCCGAGTTAAATGGTTGGCATTACCACAGGGAGCAACGAGAATGAGGCGACAGAGATTCGTTCTCAACATTTGGACAACCCTGCGAATAAGTGGGATCGAGGGAAATGTGTAAGCAAACAGGCCCTTCCATGACATTGTGAAGGTATCTCCCAATATGCCTGACCCTGCGAATAAGTGGGATCGAGGGAAATGTGTAAGCAAACAGGCCCTTCCATGACATTGTGAAGGTATCTCCCAAAAAGCCTGCTTGTGGAAGTCTGCTGGCAAAGAGTGCTCACTTTGTGTTTTGTTGCATTGCAAACCGCTCCATCTGTGGCTTGCAACATCGCTTGAACACTCAAGAGCTGCTGGCCGCATAGTTCTGATTCCTGGAATTGCCCGCTTACTCTGTTGAGGCGCTTTGATATTGTGTTTTGGGTGCCTGGCAGGTGAAAAGTCTGCAGGGAGATGTGGTTGCTGGTTGTCCAGTGCAACATTTGCTGTACATCCAGTGACAGTGGGCCTCATTACGAGGCAGCCATGGCGCTATTAGCGCCATGGCTGCCTCCAAACTCGTTCCGACTCCGCCCTGGTGAATGGAGCAATTACCGGTCCATTCCAAGGTTGGCGGGACCGGTAATTCCCCATTCACCAGGGCCATTCCCCATTCCCATTTGAGCCCCCATAGGGCTCAATGGGAATGGGGAAGGCGCTAATAACAGTACCGCAAATTGCGGAACCGTTATTAGCTCTAGAGTCCCTTTGCGGGTCCCTCCTTAATGCCTGAAAAAAACAGGCGTTAAGGAAGGACCCGCAAAGGGAACTTGTAGTAGGGCAGTAAGGGATTACCGGCACCGGTGCCGGTAATCTTTTACCGCCCACCTCGTAATGAGGCCCAGTGTCCTAGACCGGGTGCCCCCTAGTTTCCTTATAGAATTCATGGTGATTGTGTAGCCCGTTAGTATTCTCATTGTTGCTCCCCGTAGCACAGGTAGATACAAGTGAAGTGGTCGACATACCGCTTTTCACTCGAGGACTTCTTCTCTTGTCCATTGCCCTTACACACATTGCTGGTTGACATACCTCCCCATCCAGATAGGGATGGTCCGTAACCAGGGTCATTTGATGCAGTGTTTCCTGTAACAGCATGCCCTTGGCTATGTTGCCAGGTACAGTTCACCATTTTAATTGTTGGACCAACATTGGTGTGAACCTGAGCTTGTTGTCCCAGGCTCCTTCTACCTGTGACCACCTGTCAGCTATGAACTCTTTCAGTGGTCTCATAAGCAGTCTGCAGTACGGGATTAGGGGCAAGAATGATGATATTGTCCCCAGCAGTTAAATACACTTTCTTGTGGAAACCCACAGCCCTGGTTTGAATGTGGGTGCAAATCTCTGTTGTGATGAGTAGCACTTCTGTAGTGGAGAACATTGAACCCAAGAAGAACACTTGTCTGTAGCGCTGTATACAGGATTTTTTGTAGTTGATCATAAATGTGAGCTGTGTCAATACCTCTACTGTCTGTGATGCAGTGTCGAATGTGGCCCCTTTCTCATCAGCCAGTCATCCAAGTAGGGTTATGTGATGTGAAAGTGTCTTCGCAGGTATGCCACTTCAAATGACAAATGCCCCAGGACCTTTTATGAAGGTCCTGTGGCAGACCGGAGACCGAATGTGAAGGTCCTGGGGCAAACCGGAGACCAAATGGCAGTACATTGAATTGGTAGCGGTAATTTCCAACCACGAACCATAGGTACCTTCTGTGTGCCTTGTGCCATCGGACGTGGAAGTACGCATCCTGTAAATCTAACACTAGGAGATAGTTTGGTTGCACTGCTTGTCTGCGTGAGAATTTTGATGTTTTGCCCCTTGATGAAATTGCTGAGGGCATAGAGGTCGAGAATTGGTCTTCATTTTCCACCTCGTTTCGCCACCACAGAGTATAATGAAGAGGCCCCTGTGCACGGATGCTGCTTAGGAAATTTTTGTATAGCTGTTACGCTCACCTGGCTCCCACAGAGGCGTCGATCTGAACTGGACAGCTGCGGTCTCCACCAATGTGATGTGTACGGCCGAGATGACGGACTGGACTGGCCCACCTAGCTTCGTTTGCTTGGTCCGTAGGAATATTCTTCTGGAAATGGAGAAAGGGAATTAACCACCCGTGGAGTTGAGCATACATTCCCCCCACCCCCGCTGTTCTCCCCACAGATCACCTTTGATGTCCCCTCTTATAGTCTCACCTGATGGTTTGAAAAGATGAGCTCTCCATCCTGCATTAAGCGCAGGGGCGCGTTGATAACCAGTTGCTTCACTGGCTCGAAGGAATTGGTGAGTTCCAGAACAATATTGACTCCGAAAAATATGTAGTTCGTAAGAGTTCACATGTCTGACTTTCACTCTTGTCCGATTCCTTGCAGTTTGCAGCTTGACCCCAGCGAAGAGTTCCTCGTGGTAGCTGAGAAAGTTCAGGTAAGGATTTGGCTTATCCTACACAGTTCAATAAAATAAGGGCAGAATGTAAGCTGCTTGTTCCTTATTCAGGTGTGGCAAGAAAATATGAAGTTCGGGGAATTATGCCTCTGGCGGTACAATTAGGTAAGTCTATTGCGGTGAGAAGAGTTCCCCTTATTTGTCCTGTTGACTCACCTTGTCGTCCTTTTGTTCCTCTTAGGGGCTGGGGTGCGGCGAGGATACAATGGAGATTGCGCCGACCTGTGAAGAGGAATAGTACCCCCGGCGGTAATCAGGTAAGTCTATGGGGGTAGTTACTATTGCCTCTGTTTATTTCCTTGGCTCACCTTTGCTGTTCTTGTGTTCCCCTTAGGTGCCAAAATGTGGCGGTAACGTGCAGAAGGATGCGGTGGATCGTGAGGATGCTGCGAAGGCCGGTGAGTTCAGCGCGGCGCTGCAGCAGGCGAGGTGGCGCGCGTAAATGCTTCTTTCTTCCAGCTCGAAGGTGCGGTGGATCTGGAATTCAGGTAAGGATCGAAGGTTTGCTCTTATTCTAACCTTTTCTCCTTCTGTTCCTCCCTTTTTCTAGGAGCTGCAGACTCGAGGCGGGCGTGGCAGAAGACTGGATGCAGGCTTGCAGACACGGTGAGCGTTACACTGCTGGATGCAGAATAACGGAAAGCGTGTGCTGCTCTTCGGGCGTGGTTTAAATAGCCTCCAAAGTAGTCCCAGGTAAGTATTCTTCCCCAGCCCCACCTGAGTAAAAAAAATAGTCCCTAGGTAAAATAGTCCCTTCCAAGCCTCATTTGGCTTGGAGCTCTGCAGCATGGTCTGCACCAGGTAAGCTTGCAGCATGGTCTGCATCAGGTAAGTTCTACTCTATGAGCCTGGCGCCAGGACTGACTCTCCATATGAGCCTGGCGCCATAGGTGCCAGGACCGCACCCAAACAGCCCCTAGCATGGGCTTTTGGGCTTGTTCAAAACAACTTGATGCCTGCTTCCCGGGTTGCTGGACCTAGTCTGGTTCCCCGGGGGTAGGCATCATGACAGCACTCCCCCCCAAGGCCCCTCCTAAAGTCGTTCTTCCCCGTGGTTTTGTTTTGTCTGGGAAATTTCGGTGGAATCTTTTCACCAATCGAGGTGCATGCACGTAGTCACTAGGTTCCCAAGACCTATCCTGTGGTCTGTACCCTTTCCAGTCGATTAAATAAAAAAGTTTTGACTTCACCATCTTTGAGTCCAGGATGTTCTTAACTTCAAATTTGGGTTCCCCGTCTATAAGGATGGGGTCTGGTGGCTTGGTTAGTCTTGTCCCTGGTTGCACTGGCTTCAAAAGTGATACATGAAAGACGGGATGAATTCGCATATTAGCAGGTAAGTCCAACTTGACGGCCACCGGGTTGATAATGACCTTAATAGAGTAAGGTCCCAAATATCTAGGGTTAAAGGTCTGCGTTCCCTTGAGAGGTATGTGTTTTGTGGCCAACCATACTTGGTCCCGTATCTGGTACTGTGGAGTATCACTTCTATGCCGATCAGCATCTTTCTTATATTTCTCCTCCGCCTGTTTCAAATGTGCAGTTGCCTCAAAGGCTTGTGTAATCGTAACGTGTAGATGGTCCACTGTGGGCATTTCTAAGTGTTGGGGTGAGTCAAGGTCTGAGGTTTGAGGGTGGTGCCCATATAGGGTATAAAAGGGACTTTGTCCAGTTCCAGAATGTACTGAATTATTCTATGCATATTCGGCGATCCAAAGGATGTCCTTCCAATTACTCTCAGTTTGATGTAAGATACAACGCAGGTATTGTTCAAGAGTCTGGTTGGTCCTCTCCATTTGACCATCGGTCTGGGGGTGGTGACTGGTCGATAATCTTACGTCGATTTGCACCAATTGAGAACATTTCTTCCAAAAATGTGAAATGAATTGACTGCCCTGGTCAGAGACCAACACGGATGGAAATCCATGAAAGCGAACAATGTTTTCGAGGAATTCTTTGGCCAGGATTAAGGCTGAAGGTAGTCCTTTTAAAGGAATAAAGTGGGCCATCTTGGAAAAAAGATCCACAATAACTAGAATGGTGTTAAACCCATTACAAGGAGGTAGATCAGTAATAAAGTCTAACGATAAGGTGTGCCATGGTGTAGGCGGAATGTCTAAAGGTTGTAAGAGTCCAGCTGGTTTTTTCTTTTGACTTTTGTTTTGGGCGCAAATGCCACAAGACATCACAAATGATTTAATATCCTTTCGCCAGGTGTGCCACCAGAATTGTCTTTTAATCTTAGCTTCAGTTTTTGCAATACCTGGGTGCCCCTCCATTAGGGTATCATGATAACAGGAAATGACTTGCTCTTGTAGTTCCTTGTGTGGCAGAAACAGTCGCCCTTGGTAATAAGGCAGATCATTGGTGACAGAGAAGTCCGGGCCTTTCTTTACCCAGTCCTGCAGGGCTGTAGGATCAAAGAGTTGCTGGATCTTTAACTGAATGTCCTCTAGTGTCTGTAGAGTAGTCATGCCCAGGATCCTTTGTTCGTAAATTATAGGTACTGGTTCTGGGTTCACTTCTGCCTCTCCCATCCCTATTCGGGATAAGGCATCTGCTTTACCATTCTTAAAACCTGGTCGATAGGTTACCACGAAATCAAACTCGGCAAAGAACAATGCCCATCGGAGTTGACGTGACGATTGGGCCTTGGCTGTTTTTAAATACTGTAAGTTCCGGTGATCGGTGATCACAGTAATGGTATGCCTGGCACCGAGAAGATAGTGCCGCCAAGCCTTGAAGGCAGATTTAATGGCTAATAACTCCTTGTCGGTAACCGCATAGTTTAACTCGGGTGCCGAGAACTTTCTGGACCAAAATGCTACTGGGTGAAGCTGGCCAGTTTCAGGGTCCTTTTGCGACAGGACAGCTCCCATGGCTAGACTGGATGCCTCAGTTTCCACTATGTATGGAAGTTCAGGGCACGGGTGCTTTAACACAGGTGCAGACGTGAATTTCGCTTTCAGCTCTTGGAAGGCTTTTTCAGCTTCTTCAGTCCATTTATTTTTTGCAAGAGTGCTGTGATGGGATGTACGACATGTGAAAAATCTGGGATGAATCTGCGGTAGAAATTGGCAAAGCCGAGCATGCTTTGCATTCCTTTAACTGAACTTGGTGATGGCCACTTAAGGATTGCGTCCACCTTTCGTGAGTCCATTCGGACTCCCTTTGGGGTCAGGATAAACCCAAGGAATTCAACTTCTGTGGCATAAAAAACGCATTTTTCTAGTTTTGCATATAGTTTGTGCTGGCGCAATTTCTCAAGAACTGCTCGGACGTGCTTTACATGGTCAGATTCTGAAGAGGAGTATACTAGAATATCATCGATATACACGACAAAACAAACGTCAATGAGTTCACAAAGGACATCGTTCATGAAGTATTGGAAGGCTGCTGGTGCATTGCACAACCCGAAAGGCATCACCTGATACTCGAATAACCCATACTTAGTGCGGAAAGCAGTCTTCCATTCGTCGTCCTCTTTTACACGTACCAGATGGTATGCCCCCCCGAGATCTAATTTAGTGTATATACAAACGTCCTTCACTTGGTCTAATAGTTCAGGGATCAGAGGCAATGGGTATCGGTTCTTAACAGTTATCTGGTTCGATGCGCGGTAGTCTATGCACGTTCGGAGGTCACCTTCCTTTTTGGGGACGAAGAACAAAGCTGAAGATGCAGGGGACTTGCATGGGCGAATAAAGCCATTGACAAGGTACTGGTCTAAATATTGTCGTAGGTGAAGGTTCTCAGGTTCAGTAAGGGCATAGATCCTGCTACAAGGGGGTTGTGCACCGGGTATGAGATCGATTTGACAATTGTACGATCTGTGAGGAGGTAAGGCGTTTGCCTGTTCCTTTTGGAAGACATCCTGGAATTCTTGGTATTCTGGAGGTAGTTGCATGACTGCTTGGGTTCCTGTGGCCAGGCCTACGTTCTGATTTTTCTGTGGGTAACAGGTTTGTGCACAATCCGGGTAGGTTATTCTCTTCTCTCGCCAATCAATACAAGGATTATGTGTTTCCAACCAAGGTATCCCCAGTATTATTTGGAAATGTGGGGCTTTGATTAGATCAAACACAATAGTCTCTCGATGCCCATCCTGACCCAATAGTGTCATCTCTGCGGTGGAATGAGTTACAGGCCCAGAGGCAATTTCAGTTCCATCGACTGTGGTGATGACATCTGTGGTGGTTTTTTGGCAGAGGTAGATTCATCCTGGAAGCCAATTCATAGTCCACATAGTTTCCTATGGCCCGCTATCAATGTATGCCCTTACTGCGTGCATACGCGATGGCTGCCCTGGATCTATAAGGACCATTGATATGATGAAATGCGAGGTCTGAGTATCCTTCTTCAAGCTCGGCAAGCGGACCTCTAAGCTGGTCGGGCGTGGTAGTTTCCGGAGTCTGACTCCATATGGCTTTTATCAGCAGCTCCTACCACCTTCTTGGGTGGTTTTACAGGGTAATCCCATAGAAAATGCTCAGAAGTTCCACAATATAGACACAATTGCATTTGTCGTCTCCTTTTTCTTTCCTTCTGGGTTAAGGGTCCTTTAACCCCTCCGATTTGCATGGGTTCTGAAGCATCTGCTCCTTTGGGGTTAGCGTGGGTTTTGACCAACACCCGATTCTCAAACTTGGCCCGATCAGCCTTTCTGTTCTGAAGTCTGGGATCTAACTGGACCACTAAATCTATATATTCAGTGCAGTCTTGAGGTGGGTTCACGACTTGAGCCAAGACATCGTTGAGTTCTCCTCGAAGCCCTCGATGAAATAATGTGATTCGTTTTACCTCAGGCCATCCAGTTTCCACTATCAACCTATTAAAGGTCACGATGTAGGATAGAAGGTCCTGGTTACCCTGTCGTAGGGACAAAAGTTAGTTATCCAGGGCCTGTCCTTGGGAGTGCCGGGCAAATAGTCTTTCCATGCTAGTTTGAAAGCCCTGAAAATCCCAAAGAATTGGGTCATCCTGAGTGACTAGTGGAATTGACCAATCAGCTGCACTGCCGCTGAGATATGACAATACAAAGGCTACCTTGGCTTGGTCGTTTGGGAAGGCTCCAGGTCTGCATAAAAAGTGCAGGCGGCATTGGTTCATAAACACAGCAAACCTTTTGGGATCTCCGGCAAAGCGTTCGGGTGGAGCCAATGGAATATTTCCCGGTAGGTTTATTTGCACAGGGTTACCCGATAACACAGGAGCTGGATTACCCCCGGAACCAGGTAGGGGTGCTTGTCCAGCCTGGCTTTGCAATAGTTGCCTAGCAAGGTCATCAGTTCGCTCCTTTGACAAAATCAGTTCTCTCATAAGAGCATTAGTTTCTTGATGGGCTGAATGCACTTCAGCCCTCAGTTCCCCTAGTAATTGGGCCAATTGGTCAGTCTCTGAGGTATCCATAAAGCCCAGGTGGGAATTTGTGGGTAGGCTTCGCGTTCTGTTACGCTCACCTGGCTCCCACAGAGGCGTCGATCTGAACTGGACAGCTGCGGTCTCCACCAATGTGACGCGTAGGGCCGAGATGACGGACTGGACTGGCCCACCTAGCTTCGTTTGCTTGGCCCGTAGGAATATTCTTCTGCAAATGGAGAAAGGGAATTAACCACCCGTGGAGTTGAGCGTAAATTCCCCCCACCCCCGCTGTTCTCCCCACAGATCACCTTTGATGTCCCCTCTTATAGTCTCACCTGATGGTTTGAAAAGATGAGCTCTCCATCCTACATTGAGCGCAGGGGCGTGTTGATAACCAGTTGCTTCACTGGCTCGAAGGAATTGGTGAGCTCCAGAACAATATTGACTCCGAAAAATATGTAGTTCGTAAGAGTTCACATGTCTGACTTTCACTCTTGTCCAATTCCTTGCAGTTTGCAGCTTGACCCCAGCAAAGAGTTCCTCATGGTAGCTGACGAAGTTCAGGTAAGGATTTGGCTTATCCTACACAGTTCAATAAAATAAGACCAGAATGTAAGCTGCTTGTTCCCTTATTCAGGTGTGGTGAGAAAATATGAAGTTCGGGGAATTATGCCTCAGGCGGTAAAACTAGTTAAGTCTATTGCGGTGAGAAGAGTTTCCCTTATTTGTCCCGTTGACTCACCTTGTCGTCCTTTTGTTCCCCTTCGGGACCGGGGTGTGGCGAGGATGCAATGGAGACTGCGCCGACCCCTGAAGAGGAATAGTACCCCCGGCAGTAATCAGGTAAGTCTATGGGGGTAGTTACTATTGCCTTTGTTTATTTCCTTGGCTCACCTTTGCTGTTCTTGTGTTCCCATTAGGTGCCAGAATGCGGCGGGAACGTGCAGAAGGATGCGGTGGATCATGAGGATGCTGCGAAGGCTGGTAAGTTCAGCGCGGCGCTGCAGCAGGCGAGGCGGCGGCGTGAATGCTTCTTTCTTCCAGCTTGAAGGTGCGGTGGATCCGGAATTCAGGTAAGGATCGAAGGTTTCCTCTTATTCTAACCTTTTCTCCTTCTGTTCCTCCCTTTTTGTAGGAGCTGCAGACTCGAGGCGGGCGTGGCAGAAGACTGGATGCAGGCTTGCAGACACGGTGAGCGTTACGCTGCTGGATGCAGAATAACGGAAAGCGTGTGCTGCTCTTCGGGCGTGGTTTAAATAGCCTCCAAAGTAGTCCCAGGTAAGTATTCTTCCCCAGCCCCACCTGAGTAAAAAAAATAGTCCCTAGGTAAAATAGTCCCTTCCAAGCCTCATTTGGCTTGGAGCTCTGCAGCATGGTCTGCACCAGGTAAGCTTGCAGCATGGTCTGCATCAGGTAAGTTCTACTCTATGAGCCTGGCGCCAGGACTGACTCTCCATATGAGCCTGGCGCCATAGGTGCCAGGACCGCACCCAAACAGCCCCTAGCATGGGCTTTTGGGCTTGTTCAAAACAACTTGATGCCTGCTTCCCGGGTTGCTGGACCTAGTCTGGTTCCCCGGGGGTAGGCATCATGACAGCACTCCCCCCCAAGGCCCCTCCTAAAGTCGTTCTTCCCCGTGGTTTTGTTTTGTCTGGGAAATTTCGGTGGAATCTTTTCACCAATCGAGGTGCATGCACGTGGTCACTAGGTTCCCAAGACCTATCCTGTGGTCTGTACCCTTTCCAGTCGATTAAATAAAAAAGTTTTGACTTCACCATCTTTGAGTCCAGGATGTTCTTAACTTCAAATTTGGGTTCCCCGTCTATAAGGATGGGGTCTGGTGGTTTGGTTAGTCTTGTCCCTGGTTGCACTGGCTTCAAAAGTGATACATGAAAGACGGGATGAATTCGCATATTAGCAGGTAAGTCCAACTTGACGGCCACCGGGTTGATAATGACCTTAATAGAGTAAGGTCCCAAATATCTAGGGTTAAAGGTCTGCGTTCCCTTGAGAGGTATGTGTTTTGTGGCCAACCATACTTGGTCCCGTATCTGGTACTGTGGAGTATCACTTCTATGCCGATCAGCATCTTTCTTATATTTCTCCTCCGCCTGTTTCAAATGTGCAGTTGCCTCAAAGGCTTGTGTAATCGTAACGTGTAGATGGTCCACTGTGGGCATTTCTAAGTGTTGGGGTGAGTCAAGGTCTGAGGTTTGAGGGTGGTGCCCATATAGGGTATAAAAGGGACTTTGTCCAGTTCCAGAATGTACTGAATTATTCTATGCATATTCGGCGATCCAAAGGATGTCCTTCCAATTACTCTCAGTTTGATGTAACATACAACGCAGGTATTGTTCAAGAGTCTGGTTGGTCCTCTCCATTTGACCATCGGTCTGGGGGTGGTGACTGGTCGATAATCTTACGTCGATTTGCACCAATTGAGAACATTTCTTCCAAAAATGTGAAATGAATTGACTGCCCTGGTCAGAGACCAACACGGATGGAAATCCATGAAAGCGAACAATGTTTTCGAGGAATTCTTTGGCCAGGATTAAGGCTGAAGGTAGTCCTTTTAAAGGAATAAAGTGGGCCATCTTGGAAAAAAGATCCACAATAACTAGAATGGTGTTAAACCCATTACAAGGAGGTAGATCAGTAATAAAGTCTAACGATAAGGTGTGCCATGGTGTAGGCGGAATGTCTAAAGGTTGTAAGAGTCCAGCTGGTTTTTTCTTTTGACTTTTGTTTTGGGCGCAAATGCCACAAGACATCACAAATGATTTAATATCCTTTCGCCAGATGTGCCACCAGAATTGTCTTTTAATCTTAGCTTCAGTTTTTGCAATACCTGGGTGCCCCTCCATTAGGGTATCATGATAACAGGAAATGACTTGCTCTTGTAGTTCCTTGTGTGGCAGAAACAGTCGCCCTTGGTAATAAGGCAGATCATTGGTGACAGAGAAGTCCGGGCCTTTCTTTACCCAGTCCTGCAGGGCTGTAGGATCAAAGAGTTGCTGGATCTTTACCTGAATGTCCTCTAGTGTCTGTAGAGTAGTCATGCCCAGGATCCTTTGTTCGGAAATTATAGGTACTGGTTCTGGGTTCACTTCTGCCTCTCCCATCCCTATTCGGGATAAGGCATCTGCTTTACCATTCTTAAAACCTGGTCGATAGGTTACCACGAAATCAAACTCGGCAAAGAACAATGCCCATCGGAGTTGACGTGACGATTGGGCCTTGGCTGTTTTTAAATACTGTAAGTTCCGGTGATTGGTGATCACAGTAATGGTATGCCTGGCACTGAGAAGATAGTGCCGCCAAGCCTTGAAGGCGGATTTAATGGCTAATAACTCCTTGTCGGTAACCGCATAGTTTAACTCGGGTGCCGAGAACTTTCTGGACCAAAATGCTACTGGGTGAAGCTGGCCAGTTTCAGGGTCCTTTTGCGACAGGACAGCTCCCATGGCTAGACTGGATGCCTCAGTTTCCACTATGTATGGAAGTTCAGGGCACGGGTGCTTTAACACAGGTGCAGACGTGAATTTCGCTTTCAGCTCTTGGAAGGCTTTTTCAGCTTCTTCAGTCCATTTATTTTTCGCAAGAGTGCTGTGATGGGATGTACGACATGTGAAAAATCTGGGATGAATCTGCGGTAGAAATTGGCAAAGCCGAGCATGCTTTGCATTCCTTTAACTGAACTTGGTGATGGCCACTTAAGGATTGCGTCCACCTTTCGTGAGTCCATTCGGACTCCCTTTGGGGTCATGATAAACCCAAGGAATTCAACTTCTGTGGCATGAAAAACGCATTTTTCTAGTTTTGCATATAGTTTGTGCTGGCGCAATTTCTCAAGGACTGCTCGGACGTGCTTTACATGGTCAGATTCTGAAGAGGAGTATACTAGAATATCATCGATATACACGACAAAACAAACGTCAATGAGTTCACAAAGGACATCGTTCATGAAGTATTGGAAGGCTGCTGGTGCATTGCACAACCCGAAAGGCATCACCTGATACTCGAATAACCCATACTTAGTGCGGAAAGCAGTCTTCCATTCGTCGTCCTCTTTTACACGTACCAGATGGTATGCCCCCCCGAGATCTAATTTAGTGTATATACAAACGTCCTTCACTTGGTCTAATAGTTCAGGGATCAGAGGCAATGGGTATCGGTTCTTAACAGTTATCTGGTTCAATGCGCGGTAGTCTATGCACGTTCGGAGGTCACCTTCCTTTTTGGGGACGAAGAACAAAGCTGAAGATGCAGGGGACTTGCATGGGCGAATAAAGCCATTGACAAGGTACTGGTCTAAATATTGTCGTAGGTGAAGGTTCTCAGGTTCAGTAAGGGCATAGATCCTGCTACAAGGGGGTTGTGCACCGGGTATGAGATCGATTTGACAATTGTACGATCTGTGAGGAGGTAAGGCGTTTGCCTGTTCCTTTTGGAAGACATCCTGGAATTCTTGGTATTCTGGAGGTAGTTGCATGACTGCTTGGGTTCCTGTGGCCAGGCCTACGTTCTGATTTTTCTGTGGGTAACAGGTTTGTGCACAATCCGGGAAGGTTATTCTCTTCTCTCGCCAATCAATACAAGGATTATGTGTTTCCAACCAAGGTATCCCCAGTATTATTTGGAAATGTGGGGCTTTGATTAGATCAAACACAATAGTCTCTCGATGCCCATCCTGACCCAATAGTGTCATCTCTGCGGTGGAATGAGTTACAGGCCCAGAGGCAATTTCAGTTCCATCGACTGTGGTGATGACATCTGTGGTGGTTTTTTGGCAGAGGTAGATTCATCCTGGAAGCCAATTCATAGTCCACATAGTTTCCTATGGCCCGCTATCAATGTATGCCCTTACTGCGTGCATACGCGATGGCTGCCCTGGATCTATATGGACCATTGATATGATGAAATGCGAGGTCTGAGTATCCTTCTTCAAGCTCGGCAAGCGGACCTCTAAGCTTGTCGGGCGTGGTAGTTTCCCGAGTCTGACTCCATATGGCTTTTATCAGCAGCTCCTACCACCTTCTTGGGTGGTTTTACAGGGTAATCCCATAGAAAATGCTCAGAAGTTCCACAATATAGACACAATTGCATTTGTCGTCTCCTTTTTCTTTCCTTCTGGGTTAAGGGTCCTTTAACCCCTCCGATTTGCATGGGTTCTGAAGCATCTGCTCCTTTGGGGTTAGCGTGGGTTTTGACCAACACCCGATTCTCAAACTTGGCCCGATCAGCCTTTCTGTTCTGAAGTCTGTGATCTAACTGGACCACTAAATCTATATATTCAGCGCAGTCTTGAGGTGGGTTCACGACTTGAGCCAAGACATCGTTGAGTTCTCCTCGAAGCCCTCGATGAAATATTGTGATTCGTTTTACCTCAGGCCATCCAGTTTCCACTATCAACCTATTAAAGGTCACGATGTAGGATAGAAGGTCCTGGTTACCCTGTCGTAGGGACAAAAGTTCGTTATCCAGGGCCTGTCCTTGGGAGTGCCGGGCAAATAGTCTTTCCATGCTAGTTTGAAAGCCCTGAAAATCCCAAAGAATTGGGTCATCCTGAGTGACTAGTGGAATTGACCAATCAGCTGCACTGCCGCTGAGATATGACAATACAAAGGCTACCTTGGCTTGGTCGTTTGGGAAGGCTCCAGGTCTGCATAAAAAGTGCAGGCGGCATTGGTTCATAAACACAGCAAACCTTTTGGGATCTCCGGCAAAGCGTTCGGGTGGAGCCAATGGAATATTTCCCGGTAGGTTTATTTGCACAGGGTTACTCGATAACACAGGAGCTGGATTACCCCCGGAACCAGGTAGGGGTGCTTGTCCAGCCTGGCTTTGCAATAGTTGCCTAGCAAGGTCATCAGTTCGCTCCTTTGACAAAATCAGTTCTCTCATAAGAGCATTAGTTTCTTGATGGGCTGAATGCACTTCAGCCCTCAGTTCCCCTAGTAATTGGGCCAGTTGGTCAGTCTCTGAGGTATCCATAAAGCCCGGGTGGGAATTTGTGGGTAGGCTTCGCGTTCTGTTACGCTCACCTGGCTCCCACAGAGGCATCGATCTGAACTGGACAGCTGCGGTCTCCACCAATGTGACGCGTAGGGCCGAGATGACGGACTGGACTGGCCCACCTAGCTTCGTTTGCTTGGCCCGTAGGAATATTTTTCTGCAAATGGAGAAAGGGAATTAACCACCCGTGGAGTTGAGCGTAAATTCCCCCCACCCCCGCTGTTCTCCCCACAGATCACCTTTGATGTCCCCTCTTATAGTCTCACCTGATGGTTTGAAAAGATGAGCTCTCCATCCTACATTGAGCGCAGGGGCGTGTTGATAACCAGTTGCTTCACTGGCTCGAAGGAATTGGTGAGCTCCAGAACAATATTAACTCCGAAAAATATGTAGTTCGTAAGAGTTCACATGTCTGACTTTCACTCTTGTCCAATTCCTTGCAGTTTGCAGCTTGACCCCAGCAAAGAGTTCCTCATGGTAGCTGACGAAGTTCAGGTAAGGATTTGGCTTATCCTACACAGTTCAATAAAATAAGACCAGAATGTAAGCTGCTTGTTCCCTTATTCAGGTGTGGTGAGAAAATATGAAGTTCGGGGAATTATGCCTCCGGCGGTAAAACTAGTTAAGTCTATTGCGGTGAGAAGAGTTCCCCTTATTTGTCCCGTTGACTCACCTTGTCGTCCTTTTGTTCCCCTTAGGGACCGGGGTGTGGTGAGGATGCAATGGAGACTGCGCCGACCCCTGAAGAGGAATAGTACCCCCGGCAGTAATCAGGTAAGTCTATGGGGGTAGTTACTATTGCCTTTGTTTATTTCCTTGGCTCACCTTTGCTGTTCTTGTGTTCCCCTTAGGTGCCAGAATGCGGCGGGAACGTGCAGAAGGATGCGGTGGATCATGAGGATGCTGCGAAGGCTGGTGAGTTCAGCGCGGCGCTGCAGCAGGCGAGGCGGCGGCGTAAATGCTTCTTTCTTCCAGCTTGAAGGTGCGGTGGATCCGGAATTCAGGTAAGGATCGAAGGTTTCCTCTTATTCTAACCTTTTCGCCTTCTGTTCCTCCCTTTTTGTAGGAGCTGCAGACTCGAGGCGGGCATGGCAGAAGACTGGATGCAGGCTTGCAGACACGGTGAGCGTTACGCTGCTGGATGCAGAATAACGCAAAGCGTGTGCTGCTCTTCGGGCGTGGTTTAAATAGCCTCCAAAGTAGTCCCAGGTAAGTATTCTTCCCCAGCCCCACCCGAGTAAAAAAATTATCCCTAGGTAAAATAGTCCCTTCCAAGCCTCTTTTGGCTTGGAGCTCTGCAGCATGGTCTGCACCAGGTAAGCTTGCAGCATGGTCTGCATCAGGTAAGTTCTACTCTATGAGCCTGGCGCCTATGGCGCCAGGACTGACTCTCCATACGAGCCTGGCGCCAAAGGCGCCAGGACCGCACCCAAACATCCCCTAGCAGGGGCTTTTGGGCTTCTTCAAAAGAACTTGATGGCTGCTTCCAGGGCTGCTGGACCTGGTCTGGTTCCCCGGGGGTGGGCATCATGACAATAGCCCTCTTGATAAGCATCTGTTGAACTTCAGCTGGGAGGATTTTTAAATGTGGCTGTGCCAGGTGTTTTGCCACCACATTAGGAGCTTTTTTAGAAAATTCTAGGACATGACCGTGTCGGATTTTGGTGAGAACCCATGTGTCTGTCGTAATGCACTCTCATTCTTTCTGACATTGCAGGTTTCCTCAGACCTGCCCCCTTTGTGTCTGCGAGTCATTCCTGCTGCTTATTTTGTATCCCTCTTTGGGTCGATGAAGGTGCTCTGTGTGTTTCTGTAATCTTTAGACTTCTGGTACCCTTGGTAGTTCTTTATGTAACCCTGTTTGTAGCAAGAGCTATGTTAGTTGGATCTGCCCCCTCTATTGGAAGCTGCAGAGCAACCCGAAGCTCCCTGAAGGGGAAAACATTCTTTCTTGCCTGAAGGGATGTTTAAAGACCTTGCCATGTCCCTTTTTATCACCTATAAGATCTTGTCGATTTTGGGGCCAAATAACTGGTCTCCTTCAAACAGCATGGCCAGAACCTTGTTTAACAATTCTGGATGGAAGACAAACCACCCTTGTTGTCGGAGGACCACACAGTTATCCATTTGTTTGAAGCCTGTTTCCACAATGTCTATATTAATGTTGTGGCTGGAGGCTTCCTCCCCTTCATGAAGGATAGCCATGGTTTCCTTCCTTTTTTCTTCTGGCAAATGTTCTAGGATGTGGGCAATCCTGTGCCACATTTCTCCGTCATAATTGGTATAGAGTGTGTTGCCTTTACTGTTGTTGCCCCAACGGATAAGACTTTTTTCCCCAAAGGAGTCTGTTTTTTGCCCTTCGTAATCCAGCGGAACAGAGCACTTGGATTCTTGTGTGTTAGCTTTCCTCCCTGCCACCGCTGCAACCAACAAATCTGGCAAAGGCTGTTTTATAAGACATTTCGGTGTAGAGTCCGGTGCTCTGAACTTCTTCTCGAGCCTCCCTTTTAAAGCAAGTTCTGAAAAGGTTTTTTTTTTTCATGAGAATTGTCGTCCCTGCAGATGTGATCAATATAGGGATGTCAGTTTTTGATTTCCTGCGCTTGTTCATCAGGTCAGATAAGAAGCAGTCCTTCTCTTCAGTGGGTAGAAGACCAAACACTCAACAAGCTTTAGTGATCATTGTGTAGAACGCCCCCACTTCGTCCGGTGGTGATTTTTTGGCTGGTTCCTCCAGCATGATGTCCTTGGAGATGTCGTCAGTGTCACAGTCGTCTCTGTAAAATGCGAGTGCTGTGGAGTCTGTGTCCTTTGCGCCATCTCTGCCAGAGTGTGATAATTTGCCTTCTCCTTGGTCCTCCCTGGTGGATGTGTCAGGCGCCCCCTTTCGCGCTCTGGGAACAGCGTTGTTGGAAACCTTGGCCTTAGTATGGGTGACCTTGACATTTGAAGTGGTGACCTTGACTGTTGTCTCTGCAATCTAGGTGGTGGATTGGCTTCCGTCTACAGGATAGGTGGTGGTGGTGGTACTTGCGGGGGTCAGTAGATGTCTATCTAGTTAAGCCACCAGGGCTTGTAATGACGTTAGTACTTGCATGGATAGCAGCATTTTCAGGTTTATATTCAGGCCTGGTATAGGCTTTTGAATGGATACTGGCATAGGTATCTGTGACCCCTGCGGCAGCGGGGTCAGCAGTGGCTGTGGTGGTTGTGCAGATGGTGCTGCACTTTTCTTTTTTAATGACTGAGTCTGTTACGTCAATATAAGTGATTCCTTGGAATCTGAAAACCTTGGGGTATACCCTTGTTCAAAGTCAGTGACAATGTGGTGCTGCAGTATCTGTATGAGACTGGTGATACAGCTGGCGAAATTGGTTGTGGAGAGTGTAGCTGCTGTACTTCTTCCTGTTGCACCTGACCCTTATCCTGTGGTTGGCTGGTCTTGTCTGCTGATGTTTTGGGGATTGTCAATGGAGTCCCTGTCAGCTCTGTTTTTTCATCACTCTGTTACGAGGGGGTGTTTCCAGTCGATGTTTGTTCACTGTTCTTCTGTGGCTTCATTGACAATCCCGTCGATGAATGATGTTCTGAAGGGACAGCTGATCTGGGTATTTTCAAATGGTATTGTCTACTGACGTTCCTCTGTCAACAAGTGACTTACCCTTGCTGCCTGCATGGGCGGACTGCACAGCACATTGGCAATGACTCTGGACTGTTCCTGTTTGCCTGTTGACTGTGTCTTGCTTTGGTCCCCTGTTCCCCAGCTCGACTGTCTCTGCCCCTTTATTCCATGGCCACTCATCAATGGATGAGCAGTGGTCAAGCCATGGGCGCTCGTCCGTCAGTTCCTCTTTCGTGGCCGGTCGACGGGCCTCTTGTCGATATGTAGCCGCTAGTCGACGGGGCTATCTCTTTTGTCGACACATACGTCCTCGACCGTACATTCACTGTGGTCAAGACGGGAGTCGTCAACAAGGACCATTGGCTCTGTTGTGGGCGTTTTCTTATATCTATCTGGCCTGTGCAGCCCCTGCCCTGACCTAGACCTTTTCAGAGGATGGGAGTTAATCTTTGCAGACAGTTTCTAAGCAGCCACACTCTTTATGGACTCAGAGAGGAGGGTGCTTGTCCTCATTTAACAAGCACACCAGCCTCCCATACCTAACCCTCAGCATTTTTGTGAAGAACCCAATGCATATCCCACAGTCTCCAGTTGTATGAGAATAGTGTGTAGTGAGTTAATACAAGCTTTATGCCTATGTCCCTCAGACATTTTTCATCTCACATGTGGCAAAGAATTTGAAAGGGGATTTCTTTTAGATCTGCTCTCCAAGACCACAAAGAAAACCTCAGATTTATTGGTAAAGAACGTTTCAATTATGTTATCTCAAAGTTATGTAGAGAAATGATTTCTGAAGTTTCTCTCCTGAGAGAAAAGGTGTGACGACTCCACTCAGCACAACACGTGGTTAGAATCAGAAGATGGCCTCTAGCGGTGGGGCTTGGTACTCGACATCCCATTGGATGGGATTTAAAGCACCCACAAAGAGGTAGACTAAAAAACACTCCTGTTTTTTCTTTATATTACTAAAAGTAGGAAGTGCGTAACCGAGGATTCCCAGGCTGCCGATGGGGAATATTTAAAGTATGTGAATCTATGAAAGCTCCAATGCTGGAGAACAGGATTTCTCTGGAACTGGAAAGCCCAATAATTCCTGAACTCCCCACATCTTGCTATTGAAAGTCTTTGCTGATAGGGAAGCTTCCTCTTCACCATCCCCATCATAATCTGTGTTTCCCAGTATGTCCGGGACCTCTGCAGGTTCTTGGACCAACAAAGTTGACCAGTGAGACACATCTGGAATAGAAGGCACTAGCTCCGAAGCAGATGTAACTGGTGGGGCCGGTGTCAAGATATTTGCAGGCCTAGGCTGTGTAAGGAACACTGT
Organism: Ambystoma mexicanum; assembly: GCF_040938575.1. Classification (NCBI taxonomy): domain Eukaryota; kingdom Metazoa; phylum Chordata; class Amphibia; order Caudata; family Ambystomatidae; genus Ambystoma; species Ambystoma mexicanum. The sequence continues at coordinate 681,667,014 of NC_090921.1, read as the reverse complement.
TGGCGTGGTGGAAGGTTGTGCAATAGTGCATGGCACTTGTGGGAAAAGAATGGTCGGAGGGATGACTTCCCTTATAATATTTTCAAAATAACCTACCATAGGTTCCGAGTACCAGGTAAGGTGCCCTGGCGGTCAGGTTGTCCCGAATAAAAGAAATGAGGATGGTATGTGATCGGTCTACCACGTTGACATTGGAGACCAGCTGACCCTCACAAAAGCCTCTTTACTTACTGTTGGAGGCTTCGGAACATGAAGAGATGAGGTCAAAGAATGAACAGATTCTGGTGAGGAAATCTCTGATATGTCATCAGCAGAAAGACACTGACATTGGGGAGACTTTCGGTTGGTCTTTACTTTTGGAGTCCATTGTAAGAGGTTTCTGTTGCTGCGGCTTTAATAGTGTCACTCGGTTGTGAGATCACTCCGCAGGTTGATTTTGTTCTGTGACCTGCCTCAAGAGGTGCGTTAGAGACATGGGGAGCCCTGCTCAAGACAGAGCTCTTTCTACTGAGAGATTTGTTGGTCATCTGGGCGAACCCCAGTGATTTTAGGTAAGCCCTCAGAATGTACTCCAGGAGGTCTAAGACACTCCAGTATTATGGAATTGAAAAGCTTATAACACTGATGGGTCATCTCAAGTCTCAAAGACCCAGTGCTAGATCCTGAGAAGTCCTTGGTGCCTACAATGGTAATACCCTCAGGGAGCTATTCAGTTGAAATTCCTGAGGGAATCACTGTGTTCACACTGGTAGAAGCAGACTCTGCTTCAGAGCAAATCCTGGTGAGGAAGTGGCCTAAGCACTGCAAACAGCGTGAAGGTTGCTGGTAGGCAGAGTCATGGGGCTGTACATGCCACACTGATGAGCCTTCTGCATAACAGAATTTTTTTAAAATGGGAATTAGATGTTTTTGATGCTGGGCAAAAAGTGCTCTGGTCCCGTCCCCAAGAATGAGCACCCACACGTATGGAGGAATGGGGACGAAATGTAGGAATAAGGAATTCAGCATATTCAAAACAATGTTTGATCCACTCTGCAAAGACCACAAACGAGAAAAAAAACAAAGCCCCGAGAGCCTTAAGCAAAAACAAATATACATCATGTGAAAGATACCAGCAACAGCGGAGCCGTATTATGGCGACATATAAACAAAATCTAAAACACATAAAAATCCAAAGATACAATGGGGGTCATTCCGAGGTTGGAGGTAAGGGATTACCGGCGCCTGTAAGGGCACTGATGGCGGTAATCCCTTACCTCCGTATTCCGAGTTCCCTTTGCGGGTCCCTCTTTACCTCCTGCTTTTAGCAGGAGTAAATTACGGGACCCGCAAAGTGACCTTGGAGTAAATTACGGCACCGTAATTTACGGTGCCGTAATTACCTCCTTCCCCATTCCCATTGAGCCTATGGGGGCAGAAATGGGGATGGGGAAGGGCTATGGTGAATGGGGAATTACCGGTCCATCCAACCTTGGAATGGACCGGAAATTACTCCATTCACCATGCCGGTATTCCATGGAGTAAATAGCTCCATGGTTGCCAACCATGGAGCTATTTACTCCATGGTGTAGTCCTAACTCAGAATGAGGGCCAATGAAATTAATTGCAATCTTATTAGGGCCATCACCAACCATGATACAGGCACGATTTGGCGAACCATCAAGAGCCATCAGCAGCTAGTTTCCCTCTCACAAACCAATGTCATATCGGAGCCCATATGGCACTCCTACATTTCTCAGAAATTTCGAATGCCAGATCAGTTTAGAAACACACACATCACTATGCCGAGATACCAAGATCTCCAACAAATAACTTGGTCCTTAGATGATGTAAAATGGGCCATTTCCAAACTCAACTACTCAAGTCTGCTGGCCCGGATGGTTTTCCCCCCTGTTTGTATAAAGCAGATCCAGACCTATGGGCAATACTTTTACAATCCAAATTCCAGGCTATTCACAATTCAGGAAATATCCCAAGATCTTGGCTCTCGGCCAACATCATTCCGATCTTTAAAAAAGGGGATCCCTCTTTGCCCCAGAATTATCGGCCGATCGCCTTAATTGACACGGAAGCAAAATTATTTGCAAGACTTCTCCTCCATGATTTGGAAAAATTTATTGAATCACACCAATTATACTCCAAATGCCAAACGGGCTTTAGGAAAGTGATGGGGACCTCCTTGAATGCAATGATAATGGCTTTTACCATTGCTGGAGCTAAGCAAAAAATTTGCAAATCTGGTTTACATTGCACTCATTGATATGTCTTCCGCTTTTGATACGGTAATCAGGAACTTATTATGGATCAAACTAAAGAAATGGGATACACCGTTAGTGCTAATTTACTGGTTTAGAGCTCTATACTCTAACACCTCCTATAAAATTAAACTTACATCAGAGGGCCGCACTACTAATCCAATCGCCACGGAAGTAGGCCTAAAACAAGGCTGTAATCTGGCGGCCACGTTCTTTAATTTATATCTAGCTGATTTGGACAAAAGATGGGATGAGGAGTGTTTGTTCTCTGTAAGGACGGGGCTCTTGAAACTAAATTGGCTTGCCTTTGCAGATGACATTATTCTCTTCGATCCTACTCCCGGGGGTTTATAAACTAAGTTACGCTTATTTGAAGACTTCGCCATTAGGCATAATTTATCCCCGAATCCAACAAAAACCGCTGTAATGAATTTTGGTGTCCTGAAAAGAACTGGGAAAGCTCAATGGTACATCATGAAAACCATCATACCCCTAAATATCGACACCATTTATTTAGGATATTATCTAGCAGGGAAAAATTCCATCAAAAAATGGACTGAATTACTTAATACGAAGATCTGTCCACTTACTTCACAGCTAAAAATCATATACTCCAAATATTGCAAATTTTCACTAACTCCACTGATTGAATTCCTCACATTGAAAATCGAAACTGTGATGCTCTGTTCATTAGACATTTGTCTGTGTGAAATGGGAGTGACACTGGACCAATTGCAAGGGTCAGCTCTGAAGAGAGCAATGTCCCTCCCACTGTCACTACCCAATGTAGTGCTAAGGCATGAGTTAGGTATCATAGCTTTATCTACTCGTTGGAGATGGTGACTCCTGACAAATTATGCAAAGATTATGTATCCTAAACCAAATTCACTATATATTGATATGAAACAATCAATCGATAAAAGGCCAACGACTGACATGGTCCGATATTTGACAAGGATACATACTATACTGAATGATGCTAACATAACAGTGGAGGACGTCCATAATCGATCTGCCTATGCTATAAAAAAATTATTTATAAAGGATTGGTCTAACACTATTGATCAGATAGGATCTTATAAATCGTTTAAAGAATATCATTTGTTCACAAAAAAGCGTTTACCCAGATATGACTACATTATGATATTTCTGTGTAATCATATACGCAAGGTCTTCCTTCGGTTTAAATTTAATTTATTTTATACGAAAGACAGAATTACGTCCTGGACTAGTAATACGTTGTACAAAACGAATAAGAGTTGTAGATTTCCCATATGTAATGAACAGGTGGAAACGCTAAAACATTTGATTTTATACTGTCCGCATTTTAAAGATCTTAGAACTGTTTGTTTTATGGACTTTGTCAATATCAATTTTACTGATTGTTTATCATTCCTATGGGCTCGTATGATGCAAGGAAATCATAAACCGCTTATTTATGCTCTAGGGAGATTTTGCAAAGCAATAGAGAAAGAACTCAACAATTACAGTAATCTGACGATATGCATAAATGGGATGCAAACAGAGAAGGTAGAATGAATTATTAAAATGATAATGTACTCGTTTTTCTCCACTTTACGATGCAAAGAGGAATAACATTTCTATTTTCTCTCATGTAATGCTATATTCCGCTGGTTCTGGCGAGTCCACATTTCTTGGATATGTTTTCATGTGTTTTTCTATGTAATGTTGTTTTTTTACATGTTTTAAGACATATAATGTAATGTTTGTTTGTTATTTAAAACTTTGTAAAGGCTCTGTTACGTTTGTAGTAGAACCATATACAAATTAAAAAAAAAAAAACAATGCAATTTACAAGAACACAGAGACTTTCCTCAACACTGACCCTACTAAAAATCTTCAACACCCCAACCACAGCACAACCTAGAAATCACACAAACACCCCCCTGCCCTCTGTAATCTTATTCAAATCAAGACTGTAAATCCATAGCAATTCGCCACAAACACACAAAACAATTCCACGAAGACCAAAACACATAGCCCTTGAACTCTAGAAGCAAAGCAACAGTGTGATCGGTTTTTGCTCTTCCACTATCCCTCTCCATCCAACTAACCCTTCCCAACCCTTCTTCCTCTTCAGATCTTCAGGAGCACATGGAAACCATGAAAATGCCAGCCGTGTGGTGTATAGATCTGAGTAAACATACGCAACGGTGTCGAACAAGGATACTGACACAAAGGTAGCATGTTGGTTGATATAAACATTTATAGTAAAAAGAAACCCTCACTATCCCTATCTTCTAAGAGGGGTTTCCCTGCCTCAAACTAATGCTAAAGGATTTCAGAATGTCCATCAAAATTAAACGCCACCGTCCTGTGCCACAACCTACCTTTAGCCCTTCCACTACAACTAAAGAATAATCCAATAGAAAGCACCTTCTCCAGGAGAATGACTCCCTTCTCCTAGTATTCGGGTGATGTTCCCAAAAAGTTCTCTTGCAAAAGGATGCCAGGGGCAATGACTCCCTTCTCCTGGCTTGTGGTTCAAACAAAACCTTTGAGAAACTCAATTTTCAGGACCACGAGAATGACCCCCTTCTCTTGATATTGATTTTCACACTCCAATATAGTTCACAACAAAGCCAGGGGGAATGACTCCCATCACCCTGGCGTCTATTTCAAAGGGCTTCAGTATCTTCACCTGGAGAAGGACACCGTTCTCTTGGTGTTTGCAAGTTCTTTTCCATATCTTTAAACTTAGTTTATTTTGCCACTCTCTCACAGTATTAGCAAAGTCCCAAATCTTGTTTCAGTGGATTTATCCCTTTCACTGCGATGAGGAAGATTTCCTTGGATGCTCAGTTTGCTTATGTTGGGGTCCTAGACCCTTCTCTGGTAGTAAGTGGCTTATTGCTGCCACTGCGATGAAGAAGTTCTCCTTGGATGCTCACTCCTCTTTACCCAATAGTTTGATTGTTACTACAGGGCCAGGGGAGAGTCACTAGAGTTTGCCTCACTTCCATCCCCCGTGTTCCCTCCTCCAGTTACCTTCTTTGGTACTTTGGTACGTCACCGGGGCTTGCTGGGACAGGGGTTTGTTTCTCTGGCTTCAACCACAGCCAGCGCAACCTCCCCAAGAAGATTCTCTGCCTCCGGGACAAGTACTCCTTTTACTCTCAGTCTCGGTGCTACTGGGTCAAGCAGCCAAGGCGCTGCAGGGAGACATTTGCTGACTGATGCAACTCCCTAATATATGCAGTTGGATACATTAATCACTGTAATCGTATTTCGGATGTTTTTATCTGCTTAGATTCACATGCGTACACACTTGTGTACGAGCGTAATAGAAATAAAATATCAATGCTATTCATAGGCCGACAGCTAGTGGTAGCTGCGGAGTATTGCATTTTTTGTTTTCGAAACTCGAAATGCCAGTAATACTATGTCTAGTGTGCTGTCTACTGTACCCATGGTCCTTCACGCGTCGAGGTCCCTCCAATTGTTTTGTTTCTGACATGAGTTAGCATGAAGTGTAGTGTGAGTACAGATGTAATAAAGCAGATAAAGTGAGAGAAACATCTATGCGCCTTCTACTCCACAGGGGAGGAAGGGTGGGAGCATGTCAATCTAAGAATATACAAGCATCAGAAATACGATTACAGAGTGTAATGTATCCCTCCTGAGGCTTGTGGAATCTGCTTAGATCACATGCTATGCATAGATTACCAATCAATGTCTGGAGAAGGTGGTGGGTTGTTAGAAGGTACAGCGGCAAATAGATGGTTTAGCACTGCTTGTCCCACCTGTGAATCTGCTTTAGAATGTGTGTCAATTAAGTAATGCGGAGTAAAAGTATGACTAGAGCTCCATATAGCTGCTTTAATAATAATAATAATTTGGCACTTATATAGCGCTACGAACCCTCAGGTATCTGAGCGCTGCTTATTATTACACACGGTGTGTGGTGCTCATTTATCGACCTCGGAAGGATGAAAGGCTGAGTTTGGCCCCGCCGGGATTCGAACCTGCGTTAGCAGACTCTGCACAGATGTCAAAGCGAGCGCTCTACTCGCTGTGCCACTTGACTGGCTTTGCAAATGGCGTCCAGCGGGACGTTTGCAATAAATGCCAAGGTAGCTCCTGTACCCCTGGTAGAGGGAGCTCTTGGTGTGAAAGACAAGAGTTTTATTTGGCAGAGAGTAGCAGAGCTATTTGCATGTCAATATCCATTTGGAGATGACATTTTTTGAAACGTGATCACCTTCCCTGCCAGGTGCTATGGAGACAAACAGTTGGTCTGTTTTTCTTAGCGGTCTTGTCTTGTTTACATAGTAAAGGACCTCCCTCCTTACATCTAGCGTATGGAGTTTTTTTTCAGCTGAGCTTGAAGGGTTTTGAAAGAAAGCTCGTAGTTCGATGGACTGGGTGACATGGAACTTAGATATGAACTTAGGTGAAAACGTAGGATGTGTTCTAAATATCAATTTGTCTTTGTTGATAACAAAGAAAGGGTTTTGCACTGATAAAGCTTGTAGTTCATTGACTCTTCTTATGGAGGTGATAGCCACCAGAAAAGCTGTCTTATATTTAAGGTGTTTAAGGCTGGACTTGTGCATAGGCTCAAAGGGAGCGGGGGTCCTATAAGTTTTGTAAGTATCACATTTAGGTCCCACCCTGGAGCCGGTTTGAAATGGGAGGGTAATGCCTTTTTACTCCCTACATGAATGCCTTAATGACAGGGAATTTCCACCAGGACACCTTGCTTTGGAGAAGTGGTGTACGCTGATAGAACCTCTAGGTGAACTTTAATGGAGTTAAATACTAGCCCGGAGTCTAGTCGGTGGAGCACATAATGGAGAATGTGTGATGGAGTACATTCTTTCAGGTTTATATTCTTTGACTGGCACAATATTACTAATCGTTTCCATTTGTTAAAATAACAGTGTCAGGTTTGCTTGCCTCCTTGAGTAGGTCCACACACCTTTGAGGCAGTTTTAAATGGCCAAATTCTATGACTTCAGGAGCCGAGCTGCCAAGTTCATAGATTGAGGTGGTGGGTGAAACATTGTCCCCCGTGCTGTGTGAGCATGTTGTAGGGGCACAGGAGTTTGATTGGATTGCACATTGCCAGTTTGCGCCGATGTGGAAACCAAGGTTGTCTCGGCCACATAGGCGCAACTAGGATTAGTGTCACTTGTTCCTGGTGCATTTTGCTCACCAACCTGCTCAGTAGCAGAGTCGGTGGAAAAGCGTAGGCAAATTTCCCTGACCAGTTAATCCACAGGGCATTCCCCTTGGACCAGTGTTGAGGAAGCCTGGATGCGAAGTGTGGGCATTGTGTGTTTTGGCTTGTGGTGAACAAGTCTAAAAGGGGGTAACCCCATAGGGAGAAGATATCGTTTAGGATATTTCTGTCGAGCTGCCACTCGTCCTCTTCGGGTAGGGGATCTCTGCTTAATGAGTCTGCCAGAGAACTGAGTTCCCCTGGAACATGTTGCGATGTTAGGAACATGCCCTGCTTGAGTGCCCACTTCCAGATTTTTGGTGCTAGCTTGGACAACCTCGGAGAGTGTGTGCCCCCCTGCTTGTTTATGTAAAACATGGCAGTTGTGCTGTCTGTGAGGCCTTGTATTGTCTGACCTAACAGAAGCACTTGGAAACATTTATGTGATTTTGGGCTGTGATCGGTGTCCACAGACCATGCACTGTGTGGTGAAGGTGACGGGCTCCCCACCCGGTGAGTGATGAGTCTGTTGTGACAACTGCTTGCACTGTAGGGTTGTGAAAAGGTTTTCCCTTTAACAGGTTTTCCTTTGTCTATCAGCGTACTGCTTGAACTAAGGTTAGCAAAACAAACACTAGATCGGCCCACTGACCACTTGCCTCAGACCACTGGTTCGCTAAACACTCTTGCATTGGACGCAAGCGCAGTCATGCATGCAGAATCCAAGTAAATGCATGATGCAGTCATCCCGAGCAAGCACATTGCTTTGCGTACGGTTATGTGGTGACTGGCTAGTTACTGAGGTATTTGCAGCAGTATGTTTTTCACTCGTTTGTTTGACTGAAAGACAAGACCCGTTTCTGTCTTTATGACAGCTCCTAAGAACTGTTTGGTTTTGCTTGGAACGGGACTTGATTTTTTCTCGTTGATTGAGAATTGGAGATTGATTGTTCTTTGGGTATTTTGCTTTCAAATTTGAGGGGGTTCCCCTGTTATCAGCCAGTCATCCAGATAAGGGTACACTGTTATTGAGTCTCTGCGTAGAGGCGCTGCCACTACCACTAGTACTTTGGTAAATACCCTTGGAGTGGAGGCTATGCCGAAGGGTAGTACCTTGAATTGGTAGTGTTGGTTTGCTATTTTGAAACGCAAGACCGTCTGTGTGCTGGCAACATTGAAATATGAAAGTATGCATCTTTCATATCTTTCATATCCAAGGTTGCCATGTAGTCCCCCTGCTTTAGCGGCAGGATTACCTCCTGTAGTGTTGTCATGCAGAATCTTTGTGGCTTGACATAGGTGTTTGCAGGGCAGAGGTCTAAGACAGGGCACATTAAGACTTTTTTCAGCACAAGGAAGTACATTGAATAAATACCCTTGTTTACCTGGTTTGCAGGATGATCTCTGTGCCGTCCTTTAGAAGCAGTGCCTTCACCTTTTCCAACAGGATACATTGTTCTTCCTGCAAGGTCTGTCTTTGTCTTGTTGGGTGGTTGGTTGGTGTCTGGATCAGCTCTACGCAATATATCCCCCACCATGGTAGAAAGTACTCACTTGTCCGTAGTGATTCCCTCCCATGCGTGGGTAAAGTGTGAAATACGACCTCCTACTGGAGTGGCATGGGAGGGAACCTGTAGTGAGTAGTCACTGCTTAGGTGGGGAAGTGAGTCCCCCCCCTTGAGGAGGATCTGCCCCTACTCCTAGACCTTCTTTGGCCTCTCTGAAAACCCTGCTGGGAGAACTGTCCCTGTGACGAATCCTAGGATGAACATTGGCCACTTTGGTTGTAATTAGAGGACCGTTGAGAGTTCTGTCCTCTGAACCGGCGAGAGTTAGAGCCCAGGATATATTGGTGAGCTGCCCAAGGGATTTCAGGGTATCATATTCCTCTTTTGCACTTTTAAGTGCATTCTCCACTGCTTGGCCAAAAAAAAAACATTGGGTTCAAAGAGCATGTTTAATAGGGTCGCCTGGGTTTCTAGTTTGAAGCCTGATTGGCGTAGCCATGCATGGCATTTAATCAGTGTGCCTTCTGCCACGATTTTGACCACATTGTCCGCTGCATACAGGTTGTTATTAAGGATGTAGTTGGCTACCTGTTTCGGCTTGGCGATGGTGAGTGAAATTAGTTTTTAGGGGCTTGGGGACTGATTTTATCTGTTGCACGATCTTATCCCAGTTGTGGCAATTATAACTGGCTAATGTATTTATTTAATGTGATTTAGATTTAGCACAATACTTTACAAATAAAAGAAATAAGGTATACAAAAAAAAGACAATGCATATAAATTGAACATAAGAATAGAGTAGCAGCGATAGATTACATTACTCTACTCATTACTTCGTAATCATATTCATCATACATTCCCTATTCTTATTCTTCTTCCTTATATCAGTACATTGACTAAAATAGTCAAAATTAAAACCTATATTTCATCTCTCTAAGCACTTAAGTATCTAAAATACATGGTTTAAATAGAAAGAATCAGCCATGTCAAATAATAATAATCATCATCTTCATCACCATCATAGTACTGGTCAGAGGGGGAATGGTAGTAGCATAGAGAAGAGATCTCTTTCACCTATTACATTTCATTACATTCAAATCCACACTCCTATGTCTTAACTCTGCCTGCCAAAGCCATTAATCACTCACAGACGGCAGCCCATTAAGTAAATAAATTTCAGGACCTGGCATCCATTCGAAAGTGATTGCGGTCCTGTGCCATCTGTTACTATTCCACATTGCATAAGGTTGGTATGATAAATCTAGGAATAATGCAATTTCCAGATACACAGCAAGGTTTTAGGTATCTAGCCGAAAACTGAAATGCCTCATCAATTGCATGACCCCCAACAAGCATTTATACTTGGACAATATGGCAACTGCCATACAGATATTACACCTCTGACCCTATTACCAGTGTCCACAATAAGGGTGTATCAGTACCTACTCCATAACTGACACCTTTCTGCCTCATTCCAAATTCTGTATAGTGCAATGTGGAGACCTTCATTTTTGTTGTTAAGACATTGTTTCCAAAAGGAAGGGTCTTTGATGGAGTCAAGGTGATGCACAAATCTGCCTAAATGCAAGATGTAAACCTTCCATAAGCGAGGGCACTCAGTCAGAACATGTTTTGCCGTCTCCAGAAGATCTTTATTACGGCAGACACAGCAAAAACGATCTTGTACAAGGACATAGAGTGCTGCGCCCAGTAACGGTTGATGATTAATACAAAGTAGGAGGATAAACCTTCTAAGAAGGCGTTCAGATAAGGCTGGGCTTTTATAAACATATACAAGATGTCGGTGATGAATGAATAGCTTTTTAATGACTCTAGACAGTGTATATTTTCATTCCAATCCCACAAATCAATGCGATTCCCTAAGGAATATCTCATATTAGTATAATCGTCCCAACAATTGGGGTACCAGTTTATGTTCTGAAACAAAATATTCATACTCCTGCTAAGAGGTATCTGCAACTGTAATCCAAGTTCTTCTTTATCCGAGGTTGTTAACGACGGGTTAGTCAGCATCTTGACATACAGGAATGCTCTCATTTTTAATACCAGATATTTTAGAGACAAGATTACAAGTTCCAGCCCAAGTATAGCCATTGGGAGACAGTTTGGTAGTCCTAATATCTTCCTCCAAAACCTCCCTCAATCACCTGTAACCATTTCAAATCGATCCCAATGAGAGACTCCATCCCATAGATTACAGCAGGCACCAAACACTAAAAATAAAGTTCTCTTGCTCCCATCAAGGAATAACCACCTCTGCTTTTAGAAAACTGGGCCATCGAGGCAGTCAATTGCATGGCCTTCCATTTATGTATCTCAATGCAAGAGCTAAAACCAGGTATAGAATCAAATTCAACCCCCAGATATGTATAAGTCGACACATAAGCAATTTCTATATGCTGAATGTGGAGTCATGGTCGATCAATACATTTTCTGGTGAATAGCATCAATAGTGTTTTGTCTCTGTTAATTTGCATAAGCCAATACTGTACAATGTGTGATGTCAATTTTAGGTGGACTATTCCAAACTGCTGCCAGGTTAAAATGGTAAATCGGACACAAAGAGGTTATATATAGCAGGGGCGCTGTAACACATCCCTGCTTTACTCTGCAGTTTTGCCTAACAGGTGCAGTCATATTTCCCTTTGCATTGAGTCTTCAGGAAACAGTGATATTACTATGTAGTAATTTCAGATAGTACAGTATTGCAGGAGGCCAACCCAGCAGATTCAGTTTATTCCACAACTGCTCCCTGCACACCGTATCAAGCACTGCTTTGAAATCTATGAAAAGGGCATACAGCGGGGGATTATTAGGGCTGTGTGCCTGAATAACTAGGGAGTCCAATATAAGTAGATTGTGTGCTGTTGAATGGTCTGGCTATAGCGCTGTTTTATTAGCTATCCTTGTTTGATAGGCTGTCAAGGAAGCCACCTTCATGCCCAGGATGTAGATTTTCTTACTCTCCTCACCAGGAGGGGCTTCGGCAGAGGCGTTCGTTCCTGCCCTCTTTCTTGAAGTGGTAACTACTAAAGAGTTGGGCTTTGGCTGCCCCCTGAAGTATAAGGGGTCTGAAGGAGCTGGTCTGAACATCTTCTTGATGCGTGGGTTGACTGCCCGTGTCAAATTGGGTGTAAGCAGAGAGGGCTAAATGCGTCTCTGTACCGATTGTAACTGGGGGCTAAATTGAGTTGCCGATTTTTTATCCCCAAGGATGTCCTCCACAAAGTCTTTGTCGACTTGGGCTTCTTGGGTGTCTATCCTGAAGTGCTCTGCAGCCTTTAGGAGCAGGTCAATATATTGCAACTGGTTGCCTACTGGTGGCTCTGTGTGGTCTGCGGACTGGATGACATATACGTCATCGTCATAATATTGATCCAAGTCCACTGTGTCACCTTCATTCTCTGGGTCTGTGTGTGTGCCAGGGTCTTGAGAACCTTGCATTCTATGGTAATAAGTAAGTGATAAGTGTCTTGAGCTAGGTCCTGATGTGACGAGGTGGTAGCCTATGAGGTGTCTAGGCTGGCTTTTTTGGCAGCTGGCTGAGTGATTGCTGCCCCGCTCCGAGTGACTGCTGTCCCGCTTTGTGTGGTTCCCTTAAGGATTTGGAGGACCTCGGGAAGGTCATCGAAGAAAAGTATAAAACAGGACATTTTTCTCATGACTTTGTCAAATTGTTCTGAGATCCATTGTGAGGAGCTTGGCAATACAGAGGGAGCAGGAGTAGTAGGAGCAGGTGTAGGTAGGGGCTGTGTGATGGGGGTTTTCTTATGGTGCATAGTCCCTGAAAGGGTGCCCTCTGGGGTAGTGTAATTCCTGCTTTTAGTAGCCTGAACTTTTTTAACCTGAGGCATCAGACTTATGGTTTTTTGACGTTCTGACCTTTAATCGGGTGTTAGGAATGTATTTTTGAATTAACTCGCTCAGTTTTTAGCTTTTTCAGCTTTTTGTGAGGCCGTTGACGCGTTTTTCGACACCAGGTCGTCGGCGCACAGGGACTTCCCAGATTTAGACGCTGTGTCGTAAATGGACTGTAATGTCTGTTTGGGGGGCCAGTCGTGTGGTGACCATGATGGCCCAGAGGACATGGAATGTTCAGACCCCCCCCCCCCCCCCCCCAACGCTGCGTGTGGCCTGTCAGTCGACGACGTGGTCGACTTTCGGCCGTGGGGGATGTGCTTGGTGTGATGTAACTTGGCAGTGCTTGAGCCACTCAGTGTCGTCCCCCTAGCAAAACCACCAGCCTGCCTGTTGGGGTCGGGGGCCCACACGCAGGAATCTTATGGACCCCGATTACCCTTGGCATTGATGTTATGATGTTGCCTTTGCTGGAGGATCCCTCAATGTGCATGGCGGCCTCGGCATGCATGGCACGGTGGGCCCAGCATTTGGGCTGGCAGTCCTTCATAGTTTTTGGCCTGAACAGTTGGCAAGACTTGCACTGTTCGTCTGCGTGGTCCCTGGGGAGACAAAGGTTGCACACCAAGTGCAAATCTTTCCAGGGAAACTTTCTATTACAGGAAGGGCAACATTTATAGGGAGCGTTATCCATGATGTATAAGGATGGCAGCCTGGTGAAATAAATGTGAGTGAAGGGGAATATACATTCTCTTAACAAGACTAGAAAATGAACCTCCCCCTGCTCTCCCTAATGTGCAGGGCCAAGGCCTGATGGGGCTTGAAAGGCTGTCAACAAAGGATCGTCGAGACGGGAGTTGCTGTCGTCGAGTGAAACTTGTCCTTGAAGCCGTCACCGAAGATTGTGCGGTAAACGGTTGCTGAAAGGACAGAAAGAAATACTAGAATTAAACTTTCCTAAGTAATGGCATCAGCAAGAAGGAACTCTGCGATATCTGTCCGACTAGGATGGTGGAAAAAATGAAATCTAAGGGCCCTCAACGCGTGAAGGACCATGGGCACAGTAGACATCACACTAGGTATAGTATTAATGGCACACACTGTCGACTTCCCTTTTCGAGTTTCGAAAACAAAAACCGTAATACTCTGCAGCTACTACTAGATGTCGGCCTATGCATAGCATGTTATCTAAGCAAATTCCACAAGCCTCAGAGAGATAGATATGTCAAACCAAATCACTAACACAGCTGGTGGGGGTTGAGAATCACTGCTTTGCATGCTATTGACAGAAGGTGACATTTGGAAGCAAATTGATGACTTGCAGATGACAGATGCAGAGCTTGCAGGGACAGGAGCAGATCAGTGCAAATTACTCAGACTAATTTCCAAAGGGGGCAGGGGAGAGACCTAGCAATAGAGCCAGAGAGGGCACACAATGAGGCCTGCAATGTTAATGGGACAGGGGAGCAGATACCGGGCAAGGCGGCCACAACCACAACAGTGGGGGCCACCAGACCAACAGGGGGCCTGAGGCAAGGTAGACCAGCAGCAACAGTCAGGGTGGCCGAAATAAAAAGAACATGGCCAAAGGGGCCTTATGCTCTTCCCACCTAGTCTAATTATCGAAGGCATGAGGGACACTGGAAAAATAAGTGCCCATATAGATCACAAATACAGTAAAAGTCAAGAAACGGGGAATCGGGAGATGCATCCAATATACCAACAGGAGGGGCCAGTCCATGCTTCTGATGCACCACAAGGGGCACCGTCTATTTTGACAAATTCAAATAGGATCCCTTGGAATTAATGGATTCACACCACCACCCTGATGGGTCAAGAGACATTCCGACAACTAGAAGAACGAGAGGCGTTGGAACTCCCTTTAATCGCAGTCGATCAGGAGGGCATGTATATTCAGTGTTAGGAGGAGGGGAAAGCCATAGCTTTTCTGGTAGACACCAGAGCTAATAGATAGTCTTTGAGAATGGATTCCTTTTCAGACATCCCCATCTGCGAAAATTGTAAAGACTACGGGCATCTCTAACACGCCTATTGTAAATCCGGTTACTGGTCCCCTCATCATTATCCTAGGCCTCACCACTGATGACAACACATTTCTTTTAAGCCCCACTGTGCCAGTAGACCCTTTAGGATGAGATCTGTTGTGTAAGCCCAGATGTAGTGTTTCATGAAGCCTGGATGGAGTATTCCTGAATGTGCCCCGAGTGAATGCAGAGGTAGTCACAGCAACATTTTAGGAAGATGGGAGAGTTAAATGCAAACACTGATTGACTCCATATCTTATTTGTTATGGTCCTGTGACGATTCACAAGGTGTTGTAACTTCTCCCAGGGGGACTCCTTTTCCGCAAGGCTAGTGATGCACAGCCGGTGCCCAATAGTCTCCCTAGGGGTAGTATGATGTGGGAGGACTTCACAGGGAGGGACTATCCCTCTGGGGATATGGACAATCACCTAGGGTACTGCCCAATGAATGTTGCTACTCCCCAACATTCCTTAGACCTCTCGAATGTCCAGAGACACTATATTGAGAACAAGTCTATGTATTGTTGTAACATAGGGCCCAAGACCAAATGTGCTAGGATGAGGAAGAACACAGGCGATAAAGATCATGAACTGTGATAATACTGGTATGAGGTGGCTGCAAGGAGCCATGAGGATTAAACAGATAACAAAGAAGAAGGACTTGTGTAATCCGCATGGGAGGAGCTGGATACAAAGTATACAAATTAACAAAAGACTGTTAGAAGAGAAAAGCCCGGCCACAGAACCAAGCACAGCCATAATGAGAAGCACAGTGGTGACACGAGCAGCAGTATGCAGCCATGTTGGGGAATGCACCTGGCACCTGGAGTCTCCAGTGTGGGCGATTCGAATGCAGACCGACATCTGTGTAGAAGCTGAGAGTGGCAAGAGGATGCCAAGGAAGTTCTCCCATCGAGTGAAGGTGAACCGCATCCAGAAGCCAGGAAGACGCTGCAAAGCCACAAGTTCATGGTAGAGAAGCCCATGAAGCCGGAAACATTTTCCCCAGTCCCAGAAAATCCTGGTAATGTACCAAAGCACAGTAATAGGTAAGTGAAGGTACATGAAAACTGTGGTTGACAGAGCCTAAGGAGGCTTTTTTTAACAAGGAAATTAATGGGCATAACTAGAGAAGGATCTGGATCCCCACCAGTAAGCAGGAAAGCATCAGAGGAAATCTTCCTCTGCGCAGCTGTATGGAAGGAAACCATTTTACTCCAGAGAAGAGTCTGGGATCCCAACCATGAGAAAGAACTGTATCAGATAATACCGGGAGAATAGAGTAATTCTCCTGGTATCAGACAAATAACTGTGGTAAAGACACCAAGGGAAGGGAGTCATTCCCCCTGGCTATATTGTGAACTGAACCAATGAATGAAAATTAATTTATGCATTTCTTATCTACACATAGCTAATGCCCTGCACAAATTAAAAGCTGGAGAAATGATTACTGAGGGCTAGCGGTAGAATTCCCTGTGCAAAGGGAAAACAGGTGGATTGTGGATTGGCTAGGGAGAGCAGTAGAGCAGGTCAAGCCACAAAAGGAGGAGGGAGTCATTCTCCTGGCGCAGACCCAAAACTTGAGTTAAAGACTACAGGGGAAGGAGGTCATTCCCTTTGGCCTTGTGGTGAACTGATTGGGCCGAGACTTGTACTGGAGACACCAGGGGAAGGGATTCATCCCCCCTGGTTCTATTGTGAACTACCTAAGTGTACATCAGGAGAAGGGAGGCATTCTCCTGTACATTGAATACTGGGTAAAACCCATAAGCCAGGGGAAAGGAGCCATTCCCACGGATAATTTCTGTTCAGAGGGAACTGTTGGACAAGCGGTAAGAAGCAGGAGAAGGGAGCCATTCCACTGAAGGTTAGTTCATGTTTTAGTTTGTGAGATGGTTAGATGAGGATTTGACACAGGATGGTGGAACTTTGATTTGACAGTCATTCTAACCATTCATTTAGCTGTAGTTCGAAGCAGGGGAAACCCCTCGGAGATAGGAACAGTGGGTTTTTTTTGTTGAGAAATAAATGTTTATAAACCAAACCATGCCACCTTTGTGACAGCTTCCTTCTTCGACACCCTTACAGTCACCACTCGACAATGAGGTAGGGTACATATAGATGAGCCAATGACAAATACAAGAGATCCATTTAAGAAACTGCCACAGATACACCAAAACCCCTTTAAACCTGAGGCTGAAATTGACATTACACCGGTCATCTAATCACTTTCAGATCAGGAAATAATAGTCCCTACCAGCAGACCACATAACACTCATATTTTATCAGTGGAAAAGCAACCTATAGATTTGTGCAAGACTTCTAGGCTATCAATACAGTGGTGATACCAGCATTTCCAGTGGTAGTGAATCCTGCCACCATACTTTACAGCAGTCCCCCTGATGCCACCCATTTTACTGTAGATCTATTTTCCACTTTCTTTTCTGTGCCCATACATCCAGCCAGCCAATACCTATTCACATTTTCCCATAAAGGAGTCTTCCTAAAACTGAAGAATGATTCAGACGATATAAAGTTATCAGGGAAATCCATGCTTGTCAAGTACGTGGATAAACCGCTGCGACCATCTCCATCTTATGAAGCCTGCAAGCAAGATACAGAGGTACTGTTGCCTGAACTAGCAATGAAAGGACATAAAGACTCTCAACATAACTGCAGTTGTGTACAGAAAGAGTTCATTATTTAGGGCATGCTATAGAAGGATATCGACTGATGTCCCCATATCGGAAAGAGGCTGTTTGTAATATACCGAAGACACAATGAAACAGATAATAGCAATTTTAAGAGTAGGCAGTTAGAGCCAACAGTGTATACTAGGGTAGTATTCACACAGCAGCACAGGATTTATTTTTAGTCTACTGCCTATTACAATAAGGAGCTGGGCCCAGCAGCAGCAGGAGTGCCCCCTTGTTCCAAGTCTGTGGTGGTAGCAGCTCTAACAATGGAGGAAAGTGAGAGCATTGTTGGAATCTCCCTTAGACATACCCATACAACACACTCTCATCCCTCTGTTAAAGAAAAAGACAGCGCATGTCCATTTTGAGAGCTAGTTAAAAAATAGATACTCCTTCTGAATTCTTCCAAGATCACTCTGATCCAATGCTCTCTTTGGAACCCAGGATCCCTGCTTACCTCTGCTACTGAAGGGGTAGTCCCCATGTTTGCATGGCAGTTACAAACTGCCCATTGATGCCACAGACCTCACTGATGTGTCTATGTCTGAACCAGATTTGAAATATTTCACAGATGGTTATTGTTATAGATATCAATGTGGTCACTGGGTATGCAGTATGTGCTACCGAAGAAGTGATAGAGACTGGGAAATGACCCCAAGTATTCTCGGCTCAGGTAGCCCAATTGGTTGCTCTCACTCAAACCTGTTGGTTAGCTGCCTAGCAGTCTAAATAGCTACACTAATTCACTGTAATATTTTGGGGTAGCTCACAACTTTGGAATATTCTGGAAACAGCTAGGCTTCTGAGATCGACCAGAACCTGAGAATCTGCAATATGTGAAGGCCCTGTTAGATGTCACCATGTTACCCAAGAAAATAGCCATCATTAAGTACACTCCCCATCAGTCCCTTGAGGACCCAATCATTTGTAGTAAGGAACGTGCAGGCCGCACTGCTAAACTGGCTTCCACTTTGGATACAACAGATGCCTATATTGTATTGCCTGCTAAGACTAATCCGGACACCACCTTTCATAGGACACTAGAAGAATTGGCTTTGGAGCGAGAAAGGTCCGTCTAGAGAAAAGGACAACTAGATGAGACATGTCCATTACGTGAAGACTCGCTGTTTAGAGCTGCCCAGGGTTGTTCGGTAGCCCTCAAAATACCAATGTCACACCTTGTTTCGACTAGCATGGACAGAGACACATTGGGCAGGATGGAATGGTTATGGCTACTGAAATGCCCATGGTTTACCTCTGACTTTACTAAATTAGCTCAAGAGTTCTGTCACAGATGTGTGATTTGCTTGCAGAATAATGTGGGTAAAACCTTTCACTACCTGCATGGAGCTCATCTGTCTCCCTATGGCCCATTTGTACGTCTTCAAATAGACTTGCTGCAAGTATGAAAATGTGCTCAATGGCAGTACCTCCTTGTAATTGTAGACGTGTTTTGTGTGTGGAAGCCTATCCATGCAGGAAGGTAGATGGAGTAACGGTCATCAACATTTTGATACAAGATTTCATCCCTAGATTTGGAGTACCCATAAGCATCAATAGTGACCAGGGCACTCACTTTCTAAATAACATTGTGAAAGCACTTTTGTCTACCCTGTAAATACAGCATAATTTGCACTGCCTTCACCACCCCCAGTCTACTGGGGTGGTAGAGGAGGAATGGGGTAAAGAAAAACAAATTGGGAAAAATGTGTCCGAAGAGTGGACTGAAGTGGCCAGAGCCCCTGCCATTGAAGTGGCCAAAGCCTTGTTCCATGTTTAGCATGACAAGCACTCCAAGTAGCAAGACTGAGCTTAGCCCCTGTGAAGCCCTTTATGGACAATCCATCCAATGGTCTGTGACTCTAATTTTATTTATTTATTTTATTGATTGCTCGCTTGTTAGGCACTTGTACAGCAAATACATCTTGTTTAAAAGCACCCACCGGGCAACAGGGAGGGAACATGAGATGGGAGTAGTTTCTTACCTGTAACTCCATTTCTCCAGCGTTGGTATCTTTCATGGATCCACAAGCTGTGAATATTCCCCGTCGTCAGGCTGGGAACCTCGGTCATTTTAATTTAGCGTTTTCCTGTGGAAAACTTCTACACTTCAGTGTCCTATCAACATCCTTTTTTGGGTGCTTTAGCCACCACCAATAGGACGTAGGGTATAAATAGCCCTGCCCCTGCGCCTCCCCTTCAGATTTTAACCTCCACAGCAGAGGCAACCCGAACCAGGTTTGCATGCAGGGTGGGCCGGCCGGCGCATATGAATCCATGAAAGATACCAACGCTGGAGAAATGGAGTTACAGGTAAGAAACTACACTCCCTTCTCCAGCATTGGATCTTTCATGGATTCACATGCTGTGAATAGATTACATAGCAGTATCCAAAATGCATGGCGGAGTGCAAATGCAAACCAATATAGAAACAGAATCACATGCATGAGACAAAGAAACCCATCCAGTGATCATGTTCAAACAAATACCCTGAAGCTGTGGGGCTTACCTTATTGAAACAGGCGTTGCAGGACCGCCCGCCCCACCTGCACATCCTCACCATGCTGCTTCTCCAGACAGTAATGTCGAGTAAAGGTATGTGGCACCGCCCAGGATACCGCCTGGCAAAGGTCCACCAGCGGAATCCCCGACCATAATGCCGCCGACGAAGCCGTAGACCTCGTCGAATGTGCCCTCGGATTCCTCTCCAAAGGCTTCCCAGCTTTAGTGTGACAGAATGAGATAGCAGATGACACCCAACGAGAAAGTCCTTGCTTGGAGATTGCCTGTCCTTTGACAGATGGTCCATAAACCACAAACAGGTGTTTAGAAAGTCTGAACTCCTGCCTACGATTCAAATAAAACTTCAATGCCCTCTTCACATCCAGCGAATGCAAAGCCCGTTCTGTAGGCATGGCGGCTGAAGCAAAGAACGAGGGCAACACAATAGAAGAGAGTTTGTGAAATGTTGCAGGCACTTTTGGAATAAAGTGCAAATTAGTAGCCAACACCACCTGGTCCTTGAAGAGCCTCAAGTATGGAGGGTCCACAACCAAAGCTTGTACCTCTGACATCCTTCTGGCCGACGTAATGGCCACCAGAAAAGCCACCTTCCAAGACAAAAACTGTAAAGGTGTCGACGACATTGGTTCAAATGGAGACAGAACCACATTAATGCTCCACACCGGCAGAAACTTCTTGACTGGAGGAAAGGTCTGAAACAATCCCTTCAAGAAATGCTTGATGAGACTATCACTAAACAGAGGCGCTGCATGCCGCTTCCGAGTGAATCTAGAAATTGCTGCCAAGTGTACCTTTATGGAGGAGAACGCCAAACCCTTTTCTGCCAACTGCAACAAGTATGACAGAACTTGCTCCGGTGAAATGTTCAAAGGGTCCACCCCAGGCTGGCCCTTACACCACACACAAAACCTTTTCCATTTACATGCATAGGAGAAATTTGTGGACGGCGCTCTTGCCGCCTCCAAAATGCGCTGACAGTCACCAGAAAGCTTTAGAAGGCCAAACTCGGATAAGTCAGAAACCAAGCCGTCAGGCTGAGGGATCCTGAATCGTGGTGCCAGACAGCGCCCTTGTCCTGAGACAGAAGGTCCGGCATCACTGCCAACCGAATCGGCTCCGCCACGGACAGATGAAGGAGATCCGAGAACCATGGCTGCCTGGCCCAGAACAGAGCCACCAGAATCACACGGCATGGGTAACTCTGAATCCACTGGAGGATCCGTCGAATGAGCAGAAACAGAGGAAATGCATAAGCGAACCAGTCTGGCCACAGGAACGAGAACGCATCCCCCAGAGACTCGGGACGAGGCCACCTGCTGGCAAACTCCTTGCACTGCTTGTTCTCCCTCGTTGCGAAGAGATCCAACGAAGGACGGCCTAATTTCCATAAGATCATGGACACCTGTTGCTCCTTCAGCTGCCACTCATGGGGCTGGCCTACCTCCCTGCTGAGTGCGTCTGCCTGCACATTCAACACTCCCGGCATATGAAATGCCACAATGCTGATGTGTAACAGAGCCCAATACCAAAGTTCTTGTGCTTCTTTCGACAACAACCTGGAATGCGTGGTATTGTCCGTCAACACCCTCACCACCAAACCGCGTATGCGCTGCAGAAACGATTTCAGGGCCTAATGTACCGCTCTCAACTCGAACACATTGATGTGGAACCGTGACTCCACCAGAGGCCACAGGCCATGGACCTGCGAGTCCTCGAGATGCGCCCCCCTTCCTATCTGAGAGGCATCTGTCACAATTGTAAAGTGAAACTCCGGTTCCAGCAACGGAATGCCCCGAACCAGATTGTCCGAGCGCTGCCACCATCGAAGAGCTTCTACCAGACCGTCGTCAATCACCACCTTGTCGGACCACGACCGATGACTCTGAGCCCATCGGTCGGCGAGGAACTCATGCACCGGCCTCATGAAGAGACAACAGTTCTTCACCAGTGGAATGCAGGACGCCATGGTCCCAGCAGTGACATGTAGGTCCTGACCGACACCCTCATACATATCTTCCACTCTGCCGCTTTTTGCTGGAGCTTCAGAACCCTCTCGCCTGAGGGCCTCACAAGACCTAGCAGAGTCTGAAACTCTGCCCCCAGAAAAACCAAGTCCTTGGAAGGCGACAGAAAGGACTTCTTGAAGTTCATGGCGAAGCCTAGCCGTTGCAACAGCTGCATTGTAGCACCAAGATTTTCCTGCGCCTCCCCCCGGCGACGTACCGCGTACCAGCCAGTTGTCCAGGTATGGGTAGACATGATGACCTTCCCGTCGGAGCCATGCCGCCACTGGCACCAAACATTTTGTAAACGTCCTGGGGGACAACTTTAAACCGAATGAGAAAACTCGAAACTGGTAATGATCTTCTCCCACGACAAACCGCAGAAACTTGCGGTGCCGTCGATGCATAGGAATGTGGAAATATGCGTCCTGTAAATCCAAAGAGGCCAGAAACTCGCCCGGCTGTAACGACCGAATGAATTCCTGAAGCGTGACCATCTTGAACTTCAGGTGTTGCAGAGTCTTGTTCAACGCCCGAAGATCCAGAATGGGTCGCCACTTGCCGTTGGGTTTCTTCACCACAAAGTAACGGGAATAAACCCATTGGCCTTTCTCAGCCACCGGAACCAATTCTATAGCATAAGTACAACCTCCTACCGTAGGATGTGAAGGTGAGGTTGCCCGGTATACACTGGAGGAATGGGAACCGGGGAACACTTGAACTCCAGCGAGTGGCCCGGGCGCACCGTGTCCAACACCCAACGGTCTGATGTGATCTTGCACCACTCGTCCACGTGCAGTGCTACCCTGCCTCCCAGCAGATTTCCCCGATGACAGTCATTGATCTGCCTTAGCCTGTCTTCCCTTGGAGGAAGAGGTCTGCCCACCTCTTTTCCTGGAGGCCTGAAAGTCCAGACTCTTCTGCGTCGACTGTACCGACCTCCTATACCCCTGGGAGGAGTAACCAGACCTACCATAACCCCGGTCTCTGGAGGAAGTAAACTGGGCATTTCCCGACGCCCCACGGAAGGGACAAAAGGGGTGAAACAAGCACCCACTCTGCAAGGCACCCGAAGACTTGGCAGTCTCAGAGCCCTCCTTCATACCCTTGAGAGCCTCATTAATGTTCTCACCAAACAACTGCTCCCCCTCACAGGGCATGCCCAGAACCTTATAATGCACCTCCGGGCAAAAGTCTGTGCACTTAAGCCAGGCTTGTCGACGCAGCACAACGCCGTTGTTAATCTGTTTAAAACCAGATTCTGCCAAGTCCATGGCAATGATAATACTATGACTGGACGCCTCCTTCCCTTCGCACACCAACAGCATGGCAGCTTTACGGTGTTCCTCAGGCAGATGTTCTAACAGAGGCGCTAGCCGATGCCAAATCTCACGATCATAGCGAGCCATGACCGCCAACAAATTGTCCGCTTTCACCGTCGTCGCCCTAACAGTCACAACCTTTTTACCTTATGGCATCCTGTCTCATGGCGTCACTATCGGGAGGGGTAATACACTTGTGCTGACTCCTGGCTTTACGGCTAGCCGCCGCCGACACCACCGACTCAAGCGTGGGCTGCGACACTAAGCACTTCGGTGTAGAGTTCTGGGCCTTAAACTTCTTCTCCAGCCTCCCTTTGACAGCCAGTTCTGAGAAGGGATGTTGCATCATGCGCAGGCCCTCCTGCCACACGTGGTCCAGGATAGGCACGGTGAACACAGCTTTCCGTCTCTTGCCCATGTGGTCAAACAGGAAGCACTCCTTCCGCTCCTCCTCAGGAGCCAACCCTCCACACATGCCTTAGCCATCATGGCATGGAACACCCCAACATCATCACCTCGAAGTCCGACTCCCACGTTAGATCCCTCGAGGGCGACGAAGAACCAGGAGACATGATATCCCCTGGCACACTGTCCGATTCAGAGTCCATCAGCTCACTCTCTTCAGGATGGGATCGTGGACGATCTTCACTTACCGGCAGAGGAGCCGGCAACTCAGCCGCAGCCGTTGAACACGGAGGAACACCTGCAGTGTCGACGATAGGCCCCACTGGGGCCACATTTAGAGGAGGCAACCTGGAATCCAGCTGGCCCAACAAGGATTGCAATGTGGACAGAACTTGGAGCGACAACATCGCCTGCAGATTCACCAGCGGGTAACTGGACAGACCAGCCCCCACACCCACCAACGTTGATGGACCAAAACACTGCAGGCCCAGGGCCGACAGACCCAACACCAGCTCCCATTCGTCCTCCACCTCCGATGCAGTCTCTTGATGTAGAAGAGTGTCAGGCAGAAGTGAGTCAAAAGCTGAAGCCTGCCACGCTTCAATCGTCGGCAGCAAGTTGCCCGTATCCATCCTCGATGATGAGAACATCGGGCCTTTATCTCCTGTCGTCGCCGTAGCCGAAGGCACCACCGTCGACGGCATCGGAGCTGGCAAAGGCACTGGCAGAGGAACCATCGACAAAGGGACTCCCGTAGATGATGACGTAGTTGGAACCGCAACTTGCGGTGTAGATATTTCAAGTGATCCCGCCTGCCTGGTCCCACTGAATCGATGTTTAGACTCCCCCCTAACTAGAGAAGGACCTGTGATGGTCCACTGAAGAAGTGTGTTTCGACAACGAGTCCTTCTTGGCCTTCACATGCGACGCCGAAAACCCCTTACAGATCTCACAGACTGATGGGGATAAAGGCAATAGAGGCAGTGCATATGCCCGTCCCCCTCATACACTTTCTTCAGCCCACAAGTCGCACAGGGCCAGAACAAAGACTTCTTTAGTTCTGAAGATATCGCAAAAAAACAATTGCACCAGCATGTGCAGAAACCACAATGAGCACAAGGTGATTCCAACACTTTGTAAACGGTTGAAATCTGAAGTGGAGCCGCGGGCGCGGGGCTATTTATACCCTATGTCCTATTGGTGGTGGCTAAAGCACCCAAAAAGGACGTTGATAGGACATTGAAGTGTCAAAGTTTTCCATAGGAAAACGCTAAGTTGAAATGACTGAGGTTCCCAGCCTGACAGGGAATATTCACAGCATGTGAATCCAGGAAAGAATCAATGCTGGAAAATGTAGTAAATACAAATAAAGAGAATACAAAAAAAGTAAAAAAAACAGTGGTGGAAGGGAAGTACAAACCTAGTATACCTTGTGATTATTCAGTACGTGCAAGTGCAAGTGGAGCAAGGAAGATGGAAGTGGGGTAAGTGCTGAGGGGTCTGCGTTTGTGGGTGAAAACACAGATGAAGTGCAAGGTAAGTGCTACAAGGCCTGGTGCGGCCATGGGTGGAAAGTGAGAGTCTCCAGGGCAGAGAGTGTGCCCAGGCAAGTGCTGCAGGTAGGCAGAAGCTTGGGAAATTGGGTGTGTTCAGTAAAGGGCCAAGAGGATGCATAAGCGTCCAAGACACCAAACACAGCAACTGAGAAATTGGCAGAGTAGCAATGAAGGGAAGAAGGAGGAGGAGGAGAAGGAGAAGAGGAACGTATTGGGGTGCTTTCGGAAGGTCCTGCTCAAGAAGCAGAGGGAGGCTGTTCCATAGTAGGGGTTCAGCTGAGGAAAGTGTACAACCTCCTGCTCTCGCTTTAACAAACCGCTTTACACACAAGGAGTTGGTGCCGTAAAGGAGAGTATTTTGTAAAAGAGTTGCAGATAGTGAAATCCCCGGCCCCAGACAGCCTTGTGGATGATGCAGAGGGATTTGAATTTAATCCGTGCAACAACTGGGAGACAGTGAAAACGTTTTAGGGCAGGAGAGATGCAGTCCCTGGGTTTAAGGCCAAGGATAAGTCTTGCTGCTCTATCCTGGATTAGCTGAAGCAGTTGCAGAGAGGAGGAAGAAAAATTAAGGAGGAGGCTATTGCAATAGTCAGGCCTTGAGGGAACCAGGGCTCGGGAGACATTGAGCTTCTGGGGGAAAAGTGAGAATTCCTTTGAGAAGGAAGAGTTGAAAGTGGGACCTTAGCAATGTCCCGAGTGTGAGGGAGGAAGGAGAGAGAGAGAGGAGTCGAAGATGACTGCAATGTTTCTGGCTTCAGAAGAAGCCAGCGGAGAGCCCATGGTGGCAGCCCAGAGAGAAGGGAAGGAGGGAGAAGGGGGTCACACAATGGGGAGGATGTCAGTTTTGCTGGCGTTGAGGCAGAGATCATTGGCAGTGCACCAGGCCTGGATGGCAGGGAAGAAGGAAGGTGCGAGAGTGTCAGCAGGAAGCCTGAAAAAGGGTTGCGTGTCATCTGCATAACACTGGAAGCAGGGGGAGAAGGAGGAGCTGGTGAGTGCATGGTAGATGTTAAAGGGACATGGGGAGAGGATAGAACCCTGGGTTACACCACAGGTGGAGAAGGAAGTAGGAGAGGAGAAGGTGCCCACAATAACTTGGGAATAGCAGTCAGTTAGGAAAGAGGTTAGACACTTCTGTGCACATTCCAAGATGCCAAGGGTATCATGGAGTCGTTTTATGAGGATGGAGTGGTTGACCATGTCGAAGGCAGAGGGGAGCAAGTAGGATGAGGACAGCAGGAGTTGTAATCCAAGGAAGAGAGTAGATCTTCACAGCTGTTCAGCAGAGCAGTTTCCGTGCCTCTGGATGCCCGGAATACAGATTGATGGTCGTGGAGACCACCCACAAGTTGTGTGTGCCAGTTGAGTTGGGGCAAAGCCAGCTTCTCAGCAGTTTCCCTAGGAAGGGGGTAATTGAGAAAGGGCGGTAGTTGGCTGAACAAGTAGGATCTGGTGAAGGTTTTTTCAAGAGGGGGTGCACAATGGAGTGGTTGCAGAAATCAGCGAGTGGGGGGGCAAGAGAGCCAATGTTGTTCTTGATGGTTCTGGATGAGCAGCGGAGAACCCGTTTGGAAGAAACCTTCATGGAGCAGACAACCCTGGTTACTTCTTCCGGTGTGACCGGTGCAAAGGTGGTAGGTGGGGTGTGAGTAGCTAAGGGAGGCAAGGGGGTGTAAAATGGGTTAGGCGGGTGGGTAACAAGGGTGTTCAGGATGTCCTGAGTTTTGGTGGTAAAGTGTGTGGCCAGTGCGTTGCAGAGGGCCTGGGAAGGAAGAGGGCATGAGGAGACTGTGGAAGGGTTGTTTAACTCCTTGCAGATTTTGAAAAGTTCAGCTGTGTTATTGGGTGCACCAGATACCCGTGCCTGGATGTGGGCCCTTTTTTGGCACAAATGGAGTCTATATTGCCTTTGGAGTAGACGGCAGGCCAGTTTGCCAGAGGGTGAGCCTGAAGTTTGTCACTTTTGTTTCAGAGCTGCATGATCAGAGTCGTAAGAAGAGTTATGCTTGGAAGTGGGTTTCAGGCGGATCCTCATGACTGCGGCAAGGATATCAAGAGTATTGGTGATGGTCAGGTGGAATTTGCTGAGAGCAGAGTCATTTGAGTCTGCAGTCGGGGAGGAAACAAGGGATGAATGTAGAGGCAAATGCAGCAGCCGACACTCGTTTCATCGGGTGGATGTTCGTGAACAAGGTTAGAAGGGCTTTTGAGGTAGCGGATGGAGGGCCAAAAGGACCCAGTTGGGAGGAGAGCAGAGAATGGGCTGACCAACAGAGAGAGCGGGGTGACCAGGGGTGTGGGAGAGGTCAGAGTGGATGATGGCGTCCAGAGTGTGACCAGCCGAGTGGGTTGGACCAGAGGGAAGAATAGAGAGGGATAGAGATGTGCAGAGGTCAAAGAAGAGAGTGGTTGCTGAGACAGGGGACTCCAATTGGATGCTGAGGTCACCCAAGAGGAGGCGGTTGGAGGCGGCTGAAAGTAAGGAGCAGCAGAAATCAGCCTATTCAGAGAGGAACAGCGTGGTAGAGCCTAGGGGCCAGTAAATGGTAGCAATTGTCAGAGTGGTGGAGGGAGAGATGACCAACTTGCATACCAGGCTCTCAAAGGAAGAGTAAAGCTGGTTTGTTAAGTTGGATGAAGGAACCCACTCAAGGTAGCTTAAGCAACCCTCAACGCCAGCACGGTAAGGATGAGGAATTATTTGGAATTGTGGAGTTGGAATTGTGGAGCCTTGATTATATCGAACACAATGGCTTCCCGATGTTCGTCTTGGCACAAAAGTGTCATCTCTGTCGTTGAGTGCGTTACCGGACCCGAAGCGATCTCAGTTCTGTCGACAGTGGGGACTAAGTCTGTTGCCTTTTCGCAAAGAGGAAGATTCATCCTTGTAGCCAATTCTTAATCCATATAATTACATATGGCTCCGCTGTCGATATATGCTCTGACTGCATGCATTCGAAACGGCTGTTGGTGACTTATGAGGATCATTGTGGCAGGGCTAGCTGCAAGGTCTGGGAGTCCTTCTTTTCACTCGACAAGCGGACCTCTACGCTTGTTGGCCGGGGAAGTTTTCCAGCTCTGGATCTACCTCAACTTTGCTAGCAACCCCTACTGCTTTCTTGGGTGGTTTCACTGGGCACTCTCAGAGGAAATGGCCGGTTGACCCACAATACAAACACAACTGTTGTTGTCTTCTCCTATCTCTTTCAGCCTTGGACAACAGCCCTTGCACTCCTCCAATCTGCATGGCTTCGGCCATGTCAGTGGTCTTGGAAGCATTTTCCTTTGGGCGCACAAATACCCGAGTGTCCATTCTAGCTCGATCTGCCTTACGGTTCTGCAGTCTATGATCAAGCTGGACCACCAAGTCTACGTATTCAGCACAGTCTCTGGGTGGGTTGACCACTTGAGCTAAAACATCTTTTAACTCCCCTCTCAAACCACTGTAAAACAGCGTTGTTCTTTTGTTGTTCGGCCAATCGGTTTCCATTACCAGTCTATTAAAGGTTGAGATGTACGTTAACAGATCTTGGTTGCCTTGATGCAGAGACAAGAGTTCATTATCCAATGCTTGACCTTGGGAGTGGTGGGCAAACAACTTCTCCATGTCCAGTTGGAACCTCTGGAAGTGTCGCAAGATGGGATCGTGCTGATTGACTAGCGGTACCGACCAGTCTGCAGCACTGCCACGGAGATACGAAAGCACAAAGGCCACCTTAGACTGGTCATTTGGAAAAGCTCCTGGCCTGCATAGGAAATGTAGATGGCACTGATGTATAAAAACTGCGTACCTTTTTGGGTCTCCTGCAAAGTGTTCTGGAGGTGCCAAAGGTACGGTTCCTGGAAGGACCACCTGAACTGGATTGCTTGGTGTAGTCGGAACCATTGACCCCAATCCTGGTAACACTGTTTGCCCCACCTGTGATTGAAGCAGCTGTCTGGCAAGATCATTGGTGCGATCAGTTCTCTCCTCAAGACATTGGTTTCCTGCCGAGCTGAATGCACCTCGGTCCTGAGTTCCCCCAAGAGCTGGGCTGGCTGGTCTCCGAGGTTTCCATGACGCCCAGGTAGAGATTTTGTGTAAGGCTTTGCGTTCTGTCACACTCACTTGGTCTCCACGGGGGCGTAGCACGTAGCCGCATGAATGTCTGCACTGGCGTTGCACAGCTAGAGTGATGAGGACTGCCCACGTCTTCTCCCTCGTTATCACCCCAGGAGGCGTTTGCCTTGGAGTTCTTAATGGTAGGTTCTCCGTCCTGCAATCTCTAGCAGGGGCGCGGATGCACAGTCTTTCCTAGGACCAAGTTACTTCACTGATCCTGCGGGGCTGTTGCGGAGTTTTTGAATAGCTGGATTAAGCAGGTAAGTCTGTATGCCAATGGATGCTTGGTATAGGTGCTTAATGTTCTTATTGCCCAAGTTTTAACCTGTGTTTCTCTTTTCTTTCAGGCGCAGTCTTGAGCAGTTTTCAGATGAAGATTAGACTCTTCCTAAAATGCGGAGCAGATTTCCTGCAGGTGAGTATTAGTGCGGGTGAGTGGTGCTGAATGTCTGTATAGCGGTTTCTTTTCCGTGTGCGACTAACCTGCTGTTTCTTTTCCTTTTCTGCAGGCGCGGCTCCAGGACGGCGATGGGAAGAACCGCTTCAACGAAATTCCCCAGGGTATACAGATAGGCTCAGCCCTATTAGGCTGTGAATGTAGTCCCATGCAATTAGCACATGTTATGAGCCTGGCGCCAACGGCGCCAGGACTGAGTCCAGGAAATCCTGGGACACACTTTTGGGGCTTGATAAGCCCCTAAGGGTGCCAGTGACTGGGGTAGGCCCATAAGCTCCAGAGGTTTGGGAGTTTGTACCATGACAGCGACTCTGTGTGTGCTGCATCCTGCATGCTCACTGATTCGGCAAACAGCCTTTGGTGCCCAAAAGAAACAATCGCCTTTGCACAAGAATTTCACCTGCTGCATACTTATTCAAACCACGAGTCTCACACAGATGCGTGAGATTGATTCCCCTTACTGCCTGTGTGCAATCACCTCAACCCACCTAGTCTCCCAACGCACAAGTCTGGCCCCCTACCCTAAATTCACCCAGCCTGAACTGCCCACCATCACTCATATTACTCAAGAAATATCCACTGCACTCCCACGGTAGGAATTACACTTCCAGGACACCATCATCTGCGACCGCTAGTATAGCAAGCACTCCAAACGATCGAAAATGCTTCTGACGATTTGAACAACTCCTGGTGCTTTAAGGTAGGTCTATCTACTAAGTCATTGGCCACAAGTGACTTTACACAGATATCTACCTATACCCCTAAATATACCTATATATCCCTAAAAACTACCATCTTCAGGAAAGACAGAACACCAAAGGGGGAGGGGTGGCGATCATCACAAAAAACTCCTATTAGAGACACAAATAAATATGTCTTTAAATCAGGGGAACTACTGTCAACTAAACTGAACCTGTCCCAATCAGCTACTTTAACATTGCATCTTATCTATAGACCACCAGGTCCAGCAACTTCATTCGAAGGACACATTTCTCTGCTCCTCTCAGAGACCAAACCATCGTCTAGAATTGCCCTGCTGGGTAATTCAAATCTAGGCTTAACGATAGCACAGACACCTACGCCTCAGTGTTAACCAGTTCCACCCAACGCATCACATGCCCTACTCACAATAAAGTTGGCACGCTAGAATGGCTATTAGACCACAACTGCAACATTAGCATCTTATCCAATATGCCGTTCTCGTTGTCGAACCACAACGCCATATCCTTCGCCATTCAACTTAAAGCCCCTTACAGCCTATCAACCGTCTACAAACGATCTAACCATGCTATTGAAAAAGTGGCTCCCTTCATCGAACACAAACACAAACCATTAGCTCACATCAACTCATGGTTTTCTCCAACCTCAAAGCTTTTTGCACATCTAAAAGAGCAGCTAAGGCTGGAAAAAAAGCATCCTTCAGCCTCCAAAGATCTTTTTGCTTCCAGGGCTAAAACCTATAACCAGGCCATTCTCCTCGCAAAAAGCTCAACATACAACGACCAAATCGAAAAAGCAAATTCAAGCACCTGTGAGCTCTTCACCATACTGCAGGAACTCGAGTCACCAGTTCCCCCTTCAGACAGCTGCCTTAAAATCATCTCCTGGTGCTCCAACATCCAAAGCGTCCAACTTGACAAAATCTCATTACAATCTAAAATTCTTGCCAAGAAAAATAAATTAACAGCTAAAGAGGTAGCTCTGGACCCTTCACCAACCCCCATCGATACCCCACGGTTTGAGTTCAACATAGTCTCTGACATAAGTCATTAAAATTATAAAATGCCTGAAACACTCCAGAGGTCATAGGGACACCTGCTCAGCCTCAGTCGTCAAGGACGGCCTGATTAAGCTAGCTCCTTTCATCACATCCCTCATTAATAACTCATTCTCCACCGAGATTGTGCCAGCGTATCTAATAAATGCCAGGGCCCTCCCACTCCTCAAGAAGCCAACCTTAGACCAAAATATACTGACTAACTACTGCTCTGTAACAACTGTCTCCTTTTTAAAATACTGGACAGAGCAGCATACCTACAAATGCAGAAGCATCTCGAAGCCAATAATCTCCTGGGATTACGTCAATCCAGATTCCGCCCCAGCCATGGAACAGAATCAGCACTTCAACTTAAAAAGTCAAATAGATGAATTTAAAGACAATGGAAAACTTGCACTCCTGCAAAACATCTCCGCAGCCTTCAACTTAGTGGACCATAAGATTCTCTGTCAGCAGCTATCCTCAGCAGGCCACTTCTCTGCTAAAGCAATAGCCTGGATCACTTCCTGTATTTCAAACAGAACAATGAGGGTCTTTTCCTCTACCGCATACACTTGTCCAGCTCCAGTCTCCTGCAGCGTGCACCAAGGCTCTTGTGTTTCCCCTACGCTGTACAATACCTTTACGAAGCCCCTCTTCCACCTCCTCAGGGTATCTCCTATACTAATTATGCAGACGACATCCAAATCCTTCTCCCCATCTTTGGCTCATATGACACTGGGCCTCATTACGAGGTGGCCGGTAAGGGATTACCGGCACCGGTAAGGGATTACCGGCACCGGTAAGAACACCAGTGCCGGTAATCCCTTACCACCCTATTCCGAGGTCCCTTAGCGGGTCCCGTCCTCAATGCCTGGTTTTACCAGGTGTTATGGAAGGGATCCGTTAAGGGACTCAAGAGCTAATCACAGGCCCGCTAACAGCGGGCCCGTTATTAGCTCCATCCCCATTCCCGTTGAGCCCTATGGGGGCTTGAATGGGAATGGGGAATGGTTCCCGGAATGGGGATTTACCGGGTCCTCCAAGGTCGGAATGACCCGGTAAGTCCCTATTCCGGGAACACGGACCCGGAATGTGGTAAGGGGGTAGCCATGGCGCTAATAGTGCCATGGCTACCTCCTACCTCGTAATGAGGTCCACTGTCTCTAAATCACTTGGCAAAGTTTACCAAAACATGCAAGCCTGGATGGCACTACATTCTATGCCTAAATGATGACAAGATTGAGTTACTCCTTGTAGGGTAACAAACTCTTTTAAACATTGATGCAAAATACAAATCCTTCATTAATGTCGATATAACTATCCCAATCTCTAAAGAAGTCAACACACTGGGGGGTTTATCTAGAATCATCCCTCTCAGCAACCAGACAACTTATCGCAATTGCATCGTCCGCAGCCTACACGACCAAACTCATTAATGCATGTAGACCGATCACTAAAGACAACTACGAGACGATTGCAAGAGCCCTTTATCTCCAGACTAAACTACTGAAACGCACTTTTCGCAGGATTCACCACTGGTAACAGAGAAAAAAAACAAGTGATTCAAAATAACAATTTAAGAGCAGCATGAACATTTCAAATAAAGATCATATTTCTCTAGCCAAAAGAAGCACACACTGGTTGCCCATTCGCAAACGCACCCTGTTTAAAAGTCTGACACTAACGCACAAATGCCGCTCCAATACCGCACCTAGATACCTTTCTAGGAAATTCACCAAATCACAATCTCATCTCCTTACTATCCCCAGATTTAAATTACACAGAGCGGGGGGCAGGGTGTAGTAGCTTCCCCGTAGTGGCGGCCAAAACACTGGAATGCCTTAACACCACATCTAAAGAACAGAACGTTTATCTGGACCTTCCTTAAAGACGTCAAAACTTGGTTCTTTTCACTCGACTTATAACCATCACTCTTTGTCCCTAATGACAATTAATCAGACATCCTCAGACCTGGTATCCCTTGAGCTAGACAGAAAACACGTACCATCCTTTCATGTTGCGTTCAACGTGCCTTATGTAACCAGCGTCCAATGTTCCTGCTCGTACCTTACAAAGATGCGCTTATTGTAACTGTAGCCAAGGCATATTTACTTTTCATGTATGACAAAGACTTGCTTTCTGTAACTAGCACCTGGATGCCTTCTGGTTTGGTGCGCTATACAAATGACAAAATAAATAAATAGTGGCTCCCTCTATTCAGTGTATCATCTCTTATGTTGGGCAAAGGATATCTGGCTGCCACTATGCTTGCATTAAACCACCGAGATTCACACAGCTGAATGCTAGAGTGTGGTCTAAGTGCTAAAATGACTGACACTCACTTTGTTTCTGAGATTGTCCCTTGCTTGATCAGGTCTTGAAGCAGCATTTTTAATTGTCCTAATAACCGCACTGGAAGTTTTCTTACTTTGCATGGTTCTATACTCTTCTCGAGTATATGATGTTGATAATCTTTTAGTGTACCCACTTTACAGAGAAAATGTGAGGGTACTGAATCATAAGTTCTTGTTGTTTTACCCGGTCTTCTAACACTTATACATGCCTGTCTACCAGTGGTTTCATTTCAATGCCGAACTTGGCTGGTTGTCTTCCTGCTCAATATAGGCACCCACTGCAGACCATGTTGAATTTTCCTATTTATATTTCGCTCTTTGAATCTCATTTGTGTTTCAAACCATTCAAGCATTCAAGAAAACATCACTCTTAGCCTTTAGAAAGGCTTTGAAAACCATACTATACAAATAACTGCGGTTCCACTGTAACCAAGGAACCTGATTACTGCCTAATCTGTATGATCTTGAACCCAAGAACTGTACACTGTTTTTGCCTGCACCCAAGTGAATATGCTGTAACAGCGCAACAATGCCCTAGGGCAGTTGCACGCTTTAAAAATGGAAATAAATAAGCAGTCCTATTGTGTGCCCTTAATAGGCAGGAAGCACCCTGGTGCCCCTTTCTGGATTCTACCAGGCCTTTGTACGTGGCCTCTGGTATTATGAATGGAGTGATCCAGAGTCCGTCATATGTTTTGTCTTGATGCCTACTATGCTTGCGTTGCATATGGGTGGTGGTGTTCTGGACAAACTACTGCCATCTTCATCTGGATTCTAAAGCATCAAGAATTCTCTCCTGTGAGGTGAACTTCCATCATCACTGAATTATGCTTCCTGAATTTCTTGGATAGCAGCAACCAGATCCTTTTGCTTCCTTGGGTTTGTCTTGCTCCACTTGCTACTTTGCAAAGTACTCAATTTTCCTACACAATTGCATTTGTTTCCAATAGGTATGCAGCCGTAAGTAGTGGCTATATGTTCCCAGTCCTCCACATTCAAAGCATTGCATAATAGGTGTTGGCCGCTTTACATTTTGCTGTCCTTTGCACAACTGCATTTTTTCTCCCCCTTTTTTGGGTCTATTTTCTTTTATAAGTGCTGGTTGACCTCTCTATGCTTTTGACTAATCGAATCACTTCAAGTGTTGATTCTGACTCTTTCTACAATTGCTGCTCGTGTGGACCATGAGTTATCATGAAGCACTCCCTTTAAGAATTGCCCAAAGTTAGTTTGCTGCGATTGCTCCAAGTGCTGCCCGTTGCTTAATGATTGATTCTCTAGGCAATGGCTCTCTTGTGTAGAACATTTGTCTTCCTTGGATCACACCACTTTTTTTTTTTTTTTAGTACAGTTTATCCATTCTATCCACCAAATGTCCAGACAATTGGGCCTTCACTCTTTTGTCCCTCTAGTACTGGTGGGAGATGTCTACACACTTACTGGCTCTCTGGTCTGTTGGCAGTGCATAAATAATACCTCTTTCCTGCCAGCTGATACTTCGAGGCCACTTATGGCCTGAGGTTATGAATCACATTCAAATTTCAATCTACCCCGGGATACTGTAGGTGTGCATGCTTTCTGGGGGAACTTTGGAGATGGTTCAAGTTGTTGCATACTTTCTGATTAGGCATATGTGGCATGCATGCTTTTTCTCACTTATTTTTGTGCACTATATTTTCAGTCGTACATGAGAAACTGATACGTTATTGATTTTTGTTTTTGCAGAATGCTTACTTGTTTTGGCCGATTTTCACCCTCAGGCATGTGCAACGGTTGTTCTCATTTATTAAATTGAAAGAATGATTACAGTTTATATTATAGCTTTACACAAACATTGAAAAATATACTATTTCCATCTTCATATACATATATACATTCACATTCATATATTTCCTACTGTGGCTTAATTACTAAATGAAAAGCTGGTAACAAATTGGCCTAGAGCACACCTATTTTAAATGGAGTTAGTATTTTTAAATGCTTCGTGGGGTGCGGGGGAGAATAACAACTTTGACACTGGGTTGTATCAAACAATGTAGAGACAGCAGGTGACCACAACTTTGTGGAACACTCTCGTCCCCAGCACACCCTATTGTTGTAATGACAACCAAAACTCACTTATTTTTATACATTAAAAAGTAAGTTTATAAAACTAATTTTGTATCGAAAATTTTAAAAAAACTTTTGTAC
This sequence comes from Ambystoma mexicanum, assembly GCF_040938575.1. NCBI lineage: Eukaryota > Metazoa > Chordata > Amphibia > Caudata > Ambystomatidae > Ambystoma > Ambystoma mexicanum. Next base: position 681,630,772 of record NC_090921.1, on the reverse strand, counting down.
AAACAATCAAAAAGAATTTTTGTGTAAATATATTCTTTGCACAATAAATTCAAATTATTACCATCACTTTTCAGTTTGGTTTAGCAATTGGTATTCTAACATAAAATTTCACATTTCAGGTAAACATTTGCATACTGTGGATCAACATACAACAAGTGTCAGCTCTTTACTCCTAGTTATACATGATCTCATTGTTCTTAAATATAGTACACTTGACGCGTTTCGGGGGGAAAAAAACCCTTCAGAAGATGTTTACCAGTGCTTCCTTCCTCAATGTATCTAAAAGAATATAGTAAAGAAATGTTTTTAATAATCTTCACATTAATTCATATATCTCTGTCATGTCTGTGTAACTTTAAATATATCATCACCTGGATGTGCCATTCATTAGTGCTAGCTTGTAGTTATGATGATTTCTTGTGTCATCATCGTGTGTCATATGGAGTCAATCCTAAAGGAAACAAGAGAGACTGCATTCAGTCCCAACCGGTTGTAACTCAGTCATCAAAGTATCTAATTAATGATAAGAAATTGTACTTGTAATTACCTGTATGTCCAGGTTTTAACATCCTTAATTTAATGTTGTAAGGACATATATGTCCATGTATGTTAAAGAGAGTATATAAAATCCATCCACCTGGGGTGGTAACTCTATTAGTTCACCTGTAGATAAAAATAGGGTTCATTGCAACTGAACAATTCGGTGTTATTATGCACATTGGCAAATGTCCTTCAATGTTAACAAATCTTACCATGCAATCATGGTGATTCAACGTATGTAGACAATATTTTTATTTCCTGAATTCCATCACTCATGGGCATATGCCTCTATCAATAACCTGGAAAAATATTCAAAAGGATTTCTATAATATTACCGCAGGTGCTATCAACGTGCTTCAAAGCATCAAGCTTTCCTCTATATATAGTTAAGATGTCTTACCTGAAGGGGGGCACTATCTCATGGACTCCGTATTTAAAGTGCCTAAAGTGGCGTTTTCAAAAATGGCTGCTGTTCCTGTGCCCAATAGGTCCAATTCCTTAATGGGATGGTCCTCAAAAAATCTGAAACATCATTCAGATAAATAATGTTAACTGGGGAGCCTTTAAAGAGTTAAGATGCTCTTAATTGTAATAACACAGGTTATCCAGTATTTTAGTTCAATCCAGCTCACCTTAGGGGACGTTCTTGCATGGGCTCCATTTTCGAAATTCAGAAAAAGCGGCAGATTTCAAAATGGCTGTCTTTTTATTCCGCATAACGTGATGTTGATTTGTTTACATTTTGCCGTGGTTCGTAGCCAAGAACGATCCCATCCTAATATTGCTAACATTCTAGAAGATATGTCTATCTAGTAGCAAAACCACAGTTCTAGTAAGATTAACTTTTTGTGTATTTAAATCTTGGCAGCATCCAGTGATTGTAAGAATCCACAGCATGTTCACAATGGTGTCCGGTCAAATGTTCGAAAGACAATATGCTAGAGTCCATTTTATTTTCTCAAACCCCTGTTTTTGGTGTTAAAACACCTTTTTTTTTACCTATACTATAGCAAAAATATATATATATACTTTTGAAAAGAAAAAAAAAAATCGACCTTTTGTTTTCGAAGTATATATGGGATACATTACTCACCGTAATCGTATTTCTGATGCTCGTATCTGCTTAGATTCACATGCTGTGCATAGGCCGACATCTAGTGGAAGCTGCGGAGTATTACAGTTTGTTTTTCGAAACTCGAAAATGGACGTCGACACAGGGCGTGCCAGTAATATTATCCCTAGTGTGACGTCCCCTGTACCCAAGATCTCTCACGCGTCTAGGATCCTCAGATTGTATTTTTTCTGACATGAGGTAGCATGAGGAGTAGCGTGAGTACAGATAATCCAAGCAGATAGACAGAAAGGTAAGACTACAAGCAATCATGCGCCTTCTCTCGGAGGGGAGGAAGGGTGGGTCGCATGTGAATCTAAGCAGATACAAGCATCAGAAATATGATTACGGTGAGTAATGTATCCCTTCTGAGGCTTGTGGAATCTGCTTAGATCACATGATGTGCATAGATTAGCGAGCAGTACCAGAAAAAGGAGGTGGGATGTGAGAAGGGTCATGAGCAAATAAGTGTCTTAGAACCGCTTGTCCCACTTGTGTATCTGCCTTGGAATGGGTGTCAATGCAGTAATGCTGAGTAAAAGTGTGAATAGAGCTCCAAGTAGCTGCTTTGCAAATAGTGTCAAGGGGTACATTTGCAATGAAAGCCAGAGTGGCCCCAATGCCTCTAGTAGAGTGGGCCCTTGGCGTAAAAGGCAGAGTCTTTTCAGAGAGTGAGTAACACAGCTGGATACAGTTAATAATCCACTTCGAGATGGCACCTTTAGAGACGCGATCCCCCTCTCTGCCTGTAGCTACGGAGACAAACAGTTGATCTGTTTTCCTTAGCGGTCTGGTTTTATTTACATAGTAGAGGACCGCCCTATGCACATCTAGGGTGTGTAGTTTCACCTCAGCCGAGCTTTGCGGGTTCTGGAAGAAAGCCGGAAGCTCGATGGACCGGTTTACATGGAATTTTGATATAAATTTAGGTGAGAACCTAGGGTGTGTGCGTAAAACCAGTTTGTCTTTATGGATAGTAAAGGAGGGATCCTGCACTGAGAGCCTGAATTTCACTGACCCTTCTTATAGAAGTAATAGCTACTAAGAAGGCCATTTTATAAGTCAGGTGTTTGAGACTGCTTTTATGCATGGGTTCGAAAGGGGGGCCCATGAGCTTGGCTAGCACCACATTAAGGTCCCACCCTGGTGGTGGGTTTGAAATAGGAGGGTGAAGTCTCTTTACTCCTTACTCTTTGTCGTGGAGGATGGTTCCGGGGGCGCTGCAGTAGCTCTATACAATATCCTGTGGATACTGTTGACAGCACCCATCTGTCTGATGTGATCCCTTCCCAAGCCTGGGTGAAGTTTGAAATGCATCCCCCTACTGGGGTTGCGTGAGAAGGGACCCTGAACTGAGCGTCACTGCTTTGGTGGAGGCGTGCCGCCTCCCTTGCTGGGGCTGCCTCTGCCTTTACCACGACCTCTCCTATTACCTCTGCCGTAACCCTGGGTAGACTGTTGGTTTTTGTTCCACTGTGTACCCTGCCCCTGGGAATAGTTAGATCCTCTCTGGGAATTTTGGCCGCGTGGGCGACGAAAATTACTATTCCCTCTCTGGTTAGGGGGTTTATTGGTTAACTGGCCAAGGGATTTGAGTGTCTCGTATTCGTCCTTGGCATTTTTCAGTGCATCTTCGACCGCCTTTCCAAACAACAGATCGGCTTCCACCGGTTTGTCTAACAATGATGCCTGTGTTTCTGCCTTAAAACCAGACTGCCGTAACCACGCATGTCTCTTGATAACAGTACCTTCTGCTATCAATCTGCCTGCGTTGTCCGCGGCGTCAAAGGTTGCTTTTAAAATGCAACCAGACATGGCTCTACCCTCTGCGGAAATCCGAGCTAATTGGCCCTTTAACGGTTCAGGAGCAGAGGCTATGAGAGCCGCGACTTCTTCCCACTGATGGCAGTTGTAGCTGGCCAACAGGGTGGTGGAGTTAGCAATCCTTGCTTGATAGGCGGACGTTGAGGCTACCTTCCTGCCGAAACCGTATAGTTTTTTGCTCTCCTTGTCGGGAGGAGCTTCTGACGAAGACAAGGGTGTCCCAGTCCTCTTACGAGTGTTGGTGACTACTAGTGAGTCTGGCTTCAGATGTCCTCTTATATAGAGAGGGTCAGACTGCGCTGCCCTGAAAAGTTTTTCAACCCTGGGATTGACTGCTCTGGTGAGGTTTAGGTTCACCAGGGACGGATCTATTCTCCGTTGAATGGATTTAAGGATAGGGATGGTCTGTGCAACAGGCCTCCTTTCTCACACTAACTCTTCTGCAAAGTCCCTTTCCTCCTGTACACCGTGGGTGTCAATGTGGAAATGTTCTGCTGCGCGAGCGAGAACCTCATTTAGGAGGGGTTGGTTATCGACCGGGGAGTCGGTAACCGGGGCTTCGTTCTCTACCGGGGAATCTACTCTGTATGTTTCCGGGTCACCCTCTTCTTCCTGGTCCTCGTCATCCCCATAGTAGCCCGTCCTGGTTTGCTCTTCTATTATACCAAATTATTGGTCTTCACAAAAGGAAGCCTCTCCTTGATACCGTGAGAATGGTCTTGCGTAAGGTTGTACCTCGAAGGGTTCAGACCTTATCAGAGTTTCAAAGCGGGCCTTCTTACTCGGGGGGGATAGGATCAGTAGAGCCTGAGGGTGTGGCCCCTTGTGGATCATACGAGAGGAAATGTTCTGGATTTTTATCATAAAAATCAGCCAGAGAAGACATTCTTGACATGACCCTATCTATGTCTTCACTGGACCATTTTTTGGAACTGGGAATTACTCTCTCAGCAAGTCTATGGGATTTATCTTGAGTAGCTTTGCTGTTTGTGGACCTATCAGCAGACCTGGGCTTGTCTGTCTGTTAAGGGGGGTTGGAGTGTTTCACAGGTGTGGAAGAATGTACAGGTAGTTTCTTCTGCTGTTTTCCCCCCCTCCCCGTGCGTAGAAAAATGTTTTCCCTGTCCCTTAGTGGCTCCGGAGTTTTTCGACGCCTGGCGTCGAGGATCGGGAGAGGTGTCCCTGTCCTTCGAGCGTGGGGCCTCGCTGGCTTTAATTGCGGGCTCCGACTCCTGGAGCGCAGCCTGGGGGTGGAAGTCGTCTTCGTCTTCCGACGATCGAACTTCTGTTAGCCTAGGGAGCGAGGCACTCTTGGCAAGAGTGGATGATTGCCTGGAGTCATGCGGCGATCTTGATCGAGAGCGCCCAGAGGACACCGAATCGGACCGTTCTGTCTGTGCCTCTTTCCGAGAACTCGACATTGTCGAGTCTCGGTTTGACTTAGTGTGTTTAGTGTGTGTAGTATGTGAAGCGCTTGTGTCGCCGGGGGTCTTCCCCATAGCCGCCCTGCCGGACGACCTTCCGAGGTCGGGGACCTGCACTCGGCTGTCTTTCGACGCCATAATGCCCTCGCCGTCCGAAAGTACGGCGTCGCTGCCATCGCTGAAGGCGCCCTCCGCTGCCATGGCCGCCTGCCTGGCGTGGTGGGCCCAACGCTTCGAACGGTCCTTAAGTGTCTTAGTTTTAAACCTACTACACGCTCTGCAGTTCGCTTCGGGGTGGTCCCTCGGCAAGCAGAGATTGCACGTGGCGTGCCTGTCGACCCAAGGGTATTTGCGATTGCACTTGGGGCAGAATTGAAAAGGGGTACCCTCCATACGCACCTTGAGGCAGCGGGCTGTTAAGTGTAGGAAATGTATAAGGTGTACCTATATACCAAGAGTGTAGAGTATGTACCACACCCCACTCTCCCTACTTGCAGGGCCGAGGCCAGCGGCCTACCAGGCCCGGGCCGAGGCCAGCGGCCTTCCGAGGCCCAAATCCGTCGTGCAGCAGCCGACGGTCGATTTCTTCTCCAGCCGGCGTAGAGTGTCGAAGTTCGACGTTGGGGTGGGGAAGGAGGTCAATAGATTATTATTTTAAATTCTAGCAAAAGTATGGCTAAGGCCAGGGGACTCCGCAAAATGCTTCCGACCAGTATGGCGGAAAAAAACAATCTGAGGATCCTAGACGCGTGAGGGATCTTGGGTACAGTGGACGTCACACTAGGGATAGTATTACTGGCACGCCCTGTGTCGACGCCCATTTTCGAGTTTCGAAAAACAAACTAATACTCCGCAGCTTCCACTAGATGTCGGCCTATGCACAGCATGTGATCTAAGCAGATTCCACAAGCCTCAGAAATATATATATTATTTTGCTCTAGTATAGGTAAAAAAAAAAGGTGTTTTAACACCAAAAACAGGGGTTTGAAAAAGAAAATTGACTCAAGCATATTGTCATTCGATCAAATGCATTAGAGCATTTGACCTATAACTGTTCACAATCTATTTTCATCTGTAACAGTATAATAACACATTAAAAGGAACTGACGGATTATAAAAATGGATCCTCAATTAGACAGCTTATTCACAAACCCTCCAATTATTGCATATAAGAGAGGCAAACATTTCAAAGACCAGTTGGTCAAAGCAGAACGAATACAAATTGATAAACAACAAACCTTGAGAAAGAGGAAAACAGGCACATACCCATGTCTTAACTGTTGTAATTGTAACAACGTTATGAAAGGGGGATGGAACAAGTTACTTACCTGTAACTGTTGTTCTCCAGCATGGGTCTGGCATGGATTCACATGCTCATGAATATTCCCCGTCGTCAGGCTGGGAATCCTCGGTAAAGAAAAAACCAGTATCAGTTTCGTTTCTGATCTGACTTTCGTAGTAATAACCAATCACTGGTCTCTGCGTCATACTGACCACAGCCAATGACTGCCCTCTACCTAAGCCCCACCTCTGGCAGCCATCTTCAGATTTGGAAGCACGTGAAGTGGCAGTATGACCAAGTGAAGAGCCGCAGAGGGGTAGGCGGGAGGGTTCGCATGTGAATCCATGCCAGACCCATGCTGGAGAACAACAGTTACAGGTAAGTAACTTGTTCCTTCTCCAGCATGGGGTCTGGCATGGATTCACATGCTCATGAATAAAGAATACATAGCAGTCCACACATGCACAACCACGGGAGGTGGCAAAGGCTCAATATTAAGCATCACATCAAACTCAACATAAACATCTTACCTCCTCACCAGGCTCACCTCAGGCGAACAGGTTGCGCAGCACTGCTTGGCCGACCCTGGACTCCTCCCTGGAATCCCGGTCGACGCAGTAGAATTTCGTGAAGGTGTGCGTCGACCTCCACGTAGCAGCCCTGCATATGTCCAGCAGGGGCACACCAGATAGGAACGCCGTGGTAGCTGCGATCGCTCTGGTGGAATGGGCTCTCGGACGGCCAGGCAGCGGTCGGTTTGCCAACCGATGACAGTACATGATACAGCCGGAGAGCCATCTGGAAATGGAAGCCTTCGAGAGAGCCTTCCCCTGATTGACAGGTCCAAAGTTCACAAAGAGTTGTGACGTCTTCCGAAAACACTTCGTGCGGTCCACGTAGAACTTCAGCGCTCTAGCCACATCCAGCGAGTGCAAAGTCCTCTCAGCCGGCGACGAAGGCGACGGGAAGAACACAGGCAACACCAAGGGTTCGTTAAGATGGAAGTCCGACGGTACCTTGGGCATGAAGGAGGGGTGCGTCCTGAGCACTACCCTCGTGTCGTGAAAAGTCAAGTACGGGGCCTTGCAGGAAAGGGCCTGGATCTCTCCCACTCGTCGTGCGGAGGTGATGGCCACAAGAAACGCTGTTTTCCACGACAGAAATTTCAACGGAGCTGAGTGCAGAGGCTCCAACGGAGGTCCCATGAGCTTGGTCAGCACCACGTTGAGCTCCCACGCCGGGGCCGGAGCCTTCACCGGCGGGAACGATCTGAACAGTCCCTTCATGAACTCTTTCACCAGACGATGAGACCACAAGGACGTCCGCCCCGTGGTTCTGGTGTATCGGGAGATCGCAGCAAGATGAATCTTGATGGACGCGTGTGCCAGTCCAGCTTTGGCCAGCGTCAGCAGGTACGGCAGTACTTGGGGGGCCGTAATCCGTAGAGGGTTAATCTTCTGTGCGCGGCACCAGACAGAGAACCTCTTCCATTTGTGTCCGTAGCATTTAAGAGTCGAGGACGCCCTGGCCTTTGCAAGAACCTCTCTGCAGTCGGCCGGTATGTGGTATCCTCCAAACTCTAGCGCTGCAGGAGCCAGGCCTGCAGGTTCAGCGATTTCGGGTCGTGGTGGAGGATGGCGCCTCCTTCTCTGGAGAGTAGATCCGCGTCCACCGGCAGCTTGATTGGCGGGGACGCCGACAAGTCCAGAAGGTCCGGGAACCATATCTGCCTCGGCCACGCAGGTGCGACGAGGATCATCCTGCACCGTGACCTCTTGAGCTGGTTGACGAGCCGGATTAGCAGTGGCAAAGGAGGGAACGCGTAGAGGAACAGGCCCTCCCAGGGGAACGAGAAAGCATCGCCCATGCTCCTCGCCTGGGGAAACCTGCTGGCGAACCTCCAGCACTTGGAGTTCGTCGCTGTCGCGAACAGGTCGATCTGGGGTGTGCCCCACCGTCGGAAGAGGCGATCCACTAGATCCTGCCGTAGCTCCCACTCGTGGCACGAGCGCAGCTCCCTGCTGATTGAGTCGGCGATGGTGTTTTTTATCCCTGCCAGATGAAACGGCACCAGAAATATCCTTTGGGCGATGGCCCAATGCCACAGGTCCTGCACCTCCTTGGACAGTGCTGGGGACCTGGTTCCGCCCTGTTTCCTGATGTAAAACATGGTGGTGGTGGTGTCGGTGAAGATCCTCACCACCTTGCCCTTGAGGGACGGAAGGAAGGACCTGAGGGCCCAAAACACTGCACGGAGCTCCAGGACGTTGATATGTAGGGATTTCTCTGTCGGGAGCCAAAGGCCTCTTGCGTGCAGATTTTCGGTGTGCGCTCCCCACCCTTCCAGGGAGGCATCCGTGGTCACTGTCTCCTGGTGGGCTGGGGTCTGGAAGTCCAAGCCCGCTGTCAGATGCGCGCGGGTGCCCCACCACCGGATCGCTCGTCGGAAACTCTCGTCGAGTGTGATCCTTTCCTCGAAGCTGCCCGTCGTTTGGATCCAGCGCGCGTCCAGGAACTCCTGCAACGGGCGCATCCGGAGCCTGCACATGGGAATGAGGTAGATGCAGGAAGACATCATTCCGAGGAGGGACTTGATGGACCTCACCTTGGCCGCGTCGGCCACCAACATCCGCTGCACCTTGCCCAGGATGGTCCTGGTCCTCTCCTCCGACGGGGAGGCCAGAAGGGACACTGTGTTGAGCCTCGCTCCCAGAAACAGAGCGTCTTGCGCGGGTACCAGGTGGGATTTGGCGTAGTTCACGGAGAATCCCAGATCCGTGAGAAGTTGGACCGTCCTTGCCGTGTGAACCACGGCGAGCTCCCTCGTCTTGGCTCGGATGAGCCAGTCGTCCAGGTAGGGGTAGACGTGGACCCCCTCGCGGCGCAGCTGCGCCGCCACCGGTGCGAGGCACTTGGTGAATACCCTGGGTGCCGACCGTAGTCCGAAGGGGAGGGCTTTGAACTGGTAATGACGCCCTTGGACCACAAACCTGAGGAATTTTCGGTGCCCCTTTAGGATGGGAATATGGAAGTAGGCATCCTCCAAATCCAACGACGACAGGAAGTCTCCTTCCTCCAGCTGACCCAGGACGTGCTGGAGGGTGACCATCCGGAACTTCTGCGCCTTGATGAACTTGTTCAGACGTCGCAGGTCCAGGATGGGGCGCCATCCCCCCGTCGTCTTCTTCACGAGGAAGTATCTCGAGTAGACTCCGGAGCCCCGAAGCCTCTTTGGGACGAGTTCGATGGCGCCCTTCCTGAGCATCGCTTTTACCTCCAGGAGAAGTTGAGGGACGTGAAGTTCTTTCCTGGCCACGGGGGGGACGCGCGGGCACCTTCTCTGGAACTCGAGCGCGTGGCCCCGGGCCAAGGCGTCCAGCACCCAACGGTCGGTGGAGATGGACTCCCACACGCTGACGAAGCTCGCCAGCCGGCCTCCCACCGGGGTGCTTCGGTGGGGGCCCGACCCCACGGCCGGTTCAATCCTGCTTCGACGAGGCTTTGGCGCCTTGACCTCCTTGGCGACGACGGCGGGGTCCGCCAGACTTGCCTCGTCCTCTGTAGGCCTCCTGAGACGACGAGCGGGCCGCTTGACGGTAGGTGGAGAAACCGCCGCCGGAACCTTTGGAGGCGCCCTTGCCTCCGCTGCTCCGAAAGGGCGTCCGTCGTTGTTGCAGAACTCCCAGGGCCCGGGCCGTCTCAGTGTCCGCTTTAATGGCCTGAAGGGAATCGTCCACTGTTTTGCCAAACAGGTTGTTCCCATCGAAGGGCATGTCCAGGACTCTGGTCTGAACGTCTTGACGGAAGTCCGTAGCCTTGAGCCATCCACGCCGCCTAAGGCAAACGCCGTTGCCCAACTGGCGGAACCCAGTGTCGGCGATGTCCGTCGCAACGGTAATGGCGTGGTCCGAAGCCACCTCACCTTCCTGCAGGATCTCCAGGGCCTCTGTCCTCTTGTCGTCCGGCAGGAAGTCCAGCAGGGGAGCCAGTTTGTACCAGAGCTCCCTGTCGTAGCGGGCCACGATAGCCAAGGCGTTGGCCGCTTTAATCGTCGTCGCTGCCGACGAGATGACTCTGCGTCCCATAGCGTCCAATTTCTTTCCCTCACCGTCCGGTGGGGAAGTCGATGTGGAGGCCGCACCCCCCCCCGCCGCGGAGACAACAGAGTCCGGGGTAGGCTGCGCCCGGAGGCACAGGGGGGCCGTGTCCGGGACCCGGTACTTCTTCTCGTACCGGTCTCTTCTAGCTGGCGTCGTGGAAGGGTTCTTGAGGAGGGTGAGGCCCTCATCCCAAATGTCGTCCAATAGAGGCACTGAGAGGACCGTCTTCCTCTTGGCCTCGCGCCGCTGATAAAGGAAACCTTCCTTCTTCTTCTCCTCAGGGCAGAGTTGAAAAAGCTCGGATGCCCTGGTGATCATGGAGTGGAACGATCCAATCTCGTCGGGCGGAGAAGCCCTGGTGGGAGGCGACGACGGTACATCCTCGTCGTATACCTCGTCGTCCGTACCCGTCGCTGCCGTGTCAGTCCCCGTATCATCCCCTCGGGTGGACGGGGAGGAGGGCTGGACGGGGCGCGACGGCTGAAAAGGAGGTGGAGGGTGGATCCTTCTTTTCTTAGTAGGGGGAACACCAGAAGGTCCCGGTTCTGGGTCCCCCGACGGGAGAGGTTCCTCCGTCGGCAACGGTAGTCTCGTCCTTATCTCTGAGCATAAGGACTGTATAGCCAACAAAATGGCCGCCGAGTTGTCTTGCGGTGCTGGCAGAGGGGAATCCGACGGGCGATCAGGGGCCCCGTCGGTACCCTCGTCGTCACCTGCGTCGGGATCCATCCCGACGGGCCGGTCTTCTTCCACGCCGAGGCCGTGGCTTAAGACCTCGACCAGTTCCTCCTCCGAGGTTGAAGCCGAATCTACGACAACGCCCTGCCCCCCCTTTCTCTTCCCCTCGGGGGATTTCACGGGGGTCCTATCGATGGGCACAAAAGTGGACTCCCTCCGAGGTGGCAGGGAGACTCTGAGCCCCGAGGTCGCCACCACTGGTGTAGCCTGCACAGGCTGAGCCAGGGCCGCCGCGACAGTTTCGATAGAGGGCTTGGCCGGATGGATTAAGGCCTTCACCACCTTAGGTGCGCTCACCGCCTTATCCTTGAGGGGGGGGACACCGCCTCGCTCCCCCTCCGATGGGGCCTTCGAGCTCGACCGGGGCCTCTCCAGGAGCTTCGCCGGGTGCTCGGCCTTCCTCTTACCCGACCCAGAGCGTTGGCTCGTGGTTGATGGTGCCGGGGAGGGTGCGCCCTGCCTGGCGCCCGTAGAGCCCGACCGTTCGGCGCTCCCGGTGCCAGCGGACTCGCGGTGCTTGGCCTTATGTTGGACCCCCGTCGCCGGGGCGTCCTCAAAGGTCTTAGAAGACCGCTCAGATTTCTTCTTCTTCTTCTCGCCGGACGGGCTCTTCCCTTCTAGCCAGTTGGCGAGACGTTGATGGCGGTCCTTCATGGTCCGCTCCGACATGTTGCCGCAAAACGCACAGTCCTTCTCCACGTGCGTCTTGTCCTCATGTAGGCAGTAGAGACAAAAAGAGTGTTCGTCCTCCTTGAAGACGTTCTGCAGCTGGCATCCAGGGCAGACCCTGAACAGCTTTCCGGGCGTCGAGCTTCCCTTCTCCTGGGCCATGACCGGGCCTGAGAAACTTCTGGAGTCCTCCAAAAGCGTAGCTCGACGAATCTTCACCCTTGAGGGGCGCAGACGAATCCGACACGGGTCCCCGTTGATCGGATAGAGAGTCGGTGGAGCTTGAGGCTCTTTTGACCGAAAAAAACGAAGTTTTTGAGAAAAAACGTGAAAAAATAGCACTAACGCTCGAGAGCAATAGCACGAGGATCCCAACACATGAACGTGCGGTAAAAATCTGAAGATGGCTGCCAGAGGTGGGGCTTAGGTAGAGGGCAGTCATTGGCTGTGGTCAGTATGACGCAGAGACCAGTGATTGGTTATTACTACGAAAGTCAGATCAGAAACGAAACTGATACTGGTTTTTTCTTTACCGAGGATTCCCAGCCTGACGACGGGGAATATTCATGAGCATGTGAATCCATGCCAGACCCCATGCTGGAGAAATGTGAGACACCCAGATAATGGTTATAAGATCAAACTTAATGATTACACAACATGTGGCACCAAGTTGTTATATACCGACTAAGTTGCCCTTGTGGCATTTTCTATGTGGGACAAACTAGTAGAAAGGCTAAGGAACAATAGAATGAGCACAAGAGTAACATACAAACTAACAATATAAAATCACCAGTAGCACAACTTTTTTTCCCAAAAGAAACACAACATAGCTCAACTCAAAGTGATCATCCTAGAAGTGGTAAAAAAAGAAAATCGCAAAGATGGGGTAATCATGTCAAACGTATGAGCCAAAGGGAACTGTACTGGATTGAGAAATTAAACAGCCTATCCCCTAATGGAATGAACGAGGAGTACAATCTGAGTTCCTTCCTCTAAGAAACCAATAGCTCCAGCTCCAACATATACCTACATGATCTGATGCTATTTTTAGAGAATGAGCATTTAAACTTGACATTAAGTTAATGTTTTATTATACTGTCACAGATGAAAATAAATTGTGAACATGCTGTGGATTCTCACTGGATGCTGCCAAGATTTAAATACACAAAAAGTTCATCTTAATAGAACTGTGGTTTCTAACATTATATAAACAGCGAAACAAGACTGTCCATTTCGCTTATCTAATTGAGCTTTAAGATTTCAATGGAACCCTATGGAAACAGAAGCTATATTCCCTAAAATACTCATCATGGCCACATCCCAGTATTTGATGAGATCATGATTTTTGAAAGTACCATTTCATTAACAGAGTTATAGTTTAAGACTTCATTGACAACAAGTATCAATAGAGCTATATGCCCGTGTTACACATTAAAAGCAACACCCTACCGTTTTTAAAAGAGATTTTGCTATTAGATAGACATATCTTCTAGAATGTTAGCAATATTAGGATGGGATCCTTCTTGGCTACGAACCACGGCAAAATGTAAACAAATCAACGTCATCACGTATTCACGTGATGTCATCACGTTACGCGGAATAAAAAGACAGCCATTTTGAAATCTGATGCTTTTTCTGAATTTTCGAAAAATGGAGCCCATGCAAGAACGTCCCTTAAGGTGAGCTAGATTGAACTAAGATACTGGACAACCTATGTTATTACAATTACGAGCATCCTAACTCTATAAAGACTCCCCAGTTAATATTATTTATCTGAATGATGTTTCAGATTGTTTGAGGACCATCCCATTAAGGAATTAGACCTATTGGGCACAGGAACAGCAGCCATTTTTGAAAACGCTGCTTTAGGCACTGTAAATACGGAGTCCATGAGATAGTGTCCCTCTTCAGGTAAGCCATCTTAACTATATATAGAGGAAAGCTTGCTGAAGCTTTGAAGCACATTGATACCACCAGCGGTATTATAGAAATCCTTTTGAATATCTTTTCAGGTTGATAGAGGCATATACTCATGAGTGATGGAATTCAGAAAATAGAAATAGTGTCTACATACGTTGAATCACCATGATTGCATGGTAAGATTTGTTAACATTGAAGGACATTTGCCAATGTGCATAATAACACTGAATTGTTCAGTTACAATGAACCCTATTTTTATCTACAGGTGAACTAATACAGAGTTACCACCCCATGTGGATGGATTTTATATACTCTCTTTACCATACATGGACATATATGTCCTTACAACATTGAATTAAGGACATTAAAACCTGGACATACAGGTAATTAAAAGTACAATTTCTTATCATTAATTAGATACTTTGATGACTGAGTTACAACCGGTTGGGACTGAATGCAGTCTCTCGTTTCCTTTAGGAATGACCCCCATATGACACACGATGACGACACAAGGAATCATCATAACTACAAGCTAGCACTAATGAATGGCACATCCAGGTGATGATATATTTGAAGTTACACAGACATGACAGAGATAAATGAATTAATGTGAAGATTATTAAACATTTATTTACTATATTCTTTTAGATACATTGAGGAAGGAAAACACTGGTAAACATCTTCTGAAGGTTTTTTTTTTCTCTGAAACGCATCAAGTGTACTATATTTAAGAACAATGAGATCATGTATAACTAGGAGTAAAGAGCTGACACTTATTGTATGTTGATCCACAGTATGCAAATGTTTACCTGAAATGTGAAATGCTATGTTAGAATACCAATTGCTAAACCAAACTGAGAAGTGATGGTAATAATTTGAATTTATTGTGCAAAGAATATATTTACACAAAAATTCTTTGATAAAGTTTTTTCAAATTTTCAATACAAAATTAGTTTTATTAACTTACTTTTTAATGTATAAAAATATGTGAGTTTTGGTTGTCATTACAACAATAGGGTGTGCAGGGGACGGGAGTGTTCCACAAAGTTGTGGTCACCTGCTGTCTGTACATTACTTACTAAATCACCCATTTTTCTAACTCCTGCCAGAATACTATTATCGCAAGAGATGGTACCAATTGCCTTCCAGTGATACAACATATTCAGAAATAATGTCAGTGCTCGAGGGAGGTGCTATTGCGCACAAGAGAAAATGGCCGCTCCCGTGTAAGCTCCGGCAGAACACAGGGCCGAAATGCCAAAATAGTCATTAATTATGTCCGGTTCGACTCGATTCTTACAGAAGTCATGCAGTAATATCCACGGATCTCCTACATGTAGTTTGAAACTGTAGGGTGTAAGGATTGAGATTAAGGGTGTGAGATATGGAGCTCCGTAAATCTCTGGTGCAGTGGGAGACGCGGTCCTGAGCCCGCCGAGGAGCGAGAGGAGGAGCCCAGTGCTGAAACAGAGCAAGTGGCGAAGACTGACCATCATCCCTTGAGGGCGAGTCGCGAGTGCTCCGGACAGCGTTGAGCGCCCGCAGACCCCTCCAACTACATAACAGTTGCGGATTGCGGGGCGGAAGGCTCCGACAGAGCTGGGACCGCCGCAGAGGAGGTAGGAAGGGCATGCTTCCGAGTGCGCCCCCCCGGCCCGCGAGCAGTACATAAGCTGTGCAACATCCCCAGAACAATTGGGAGCCTTAGAAAGATGGTATGGGCGATTCAGCGATCTGGGAAAAGACTTGGTCCCCACAGGGGACACGGGGCATAGACAAACGGAAGGGGGTTGCAGCGCTCATTGTTCCTCTCCTCCCCCTTCCCCCGGGAAGGAGATGCATGGGATCCAACCTGGCCCGAACGAAAGAAGAGCCAACAATAACCTTCCAGGTCACGCTTAACAAAGCCTCCCCGGAACATCCAGTAGACTGGAGTGACGGAAGGCCCTCACGGGCTGAAGACACACACCAGTCCCTTGCCACCCCCCACAACTAGACAAAAGGCCACATCAGAGGACATAAATAGGGCACTGGCAAGGGCGACGGCGCAGATTCTGTGGCTTTTGAAGGGGTCTAGATAATAGTTCAATACCAGAGCACCCCCCCTCCAAGACATGCAGAGGAGTTGACACGACAGAGCAACATCACATCCGAGAAGCAGGAATAACGGGGTGAAGAGCGTAACACATCCCCATAATGTGCTACCATGAGCACCTCTAGGTACGACCATTGCGAGAAAAACCCCTTAACAACTCACTATCTCCCCAAATCACCAGAGGGGGCATCGCAAATCCTCAAAGGCATTAATTCCCGTGGTGGTCACCAATGTTCACTGTGGAACGAGCACACAGATCACTAACCCGAAGCCAAAACCCGGGGCATATCCCAGGCCTATCATAGTCTGCATGATAAACTACAGAGATAGAGACTTGTTCCTGAAAACCGCCAGAGAGAAACAAGAGCTAAAATGGGAGGCTAACATCATACACATCTTCCCAGACTTGACTCTGGCGGTGCAACAAGAAAGGAAGCTCTTTACAGGGGTCAAGAAAATGCTTCGCGATCGACAAGTGCAATATGCAATGCTCTACCCCGCCAGACTCAGAATTCAACATCATAATAAATCATACTTCTTTACATTCCCGGAGGAGGAGGCAAACTTTGTTGAAACGCACATTCCCCCTAACACGGTACAAGCTTAACCAGAAGGGAATCTAAATATCTCCATGGTTATAAGAGCACAAGCACGTTCATGATGAAGAGTAATAGCAATAACAGGGGCCTCCCCCCTTAGGAGGTCTGCATCTGGGGTATCTATGAGGTATGTTACAAAGTGTACAGATGTACATTACCCCGGAGATGTCATGATGTGACAGAGTAACAAGCCGGAACCAGATTCAATACATACATCCATTGTTGGCATGGGCACTGGGAAATGCCGCAGGCCCCCCTGTAGCAGGTGCTCATGATGTTGGTGGGGAGCGAGGGATGGAATCGAAATGGCACAGTTGAAGTTTGGGGAACAGTGAGGGTGGGGGGGCTCAATCGGGGAAAGTTGGGGTTTAATTTTTGGAGGAAGGATATTAAAATAAAAAGCGCACAGGACTTGAACATGAAGATCACCAAGCACACAACAGGAACATTTGGGCGAGTACACAACGACAAGTATCCCACTGATAATGGCTAAGGCAGGCAGAGACAATATTAACATTTTAAGCTGGAATGCACAGGGACTAGGATCCTGCATCAAGAAAAGGAAAATAGTAGCATATATCAACAGACAGGCTGCCAAGATAATCATCCTGCAGGAAACCCACACAGGACCACGACAGGGCGAGCAATTGATACCGAATTGGGGGACACATCAATATTTCACAACATATTCCAGATGGGCGAGAGGAGCCGCTATTCTGATACACAAAACATTACTGTTTGAATGCATCAAAGCTGAATGCGACCCTGAAGGAAGATACGTGCTACTTCACGGAAATCTCTATGACAAGGAAATAATCTTTCTTCATGTGTATGGTCCAAACACTGATCTCCCAGAATTCTACTCCTCAGTGTTTGGAAAATTGGTGAGTTTCCCCACGGCCCGGGTGATATGTGGCGGGGACTTTAATACTATTCTGGACGTACAACTCGACCGCACATCAACCCAGGCTAGAATATTATCCAAAGCAGCTCAGAGAATACTAATGCACATATCAGATTTAAATCTAAAGGATGCTTGGAGAACATTAAACCCCTCTAAGAGAGAATATACGTATTACTCCACAGTCCACAATATGCACTCCAGAATAGATTTATGGTTAATAGACAGCGAAATCCTGACATGGGTAACAGGCACCCACATTTACCCTACGACATATTTGGATCACTCGCCCATACAACTATCACTACAGATCCCCGGCAGGGTTAACGAAAGACCGCCATGGAGGTTTAAACCTGCAGCCCTGCGAGATCTTGGTCTATAAGAATGCGATGGTGCAACAAATACGAGAATACTTTGACATCAATGAAAACTCGGTGTCGAGTCAGGCAATACTGTGGCAAGCATTTAAAGTATACATCAGAGGACAATCAATATCCACAGAAGGGGGCATTCTCAAAGATATTAGGGGCAGGCTAGCACAACTAGAGACACATATTGCATCCTTGCAATCCCAATACACACACACCCCATCATCACAACTCAGCTCAGAAATGAAGACTAAACTCGATGAATACACAGAAGCAGCGGATCAAGAGATCAGATACTTCCACAAACCTATTGCGGCACGTAGATATGGGGAAGGAGAACGACCAGGGAGGCTGCTAGCTAGAGTAGTACGTGGAGAGAGGTTCCACTACCATACCCTGCATACAGATAGCAGATGGCACAATATCCACAGATCAGAGCAGAATAAAGGAGACATTCTACGCATTCTATAAAGAGCTATACTCCCCTCAGTGTAACGTCACAAACTCCAAAATAGAACATTATCTATCTCATATACCAACAACTATCTTAGCAGATGTCACCAGGGAGTCGCAGGAGGAATCTATCACAGAGGTTGAAATAGTGGAGGCAATAAAGGCGCTCCCCAATGGGAAAGCCCCCGGCACAGATGGATTTGGAGCTGAATTCTATAAGGAAGTTAGTCACCTGTTAGCACCCAGACTGCATGCAGTTTGGATGGAGGCCTTAGACAAGGGTGAACTCCCCGAAACCACTAGAGGCAGTAATTACACTTTTGCTTAAGTCAGGAAAACCTTCCGAGAAATGTGGGTCGTATCGACCATTGTCACTAATAAATACAGATGCCAAGATCCTAGCAAAGATACTAGCAACCAGACTCACACCATTGATGCCCTATATGGTGCATGAGGACCAGGCAGGGTTCATTTTGGGCAGATCCACAGCAACAAATATAAGACGGTGCCACAAGATCATGGCTACAATACCCCCCGCAACTCAAGGGATAGCGGTCTACCTTGATATGCGAAAAGCATTCGATACTGTCTCCTGGCCTTTCCTGTTTGGGGTACTGCAGAATTATGGCTTCGGCCCAAAATTCATAAAATGGATTCAAATATTATATACATGCCCCCAAGCGAAGATTAGAATCAACATCTCCCCTACAGACATACTAGAACTGCTAGGAGGCACCAGACAGGGCTGCCCTTTGTCCCCGTTACTCTTTGATTTAGTTATAGACCCTCTAGCTGACATTCTCAGATCCCGATACAGCACATTCAGGATTTGGCTCGAGGGTAAGCTTCAAATTATAAAGCTATATGCAGACAATATTTTATTAGATTTAAATAATCTTGATCGTACACTAGGCAGGGTCCTGGCAGAAGTTAACAAGTTCGGTGAATACTCAGGTTTACGCCATAACCCGAGCAAGTCAGAAATATTCCCACTCACAGACAACACAGCGCAACCCCAAGATTTACATGGTCTCATATGGAGTCCGGTGCACATCCTGTACTTGGGGGCTAACATCGCTCGGACAGCACAATTATCCTGCACCCTAAACTATAATGTACTTGCTGATATACTATGCGCCAAAATGAAACGCTGGAATGCCCTACCCATATCGATGATGGGGAGAATAGCACTAATTAAAATGATAATATTGCCAAAACTTTATCTATGCAGTACAGTGCCGGTCTGGCCCGGTCGTGCGCTGTTCTCCACAACACACAGTGCCTGCATCGTGTTCGTTTGGGCTGGACACCCTAGATTGACATGGAAGGTACTGACACACACGTATCCCAGGGGCGGGCTGATGGCTCCAGACATAGAATTATATTACTTGGCGGCACAGGCACACTATGCAGCCACGTGGGCTACCTGCTTTATCAACCCGGGAACTCCATCCCCCTCCTCTGAAGAACGAGAAGCTACTATAGCATTACAAAGGATGACTAGACTATCCCCCCAAGCACTATAACACGACAAACCCAGCAAAGATAATCACGGCAGGGGCCAAGATTGCGGACATGTTCGGCACCAGCAAGCTATATCACCCAAGTATGCCACTATGGGGCGACCCACACACACCTTTCGCCATAGATAGTGAGGTGGCAATGCATTTGAGTGCTAGAGGTATCACACAATGGGCACAGCTATTCCCAGACAAACGTTTTGTACAGTGGGAAGATAGAGACAAAGTGGGGAACACAAATGCACATAAACAGCAATACAATTGGGTACAAGCAATCACACAACTCCTATACCCAACCTACCCAAATGAACCTGAAATCAATATTGGACTAGGCTACATGTTCACAGGGGGTATGCAAAAAATTACCACCTCTGCATCATATAAGGTCATACTACAGACGTGCCCAGGAGGGACCCGCACAGCCAAGGGCAGATGGGAACAAGATCTGGGACAATTGATAGAGGATCAAGAAGGGTCTCAGATCTATGCACTGACTAAACAGATATCATGCAACTCCAGATTCAAACTGATTCACTACAAAATAGTCCACAGGACACACTATACACCATTAAAACGTAAGCGAATATACCCTGCTTCACCGGGATTCTGTCCAAGATGTAAGGCTGAAGACGCTAATATTTTTCAATTGTTTTGGGACAGTATCGAACTGAGAAGCTACTGGTCTGAGGAGCCCTAGATAAGATGGCAGACCAGCCGGTGGAATGGTCACTGCAGATATGTATGTAAACCTGAGCCTATTAATAGCTAAAAGGGTCATATTGATGAAATGGAAGAATGTCAATCCACCAACTAAGGAGGATTGGAATAGAGACATGTTGTGGGCTAATGACACTGATGAGTTGTACATAGACTTGGTAATGCCCTCCTCTAAACCCAGGAATATACTGACAAGGTACAAGCAATACCTGTCAGCCTTGACAGAACACGAAAACTTGAATACAGAGGAAAACTAATGTGTATATGTTGTGTGACTGCAATGTGATTTAAATGAATGCATATTTGCAACCTGTGCACAATGAAAAATTAAAGTGTTAAAAAAAAATGTCAGTGCTCTAACATCATGTAAAAATCTGACAAATATATTTGCTCTGAGTGTATCAAGTTTATCAAGCCGTATGCGTTTCAATTTCTTCCTTATTACCACACATTCAAAATGATTTGGTTAATTTTAACCGAGGTCCTATCAACTCCATTGTATTCAACAGGTTAATTTTACAGTTTAGTAATATACAACATTGCCTCCTTATCTGGGAACATAAGCGGGTAGGGTTGTGTATGGCAATAAGGAGGAAGATATTCCTAAGATTAAAGTTAAAATGGCAATATATTTTACATTGTATTTTCCGTTTCATGTTATTAATTTGGGTCGTCGGTGTCATGATCTCTGCTTCCAAAAGGTCAGGGTTTTCCCAACTCCCTTGGAAGCAGATCCATAACCCAGGTTCCGAGTGCCAACCAGTCCCAATTGGGACCTTTTGGACCCAGTCCTGGCGCCAGTGCCACCAGGCTCATAAATATGCCCAGTCCCAGCGCTGGAAGCGCCGGGCTCATAATGCTTGGGTGGACTTACCTGCAGCAGACCATGCTGCTTACTTGCCTGCCAGTTGAGCCTCTGATCCTCTTCTGTTTGGAACTACTTTTCCTGTTGGGTGGGGCAGGAGCCACTCCCTAGATTCAGAACACTGGAACTCTTCTGGAAAGCAGGAACTCTTTTCTTACCTAGGCGTGGCTGTGGAAGGAGACACCTAAGCACTACAGGAGGCTATTTAAACCACACGCGATGGATGAATCTTGCTTTGCGTTATTCTGCATCCTCTGAAGCAGAACGCTCATCGTGTCTTCTGCATCTGATCCTGGGCCTAAGGAAAAAGGCTTACCATCCTGAATCCAGTCTTCAGCAACACCTATAAAGACAAGAAAGAACAGGTTAGCATTACGGTCTTCAGTGACAGCTCTTCACTTACCTGGTCCATCGGCTGTCACCAACGCCTCGCACTGCATTCCGGCATCTGAAAGACAAAGGCTTACCTACTCTTCGTGCGCTCCGGAGGTCTTCACACTGCATTCCGGCATCTGAAAGACAAAAGCTTACCAACTCTTCGCACGCTCCGGAGGCCTTCGGCGCTGCATCCCGCATCTGAAAGACAAAACAAGGTGCGTTTAAAGACATTGGGGAACTTTAATACTCACGTGCCATTACTCCTTTCCACATCTAACCCAGTGGGTATTCCGGCACCCTGCAGCCGCTCCGAACTTGTACCTGCAAAATAAAAAGACAGTTAGAGCGCATCGTGAAGCAGGCAACAAGCGCTTACTTACGTGCTTCCAGGCGCTTCTATTCATCACACGGGCTCCATCTTCAACTCACTTCAGCCCGTCATCCGCCATCGCCGGAACCCTGCAAAACAAGAAACATCATTACTAAAGACTTTAAAGACATTAGAATTACTCGAAACTTACCGTTCGTGCAGTAAACGACGGACAGCAGTCCTCTGAAGTCAAGAGGCCTGCTCCCCTTATCCAGTGAAGAAACTGGTTACAGCACCCTGCCCCGAGGCAGATGGAGAGCACGGCGTTCACTTACCTAAGGTGAGAGCGTTAACCTTTGGGGTGCTACAGGAGAAGAGAAAGGGAAGAAGAGAGAGACATTCAATAACCCAGTTCCTTAATCCCATATTTTCTATCTGCAGACATCTTACCCTTCAAGTCAGACATACAGTGCACAGAGGTCCAGCCCAAAGAGCCATCCGTGTGTTACACATCACCTTTGCAGATACGGTATACGCCCAGTCAAGACCGGCGCCTCTACGGGAATCAGGTGAGCGTTACAGAACGCAAAGCCTACCACAAAACTCCCGTCCAGGCGCTATGGAAACCTCGGATACCGACCAGCTAGCCCAGTTACTTGGGGAACTAAGGGCAGAAGTGCATGCAGCCCGTCAGGAAACGAACGCTCTAAGAAGGGAACTGATTATTTCCAAGGAGCGAACAGATGATCTCGCTAGACAATTGCTACAGTCACAAGCCGGACAGACCCCGTTACCCGCATCTGGGGGAAATCTTCCTTCTACATCCTCTATGAATCCAGTGCAGATCGACCTACCTGGGAATGTACCTCTGGCTCCGCCCGAACGATTTTCTGGTGACCCAAAGAGGTTTGCAGTATTTATCAATCAGTGCCGGTTGCATTTCTTATGCCAGCCAGCAGCCTTTCCAACTGATCAAGCTAAAGTAGCTTTCGTGCTTTCGTACCTTAGTGGCAATGCGGCAGACTGGTCGATCCCTCTAGTAAATCAAGATGATTCGGTCCTCCATGATTTTCAAGCTTTTCAGCTCAGTATGGAAAAACTGTTCGCAAGACATTCACAGGGGCAGGCCTTGGACAATGAGCTTCTTTCGTTGCGACAAGGTAATCAAGACCTTTTGGCTTATATTGCGTCTTTCAACAGACTGATAGTGGAAACTCAATGGCCTGAGGACAAAAGGATTACGCTGTTTTATAGAGGTCTACGTGGAGAGCTCAAAGATGTGTTAGCCCAAGTAGTGAATCCCCCACAAGATTGTTCGGACTATATAGACTTAGTCGTTCAAATAGATCACAGACTGCAGAACAGGAAGGCCGATCGTTCCAAGTTTGATGCTCGAGTATTTTCCAAACCGCCAACTCCTTCCAAAGGAGTAGACTCCGGGGAACCCATTCAAATAGGGGGTCTGAAAGGTCCTCTAACACAAAAGGAGCGGGAAAGGAGAAAACAGTTGCAATTATGCCTCTATTGCGGAAACTCAGGGCACTTTCTTCGAGACTGTCCGGTGAAACCTGCCAAGAAGGCAGTAGGAGCTGCAGTTACCAAAGTTACAAACTCTGAGCAGGGAAACGACCTCGCCCGACAAGAATAGAGGTCCTCTTGCCGAGCGTGAAAACCAGTTCCGTGACCTCGCATTTCGTGATACCTATGGTCCTCATTAGCCCTGATAATCCGGATTGATTACATGCAATTGAAGCTTACGTCGACAGCGGTGCCATCGGCAATTATGTGGATCATGAAATGGTTTTGAGGATGAATCTAACTCTTTGTCCCAAGGCTGTAAAGGACGTCATTACTACGGTGGATGGTACGGAGATAGCCTCCGGGCCAGTAACGCATACCACTCAAGAGGTGACGCTAGTAAGTCAAGATGGACACCATGAGAAGATCGTGTTTGATGTGATCAAGGCCCCTCAGTTTCAGATTATTCTAGGAATACCTTGGTTAGAGAAACACAATCCTCTGATCGATTGGCGAGCAAGAACGGTCCAGTTTCCAGAATGTGTCTCTACTTGTCACCCTCCACCTGGTGTTGCACTGGCAGCAATTTCTTCAGAGACTCCCCAGTTACCTCCCGAATACCTAGAATACCAAGATGTTTTCCGGAAGGATCAGGCTAACTCTCTACCTCCTCATAGGTCTTATGACTGCCAGATAGACCTGATACCTGGATCTACTCCTCCTTGTAGTAGAATTTATGCCCTCACCGAGCCTGAGAACCTTCACCTTCGACAATACCTGGATCAATACCTGGCAAATGGGTTTATTCGTCCTGCCAAGTCCCCTGCTTCTTCAGCTTTGTTCTTCGTTCCAAAAAAGGAAGGAGACCTTAGAACTTGTATAGATTATCGCTCCCTGAACCAGATCACCGTTAAGAATAGATATCCGTTACCTTTGATCCCTGAACTCCTGGACCAAGTCAGAAAAGCATGCATATATACAAAGCTGGATCTTAGAGGAGCTTACCACTTGGTACGAGTAAAAGAGGGCGATGAATGGAAGACGGCCTTCCGCACCAAGTATGGACTATTTGAATATCAGGTCATGCCCTTCGGACTTTGCAATGCCCCGGCCGCCTTTCAATATTTTATGAACGATGTCCTCAGAGAGCTCATAGATGTGTGTGTTGTTGTTTACATTGACGACATCCTCGTTTATTCTTCATCGGACTCTGAACATTGGAAACATGTGAAAATGGTCCTCGAAAGATTGCGTCAACACAAACTTTTCGCTAAGTTGGAAAAATGTGTTTTCAACTTGACTGAAGTTGAATTCTTGGGATTCATATTATCACCTGGCGGAGTGCGTATGGATTCAAAGAAGGTCGATGCAGTTCTCAAATGGCCATCACCATCCTCCGTAAAAGGTGTGCAAAGCATGTTAGGCTTCGCTAACTTTTACCGCAGGTTTATCCCCGAATTCTCTCGAATAGTCCAGCCCATCACTGCCTTGTTAAAGAAAAACAAACGTTTTGAATGGTCTACCGAGGCGGAACAAGCTTTCCAGGATTTGAAGACTAAATTTATCTCTGCACCAATCTTAAAACACCCTCGCCCCGAACTCCCCTACATCGTGGAAACTGATGCTTCAAGCCTTGCCATGGGGGCAGTTCTATCACAAAAGGACCCAGTAACCAATCAGTTGCATCCCGTAGCATTTTGGTCCCGCAAATTCTCGCCTCCTGAAATCAATTACACGATTACTGACAAGGAACTTCTGGCTATCAAGTCTGCCTTTAAGGCTTGGCGGCATTATCTGCTGGGGGCCCGACACACCGTTACTGTGATTACGGATCACCGAAACCTGCAATATTTGAAAACCGCAAAAGCCCAATCCTCTAGACAACTCCGTTGGGCATTATTCTTTGCCGAGTTTGACTTCATAATTACCTATCGACCTGGTACAAAGAACGGTAAAGCTGATGCCCTTTCTCGGATGGGAGTGGAAGAACACTTGATCAACCCTAAACCTGTACCAATCATTCCCGAACAAAGAATTCTGGGTGTAATCGCCACAGAATCCATAGAGGAAGTTAAGGATAAGGCCAGGCAACTTGTAACTCCAGCAGACATACAGAATTGGCATCTGCAGGGAAAGGACTTTGCAGTGAAGGACAACTTATTGTATTTCCAAGAACGATTATACCTACCCAGCACAGATTTACAGAAAAAAGTAATCTCTTGTTATCACGATTCTTTAATGGAAGGACATCCCGGTATGGCCAAGACCTCAGAAAAGATCAAGCGCTACTTCTGGTGGCCGTCTTGGAAAAAAGATATCAGAGACTTTATAATGTCCTGTGGAGTATGCGCCCAAAACAAGAGTCAAAAGGAAAGACCAGCAGGCCTCTTACGCCCTATTGACATCCCACCTCGCCCTTGGCATACGCTTTCTATGGACTTCATCACCGATCTACCTCCATGCTCCGGATACAATACGATTCTAGTAATCGTGGACTTATTCTCCAAGATGGCGCATTTCATTCCGCTCAAAGGCTTGCCAACAGCAGCAACTCTGGCCCGAGAATTTCTCGAAAACATCGTCCGACTGCACGGTTTTCCTTCGGTTCTAATTTCGGATCGAGGTAGTCAATTTATTTCTCATTTTTGGCGAAGTTGCTGTCGGTCGGCTCAAATTGATGTGAGACTATCGACCAGTCACCACCCTCAGACCGACGGACAAACCGAGAGGACCAATCAAACTCTGGAACAGTATTTACGCTGCATGCTGCAACAAACTGAAAAAACTTGGAAAGACATCCTTTGGATAGCCGAATATGCCTACAATAACTCTGTCCATTCGGGAACTGGGAAAACCCCGTTTTTTCTTTTGTACGGCAGTCACCCTCGAACCTCGGAGTTGGATCCCCTCCAAGATCTTGAAACACCAGCAGTAGACTACCTGCATTCTACAATCACCCAAGCCTTTAAGGAAGCTGTTTCTCACCTTCAAAGGGCTAAAGAACAATACAAGAAAGGAGCAGATCAACATCGGAAGGAAGTCCCTCAATATCAAGTAGGGGATCAAGTCTGGTTATCCACCAAATATCTACCTCTAAAAGGGCCACGCACATTCAACCCAAGATACCTTGGTCCCTATTCCATCACTACCATAGTAAACCCAGTAGCGGTCAAGTTGGACTTGCCCCCGCACATGAAGATACATCTGGTCTTCCACGTCTCTCTATTAAAACCCGTGCAACCTCAAACCCGACTAACTAAATCTCCAAAACCTATCCTAGTTGATGGAGAACTCGAGTTTGAAGTCAAAAGCATTCTGGACTCCAAGATCTCCAAATCTAAACTATTTTACCTAATTGACTGGAAAGGCTACAGCCCCCAAGAGAGATCCTGGGAACCTGCTGAATATGTCCACGCTCCTCGCCTAATCAAAAGATTTCACCGAACATTTCCTGACAAGCCAAAACCCCCGGAGAAGCCCGGTTTGGGAGGGGCCTTGAGGGGGGGGTACTGTCATGATCTCTGCTTCCAAAAGGTCAGGGTTTTCCCAACTCCCTTGGAAGCAGATCCATAACCCAGGTTCCGAGTGCCAACCAGTCCCAATTGGGACCTTTTGGACCCAGTCCTGGCGCCAGTGCCACCAGGCTCATAAATATGCCCAGTCCCAGCGCTGGAAGCGCCGGGCTCTTAATGCTTGGGTGGACTTACCTGCAGCAGACCATGCTGCTTACTTGCCTGCCAGTTGAGCCTCTGATCCTCTTCTGTTTGGAACTACTTTTCCTGTTGGGTGGGGCAGGAGCCACTCCCTAGATTCAGAACACTGGAACTCTTCTGGAAAGCAGGAACTCTTTTCTTACCTAGGCGTGGCTGTGGAAGGAGACACCTAAGCACTACAGGAGGCTATTTAAACCACACCCGATGGATGAATCTTGCTTTGCGTTATTCTGCATCCTCTGCAGCAGAACGCTCATCGTGTCTTCTGCATCTGATCCTGGGCCTAAGGAAAAAGGCTTACCATCCTGAATCCAGTCTTCAGCAACACCTATAAAGACAAGAAAGAACAGGTTAGCATTACGGTCTTCAGTGACAGCTCTTCACTTACCTGGTCCATCGGCTGTCACCAACGCCTCGCGCTGCATTCCGGCATCTGAAAGACAAAGGCTTACCTACTCTTCGTGCGCTCCGGAGGTCTTCACACTGCATTCCGGCATCTGAAAGACAAAAGCTTACCAACTCTTCGCACGCCCGGAGGCCTTCGGCGCTGCATCCCGCATCTGAAAGACAAAACAAGGTACGTTTAAAGACATTGGGGAACTTTAATACTCACGTGCCATTACTCCTTTCCACATCTAACCCAGTGGGTATTCCGGCACCCTGCAGCCGCTCCGAACTTGTACCTGCAAAATAAAAAGACAGTTAGAGCGCATCGTGAAGCAGGCAACAAGCGCTTACTTACGTGCTTCCAGGCGCTTCTATTCATCACACGGGCTCCATCTTCAACTCACTTCAGCCCGTCATCCGCCATCGCCGGAACCCTGCAAAACAAGAAACATCATTACTAAAGACTTTAAAGACATTAGAATTACTCGAAACTTACCGTTCGTGCAGTAAACGACGGACAGCAGTCCTCTGAAGTCAAGAGGCCTGCTCCCCTTATCCAGTGAAGAAACTGGTTACAGCACCCTGCCCCGAGGCAGATGGAGAGCACGGCGTTCACTTACCTAAGGTGAGAGCGTTAACCTTTGGGGTTCTACAGGAGAAGAGAAAGGGAAGAAGAGAGAGACATTCAATAACCCAGTTCCTTAATCCCATATTTTCTATCTGCAGACATCTTACCCTTCAAGTCAGACATACAGTGCACAGAGGTCCAGCCCAAAGAGCCAGCCGTGTGTTACACATCACCTTTGCAGATACGGTATACGCCCAGTCAAGACCGGCGCCTCTACGGGAATCAGGTGAGCGTTACAGTCGGATCTTCATTATTTCAAAAAAATTCAATCTCTTTGAAGAAGAACAGCACTTTTCTTTTATATCCACTCAATGGCAGATAGTTGAAAAGCCCCATCTCCTCCTTCACTAGTCTCGATAGATATGTAGATTTGGATAGCATGGATCTCAGAAAAAAACACGTCTGGTCTTATTTTTGCTTCAGTGATTCTCAGATTACCAGGTGAACTCACCTGCCAGGAATCTTTATACAATGTTCCACTGCCTGGTATACTCGCCTGCCAGGTCTTATGCATTTCACAGTCCTTTAATATACCACAATAGCATATACCACATACTGCTTGATATACCCATGTGTGGTAATATCTTGTTCATATGTACATATTCAAACTTCTCTCCCACGTTGGCCTTTCAGGAGTCTAATTCATTGAGGTTCGCCTTTAAACTTTTCCCTGGCTGCATTTAAACACACTTTGCCTTTGTATCTTTTCTACATCAAACCTTATTGAGTGTTGATCTTGTACATTGCCTTGACTGAATTCAAACAACGTTGCCTTTTTATATGTTCTGCATTACCCTTCTGTCACCTGCTGGCGCGGTTGTCGGAACACCCCGGGTCCCCAGCAGCTTTGGGCATACTCATCAGTCTTCACAACATTGCTCGCGCTCCTGCATTATGGCTTCTTCCTCTGCTTTTCAGGTTGGAGTGTGCGGACCCGTCCCCAACACTCGGCATGGCTCACACACACCAGCTCTCTTCCTCTGCTCAGGTTGAAGGTCGCTGCCTCGCCGAGCGACCACACCTCTAGGAGCTTTTACACTGCTCCTGGTGTCTCCATCGTCCTTCCTGCTCATATGCAGCAATCCTCTTCCTTTCCCA
Organism: Ambystoma mexicanum; assembly: GCF_040938575.1. NCBI lineage: Eukaryota > Metazoa > Chordata > Amphibia > Caudata > Ambystomatidae > Ambystoma > Ambystoma mexicanum. Next base: position 681,601,614 of record NC_090921.1, on the reverse strand, counting down.
ACAGGCTCCTCTGTTCTGCTGGCTCTGTCTGTGTGCTTCACATTCAGGGGCCCGGCATGAATGGAGATATCTGCTTTTGCATCTCCCGCTGCTCCTCTCTCCTCCACAGTGCAGTGACCATTTGTAAATGTCCTGCTCGTTTCATTGCAGGTTTGGAAAAACTAGGCCGCATATTGCACTTGAGTTCATGTCACTCTGCACAAACTCCCTTGTCCTCTTCCCAATACCGCAGTGGTTATGGGAGAAGTCCATGACTTCTTTTGGGTTTTTAACTCCTGGATGGTTTTTACAAAAAGTCACATCAAGAACAAAAGGTGTGCTGCCCGAGTTATGAGTATTTGGGAAAAAAGGTGGGGGCCGGACTAGAATGACAATAGGCCATTAAGAATTTAGGTATCGAGTGTCTTCCTCATGGTGCACGGGGGAACACGGATCTGGCCAATGAAGTCATGACATCTCCTCGGTTGTTGTCTCCTCCCATGTGATCCTCCACTATGAAACCACCTCAGGATCAGGTAGCGGCTGCTGCCCCAGGGACACATGGGAGGTGGTCACCGTTGGGGAATTTGTGATGGCTCCATTGGATTCTTCACAGAGCCCAGAAGCTAAATGCTGTAGGTAGTACTCCCTACGAGTGGTAGAAGAGGCAAAACACCAAAAAGCAAAGCAGGGAACTGCTCACTGATTGCGGAGTCCCGTTGCAAAGAAATCTGCCAAAACCTAGGGAGTGTGTTTTCCAGGGAGGCGGGCTCACCTGGTGATGTGAGGGGCAAGGTCCAGAGCTGACAACCAGCACATGGTCTCGGACTTCACCCGGGTCAAGGTAAGCCATCGCATCCGTGACCGCTTTGAGTCTGTGGGCAGAGGCAGAAGAGTATTGGCAAAACCCAGAAAAAGATCTGTAAAGCAATTTGGTTACCTGGAAAAGCCATCGACCAGCTCTATTAAAAGACAGCCCCACGATAAGAAAAGACCTCAGAAACCAAGCTGAGTATATAATACGAACAAGGAGTGTACATACCTCAAGTGAAAAAGACTCCTTAATTCAGAGGGACTACTGGCAGACCAGGTGAGGAGAGAGCATCCCAGAAAGAGAACTTGGGAACCCTATCAGGAAGTCTGGAATTCCTGTATAACCTTGACAACAGTGTTCCTCCTTGTCAAGGTATTTGTTGGTTTTCCCTTTTTTAGTAGACTTGATTTACTACTTTCTCTTTCCAGATGAAAGCTGGAAACTTATACTGGTCCTGATTGTGAGTCAAACCAAAAGAATCAGAAAGTACCTTAAAAAGGTTTTAAATGGATCCATAAGTGATCTTCCTCGTCGCAAAACTTTGCTGAAAGAGAGGTAAAAGGAGGTGGGACAAAGAAGAGGAAAAGAGCTGGACTGCAGAGTCTTAAGTGGAAACCGGTGAAGCCAACCTACTGGTAAGACTTTAATTTGGAACTTTTGTTTGTTACAGCGTTTCTGGATAAAGTTGTAAAAGTTCTGGTTGTGAGGGGAATCAAACCCCCTCTGAATCCTATAGAACTTTCAATGTGGAACTTAATAAAGGCTGCAGAAGGCCAGCCGAGAGAAATATTTCCCTGTTTCACTTTTTGTTGAGTTTAAAGTGCTAGGGGCAGACCAGGTCTTTGGACACATGGAGGACTTTTATTTTGGACATTTTGACATTCACCTTAGTTTTAATGAGGCTAAGAAACCCCTCTTAGTGTTATGGCTAACAAGGCATTTAGCCAAACCCCACCCCTCTCGTTTACTTTCAATAAAAGGATATGAAAACAAACACTCTTGTCTGTCACTTACTGCTGACTCCTCACAATACACATTCTAAGACTGATTCTCAGGTGGGTCCGGCAGTGTTAAGACATCTTTGCTGCTGTACTTTCAAACACCCCGAACCCCCTCTCCTGGATCTGCTCGCTAGTCTATGCACAGACACACCCAGTCCAATGTACCTTTTTGCTCTTCAAGGGGAACGCAGAGCTCTGCAAATGACACTGGGTATCGGGCTGTATGTACGGCGTGCGAGTCTGGGCAGATAAAAGCACTAGAAATACGATTAAGCTAAGTAATGTATATCATTTTCTTTTAGTCACTGTTTGAGAGTTCAGAAGGACAAGACTGAAAGCCAAACAAGAACTATGCTCCATCTGGAAGTAAGGCCCAAAACGTTTTGAGTGAATTTACTTCCAAGGAATGCAACAAGCCACATAATGTTTGCTGAAATCATGTAAGTGTTACGTCTTAAGACCCAAGCACCCGGAATAGGTTGTTCACATAATATCCCAGGCCTGGGCCACAAAACACTCCTTCTGGCAACTTAAGCTTAATGATAACTGGATTACTCAACATGTCCTTTTAATTCAGATATCATGATACCCTGTGTCAAGAAAATGCGTTTCCACAAGTAAACGCAATATGCAATAAATACTTCTTTCGCCTGCACACAATCAAAAAGATTCTACCATTCCTCTCCTTCATGCACAAAACACTGGCCATTGTCTCACTCATGTCCAGGATAGACTAGGCCAACAGCCTATGCCCCGGAATGCCGGATTATCTGCTTAATAAACGGCAACGTATACAGAACGCAGCACCCAGCCTTCTCCTCAAACTCTCACGAAGGGACATAACTCCAGCGCTAAAGATGCTACATTGGCTGCCAGTCAAAAAACAAAAATCACATTCAAAACAATGTGCATAACACAGAGCAATACACGGCCAAGGAGCAGAATTCCTATTAAAAAAAAAACATTTACCAACCAACCAGAATACTCAGATCCAGCAACGACATCCGCCTGGAACCTAAAACATGCAAAAGGAAAAAAACGGGGTGGATCAGCATTCTCGGATCTAGCCACAAAAATCTGGAACTCCCTCCAGAGAGAAATACACAGCACGAAGGACCATAAAAGAAAAATACAGAAAACGCCTAAAAACCTGGCTCTTCAACTCAGAACCGGACAAAAACGAATGAGCAACACCCACTACTCTCTCAATGGACGCACAAATAGTACCAGACCAAACCTTGGCAAAATGCAGGGAGGTGGAGAGACTTCCAGGTGGGAGGGAGACCGGGGTGCATCCGTTCCCATGGAGGGCCCTACCAGAGGCCAGCGAGAGTCCTAGGTCGAACTACAGGTGGAGGGAATTCTAGTTAAAGGGGAAAGAGTGGCGACCAAACAGATAAACCACAGGGTGCAGGGAGCCCAAGGGCACAGGGAAGAGGCCCCCCCCGTACCCCACAAGAGGCCTGGGGAGGCGATGGTGGCTGCACTCCAGGACATGCCAGGCCAGAGGACAAAGCAGTGTAGACATCCTTTAGTCTGAATAAAGGGTGGGTCTGAGGGACAAGGCATCACCACCAAACACCCCCTGCTAACAACCCACAACTCCTCACAGAATATAGGAGGGAGATCCCCCCCCCGCACACCACAATGCATGACACTGACATGCCACAGGAGGCCAAAAGCAGAGGCAGCACAATGGGGTGCCACCACTAACCAACCCACTAAAAAACGAATTCCTCTGCCTTCACCTCTCAAACTATAAACACACAAAACACAACTATACCTATACAGCACAAAACACCACAATCACTACACTGCAACAACGAAACAGCACACATGGCCTCGCACAACAGCACATGACAACCACTGACCGATAAAACACACCTACGCTCAGCGAATGGTGTAAACCGAACTAAAGCTGCCAACAGCACATCACAGCTCTCTTGCACTTTTCCTGCTCAGTCCTACTAACTTACCCTACCCTGTAGCTTTTCAGATGCGCCAGCGGACAACTCAGGTGATCATAGTGCACGGTTTAAATATTGGTTAACATAACCCAAGTATATTGATGTCTCTTTAGGGATTCCCATTATTGATTGCCAAAAATAGCCTAATTTGTTCAACCAGATTTCGAAATCAATTGTAAAAGACTGCCAGCCATATAACACTATCAGAGAAAATAAATGTGGCCACTTTGATATCGACTATATACGCTTCTTTTCAGTGTTTTTATTATGTATTACTACCCCCAGATGTTTGTATTTTCCAACATTTACTAAAGTATTTGGGCTGCAAGTCCATCTAATCCTTACTTCACCTTTACAATTACGTATCAAGATAATTTTGTTTTTTGAGTAATAATTTGTAAATGATGATCCTCTACAAAAGGTTATTAGTACATTCAAAGAGGACTGAAAGCCAGGTCCTGTGCGGTCAACTAGTATCAGCTTGTCTGCATACGACCACCATGACACATAGCTAGATTCTAGTTTAGGAGAAACCAACTTGGCCTGAAATTGGTAGAGATGAACATCTGCCAAATATACATTAAAAAGAAAAAGTATCAGAATACAGCGTTGTTTCAAGCACTGGTGAGGGTATATTTGCTTTGTGTAATTACCCCTAGAATCCAGTCGGACTTAACTTTTGTGTCCTTATATAGGCCGATTGTACAATTCAGTCACTGTATGCCAATGTTTGGTTTTCGTAGTTTTTTTCCATAGAAGTCAGCATATCATATTAAAGGCCAACCATAAATCTATATAGGCCACTCATAAAGGGATTTCCTTTAACAAAACAATTGAAGACAATGAAACTACATCTGCTAGTCAAAGGAGTAACTCACACGGCGGGTCATACACTAGCCGTGATCTTCACCAACAAAAACCTCATCACCACAGCACCACCAATAAAGATCCTCTGGAGTGACCACCTCATCATCCCTTTCGTAATCACACTACCCAGGACAACAGCCAAAACAACCGGAGAAGCTGCACACCATCATGAAAAGAAACTGGAGGACCATCAAAGCAAGCAACCTAAAAGGACAACTGGAAATCAACAAACCATCGACAACAGCCCTGGAAGAAGACCTCAACAAATAAAACGAACTACCGCACAAGTGGATCTCTGAAACAATCGACAGCTCCAAGGAATAATCTTTCACCCCATCACACAAAAGAGCAACAGCAAAATGGTTTAACCCACTTCTCAGCGACATGAAAAGACAACTAGAGTGGAGGAAAGAATACGACCAGGCAAAGAAATAATTCCAGCGACAAATCCGATCGTATAAAAAAGATACGAAATTCTACAACAACCAAATCTCCAAAGCTGCCAACACTCAAAAAGAGCGCTTTAACATCAAATGAAATGAGAAACCCCGCTGGCTGCAAAAACACACTGAACACACTTAAACTATGCAACAACCTCACAGATCACTTCAAAGAACAAAATCAGCACCATCCACCAAATCATACAAAGCAGACCAATCTAGCACAATACGCATGCAACCGACCTTGCAAGCAGAGGATCGTCATAAACTACAAAACATTCCCCAAATATCAGTCGAGACATTCGTCAAGCTGGTAAGAAACAGCAACAAAGCGGGCCCCCCCCATGGATCCCTGCCCCCCCCCCCCCCCAGACATACACAAATCAATCCTCACACAAGGAGCACCCATGAACTACAGAAACCTTTACGACCAGCAGGCAGCGTGGAAGACCTCGCCAACTACAGGCCCATCTTAAACATCCCCCATCCAGCCAAACTGCTTGAAACCTATGCAAATAGAACAATACAGGATTACATAGAAGAACACCTTCTGTTGGACCAGGCACAAGTATGCTTCAGACTGATGAGAAACAGCACTGCTCTCAATCTGGGACGACCTGTAGGCTAATGCAGACTCACACACAAGCGCAGCTCTAATACTTCTGGATATCCCAGCAGCATTTGAGAGTCATCCATGACATCCTCATCAGAAGATTGGAAGAAATAGGAATCACTGACCTAGCCTTACACTAGATTAAATCTTTCCTAACAGATAGAACAGAAACCGTCTGGATCAAACCCTTCAAATCCACTCCAAGGGAATCCACCTGTGGAGTACCACAAGGATCCTCCCTAGCTCCGCTGCTCTTCAACACATACCTGGATCCACTAATCAAGCTCATTAAAATACATGGCCTCACATGCTACAACTAGACTGACGAGACAGATCATATACAAAGTACAAAAAACACACGAAGAAAACACAAACCTGCAAGAATGCCTACAAGAACTCTACAGCTGGATAAATACAAAACAACCTCAAACTCAACCCTGGCAAAACAGAAATAAATGGTTATATCCAAAAACAGCCACTACATCCCATGGCCAACAGAACTAGGAACAGCACCAACACCATCAACAACAGAAAACTATCTCAGAGTCCCAGAAAAGAACCTTGGAGTCCTGATGGACAACAAACTAACACTTGAGCCACAAGTAAATACTATAATCAAGAAATGCTTCTTCCTCCTGCACACAGTAAAAAAGGATCCTACCTTTCCTTTGCTTCACCCACAAAACATTCCCCATCATCGCACTCATGTCTAGAGTAGACTACGCCAAAAGCCTATACCAAGGAATGCCAGAACGCCTATTAAAGAAACATCAGCGTATCCAAAATACAGCGGCCAGGCTCCTGCTCAAATTACCACGAAGAGAACACATTAGCCAGCACTGAAAACACTACACTGGCTACCGATATAACAGCGAATAGGGTTCATAACAATGTGCTTTATGCACAGAGAAATCCACGGCCGAGGAGCAGAGTTCCTAAAGAAGAAAATAATCTACCATCCAGCAAGATCACTCAGATCAAGCTACGACATTCGCCCAGAACCAAACAATAAAAGAAAATTCGGAGGAGCAGCATTCTCACACCTGGCTCCTAAAACATTGAATTCCGTACCAAAAAACATACACAATACAAGCAATAATCTGGAATTCAGAAAACTGCTACAAACTTGACTCTTCACCCCAGAATCAGAAGGGAACGAGTAGGAATCATACATTCTGGCAGAAACAGGCAGCCCAGGGAGGGACCTACATTCCATTGCCTAACCATCCCCAACTGGTGGGCATAGGTAGGATATTTTGGACCTTTCAGACACACACTGCCAAGTTTACAGAGGAATATCACAGTAGGCAGGGACCCCCCCCACTTGTTGAACATGGTTTCCAAAATACAATTTGTTACATACATAATACCTTTTGCTTCACTTCCCAATCCCTACGATATTTTAAGGTTATGATCGGAAACACTTGACATACTGTTTAGTAAGGAGAGGAGTCACTATGAAGTTGGATCTTCTTTTGTTTTTTTTATATGTTGGTATAACTGAGGCTTCCCTCCATGACAAGAGAATTTCCTCTTTTCTAAGAAGATTATTGAATAACTGTCATAATCTCTGCGCCCAAATTTCAGAGTGATCTTTAAGTATGAAGGAGCGTAGTCTGTCTGGGTCAGGGGTCTATGAGGCTTTCAATTTGGAAACTGCTATATATATATGTGCTGCTACTGTTGAATGCTTATAAATAGTGTCTGGAAGATCAGATTTGACTAACTTTGTAACTCGTACACAGTGCGACTTGAAACAGAGTACCCAGCTTACTCTGCACGCACTGTACGCATTCTAGAATGAACACAGGGACAGAGTACAGGCCATCCCTCTCTTTGACACACAGGGGGTGAAAAGACCTACAGAAGGTTAGGAGTTATTGTAAACTAACCACGTTTTTGACCACAAACAGAATGCAAATGAATACTGATAAAACAAAATGTATTCACAATAATGATACATACTAAAAACAGAAGTATTTATCATTCGCTGAACATAAAACATACAGTTCTATACACAGTGTGAATAGTAGCACAATGGATGGTATTTCATGTACTGTGGAACATTAACAGTACATTTCTACAGTCAACACAAAATTGGCGTTTCAAGTTCGGAAGCAGTTTCGCATCTAGTTCTCGTAATGGCACACATTTTACAATGGTCCGAAGGTCTACAGGACACTGTGGGCTGCTGTTAGCAAAAGACATGTAGAAGCAGATGTGTCATGTGCATCTACAAGGGTTGGTTGGCGTCTTGAGATAAGGTTGCTGCAAGGCTGTCTCGTGTACAGCCAATATTTCTTACTGCTCTAGTAGTTACTGGTTTCAAAATGGATTAGCGCGCTTAATGTTTCCTGTTGAAAGTCGCAAACACATAGGATGAATCCAGTAGGGCGCTTGAAGGCAAGGGTACTTAAAAAAAAGATGGGTACGGCCGGCGAGCTCCAGAGACCGGGATACAGTGACTCAGTCTGCGCCAAGAGGGTCTTTGCCCCATTTTTCTACTCCCGCATTCTAGAACTACACTATCCAGAAAGGTTTGTAGTCCTTGATGCGTATCCCCCCCCTCAAACCCGGCGTGAACGCACCAGCGCCAAGCTAGTATGTGCAGGACCGGAAAGGGCCGGAAGTGCTCCTTTGCAGACATGGGTATCGTGGAAGTTTTAGAAGCAATTGTGGCTGCCAGAGGTATTTTTGATAAACATCACTCCACAGCTCAGACAAATACAGGGACCAGAACAGACATCACAAACACTACTACTGAACATGCTACTATCTCTACGTTAAGCGCATGCGACGCATGTTGTACAGATGAGGGATTGGCTCTTAACCCATCGGCACCCATGTCTGGGCCTCCCCGCTTGGAAATAACACACCCAGTGGATCCTATTGACAATCATTTTATTACATTTTCTGGTGATTTAAATCAGTCTATGGCTCTCCCTCCCTTTTATGGAGACACTATATTGATAAATGATATCCCTAGTATTGGAAAAGAAGCCTTGGTTACTGAAAATAATCTCAGACTGTCGATCACTCCCATCACTAATATTAGATTTCCTTTGCTAAACACCAGATCACAGGTGTAGCATGCTGTAGAGGTTGCCACACATTTAGAAGATAATAACATAGATGTGTGTGCCATCTCTGAAACTGCTGGGCCCTCACTCAACCTGGCTATTCCTCCAGAATATGGGATGATTAGATGCGATAGGAAGGTAGGCAGAGGTGGAGGGGGGGTTGCCTTAAATCTATAGGCTGTCACTCAATATATGGGAAACCAAGGGACACCTAAAGGAAGGGGTTGAACCCCTTTATGTCAAAATTGGAATAAATGCGGAAACCACATTGAATGTGCTTTTGATATATAAGAGCTCCTACCCTAAATGAACATTTTCTGGCAAATATCTCCAGCTTTCTCCTTTCTTCCCTGAAGACTAATTTGAGTTATCATATTATGGGAGACATCAACCTATGGCTAAACCATAAGGAAGATATTCAAGAAGTAGAGTTACAATCTGCCTTGGGGGAATTGGGATTTGAGCAACTTATTCATGAACCAATACACAATTTGTGGCACACCCTGGTTGGGTAGCAGGTCATAAAGTTAGATCAAGGGAAGTATCCATTTTACTTTACCCCTGGTCGGACCATTTCTCTGTAAAATTTACCATAATAGCCGACTTCCCCAAGAAAATAAAACTGAAAATGGGTACAGAAATCCATTACGAAATTTGAAAAACATCACTGTTGACAAAACCGAAGCATTACTCCACTGTGGAATCCCCTGAGGAGCTATGAAGAGTTATTTCATCTAACCTTGTAAAAACTGCTAATCTATCAGCCCCTATAAAGAAATAAATGCCCATGGCAGAGACTAAGCAAAATGCATGGTTCACACCTGAATTACAATGCTTAAAATCACTAACTCTTAAACACGTCCATGCTTAGAACACCAATAAGTCACAGGATTCTTTAGGTGCATATAAGAACGCTGCAAATAATTATAGACAAGCCATTTTAGAGGCCAAAAAAACATTAACAACAGAATAAAAAATGCCCAATCTGACACTAAGGAGCTCTTTAATATCTTAACGGAGCAAGAAACCACAAATCACACCATACCAGAAAGGACTAATAAGACAATGACGTCAGGTGCGATTTGATGCAACAGGCCATGGAAGACGAGCTGTATCTAATCAGAGAAAATATCACTGAGAAAACTAACAACCTAAAGAGCAATGGATTCCGAAAACAGGCTGGGTTTTTGAGAGATCTCCATCCATTCCAGTCTGTAATTTCAATGCAATCACAGTAAAAGATCTGGAAATAACAATAAAACAAATCAAGACTATGACATTTAAAAATTATGTTCATACAGCAATTAAAACTTGCTGCCCTACTTTATTAATGGCAATTTGCAAGTTTATTAATGCTTCACGGAAAACTGGAATCGTACCACAGGACCTTAAGCCTTGGGTTATGCCCATTTTGAAGAAACCAGGTCTGTCAGTTCATCTTCCCAACAATTACAGGCCTGTTACAAACACTTACTTCTTATTGAAAATCTTCATGCAGCCTACGGAGAAATATCAGAACACCTAAAAGCTCACCCTGTATTAAACAATCATCAATCGTGTTTTTGTGTTGGCTTTGGAACAGACCGCTCTTTTGCAGCTCAAATCCAAGCTATTGGCCCGCATGGTAGGAACAAAGCCTCCCTATTGATGTTGCTTGATCTCTCGGCGGCATTCGACCTGGTGGACCATTTCATCATGTCCACCAGGTTGAATGAGGTTGCTAATTTCTCCCCACTGGCTACCCAATGGGTTACCTCATTACTTTGCAATCATGATAGCAGGGTTTTTTGTAGAGAGGCTGAATCTGCACCCACCACTATTAGGTGGGGTGTGCCACAAGGGGCTTGCACCTCACCTTGCTTTTATAATATCTTCACTGTCCCCCTATTTGCCATGCTAGCTCATGAGGGTGTGATATTTACCAACTACGCCCATGACATGAAATGCATCATCCCGTTGTCTGGCTGTCATGACAGGGATGAGGCAGCTATCAAAGTCTTTGCCATCATCGAAACCTGGATGACTCGTAATAAGTTAGCACTCAACAAAGATAAAACTGGGCTGCTTGTAATTGGGTCGTCCCACATGTTCCGGAAACTGGGCCCTAATTATGAAAGCTTGCATTTAGGAGCTGAAAAAAATCCCCCCTTTGATAAAAGTCAAAACCTTACGAGTGATATTTGATCAGTGTCTCACCATGAAACATGACGTACCAGCCTAGTTTCATCTTGTGCCCATTACATAAAGCTGCTGGCGCACTTAAGACCTCATCTCACAAGATAACGCGGAAACCATGGCTAGAGTAAACATAGGGGCGAAGATTCACTACTGCTCCAGCCTGTTAATTGGTGTTGATAAACCTGATCGAAATAAATTACAAGTTTGCCAAAATGGTAGCCTAAGAGTGGTAATGAGGCTTAAGCACAGAGACCATATCACAGCATCAAGACACACTCTTCATTGGCTTCCAGTTGAGTCCAGAATCCTATTTCGAACCATGACTATTATACAGACGTGTAGACAGGGAAAAATGCCCAGTTATTTACAATATCTCCTGACTGTAAGAACCTGCGGCAGAGCACTGAGATTGAACAATCAGCATCTCCTGTTTATTCCTAAATGTAGAACAGTGAAGGTCTCGAACACAGCCTTCTTTGCAATCAGACCTAAGGTTTGGAATTCTTTCCCTCCTGAGCTGAAAGGGATTGAATCTCTAGACATTTTTAAAAAGAAATTGAAGACCCATGTGTTTTACTAGGCTATTACATTTCTGCTCTTCCTTGGAATTTACAAATCGGATTATGTTATCAGCTACTAAATGTTAATCCTTGTGTATGTCTTATTGCGCACTCAAGCCCCAGGGTCCATGGCTGCGCATAATATATATTATAAATTAAATTACATTTGCTTATTTTTGCAATTACCTATACTTGACTCAATCTTATTTGAAATATGACATTTAGTAGGCTTATACGTCTCAGATCAAATTAATCCAATTCTCTTCATTAATTGAAGTAGTGCAGTATTAAAATTCAGTTTATTGTATTCCAAAACATTTGAGAATGTGTATCATTAGGCATTCTGGCATATTCCCATTTGTAACTTGTCCTACTCTTCGTTTATGTTGGCTGAGCCAATTTTTATAGGGTTGTTTCTCACGCTGTATCTTTATTTTTTAGCACCAATAGTAACGGAGATCTTTTTACTATTATTTTCTCAATAACTTTTCTCTATCATATCTTCAAATGAGACCGTCTTTTTCTCCCCATTAGTGACTAAAAGCTTTTTTCAATATGACAAAATAAACTAAGTGTCTTTTTTAATCCGTTGCACACATTTGTATTTCCTACGGATCCAGACACTGCTGATCCTCGAATACCTTTCTCCCTCATATGTGGTTTGAAAGCTTTAAGGATTTTCTCAGACCGTTTGCTTGCGCATTGACTATTATTGTACCTTTAGGTTGTAAGTCAGTAACCCCTTTTCTCTGTTATTGTCTGTTTAAGAGTCACAAAGGCATAGTCGCTGGTGTGTCTGTAACCAATAATTAATTTGAAATGGCATGCAGTGATAAATGATTCAGAATAGATAGTTTGGTGATTGCTTCTAGTGGATTGCCCCACATATAATTTTTAATGCGACCATTTAGGATAATTAACACCCAGTTTTAAAAAACATTTGCCGGGATTCCAAGATGGCCGCCGGGGCAGTGAGACGCGAGTGAAGCACTCTCCGCCCGGGCCGCCTCAATAAGCACATCAAATAATGCAAAACCGGACAAAAGAAGGCTGAAACTAGCCCTACATCTTCACGGGCCCCCGATGCGAAAAGCACAGAGTCCAACCCGCGGACGTGCCCACAGAAGGACGGCGGGGCGCGGGGAAGGTGAGACAGCCCCTCCCTCATCGTGAAGCAAAAGAGGCACCAGCCGGCGGAGACATGGGTGACCGGGGGGCAGCGGCCCGTAATTGAAAGCAGACTGCGGAGGGGCACAATACAACGAGTCCGCGAGTCCAAAACCCCCACGGTGTGAGAGGCAGAGAGACCTGGACCACACAGACGCGGCAACACAAGGGTGGAGAATGGTGAGCGTTAGACGGCCCAACCAAAGATCGCGGGAGACACTCGCCAGCAGAGGAGGCAAGAAAAAGAACGGGAGCACTGGGAGGCGGAGTACCAGCGTGCAGCGAGGGGCCTTCATGCCTCCTCCACACACCGGTGGAGGAGGCATGCAATAACAGGGGGAGAGGACCGACAGCAGAGGCCCCACGAGACTAGCAGCCCCTGGTGGGGTAGCAGAGCAGAGGGATCCGGATCCCAGGGACAAGCAGGTGCAGCGGCTGGGAACGGAGGTGGGGGGGCTGCTGTTACTCCCCCCCAACCCCTGCCGACACAAAAACTTCCAGACCTCAGGAGAGAGGGCTAAAAGCTGCAGAGCAGTGAGACACTGGCCCTCCTCCCCAAGAGTTGCTGAGGAGGAGTGGCTGTCGGAAGAGAGCAGGCCATAGGCGGCGGAGAGAACCGCCTTGGGACCAGACACAGAAGGCGAGTGCCACCAGACCTCACAGCACACTGGACAAGGGGCACCCCTGAGGAGGTAGCATATCCCCCACCCCCAAAAGGAATTGCCGGAATGGACTGGCGGGCAAGGGCCCCCCCCCCTGCAGAGTCTAACATCCAGGTGCTGGGAAAGTGAGAAGGGGACCAGGAGGGGAGGCCCCTTTGTGAGTGGCGGAAGGGGGGATTCAAGAAAGGGGGACCCGGAACAGAGTGGCAATCCAAAGGAAGAAGGGGGATGGTCTCAGCGGAGTGAACAAAGCTGCCCTAACAGACATTCACTGATCAAACCTCAGCATCCCCCCCCACACGTCACAGAGCGGACTGCGGCAGCGCGGCCCTCTGAGAGCATGTATACGGTAGGACACCCCTGGCGAGCCCTGTGAAACCCCGCAAGCCCAAAGGGACCATGTCAAAGGCCAAGGGGAAAAGGAGCACAGCACAACAAACCCCTCAGAACACTAAACAGGATGCCAACATCCTCCAGATATCGTCAGCGGATTCCTCAATACAAACCAGAGGAAAGGGTCAGGAAGACCTCCCGCAAGGTGAAAGCAATGCCCCTGTGCCCCACCATCAGCTACCCTCCAGAGATGACATGCCGACGTGGATCATGGAACTACAGGAGAAATTCATGTCAACAGTACAGGAACAATTTGCAACAATGAAGAATGACATGAAGCAGGTGGCCCAGGACCTGAAGCTCGACGTGGCCAAGTTAGAGGAGAAAACTGATATACTCGAAAGATCTTTCGAAGGTATTGAAGAAGAAACACAACAAGTCAGCGAAGCACAGGAACACCTTGTGAGACTAACCCACAATCTAGAGATCCAATGCAAGGACCTAGAGAACCACTCGCGAAGATCCAACATACGCATTAAAAACATGGCGGAGTCAGTTCAAGACAAGGCTCTCAAGATGGCGGTCAAGGAGGGGTTCAGAGACGTCCTGGAGGCACAAGAGGCGGAAGAAATTGGGATTAAGAGTGCACAGGGTGGGCCTGAAGAGATCAGGAGCGCCAGGAGAGAGGCTGCGAGACGTCCTGGTGGCCCTCTCCTCATATCCACAAAGAGCAAATCTTAAGGAGGGCAAGAGAGATGGACCAAATACGAATGAACGGGAAAGACATTCAATTGTATCAAGACTAGGCCCTGGTAATGCTGCTAAAGAGAAGAGCGATGGCCCCCCTAGTCAAAGCACTAGTGGCGAGACAAATCCACTACAAGTGGACCTTCCCTTTTGGGCTATTGTTCACATGGGAGGGCAAACAGAGAAGAGCAACCAAGTGGGAGGAAGGCCTCAACATGATGGGGTTCCAGACAGAAGTTGTTCTCAAAGCAAGGGGAGAGTCACAAAGAAGGCCGAGAGGATGGGAAACCGTCAGACAAAGAAAGAAAAACACAGGGAAGGAAGGCCGCAGGATGTCGCCTTAGAATGAGCAATGCGGACAAGGCCAGCATCGGAGTACACTCCGCGGGGACCCAGACATGACAAGCAACCCGGGGTCCGTGTGGAGGGGACTCAGAGGCATCGAGAATCGTTTGACAAGGCGGCCCGGGGCGAATCCCTGGCCTTGGAACCCGGTAAGGACAGTGCGAAATGCGGGCTTTAGGATTCCCTGCGATGTCTCTTCCCCCCCCCCCCCCCCCCCCCCGAGTTCAAGGAGGGCAGGAGGCGATAGGCGCAACGCCCTAGCATCCTTAGGAACCCGAGCCCCACTCAGGGGGGAAAGTTGTTTGGTTTAATGTTATTAGTTGGGAGGGGGGGGGGGGGAGTTCAGGGGAGTCGGGGGGCAGGGAAATCGGCAAGCACAGCAAGTAGGTGCAACCTAGGGCACTGGACCTGGACCGGATATAATGGGGAAAATTTGCCTTTTAAGATACAACCTCAGGGGCCTAAACTACCCAGCGAAGAGGGTAAAACTCGAGAAGTTGCTTAACAGGGAGAAAGCAGATGTATTACTACTCCAAGAAACGCACATCAGAGCCCAGGACAAGCAGAAAACACACATAAGGGGATATACGATCTGGGCGCAGGCAAACGCATCTGAAAAAAGAGCAGGAGTGCTGATGGCGATAAAAGATGGAGGGGATACCAGACTAGTAGACAAACAGACAGATAAAGAAGGAAGATATGCATTTGTCAATGCGGTGATAGAGGGCCACCGCATTACCCTGGCTTCAATCTATGCTCCCAATGTAGGTCAGGATGGCTTTCTGAGGGACACGCTAGGGAAGATCGAAGACTATGCACGGGGAGAGGTGATCCTGGGGTGAGACCTTAATATGGCTTGGCACCCACAAATAAACAGAAGCTCGGGGGGCTCCCAAAGCCATGGGGCACCATTGAAACACCTCAGGCAACAGATGGAACAAATGGCCCTATGCGATGTGTGGAGGGAGCTTAGGGGGGGATCAGAGGGGATTTACACATTTCTCGCATGTCCATAATACTATGTTGAGAATTGATTATTTCTGGGCATCAGTGGGACTAATGGTATGATTCAGGGGGTGGAAAAAGGGTCAATCTCACTGTTGGATAACGCTCCCCTATGGATGGAGGTGAAACTACCAGGGAAGAAAAATGGCCTTTGGAGGTGGAGGTTACCCCAAGACCTACTCCAAGATCCTGTAACAGGAGAGTCAATTAGGGAGATGGTGGAAGAATATTTTGAGCAAAATGACACAGCGGAAGTCTCTCTGGGGACGGTATGGGAGGCATTTAAAGCTGTAATCCGCGGAAAGCGGATCGCTCTGAAGGTCACGAAGGACAAGCAGAGGCACAGATGGGAAAAAGAGCTAGAAAACACAATAGCAGACATCCAAGAGAAAATCCTGATACAGCCCACACATACATTAAAAAAATCCTTAAAACATACACAGGGTCAACTAGAAATGCTTTGCACTAAAGGCGCAGAGAGATCACTGCTTTACCTCAAACAAAGATATTATATCAAGGACAACAAAGTAGACAGATTACTAGCCAGACAACTCTGGGCAAAACAGAAGGATAGATGATCAAAAACATTCGAAACACGCAGGGGGAGCCACTGACACGCACCCAAGACATGGGAGAGGCATTTAGGGAATTCTATCAGAAGCTATACTCCACGGGCTTCCCGGATAGTGACGCACAAGACACCTACCTACAGACACTCCCCAACTGACAAATATCGGAAGTGGACAAACTAGCTCTGGAGAGCCTGATAAGAGAAGAGGAAGTGAAAAAGGCAATAGAAGACCTCCTGCCAAATAAAGCACCAGGCCCAGACGTCTTCACTGCCCCCTTCTATAAAAAATATGCGGACAATTTAATCCCCTTTCACACCAGGCTCCTAAACTCCTTTAAGGAGAGCGGGAACGTGACTCCAAGAATGAACGAAGCGAAGGTGCTAGTCTTCCATAAAGCAGGGAAAGACCCAACATACCCTGCGTTTTACCGGCCAATATCCCTGATAAATATGGACTCTAAGATACACACAAAGGTCCTGGCAGCAAGACTGTCTCCGCTTCTCCCCAACCTGATAAACCTAGACCAATCAGGCTTTATTCCGGGTAGTAAAACACGACAATATCAGACAGCTCACACATCTGGTGGAAAAAACGGGCATCACGCTCACTCCGGAAATACTGCCATCGGTACACGGCGAAAAAGCATTTGACCGGGTGGAGTGGTCACTGCTGTTTAAGATCTTAAAATGCATGGGATTTGGGGATCAATATATAGCAATGATCAGAGACAATTATAACTCTCCGTCATGTAGGATCGCCATCAATGGTGAGGTCACAGGAAGAGTAGTTATCTCAAGGGGTACAAAGCAGGGATGCCCGCTGTCGCTGCTTCTATATGCCATCTTCCTGGAACCTCTCCTAATTAAAATAAGGGAATCCACTCACATTAAGGGGATAGACATGGCAGATATGCAGCACAAGGTAATTGCCTACGTGGACGACATGCTAATAGCCCTTGAAGACCCGGGGAGGACACTGGCGGCAATTGTCGGGGAACTAGAACTGTACGGGGCTATCTCAGGACACAAAATAAATAGGAGAAAATCAGAAATTCCGATACTGGCAGGGGATCAAGGAGAAATAGAAAGGGAATCAACAGCGCTAGACCTTAAGATCGCAGAAAATGGGATTAAATACCTGGGAATTACACTGACACATAGGGTGGGGCTACTATACAATAGGAATTACCCCCAGCTCTTAGCACACATAAGGAGGGACCTAGAGAGATGGAACCCATTGTTGATATCATGGTGGGGCACAATACAATCGGTCAAGATGACCATCCTTCTGAAGCTACTGTACTACTTCCAGGCACTCCCAATTAGGGTCCCCAGATCCTTTTTTAAAGCACTCACCAAGGCGGTCAGATCCTTCATATGGAAAAGGAAACCCCCGAGGGTAGCGAGAGCGGTCCTTACAGCACCTACTCGGGAGGGGGTGGAGTGGCCCTTCCCCACTTTCAAAAATATTATCAGGCGGCGCAACTAAGGGTGCTTTGGGAATGGATGGGAGAGGATCCGCAGCCAATATGGGCGAAACAAGACAGGGCAGTTGCTAGAACTCCACTGGTGGAACTACTCTGGAAAGCAAAACAACACAGATACCCCAACCTTCGCATGAAATGATGAAGACCTCACTGGAGGCCTGGGACAACCAAACGCGTAAGGCACAATGTCCACGGCCGAAAGCCCTTTTACACCCATATGCCGGAACCCCCAAATCCCACCCGGAATGGAGCGAGGGGCTTTTGAGAAATGGCGGGGTGCACGAAAATAGGGGAAATGTTTGTGGAAGACAATTATACCATTTGAGGCTTGCAAGTCCCTTCTACACCTCACAATGGGAGATGCATTTAAATACGATCAGTTCAGACATTGGCGGACGTCGCCTGAAATCACTAGGGCAGCTACGATAAACCTCACACCGTTCGAAACTTATGTCACCTCTAATTCAGGCATGAAGAAATGGGTCTCGATACTATATTCCTTTATAAACTCCCAAGAGGAAGAAATAAAGTGGGCATACATGATCAAGTGGGGGGAACAGCCTGGGGGAGGAACCAGCAAAACACCAATGGTTGGAGTTGTGGACACAGAGCCCTAAAATGACCCGCTCAGCACAAACAAGGGAAATGTGGGTTAAGATAGTGACTCAATGGCATTATACCCCAGAAATACTGCACGCAATGTTCCCTCAAACTTCAAATCTATGCTGGAGAGGGTGCGATGAGGTGGGAACGTGGAGACATATTTGGTGGGAATGCAAGGGAATCAAAAGCTTCTGGGAGGAGGTAAAGACAGAGATGGGGAAAATGTTCCCGGAAGTGGGACAATTGGGTGAAAGGGTATGGCTATGTGGAATGAAAGACAAGGCAGCCAGGAAATACAAAAAGCCACAATGTAGAAGTTTTATGGGCCTGCACATAGCGGCATGGACAACAATTGCCCAAAGCTGGAAAGAGACACCCCACTGATATACACATGGCTCCAGAAGGTGTGGGCACAAATGGCAATGGAAAAAGTGACCCACACAATCCAAGGCACTGGTGATTCATTTGCAAAGGAATGGGGAACAGTCCAAGACTACCTACAGTCAGACTTTATGGAACAGTGGTGCCCACATAATATCAAATTAACTGACATTTTCAGTGGATAAGTGGTTCCCCTACAGAAAGACAATAAGCCCCAGGGGAGGGGGGGGGGGGGATATTGAATACTGTTAAGTGTTATGCTGTATTGGAAAACACATTTAAAAAAAAAAAAAAAAAATAACACATTTGCCCATGCTATGCCCTGGCAGCAGCTCCCTTTCTGTAATAGTAAAGCCGGGGCAGATCCAAGTCTATGCCCCCTATACTATATTGAAACTCAGAAAGTCACGTAGCATTCTGGTCTTTGCCCCATTGAATAGGTGCCTCTGGATATTGAGACATCCAAGATTACAACTCTAAAAAGTTACAGTTTGAAAGAGGTTTTCGCTTTTTTCCTGCTGTGGCACGTATTCATTAATAATTTTAAAGATTTGTTCCTCACAGAAGCCACTTTCATTACATTTAATTGCCTGAATATTATAACATCTATTGTCGCCCAAAGGTTTCTGTGAAAAATATACATTCTTAACCCCCACCTTTAGGCCTGCCTTGGGGCGACCTAAAGAGCGCGTATTGTCTGTTTTATTTATTGGATATTTGTAAGGCGCCTATAAACAAGTGTTCCCAGGCGCCACAAGACATGGGGCGCGGGTCGAGGGGGAAGCATGGGATATAATACGAAAAACAAGAAAAAGAGACTGCTATATTGGCCTTGTGACAATCCTAGCATACATGTGCTTGAGGAGAAGTGCCAGGGGGAGGATGTAGAGGGAGAAGTGCAGTAGTGGGGGGACCCCACACAAAGTGGAGGGGGGAGGGAAGTTCTGTACAGGCCAGGAC
Source organism: Ambystoma mexicanum (assembly GCF_040938575.1). Classification (NCBI taxonomy): domain Eukaryota; kingdom Metazoa; phylum Chordata; class Amphibia; order Caudata; family Ambystomatidae; genus Ambystoma; species Ambystoma mexicanum. The sequence continues at coordinate 681,581,854 of NC_090921.1, read as the reverse complement.
GACAAGTGCCAGGGGAGGGGAGAAAAAGTGCAGTGAGCAGGTGGACTGGGTAGGGATAGTCCAGGAAAGGGAGCCCAAGGGCAAGTGCTGGCAGAGGATGCTGGTAGGGGGGTGGTGTGGTCTCCGTAAGACTCAGAAAGGGACCAGGTCCCAGTCGCAGTGGCAGGCGGACGGGAAGGGGAGATGGAAGGAGGAGAAGAAAAGCAGGGTCTTAAGAGGTTTCTGCAACTGAAGAAGATCCGGATCAAGTCTGATGGGGGAGGGAGGCTGTTCCATAGGGAGACGCCAGCCGAGGAGAGGGATCTACATCCCACTCTCCGCTTGTAGAAACGTCTGACCTACAGAGAGTTGGAGCCAGAGCACTGAAGGATTCTGGCTGGGCTGCAATTAGGGATGGAAAGCTGGATGTAGAGGGGTCCCAGGCAGCCTTGTATAATATGCAGAGGATTTTGATCATTGCAGTCACCGGGAGCCAGAGACTTTAGGGCTGGAGAGATGTGGTCCCTGGGCTTGAGAGCAAGTCTAAGTCTTGCAGCCCTATTCTGGATTAGTTGGAGGCGCAAAGGGAGGAAAAAGGAAGGTTGAGAAAGAGGCTGTTGCAGTACTCAATTTTATAGAGAACCAGGGACCTGACCTTGAGCTTCTGGGGCGAAGGTGATGAAAGGTAGGATGCCCTAAGGAGATGAGCTGAAAGATGGACTTTGAAATAACACAGGTAAGGCACTGGGGGTACAACCTGAAGGTTTATTGTGGGAGAACCCCAAAGTCCTGCAGCCTCAAACCCCAGCAAACTGACAAAATCTGGAACCTTGGACGTAGGGAAACAGTCCAAGGTTCCACCCTCCCATGGAAACAAAAGCTGAAAGGAAGAAAGGAAAGAGAAAACAGAATAAGAAAAACAAAACACAATAAAATGCTCTTGTAAGAAAATGAAACAATGAAAACCTACAATCAATAGAATGCACAATAGCAACCACTTCAAGAAACATCCCATACAACTACCGCCTCACCACACAAAGAAACCTCAAGCATCAAACAACGGCACCACCATCCTTAGACCCATTCCTAAACCCCCACCAAACATAGTCCTTGAACTTGATGGGTGGCAATCTAAACCTCATGGGGTGACCCAAACCAAGGCTCCTATTGGACTGAACCTCATCTTGACCTGGAACCACAACCCCATTGTACTGGGCTCTTTCTAAATCCCAGTGCACCGGCAGAATGACGCTCGGCTGCACAGGTGAAATAGAACCCAGGACCCTTCCATCAGCCCCATTACCATTCCATCCTCCTCTTCTTTTCTCGTCTGTATTCGAAATACTAAATGGAACATCACAAACGTCATCAGGAACCACTGGGCTGGATTCAGTACCCTCCTTGAGTATCATAATCCTCCTTTTACTCCATCTGGAACCATCATCCAGTATCGCATACCCTGCACCAACCCTGACCACAACATAGGGATCCATGAATATACTGGCCCCCTTTGGCACAAACTGGGGATTCTTTACCTGAACACGGTGACCCACAGAGACAACAAGAGACCTCCTCCCCAACACTCCACCATTGTCCACCTCAGAGCGAACACCGTCTTTCAAAGCTGAAGCCCTCAATTTGGAACCTGGTTTCCTGCCCCTCATGAGCTCAAAAGAATAACCTGTAATAATCGACGGTGTGTGCCTGTATACTGACAATGCTTCCGACAACACCTCGGTCCAGCGCAAACCATTGGTCACCACTAAATGTACCGTTCATTTGACAAATCGGTTCATCCGTTCCACTAAACCATTAGCGGATGGATTATACAGTGCCGTCTTGTGGTGCCTTATTCCCAATTTCCCCATGAACTCCTGCAAGCAACCTGACACAAATTGCACCCGATTATCAGTAACACTGTCTGGCACTCCTTCCCTGTCAAAAACCTTGCTCAGGAATGACACTATCTTCCTGGCCGTGACCGTTTCCAAAGCTGTGGCTTCCACCCAACAGGAGGTATAATCGACCAGCACTACGACAAATCTGAACCCTCTGCCCAAGACATCCATGGGGCCCACAATGTCAATCGCCAACTTCGACCACACATTCCCAATCTCTACAGGGTACACAGGCTGCACTCAGAGTACCTTACTCTTGTTGCTTACACCACATGCCGAAACTCTTATTCAATGACCTTCCCAAAAGTCCTTCATGCACCAAATTTACTAACTTGGTTCTCAAACTGGACGGAGGAACTAACCTCTCTCCTCTGGCAAGGCCCCCCGGGCCTTCGGATAACTCACGCCACACATGCTCTTAGTTCTTTCCTATCACCCTGCAATTAAATTCAGATACTCCGCCTCCGAGGCCCTCTCTGGTCTTTGTCAACTCAGGATCAACAACAAACTCCTTGTCCCACTCGCTTTTGTCGAAAGAGGGAAACACACTGGCCACCTGTGTATTCTCCTCAAACTCCTCCCGTCTGTCCCTACCACCACAAGCTGAATTAGGCAACCACAATAAACAATCTGCCACAGCATTTTTAGCACCTGGAATGTATTCAACCCTGAAGTTGAATTCCTGCAAATCAGCCATCTATCTAGCAATCCTAGGAGAGACTGAAGACATCCCCTTTGCCGTCAACATGAATACAAGTGGCTTGTGGTCCGTACGGATCACATAAGGCATGCCCGAGAGGAACGTCCTAAAATGCTTAGATGCCCCTGCAGTGGCTAAAGTTTCCCTATCTATGACGGCATAACGCTTTTCTGCATCCCTCAACACTCTAGAGGTAAACGCTATGAGACGGCTAATTCCATTCTCCCATTGTTCCAGTACTGCCCCCAAACCCACCCTGCTGGCATCCACAGTCAGCATGATCTTGTTACAGGAATTAAATGAACCCAAGGATGGGGCATAATCAACATTGTTCTTTAACTCCACAAACTCTTTCTGGCAACCCTCGGTCCACTCAAAACAGACTTTTTTTTAACAGTGCCTGCATGTTTACCGTTTTCTCTGTGTACAAGGGGAATGGACCAAACGCAATACTAAGTAATTACTAGAAATTATCTCAGCTGCTCCTTGTTGACAGGATCAGACGCCTCTCTCATCACCCATACCAACTCCTCCTTAGGACTTATCCCCTTCTCATCCAGTGTACGCCCACATGGCACACTGACCATTTCACGGTCAACCCACTTTTCTCTGAAACATGCATCACCTCAATCACTCTGTCATCTAATATGTCATCCTGGAAGAACTCAACTCCCGGCACAGCTCCAAATAACTTCTGCATGAGCTTCTGAAATACAGTGAATGCCGATGCCAACCCAAAGGGCATCCGAAAGAATCGATATGCCCTAAAAGGCATGACAAAAGACTTCAGGGCACGTGACTTCTCATGCAGATCTATCTGGTGGTAACGAGAAGATAGATCAAATGTGGAGAAACATGTTGCACTACCTACGGATGCCAAAAGTTTGTTGATTTTGGGCAGGGGATGGGGGTGAACCCATATATTTGCATTGAGTTCCCTTAGATCTACACACATTGTAAGATTTCCATCCGCCTTGCGTGCCAATACCACCAGCGACAACCACTCTCAACATTCCATCTCTTCTATTATGCCTGCCTGCCTCAAGTTTCGCGAGCTCACTTTTCAACCCATCCCTGGCCATCACAAGCATCTTCCTTACTCTGTGAGCCTTGGTCACGGCACCCCTCTTTAGCACAATTGTGTGAGAAATCCCCAAGCCTTCCCAGCTTCTCTGGGATCACAGTGGGGAAAGCCTTTTTTAGATATTCAACGGTTATGATCCCTTTGGAAGATGTTCCTCCACTGCTGGCAACACAACATAGTAATTGATTTCCCAGGGCCTATCTCTATCTCTAAAGCCGCCTGCTCGTCCCAACCCAGGACTGTGACCCCCTTGTGGGCAACAAAGTTTCCCCTCTACTGTGCGCCATTTGAATTCAATCTTGGCCCACTCAGACCGCAGCACTTTTATGGGTATACAACCTCATGCGTATGGACTTCTGTTGGAAGGAATCAGGGAGGACACTTCTGTACCGTAACTTTTGATGTATAGCTCTGTCCCCATCAAGGTGTACATGGACACGGAGTCTACAAGCATTTGCAGTTGGACGCCATTTACTGTCATGGTGGCCTATGGCCCTTTCTTCTGTGAACTTCCTATACTCAACACTCCCTCGCGCAAACCCTCATGCAACATTCCTTCACGCAGTCCCTCGCTGATATATCTGACCATGCCATCAGAGTCCAGATTGAAGCGTAGGTCTTCACGAATATTCAGGAGGCCGGTTTCCATGCCTCTGTTACGCTAAGAAAATATGCGTCCCAAGTGAGACAAGGACAGACCCACAAGACACCTACCTGGGGCTCGGAGAAGGATGGAAACTGGTAACAGCAACTGGTCTGGTTGGTGCAGGAATTCTGTATCGTTTCTAGTTGTAATTAGAAACTCTCCTGAGAACCCACAGGCAGCCCAGCACAGAAGCTTGATCACCGGAGGCTCCCAGGGAAACCCTCATGGGGAATAAAACCCTGGCGAGAGCTGCTAGGGTATGTTGTCTCCGTGAGCTGACCAGGCGTGGAATGTTGGTCTATCTTGGAAGTCTGGTACAGGTCTAGAGGATCTGGTCCTGACCCTAAATGCTGGTATAGCTGATATGTAGAAAAGAGAATAGAGATGTTACCACTATGGGGCTATGTGGCATAGGATAGAACTGCAGAAATACTGGAGTCTTGCCACAAGTTAGGGTAGAAGAAAGCGGTTTGGTTGTTAAAGGCAGGATCCTTAGGAAATACAGGAACACTAGAGGATAGAGATGACAGAGGAGAAACTATGCTTAAGTCTGTACAAGAGGGGCTAGTGTTATTTTCTATAGTGAGAATAGCGTAACCGGAATGAGGGGTAAATGTAGCCTATCCGATGGTAGAAAGAATAATTCCTCTCGGAGGCTGTCCTCGGGGATCTTTCTGCACTTCTGAACAACGTTGAGGGAGATTCCTAACTGCGGCGGAAGAGGTGACAGTTATTAAGCCTATCTGATTCCGCACAGAAACTGCATACACTGAAGACGAGTAAGATGCCTACCAACGGGTAACCCATAAGAGAGTGAAAGCCACGCGCAAAATGGGCGGGGTTTACACCGCTCGAGTGATTCCTGTGGTACAATGTTCATCATTACGCCCGTATCCTATGAAAGTCAACGGAAGAAAGCAAAAGATTGAAAGGGCTAGATTTACGAAGCGGACAAGCACGTAAACAAGATAAAGTCAAGAAAGCACAATTCCCTGACACAAACTCGCGTAGCGTTTGCGGGTTCCTAAGAGTAGCAACGCGTAGCTTCCCTGGCATTGCCTGGTAATATTCTGAGGAGGAAGTGACCTGGGAGTTCCGCAATGCATCATGGGAGTCAACCACTAGACTGCTGCTGCTGTTGCAGCCGGTTGATAGCACAGCCATATTGGAATCCGGCTGTGCGGGGCAATCCTCATCAATAATAATCACAGTATGCCCCCTCTTAGGTCTGCTACCTCCTGGTTTGTCTGGATGTTTCAGATGAAACCTTTTTACCAGACGAGGTGCGTGTATTGCCGCTTCTGGTTCCCAGTTACGATCAGCAGGGGAATATCTCTTCCAGTCTACTAAATATTGTAGACGGCCCCGATGATACCGGGAGTCACATATCTCTTTGACCTCAAACTCCGGTCCTGAATTGGATATCACGGGCAGAGGATGAGCGGAGACTACTGGGTGGAAAGCACTCTGATTATCAGGCTTCAGTTGGGACACATGAAACACTGGATATATCCGTGCCCAAGTGTTGGGTAAGCAGATCCTGAAGGCAACTGTACCTATGGCTGCGACCACTCAGAATGGACCGAAGAACCTAGGGGAGAGCTTGGATGGTACTAGCTGCCGTGGAAGAAACCGCAAGGACAACCATACCCAATCCCCTGGTTTGATTATAGGGGCTGGAGTCCGATGACGATCAGCAAAATGCTTCCTTCTGTCTTGGGAATGTTGCAGAGCAGTTATAGCAGAGCGATGGCCTTGTCGTATCTGATCCATTAAAGTGTCTAAAGCTGGAAATTTGGTTACTGATTTTTTCATAGTGGGAAAGGATGTGGGACTGAACACATAGGTGCACTGAAAAGGAGATGTGTGGATGGCTGAATGGTGAGAGTTATTGTAAGCAAATTGGGCTAGAGATAACAGATCCTTCCAATCATCTTGGGCTGCGGACACGTGACTCCTGAGGTATCCTTCCAAGGTTTGGTTCAGTCTTTCTGTCTGGCCGTTGGACTGGGGTTGGTAACCAGAACTGAGAGCCCGAGATATCCCAAGAAACCGACAAACCAGTTTCCAGTATTGGGAAGTATATTGTGGCCCTCTGTCTGATATGATTGTTTCGGGCAGGCCATGTAAAGTGAATATATTATTGATGAAAATACGAGCCATTTGTGCTGCCGAAGGTACTGCAACAAGAGGAACAAAGTGAGCAATCTTTGTAAATGTATCAATAGTGACCATGATAGTGGTGTAACCCCCAGACGGTGGTAGGTCCACAATAAAATCCGTTGAGATTATCTGCCATGGACGAGAAGGTAAAGGCATCTTAACCAATTCTCCTAGGGGAGATTGTCTAGGTACCTTGGTTTGGAGGCAGATAGGACATGATCTAACGTATTCCTTTATGTCCTTTCGTAAAATGGGCCACCAAAAGTAGCGTGAGATTAAGTCCAGAGTGGAGATGAACCCACGGTGTCCAGCTGACTTGGAATTGTGACACATATTCAACACTTCTTCCTGGAGGGTTCGGGTTGGAATTATTGCTCTATGTCCGTAGAAATAACAACCAACCTCCCTAGTCAGTGCCAATTTAGCAGAGCGTGTGAGTTGTGTTTTTATGGCAGGATTGGATTGAGACTTAAGACGAGTCAAAAATTCTGGGACTGAATATAGTCCCATAGCAATCTGAGGAAAGATAGGTTCTGACCTAAAGATGTCATTGGGAAGATGTTCTTTGCGCGACAAAGCATCTGCTCTTAGGTTCACCCTTCCAGGAATAAATGAGAAGGTAATCTTGAATGGTGAAAAGAAGTGGGCCCAACGTGCTTGACGGCTGTTACAGGTCTGGGCATATTGAAGTATCCTGTGATTGTGGTGGTCTGTCTGGACTTCTACTGGGAATTTAGCTCCTAGGAGTAGGTGGCGCCACTCCTCGAAAGCATGTTTAATGGCTAGGAGCTCCTTTTCTAATACCGTGTAGTTTAGCTCTGAGGGTAAGAGCGTCTTGGATAGATGCGCCACCGGGCGTTCTTGATCGAGGTCATCCTGTTGAAGCAAAACAGCTCCTAGGGCATACTGCGAGGCATCGGTCTCCACAATAAATCTGCGGTTTTTGGTCAGGAGTTAATAGAATAGGGGTTGAGGTGCATAAGGAACAAGTTACTTACCTGTAACTGTTGTTCTCCAGCATGGGTCTGGCATGGATTCACATGCTCATGAATATTCCCCGTCGTCAGGCTGGGAATCCTCGGTAAAGAAAAAACCAGTATCAGTTTCGTTTCTGATCTGACTTTCGTAGTAATAACCAATCACTGGTCTCTGCGTCATACTGACCACAGCCAATGACTGCCCTCTACCTAAGCCCCACCTCTGGCAGCCATCTTCAGATTTGGAAGCACGTGAAGTGGCAGTATGACCAAGTGAAGAGCCGCAGAGGGGTAGGCGGGAGGGTTCGCATGTGAATCCATGCCAGACCCATGCTGGAGAACAACAGTTACAGGTAAGTAACTTGTTCCTTCTCCAGCATGGGGTCTGGCATGGATTCACATGCTCATGAATAAAGAATACATAGCAGTACACACATGCACAACCACGGGAGGTGGCAAAGGCTCAATATTAAGCATCACATCAAACTCAACATTAAGCATCTTACCTCCTCACCAGGCTCACCTCAGGCGAACAGGTTGCGCAGCACTGCTTGGCCGACCCTGGACTCCTCCCTGGAATCCCGGTCGACGCAGTAGAATTTCGTGAAGGTGTGCGTCGACCTCCACGTAGCAGCCCTGCATATGTCCAGCAGGGGCACACCAGATAGGAACGCCGTGGTAGCTGCGATCGCTCTGGTGGAATGGGCTCTCGGACGGCCAGGCAGCGGTCGGTTTGCCAACCGATGACAGTACATGATACAGCCGGAGAGCCATCTGGAAATGGAAGCCTTCGAGAGAGCCTTCCCCTGATTGACAGGTCCAAAGTTCACAAAGAGTTGTGACGTCTTCCGAAAACACTTCGTGCGGTCCACGTAGAACTTCAGCGCTCTAGCCACATCCAGCGAGTGCAAAGTCCTCTCAGCCGGCGACGAAGGCGACGGGAAGAACACAGGCAACACCAAGGGTTCGTTAAGATGGAAGTCCGACGGTACCTTGGGCATTAAGGAGGGGTGCATCCTGAGCACTACCCTCGTGTCGTGAAAAGTCAAGTACGGGGCCTTGCAGGAAAGGGCCTGGATCTCTCCCACTCGTCGTGCGGAGGTGATGGCCACAAGAAACGCTGTTTTCCACGACAGAAATTTCAACGGAGCTGAGTGCAGAGGCTCGAACGGAGGTCCCATGAGCTTGGTCAGCACCACGTTGAGCTCCCACGCCGGGGCCGGAGCCTTCACCGGCGGGAACGATCTGAACAGTCCCTTCATGAACTCTTTCACCAGACGATGAGACCACAAGGACGTCCGCCCCGTGGTTCTGGTGTATCGGGAGATCGCAGCAAGATGAATCTTGATGGACGCGTGTGCCAGTCCAGCTTTGGCCAGCGTCAGCAGGTACGGCAGTACTTGGGGGGCCGTAATCCGTAGAGGGTTAATCTTCTGTGCGCGGCACCAGACAGAGAACCTCTTCCATTTGTGTCCGTAGCATTTAAGAGTCGAGGACGCCCTGGCCTTTGCAAGAACCTCTCTGCAGTCGGCCGGTATGTCGTATCCTCCAAACTCTAGCGCTGCAGGAGCCAGGCCTGCAGGTTCAGCGATTTCGGGTCGTGGTGGAGGATGGCGCCTCCTTCTCTGGAGAGTAGATCCGCGTCCACCGGCAGCTTGATTGGCGGGGACGCCGACAAGTCCAGAAGGTCCGGGAACCATATCTGCCTCGGCCACGCAGGTGCGACGAGGATCATCCTGCACCGTGACCTCTTGAGCTGGTTGACGAGCCGGATTAGCAGTGGCAAAGGAGGGAACGCGTAGAGGAACAGGCCCTCCCAGGGGAACGAGAAAGCATCGCCCATGCTCCTCGCCTGGGGAAACCTGCTGGCGAACCTCCGGCACTTGGAGTTCGTCGCTGTCGCGAACAGGTCGATCTGGGGTGTGCCCCACCGTCGGAAGAGGCGAACCACTAGATCCTGCCGTAGCTCCCACTCGTGGCACGAGCGCAGCTCCCTGCTGAGTGAGTCGGCGATGGTGTTTTTTATCCCTGCCAGATGAAACGGCACCAGAAATATCCTTTGGGCGATGGCCCAATGCCACAGGTCCTGCGCCTCCTTGGACAGTGCTGGGGACCTGGTTCCGCCCTGTTTCCTGATGTAAAACATGGTGGTGGTGTTGTCGGTGAAGATCCTCACCACCTTGCCCTTGAGGGACGGAAGGAAGGACCTGAGGGCCCAAAACACTGCACGGAGCTCCAGGACGTTGATATGTAGGGATTTCTCCGTCGGGAGCCAAAGGCCTCTTGCGTGCAGATTTTCGGTGTGCGCTCCCCACCCTTCCAGGGAGGCATCCGTGGTCACTGTCTCCTGGTGGGCTGGGGTCTGGAAGTCCAAGCCCGCTGTCAGATGCGCGCGGGTGCCCCACCACCGGATGGCTCGTCGGAAACTCTCATCGAGTGTGATCCTTTCCTCGAAGCTGCCCGTCGTTTGGATCCAGCGCGCGTCCAGGAACTCCTGCAACGGGCGCATCCGGAGCCTGCACATGGGAATGAGGTAGATGCAGGAAGACATCATTCCGAGGAGGGACTTGATGGACCTCACCTTGGCCGCGTCGGCCACCAACATCCGCTGCACCTTGCCCAGGATGGTCCTGGTCCTCTCCTCCGACGGGGAGGCCAGAAGGGACACTGTGTTGAGCCTCGCTCCCAGAAACAGAGCGTCTTGCGCGGGTACCAGGTGGGATTTGGCGTAGTTCACGGAGAATCCCAGATCCGTGAGAAGTTGGACCGTCCTTGCCGTGTGAACCACGGCGAGCTCCCTCGTCTTGGCTCGGATGAGCCAGTCGTCCAGGTAGGGGTAGACGTGGACCCCCTCGCGGCGCAGCTGCGCCGCCACCGGTGCGAGGCACTTGGTGAATACCCTGGGTGCCGACCGTAGTCCGAAGGGGAGGGCTTTGAACTGATAATGACGCCCTTGGACCACAAACCTGAGGAATTTTCGGTGCCCCTTTAGGATGGGAATATGGAAGTAGGCATCCTCCAAATCCAACGACGACAGGAAGTCTCCTTCCTCCAGCTGACCCAGGACGTGCTGGAGGGTGACCATCCGGAACTTCTGCGCCTTGATGAACTTGTTCAGACGTCGCAGGTCCAGGATGGGGCGCCATCCCCCCGTCTTCTTCTTCACGAGGAAGTATCTCGAGTAGACTCCGGAGCCCCGAAGCCTCTTTGGGACGAGTTCGATGGCGCCCTTCCTGAGCATCGCTTTTACCTCCAGGAGAAGTTGAGGGACGTGAAGTTCTTTCCTGGCCACGGGGGGGGGACGCGCGGGCACCTTCTCTGGAACTCGAGCGCGTGGCCCCGGGCCAAGGCGTCCAGCACCCAACGGTCGGTGGAGATGGACTCCCACACGCTGAAGAAGCTCGCCAGCCGGCCTCCCACCGGGGTGCTTCGGTGGGGGCCCGACCCCACGGCCGGTTCAATCCTGCTTCGACGAGGCTTTGGCGCCTTGACCTCCTTGGCGACGACGGCGGGGTCCGCCAGACTTGCCTCGTCCTCTGTAGGCCTCCTGAGACGACGAGCGGGCCGCTTGACGGTAGGTGGAGAAACCGCCGCCGGAACCTTTGGAGGCGCCCTTGCCTCCGCTGCTCCGAAAGGGCGTCCGTCGTTGTTGCAGAACTCCCAGGGCCCGGGCCGTCTCAGTGTCCGCTTTAATGGCCTGAAGGGAATCGTCCACTGTTTTGCCAAACAGGTTGTTCCCATCGAAGGGCATGTCCAGGACTCTGGTCTGAACGTCTTGACGGAAGTCCGTAGCCTTGAGCCATCCACGCCGCCTAAGGCAAACGCCGTTGCCCAACTGGCGGAACCCAGTGTCGGCGATGTCCGTCGCAACGGTAATGGCGTGGTCCGAAGGCCACCTCACCTTCCTGCAGGATCTCCAGGGCCTCTGTCCTCTTGTCGTCCGGCAGGAAGTCCAGCAGGGGAGCCAGTTTGTACCAGAGCTCCCTGTCGTAGCGGGCCACGATAGCCAAGGCGTTGGCCGCTTTAATCGTCGTCGCTGCCGACGAGATGACTCTGCGTCCCATAGCGTCCAATTTCTTTCCCTCACCGTCCGGTGGGGAAGTCGATGTGGAGGCCGCACCCCCCCCCCCGCTTTCTTCCTGGCCGCCGTGGAGACGACAGAGTCCGGGGTAGGCTGCGCCCGGAGGCACAGGGGGGCCGTGTCCGGGACCCGGTACTTCTTCTCGTACCGGTCTCTTCTAGCTGGCGTCGTGGAAGGGTTCTTGAGGAGGGTGAGGCCCTCATCCCAAATGTCGTCCAATAGAGGCACTGAGAGGACCGTCTTCCTCTTGGCCTCGCGCCGCTGATAAAGGAAACCTTCCTTCTTCTTCTCCTCAGGGCAGAGTTGAAAAAGCTCGGATGCCCTGGTGATCATGGAGTGGAACGATCCAATCTCGTCGGGCGGAGAAGCCCTGGTGGGAGGCGACGACGGTACATCCTCGTCGTATACCTCGTCGTCCGTACCCGTCGCTGCCGTGTCAGTCCCCGTATCATCCCCTCGGGTGGACGGGGAGGAGGGCTGGACGGGGCGCGACGGCTGAAAAGGAGGTGGAGGGTGGATCCTTCTTTTCTTAGTAGGGGGAACACCAGAAGGTCCCGGTTCTGGGTCCCCCGACGGGAGAGGTTCCTCCGTCGGCAACGGTAGTCTCGTCCTTATCTCTGAGCATAAGGACTGTATAGCCAACAAAATGGCCGCCGAGTTGTCTTGCGGTGCTGGCAGAGGGGAATCCGACGGGCGATCAGGGGCCCCGTCGGTACCCTCGTCGTCACCTGCGTCGGGATCCATCCCGACGGGCCGGTCTTCTTCCACGCCGAGGCCGTGGCTTAAGACCTCGACCAGTTCCTCCTCCGAGGTTGAAGCCGAATCTACGACAACGCCCTGCCCCCCCTTTCTCTTCCCCTCGGGGGATTTCACGGGGGTCCTATCGATGGGCACAAAAGAGGACTCCCTCTGAGGTGGCAGGGAGACTCTGAGCCCCGAGGTCGCCACCACTGGTGTAGCCTGCACAGGCTGAGCCAGGGCCGCCGCGACAGTTTCGATAGAGGGCTTGGCCGGATGGATTAAGGCCTTCACCACCTTAGGTGCGCTCACCGCCTTATCCTTGAGGGGGGGGACACCGCCTCGCTCCCCCTCCGATGGGGCCTTCGAGCTCGACCGGGGCCTCTCCAGGAGCTTCGCCGGGTGCTCGGCCTTCCTCTTACCTGACCCAGAGCGTTGGCTCGTGGTTGATGGTGCCGGGGAGGGTGCGCCCTGCCTGGCGCCCGTAGATCCCGACCGTTCGGCGCTCCCGGTGCCAGCGGACTCGCGGTGCTTGGCCTTATGTTGGACCCCCGTCGCCGGGGCGTCCTCAAAGGTCTTAGAAGACCGCTCAGATTTCTTCTTCTTCTTCTCGCCGGACGGGCTGTTCCCTTCTAGCCAGTTGGCGAGACGTTGATGGCGGTCCTTCATGGTCCGCTCCGACATGTTGCCGCAAAACGCACAGTCCTTCTCCACGTGCGTCTTGTCCTCATGTAGGCAGTAGAGACAAAAAGAGTGTTCGTCCTCCTTGAAGACGTTCTGCAGCTGGCATCCAGGGCAGACCCTGAACAGCTTTCCGGGCGTCGAGCTTCCCTTCTCCTGGGCCATGACCGGGCCTGAGAAACTTCTGGAGTCCTCCAAAAGCGTAGCTCGACGAATCTTCACCCTTGAGGGGCGCAGACGAATCCGACACGGGTCCCCGTTGATCGGATAGAGAGTCGGTGGAGCTTGAGGCTCTTTTGACCGAAAAAAACGAAGTTTTTGAGAAAAAACGGGAAAAAATAGCACTAACGCTCGAGAGCAATAGCACGAGGACCCCAACACATGAACGTGCGGTAAAAATCTGAAGATGGCTGCCAGAGGTGGGGCTTAGGTAGGGGGCAGTCATTGGCTGTGGTCAGTATGACGCAGAGACCAGTGATTGGTTATTACTACGAAAGTCAGATCAGAAACGAAACTGATACTGGTTTTTTCTTTACCGAGGATTCCCAGCCTGACGACGGGGAATATTCATGAGCATGTGAATCCATGCCAGACCCCATGCTGGAGAACACCTTAAGTCTTCTGAATGTTTGGTCTGTGATTGGAGACCATGGAAATGTGACTCCCTTCTTTAGGAGATTCGTCAATGGCTGGGTAAGTCTGGAGAATTCAGGAATAAATCTCTGATAGAAGTTTGCAAACCCTATAAAACGTTGGATGTCCTTACTCGACGTAGGAGTGGGCCAGTTCTGAACTGCGGAAACCTTTTGAGGGTCCATAGCTATCCCGTTGGCGGATAGTACGTACCCCAAATAGGTTACTTTGGACTAGTGGAAAGAGCGTTTTTCCAGCTTGCAGTAGAAGTGATTCCTCCGGAGCCGTCGTATTACCGCCTCCATATGATTTATATGTTCCTGAACCATGAAATATTGCTGGAGCATTTGACAATCCAAAGGGCACTACTCTGTATTGGTAATGTGCAAACAGTGTTCTGAATGCCATCATCCACTCATTGCCAGACCTTGTGTATGAGATGATATGCCCCTTTTAAATCTAATTTAGTGTAAATGTTGGCCCCTTTTACTGCTTCCAAAATGTCTGGGATTAAAAGGCATGGGATATTTGTCCGGGATTGTGATCTTATTTAGGCCACAGAAATCAATGCAGGGGCGAAGTTCATCAGTGTTCTTCTTGGAGACAAAGAACAGAGAAGCGGCTGCTGATGAAGTGGACTTGGTGAGAAGACCGTTCATCAAATTGGTTCGAAGATACTCACGAAGAAACTCCTTTTCATTGTCAGACAAGATGTACATTCGCCCAAAGGGCAGGGGCTGATCCAGAATTAACTCAATTGCGCAGTCATCCCTCCTGTGGGGAGGCAATTGGCTGTATTTAGAGGTAGAAAACACATCCTGGCACTCATAATACACCTCTGGGAGACCAGCGATCTGGTTGAGAGAATTTACCCCCTGGTCCGTAAGAGATGGAGTCGAGTCTACCATACCCTTCTGTTGGTCTCCTATGCAATGTGATATTTTGTTTTTGTAATTAGCAGATCCCTAATCCGCCTAGCAAGCCTGTGCTCTCCTTCACTGCCGCTCCCGCTTCCTGGTCCACCTCCGTACCGCCTCCCGACCCACCCACCGACCTTCCAATTGGCCATCCTCCATCCTGCTTCCAGTCTACTGACTCGCGTGCCCCCGCCGGCTCCCCTTCCATCCAGGAGCCCGGTGAGTGTGCACCTGCAGCAGCGCCTGAATTGCGGGCATTTTGTTTTTGTAATTAGCAGATCCCTAATCCGCCTAGCGAGCCCTGTGCTCTCCTTCCCTGCCGCTCCCGCTTCCTGGTCCACCCCCCTCCCGCCTCGTCCACCGCGCCCCGATTGGCCCTCGCACCATCTAACCCAGACCATTACCGACCGTCCCCAGGGCAGCCCTCTGCCCGTGCAGCCCCTGCGGCTAAGGACCCGAGGCAAAGGACGGCGCATACAGTGGACGGCTCCTGATCGTATCTGCAGGAGAAGCAAGAAGCTAACAACAAGTAAGTGCGGCAAGGGCGGGGCCAGAAGCAACTATTTCAGGCCATACTACCCTACCACTCATCTAACAAAGCATCACTACTGTAAATTCATTATATCTGCATTCAGAAACTCTGCCCTTTACATGTGAAAGTTGCATTTAGAAGTTGTGCCCAATAGCCTGTGTGTATTTAGAAGTTGTGCCCAATAGCCTCTGAGAAAAAGTTGCATTTAGAAGTTGTGCCCAATAGCCTGTGTGTGTATCTAGAAGTTGTGCCCGATAGCCTCTCTGAGGAAAAAGTTGCATTTAGAAGTGTACCCAATAGCCTATGTGTGTATTTAGAAGCTGTGCCCAATAGCCTCTATGAGAAAAAGTTGCATTTAGAAGTTGTGCCCAACAGCCTCTGAGAAAAAGTTGCGTTTAGAAGTTGTGCCCAACAGCCTCTCTGAGAAAAAGTTGCATTTAGAAGTTATGCCCAATAGCCTCTCTGAGAAAAGTCCAATTTAGAAGTGTGCCCAATAGCCCCTCTGAGAAAAAGTTGCATTTAGAAGTGTACCCAATTGCCTATGTGTGTATTTAGAAGCTGTGCCCAATAGCCTCTCTGAGAAAGAGTTGCATTTAGAAGTGTACCCAATAGCCTATGTGTTTATTTAGAAGCTGTGCCCAATAGCCTCTCTGAGAAAAAGTTGCATTTAGAAGTGTACCCAATAGCCTATGTGTGTATTTAGAAGCTGTGCCCAACTGCCTCTCCGAGAAAAAGTTGCATTTAGAAGTTGTGCCCAATAGCCTCTCTGAGAAAAGTCCAATTTAGAAGTGTGCCCAATAGCCCCCTCTGAGAAGAAGTTGCATTTAGAAGTGTACCTAATAGCCTATGGGTGTATTTAGAAGCTGTGCCCAATAGCCTCTCTGAGAAAAAGTTGCATTTAGAAGTGTACCCAATAGCCTATGTGTGTATTTAGAAGCTGTGCCCAATAGCCTCTCTGAGAAAAAGTTGCATTTAGAAGTGTACCCAATAGCCTATGTGTGTATTTAGAAGTTGTGCCCAATAGCCTCTCTGAGAAAAAGTTGCATTTAGAAGTGTACCCAATAGCCTGTGTGTGTATTTAGAAGTTGTGCCCAATAGCCTCTCTGAGAAAAAGTTGCATTTAGAAGTTGTGCCCAATAGCCTCTCCGAGAAAAGTCCAATTTAGAAGTGTGCCCAATAGCTTCTCTGAGAAAAAGTTGCATTTAGAAGTGTACCCAATAGCCTATGTGTGTATTTAGAAGCTGTGCCCAATAGCCTCTCTGAGAAAGTCCAATTTAGACGTGTACCCAATAGCCTATGTGTGTATTTAGAAGTTGTGCCCAATAGCCTCTCTGAGAAAAAGTTGCATTTAGAAGTGTACCCAATAGCCTATGTGTGTATTTAGGAGCTGTGCCCAATAGCCTCTCTGAGAAAGTCCAATTTAGAAGTGTACCCAATAGCTTATGTGTGTATTTAGAAGTTGTGCCCAATAGCCTCTCTGAGGAAAAAGTTGCATTTAGAAGTGTACCCAATAGCCTATGTGTGTATTTAGAAGTTGTGCCCAATAGCCTCTCTGAGGAAAAAGTTGCATTTAGAAGTGTGCCCAATAGCCTCTCTGAGGAAAAAGTTGCATTTAGAAGTGTGCCCAATAGCCTCTCTGAGAAAAGGTTGCATTTAGAAGTGTACCGAATAGCCTATGTGTGTATTTAGAAGTTGTGCCCAATAGCCTCTCTGAGGAAAAAGTTGCATTTAGAAGTGTGCCCAATAGCCTCTCTGAGAAAAGGTTGCATTTAGAAGTGTGCCCAATAGCCTCTCTGAGAAAAGGTTGCATTTAGAAGTGTGCCCAATAGCCTACGTGTGTGTATATAGACGTTGTGCCCAATAGCCTCTCTGAGAAAAAGTTGCATTTAGAAGTGTGCCCAATAGCCTCTCTGTGAATTGAGGAGCGTGCCCAATAGCCTCTGTGAGAAAAATTGAATTTAGAAGTTGTGCCCAATAGCCTCTCTGTGAAAGTTGAATTTAGAAGTGTACTCAATAGCCGCGCATGGAAAGTTGTAGTTAGAGGTGTGCCCAATAGCCTCTCTGTGAAAAGTTGCATTTAGAAGTGTGCCCAATATCCGAATAGTCTAATATCTGTATAATGTAGAATCTAGACTGTGCCTAATAGTCTAAAATCCCTTTTATACAAAACTTAATCTAGAGGTAGACCTAATGCCACCTCCTGTGTACAGTCAAATCTAGAAGTGTACCTAATAGTACCTAATACCCTACCCTAACATCATCTCTGTGTACAGTTGAAGCCAGAAGTGCACCTAATAGTCTAATATCTCTGTGCAAATTGAAATTGAACCTGGAAGATTGCCTAATAACGTGCTCCCACTGAATTTAGAACTACAATTAAAAAGCCCTCCTAAACTCCACCTAAAAGTCCAACTAAAACCATACCTGGAGTGTTGCTACATTCAACTTCTCCTTAAATAGCTTACCCATATTCCAGCTTATTAGAAGAATGCCAGCCTACTAGAAGAAAGTGTACCAACAGTGTAACTGTGCGGTAGCTACAACTAAATAGACTGCCTAACTAGCATAGCCTAGGGTCCAGCTACACCTCAAAACGGCCTAATATCTATAAACTAGTACAACCCTGAAATCAAGACTACTCACAGCCAGTGATATAGCCAAACATATAAAGTCCAATAAACTTAAGTTTCAATTGAGACCACACCTAACAGCTCGTACTAAGCATGAGTGCACCCACTCCAGCAGAGTCTGACGGAAACTACCACTGTGGACCGCACTCACTTCCTGGTGTGCCTTCCGCCCCGTACCCCCCTTCTCAAATCACCCCACCCTCCTTTGCACTCCCTACCATTCCCCTCTCCAAACACCAAGTCAGAGGGGCATGATGGCGAGCCAACCACCCTAAGACCACTCCTCCCCCGAACCCCACCACTGGCCAGCCCACGTTAACCATGCCCGCTCCCCTCACTATCATACTGGGCACACCTTGCCCTGCAATCACCCCCCCTTGCCCACAAACCCCCACCACCTTCCCCCCGAACACACCCTTTCCCGTCCGTAAAAACTGCATGCCTAGCCCTAGCAAGAACCGAAGCCACATCCCTCTCTCCCTCTGACCCCCCTTCCCTCTCTCACACTCCAATCGCAACAAGGAAACTAAAGAGGAATCGCACCTGGTCCCCCTCAATCTCTCAGCACTCCTCGCCTCCCCTGTCACGACCCACCTCGACTTTCCCCCAATCACCTCTGTCCCCCGTAGCTTCGCCTTTCCTGACACCCCTCTCCCTCGACTTCTCATCAACTGTAATGGAAACTCCTAACCGCCCACACCCCACCTTCAAATCCCCCGAGCCAAAATCGATCATCCAAACACACGCAGCCACCCAATCCCACCAATTCTTCTGCTTGCCCACTCTTCTCACCAATCGTCACCCACCCCCTCCCTCCCTCTCCAGCTTCCTCTCTCTTCACCACTACCCCCTTCCTCCCCAACCCCGAGAACAACCTCGCCTGCCGATGTGAACAGCATCCTATTTAATGCCCGATGCGTAGCAAAAAACAGATTCTCCATCTTTGACCTCCTCACCTCTGACAATCTAGACCTGGTTTTCATCACCGAAACTTGGTTCTCTGACGACCTTGCTCCAATTGCCAGTGAAGCCTTACCCCCCCGACTACTTCCTCATCCCACTGAACTGTTCCTCTAGAGGAGGGGGAGTCGCATTAGTCTACAAGTCTCTCTTCCACGCCTCAATCATCGACAACCAACCTTCCATTCCTTCCTGCGAATCACTCCTCGTTAAACTATCCCTCTCCCCGTCGCTCTCGCACAGCTTCCTAATAATCTACAGGCCCCCAGGCTACGATAGACAATTCGCAAACAACCTCTGCTACTCAATTGCCACCCTTCAACTAAACTAACCCAAGCTCACCCTTCTTGGAGACTTCAACATATGGCTCGACATCCCCACCAACCCTATGACTCACTCTCTGGTTGACGGTTTAGACGCAATTAACCTCCAACCCCACCATAAATGGCCCGACTCACTATAAAGGACATACTCTTGATGCTATCTTTAGCTCCAACACCCGGATTCATTTAAAGCCCCGTGCCCCCAAAATCTGGTCCAATCACTTCATTCTCTCTTTCGCCATTCACTCACCCGACCCCACTCCCGTACTCTAATCTGAAACACCGAATCTACGCAAATGCTGGAAAAAACTAATAATCGTCCCGGACCTAGCCGACGCACTCCTCCAATCTCCACCACCTACCTGCCAGCTGACTAAACAACTAACCCCCGATGCCTTTGACTCATGGCTCAACGCATCTCTGATGCGGCTCACAGCCCCTTGTAAATCATCATCCCGCTGTGGCCTTATCCCCCAGGTGGTTCCCTTCTGAGTTGAAGACCACTAAACAACTACATAAATACCTAGAACGCAAATGGCAGAAAGACAAATCCAAGGAGAACAGGGCCATCTTGGCCCGACACCTATCAGTACAAGGCCGAAATCCGGAAAGCAAAAAAAGCCCACTACAACTCCCGAATACTAAACTGCAAAAACCCAAGCAAGGAATTCCAAAAAATCATCTCTGAATTCACCAAACCGGCTTGCACCGCGACTGTCCTGACTCCCTCACAATCACTGTGCGACTCACTCTCCCTCCACTTTTACACCACGGCTCTCGAAAGAACAAATACTCTAGCCACCAAACTGGCTCTCTTACATCCACCAGACAATAATCCCCCCTTAGCGGCCAGCCCACCAGTTGCGACCACTACGCAACCAACATTCGAATCCTTTAGTCGAATATCACCAGAACAATTTCTCAAACTTCTATCTGCCCGCAAACCATCTGGCTCCCCGCTGGACCCCTGCCCGTCCACAACCCCCCTCAAAGAAATGTTCGCTTCCACCTGCGCAGAACACGCAAAATCCATCATAAATGCCTCCCTTTCCTCTGGTATCTTTCCCGACGCATTCAAAACGGTTCATGTCAAACCATTAATTAAAAACCCATCCCTCGACCCTCTCTAGCCCAAAAACTAATGCCCCATCTCAAACACCAGACTCATTGACCGAACCGCCTACTCCCAACTAAATGCCTTTGTCGAAGTGAACAATCTCCTAGACCCTGCACAATCAGGTTTCAGAGCCCGTCACGGAGCCGAAACCACCCTAACCTCAATCTGAGATGACCTTAAAATGATGGCAGACTCCACGGGATGCGCAGCACTAATCCTTCTTGACCTATCCGCCGCCTTTGACACAATCAATCACTCAATCCTCCTAGACTGCCTCCACTCCCTAGGAATTCGTGGAACTGCTCTTAAATGGATAGCTTCATTCCTCAAAGATAGGTACCAAATAACGATACTCTCCACCTATACCTCCCAAGCCCGACCAGTCGACACAGGAGTCCCACAAGGAGCATGCCTATCTGCCCTCCTGTTCAATCTCTACTTGATCACCCTCCCTCCAATAGCTCGTTCACACATCCTGTGTTACAACTATGCCGACGACACTCAACTAATTCTAAAACTAATGAACTCACATCCCAACTCCCAACCTGACCTGGCCTCCTGCCTCCTCGACATAGAACTCTGGATGACCCAAAGCCACCTCTTGTTAAACCCCTCCAAAACGGAAATCATGGTATGTGGCAACTCCGAGCTTCTTCCACAACCACTACCCACTGCCCGCCATGGGCAGCTCTCAGACCCCCTGCAAATCAGTGAAAAATCTTGGATGCATCCTTGACTCTGACCTAACACTCTCGCGCCAAGTCAACAACGTCTGAAAATCCTGCCACTACCACCTTAAAACCCTTAGGCGCATCTTTCCATATTTCTCCTTTCCTACCAGACGCTCCGCGGTCCAATCAATCGTTATGTCAAGACTGGACTATGCAAACCCCCTATAGCTCGGAATCCACGCGTACCAACTGAATAAACTACAAAGGGCACAAAACGCGGCAGCCAAATTGCTACTTGCGCTCGGCCCAAGAGACCACATCTCCCTAGCCCTTAAGACGCTGCACTGGCTTCCAGTAGCCCGAAGGGTGACTTTCAAAACCTTATGCCTCTCCCATCGAGCACTGCATAAAACCGGACCTCAATATCTTCAAAACAAACTAAAGCCCTATCACCCCCATCGCACCCTAAAATCAAGCTCAGCCGGCCTCCTGGTCACCCCTAAGACAAACTCAGTCAGATTAGGCGGATCATCATTCTCAGCCTTGGCCCCCACCCTGTGGAACTCACTCCCACCCCACATCCGCCAAACTGAGGATTTACCATCTTTCCGCAAACTGCTGAAAACCTGGCTCTTACCCTAAAACCAACCGGTAAACAAAATAACCCAAACAGACAAACAGCATCTCAACGACACCAACCCAACAAACTACCTGAGGCGAGAAATGGACAGCTAATAACCCCAAATATAAACTAGAAAGACAAACAGAATTAAACGAGTAAAGTAGATCAAAACAGTGAAGTGGATGATAACAATAAATCATAGGGAAACAGTAAGGAGTTGTAAACTGCTAAAATGCACATAATGCATGAGGAGGGAATGAAATGAATGGCGTCGATGAAATAGTCAGAATGGATGAAGAGTGTTGAACAGATGAATGCACTGAATGAAAGAATGCCTGAGTGGTAGAACAGATGACTACATAGATTGAATAAGTGTGTAAATCGAATGAGTACGTACATCGGATAAGTGTATAGAATGGATGAACATGTTAAGCGGATGAGCGTGTAGAGTGATTGGGTATGTAGATCGGACGAGCGCGTATGGCGGATGAGGGCATAAATACAGAGAAGCGAATGTAGAACTGATGATTGTACAGAACGTATGAGCGTGTAGAGCAGAGGAGCGTGTAGAGCGGATGAGGTTATAGAGCGGATGAGGTTATAGAGCGGATGAGGTTATAGAGCGGATGAGTGTAGAGAGCGGATGAATTTATAGAACAGGATTACTGCATATTAGCGTATGACTCTAGGGGGCCGATGAGTGCATATTAATGTGGAATGCGGGGAAAGCATGAGTGCATAGAGCGGGTGAGTGCGGGGAGCGGGTGAGTGCGGGGAGCGGGTGAGTGCGGGGAGCGGGTGAGTGCGGGGAGCGGGTGAGTGCGGGGAGCGGGTGAGTGCGGGGAGCGGGTGAGTGCGGGGAGCGGGTGAGTACTGCGAGCGGATGAGTACGAGGAACTGTTGAGCGCAGGGAGCGGATGAGTTGAATGCATAGAAAACACGAGCGCATAGAGCAGATGAGTACATAGAGCAGATGAGTGCATAGAGCGGGCGAGTCCGGGGAGCGGGTGAGTCAAAGGGAGCGGGTGAGTACGCACGGTGGGTGAATGCGAAAATACAGGCGCAGAGAGGGTGCATGCGTGGAGCAGCCAGGAGCGCACGGGGCGGACTGGAATGCATGAGTGCGTCGAGCAGACCGGAGTGTGTAGCGCTGTCAGAGACGCATGGAATGAACAAAAGTCCGTAGAATGGACTGGAGTGCATAGAACTGCGCGAAGTACATAGTATGGTCTGGAATGCAGGGAACGTTTGAAAGAGCATGTAACCCATCATATCACACCCCACGCTTACTCTCTTCTTTACACCACCACTCAACTAGAACACAAAGATACTATGACACCATTCGGTATAACTGTTCTCATACCAACACCTCCCGCTCACTCCCCATTACTCTAAGTAAACATTGCTGGTTACACACCCCACAGCCAGGCGTTCTCCTCAGGCCTAACGCAGCCACAGTCGGTCTGGATAAATCCTGCCAGAACGAACACATACCCCTGATCTCAACCACCACACCTACCGCTAAGAAGCAGCTATTTCACTTATACCGCACCAGCTGCACACATACCCGGTGTGCACACGCGCCGTTGACTTTCCCTACTCTCTCTACTGACCTGAACTACGGTTCCCAAGGGCGTTCAACCTACCAGCGGCTTCAGACCATACCAATGGTATATAAGGCGCTATATAAGTGCAAAATAACATAACATTACATATACAATATTCTGACCCCAGGAAGAAGGATCCAGCCGTCCAGTTAATATAAGGGTTGTGCTTTTTGAGCCAAGGTAAGCCTAAAATGACAGGATGGTTGAGCTGCCCGGATTATATCCAAGGTTAGGATTTCTTGATGGGAAGAGATGGACATTAATATCGGGCTGGATCTTTGATGGGTCCAGAGACTAAAGGACTCCCATCCACGCTTTCTACTGGGATAGATTTTAGTACAATAGGATGAATGAAATGTTTGTGAGGAACGATGTACTGACATCGATTCCCGGACCGTGGATTCTCTTACGACCGGGCGTTTGCATTTCCCGAGCACCGAGTTGGTGCAATCGGGCATTCCTGGACAGTGTGGGTGTTGGTGCCACAATAAAAACACAAGCCCAAAGTTCTTCCACGGTTTCGTTTCTCAGGAGTTAATGGCCCTCATGCTGCTGAACCCAACTGCATAGGTTCGTCTACAGCCTGAGATCGGGATGCGGGGGAATAACATGTTTTTGGTGCCCTTCCTCTTCTCTTTTCCGTCAACCTTTCTTTCATCCGGTAGTCTATCTGCATAACCAATGCTATAACTTCAGTGAGTGTTGAGGGACGCGGTACTAGAGATATCTCGTCCTTGTGATCCTCCGATAGTCCTCACCTAAATATTGTGACGTATGCATCGTCAGACCATGTGTTCTCACTTGCCATCTGTTTGAATTTAGCAATATATGCCAATATATATAGATTACCTTGTTTGAGGTCAAGGAGGTGTTCTTGTGAGGCTACTCTGATTTCTTGACGGCCAAACATAGTACGGATACTATTGCAAAAGGCTGTGTGAGAATTTAAAATGGGATTGTTGTTCGTGATCAAGGGCGTGGCCCAGGCTAATGCTGATCCTGTCATTTGTGACACCATGCATCTTACACGGTCTCGGTCTGTATGAACGAATGCTCCTTTGAACGTAAACTGCACCGCACAAGAGTCTAGAAACTCCTTCATTTTATGTGGATTCCCGTCAAATTGACCACCTGAAAGAGGCCCGGGTGGAACCTCAGAGCAATGTGGAATGCGAGAGGCTGTAGCCTGTTGTGCGATCTTTTGGGCTGCCTGTTGTTGCTGCTGTCTCAGAGAGGCATCTCCTGTTTCAGCTGTTGGACCTCAGTTGTTAATGACTGAACTGCAGCAATCAACTGTTGGACCTGTTGTTGCTGTTGATCCATATTTAGGGGTCTTTTGAGTCTGCCCCAATCCACCAGGGACAAGGGCTTAACAGGCGTTGCTATCTGTTATGCTAAGAAAATATGCGTCCCAAGTGAGACAAGGACAGACCCACAAGACACCTACCTGGGGCTTGAAGAAGGATAAAACTGGTAACAGCAGCTGGTCTGGTTGGTGCAGGAATTCTGTATCGTTTCTAGTTATAATTAGAAATTCCCCCGAGAACCCCCAGGCAGCCCAGCACAGAAGCTTTATCACCGGGAAGTTTCCCAGGGAAACCCTCATGGGGAATAAAACCCTGGGAGAGCTGCAAGGATACATTGTTTCCGTGAGCTGACCAGGCGTGGAATGTTGGTCTATCTTGGAAGTCTGGTACAGGTCTAGAGGATCTGGTCCTGACCCGAAATGCTGGTATAGCTGATATGTAGAAAAGAGAATAGAGATGTTACCACTATGGGGCTATGTGGGTCTATGTAATCACAGGTAGCATTGAAACCATATGTAATGCTGCTAGAAGTCGAGCGATTTAAAGGTGACCTACAGGCTCCAAAAATGTTTTCCATTATAAGGGAAATTGTCTTTCCTGTTTCCGATGTTAAGATTCCTGACATCATCACCCTTGTTTCTTTATTTCTCAATTAAGATCGTGGTTACTTTCTCCAGATATCACAGGAGATGGATTAAATTGCACAGTTGTGATTTCCATCGGAAGGCTATCCCCGGTCTATGTTGTAGTCAATGATTTCCGATGACGAATGCTATTAATATCATTCGCAGTTGAGGCCATATTTGAATAGTCTTTCTTCTTGTCTTGGTCTTCCAACAGTCGTGGGCCAGACTGTCTTTTTTGCTGGAGTCTTACCACAGGTTAGGGTAGAAGAAAGCTGTTTGATTGTTAAAGGCAAAATCATTAGGAAATACAGGAACACTAGAGGATAGAGATGACAGAGGAGAAACTATGCTTAGATCTGTACAAGAGGGGGTAGTGTTCTTGTCTATAGTGAGAATGGCCTAACCGGAATGAGGGGTAAATGCAGCCTACCCGATGGTAGAAAGAATAATTCCTCTCCGAGTCTGTCCTTGGGGATCTTACTGCACTTCTGAACAACGTTGAGGGAGATTCCTAACTGCGGCGGAAGAGGTGACAGTTATTAACCCCATCTGATTCCACGCGGAAACTGCGTACACTGAAGACGAGTAAGATGCCTACCAACGGGTAACCCGTAAGAGTGAAAGCCGTGTGCAAAATGGGCAGGGTTTACACAGCTCGAGCGATCCCTGCGGTATAAGGTTTATGATTACGCCCGTATCCTAAGAAAGTCAACGGAAGAAAGCAAAAGATTGAAAGGGTTAGATTTAGGAAGCGGACACGCAAGTAAATAAGATAAAGTCAAGAAAGCACAATTCCCTGGCACAAACTCACGTAGCGTTTGCGGGCTCTTAAGAGAGTAGCAACGCATAGCTTCCCTGGCGTTGCCTGGTAATATTCTGAGGAGGAAGTGACCTGGGAGTTCCGCAATGCATCATGGGAGTCAACTACTAGCCTGCTGCTGCAGCCGGTTGATAGCACAGCCATGTTGGAATCAGGCTGTGCAGGGCAATCCTCATTAATAAACATCACAGCCTCTGGCTGTCCTGAAACCGGAATGGTGGTCATGGAGGCAGCAGTGTGTAGTACATTTGTGAACATGGAACTCAGACTGCCCAGGTTTCCTGCAGTAAAAATACATAATATTTTAACAATGCATCTTAATTCCCTCTAGTTTACGATTTTCGATAGCCTCTTGAGTTTCAAATTAATGCCTGTAGTTCCCTAGATTCATTTAGGTCATTGATGTCCTATATTAATGCTCCAGGTAACCAAGGCCAGTCTGATTTGAGAGTTGTGTGTACTTTGGCTGCATTTCTGCCTGTGCCTCCTCTCTCGTACAGGTCATCACTGATTAGCGAATTTGCAGGTTTTTTTCTTGCTCAGGAGACTGGGCCTTGATTTTGTTTTGATAACCTATATAGATTTTAGAATAATCTATTTCTTGGTACCCACATTCTCTATAACCATCTGTAAAACAATGTTTGAGTTAAGTGTAATCTCACTCTTCTCAAATCACGAGTCCAGAAATTCTACCATTTCTTTGTCTGCAGAAGTAATCACAGGTAGCATTGAAACCATATGTAATGCTGCTAGAAGTTGAGCGATTTAAAGGTGACCTACAGGCTCCAAAAATGTTTTCCATTATAAGGGCAATTGTCTTTCCTGTTTCCGATGTTAAGATTCCTGACATCATCACCCTTGTTTCTTTATTTCTCAATTAAGATCGTGGTTACTTTCTCCAGATATCACAGGAGATGGATTAAATTGCACAGTTGTGATTTCCATCGGAAGGCTATCCCCGGTCTATGTTGTAGTCAATGATTTCCGATGACGAATGCTATTAATATCATTCGCAGTTGAGGCCATATTTGAATAGTCTTTCTTCTTGTCTTGGTCTTCCAACAGTCGTGGGCCAGACTGTCTTTTTTGCTCTTATCTGATGTGCTCCAAAGAGAAATTAAATGACCATCTTTGTGTGTTTGGGGCTTGTCTCAATTTTTCCCCCACTTTTGGTTGTAATATTTTTCTTTTTATTACTTATTTCATGTGGAGCATCTCCTCACGTATAGCTTTTATCATTTCAATTCTATGGCCAGACCTTAAGTCGTTCTCGAACCCCTGTTCAATGTTCTCTTTACAGCATTGCTTTCTTCGTTCCTTCTTTTGTGTCCATTTCTTTGTTTGTAGATTTCTTTTCTATATAACAAGTCTCCTTTTGAGTGGAGATTTCTTCCATTCCAAGATCTTTGAATATTTCATGATGCAAGCTCTTGGTGATTTTTTTAAGTGGTGGCCCTGGTTGAGTCCCCTTTTGGGCGTATGTCGTTCAATTTGTTGTCTTAACTCCTCATCCTCAATCTGCAGGGCCTCAATTTAAAAAAATATATTTATTGGTCAGTTGTAACGCGCCTATACCCAAGTGTTTTGAGGCACTGAAGGCAGGTGGGGTGGCGGGGGAACAGGTATGAGAAAGTAGCGTTCCTAATAGGCCTTACGACATTCAGATCGTGCAAGTGCTGTGATGGGAAGTGCATGGGGGAGGGCGGCAGGGGAGCTGGAGGGAGGTCAGAAACTGGTCAGAAGGGCCCATGAGAAGGAGTGCGCAAGATGGTCAGGGCCACAGGGAAGTATAAGTGATGGGGTCGACAACTAAGTGCAAGTTTAAAAGGGCTGGAATAGCTCCCAGGATGACAAGCCGGCCAGAAAGTGAAGGGGGGACATGAGGGCAAGTGGAGTGGGGGGTGGGGCAGGGGAGAACAAGGGCAGGGGCGGACAAGGGCAGGGGTAGACTGGGCACAGTGGGGCCTTGTGCCCTATATGACTGAGGGAACCTGGCCGCCCAGTCACAGGCAGAAGGGGACTTTAGCATGGAAGAAGTAGGGGAAGGAAGAGGAGAAGGTCTTGCAGAACTTGAGGAGATCCAGCTCAAGTCTAAGAGGAACAGGGAGGCACCTTCAGAAGAGAGAGATCTACCTCTCCCCCCACACACACTGCTTGGATAAATGTTTGATTTGCAGAGTTATAGCTAGACAAGCGAAGGGCTCTAGTAGGGAGCTATTTAAGGAGAGAGAGTTGGATGTAGCGGGATCCCAGTCTCCAGAACGCCTTGCGGATGATGCAGAGGATCTTGAACTTGATCCTTGCAACACCCAGGAGTCAGTGGAGAGATATAAGGGTTGGAGAGATGCTGTCCCTGGGCTTTAGGCCAAGGATACATCCGACAGTCCTATATATCTAACATTTTTATTTTTTAAACCTTTATTTAATTCTGGCACAGCATTTGCCAAAGATAATACATATGAGTTCAGACATTCGGGATCAGTGTATTCTTATCCATTTACAACTCGCATCATAAACAGTTTTATCATTTCACACACAATTTAACATTAATTGACCATCGGGGGTTGGAGGTATGCTCGCAGTGGGGCCCATATGTCCTTGGGTCTAGAGTGGGCTTGAATTCCCTGTACAAACGTCTCTTTGTTTTCCTGTGGGAGAGCCAGACTTTTAAGCCATGCTTGGACCATGGGAGGCGATCTAGATTTCCATTTCAGGAGTATATGTCTCATATATATCTAACCTTACATCTTGATTTGATTGCGGTTCCTTGTATTTGTCAGTCAATATTAGACTACATATGTGCTTTACCGAGATAAATGTCGTGCCTGGATGTAGAATTTCTTTTGCTAATTGTTCATATAGCCTTACCAAGGATTTTAACATTAGAGGGAGTGATGGGGCTTGAAACGCTACAGAAATCATATCTAGATTTAGCCAAATGTGGGGTATTTGAGGCTTTATTTTCAAATGCTGTAGTGGTTGATAAAGGTAGTTCCAGGTAATTATCCAATTCTTGTAAGAAATCTTCAAGATTATCTTTATTAACTTAGGCGCTGAATGCCCTGTGATCCTAATTTCCATTTCTTTCCCAGTCTACCTAGCAGGTTTTCATATATATGAATGCGTTGTTAAATTCAGCAAGTCGTGTGTAGAGATTGGCTGTGTTTCAACACTGTTAAAAAAAACAAAATCTGTGTTTAGTTTTTGAGTGT
This sequence comes from Ambystoma mexicanum, assembly GCF_040938575.1. Classification (NCBI taxonomy): domain Eukaryota; kingdom Metazoa; phylum Chordata; class Amphibia; order Caudata; family Ambystomatidae; genus Ambystoma; species Ambystoma mexicanum. Next base: position 681,552,930 of record NC_090921.1, on the reverse strand, counting down.
GAGGGAACCTGTATAATTTGAGAGTCATTACTAAGCAATATTGACTCCATTTCAAATATTAGTTTGTTAGGGGCCACTATCAGGGGATCAGTATGTGGAATGATGTTCATATTCCTCTGTTAATTTGGCTTCTCAGATTGCATTTCAAACTATGTGTGGAGGAGAGCTCATTCCTTTTTCTTATTAGACGTCTGCTAGTATGGTTTTAGGACTTGCTCACCCAGTTCTTCCCACTCCACAGCTTCTATTACTATTATCCTTATTACAGAGGAGCAGATATATGCAAATTGGTGGGGTTTATCTGAGCTCTTGCACTTCCTCTTGTGTTGCCGTACCGTATTTCTCGCTTTATCAGGCATATGACACTTTCCTAGCAAGCTTTTATCAAAACAGTTACAATTTATTGCCTTTTCTGGAAAGAACAAGATTTGGAAATGTTGATGTTAAGGAGACTCTTGCCTCTACCTACAACTGCACTTGCAGTGCTTTGCGTGCAGGTGTAGTAATTAATGGGCTACGAATGGTCCCACCTTATTTTTCTTAAAGGAGCAGCCAAGGTAAACAGCAGCACGTTCTCCTGATACTTGGTTGATCTTCAGGCTCATAGTCCCGCTCTCCACAGTGCAGAGCACTTCAGATCACACAAGCGTCTGCAACAAAGTCTCAGCCTCAGTAACTACAACTGCCCTCGCACCGTCCTTCCAGTTTCAAAAGTGCAACTGTTTTCCTTTGTTGTGCTATGTTGCTCAGCGTAGCTATCTGCCGTGGGTACGTATGAATGCTCACAAGGGTGCCTTTATCTAATGTGAAAAACTTAATTCCCACTGTGTGGTTCTTTCCTCCAACAATGCTGACAACACTAATGGTGCACACTGGCACATGCAAATGTTTAGTACTCTTTTCTTCAATTGGGCAAGTGTAGATGAGGGCAACAGCAGCATTTTTAACAGTTATTTAGCAGAATCAATTCCTCCTGAAAAGGTTGGTGCAGGGGATTGCATGCCTCCAGTGGAGGGCCTTGTATGCCGGCATCTTGCCTAGGGCGAGTTAGTTCAGGGGCACCAGACTCATCACAAATTATATTCTCCATTCAACAAAAACAAGTGGGAGCCAAACATTGTGTAAGTAGTTTTAGTTCTTCTGTACAAACCTTTGCCGCCTCCTCTTGGCTTTCTTTCTCTGGAAGGGTATGCTGTCACAGTTATCCCATTGGTTCCACCCTACCACTAGAACTGAAGTTAAGAAATCCTTGGGCCAAACAATGCAAAAGTTATTTACAGTAAAACCAGTGCAACCATGGAATATACATGCAACAACTTTCTGCGAAATTCATAACATAAGGCATACATGCTGAGAAATGTCACTGAGCTACAACACAGAAATGCATCAGTCTTTCTAATCAATCCAGCCGCAACAGATTTCAGTGTAGAATTCTGAACTAAAGGAAAACGAAAGCTAGCAGCGGAAAAGCGGAAAAATGATGAAAAAGTAGGAAAAATGAAAATATCACAAATTTGCCTCTGTCAACGACAAAATAAAAGTGCATTAAGAAATTTGCAAACTATGTTTGCCGGTGCAGTAAGGAAGGAGCACCAGCAAAGAACAACTTGCCCCCACTAGCTCGAGTCCCCCCAGAAGCACTACAAGGTGCCTGGGATGGAAAAGATGGCCGCTGGTCGCCAACACCAACAGCATCTATGAGGCTCCATCGAGCCTTTGTTTCTTATTGGATGGCCCCGCAGCTAATGGGAGCCTTGATTCTAGCCTGCCGGCACAGCCAGCCCAGAGCGAAGGACAGGAGTTTAAGCCTTGATCTGTCTCTTGACACTCCGCTGTGAGCGGCCTGCAAGTCTTACTGCATACCCGAAACTGCCGCCTGACGTCGACACCATATTCTACGAAGATACGCCTTGAGTTGCAAGGTCCTCGCTGCTGCAATGGGCCCCTGTTACTACCCAGAGGCCACGTACTGCCTCTAGCCACCTCATACGCACCCTATATACCTCCCTTGCCCACTTCTTTCCTTATGCCGTTCGGCATACTCCCCAAGAGACCACAGACTTCTGCTCTGGCACCTGCCCAAGCTAATTATATCCCCCGGGAACCGCTGGTACCCAGGACAGGCACCTTGCCAGAAAATACGAGGGCAGCCTCTATGAGCCCAGCAACCTGTATGGCTAATAAAGCCTGCCCTGCATTAATATCTGCCTTCATCGAACAGCTCAGCTCCTCCCGCTCCCCCACTCCTTAAGTCAGAGAAATGTTCACCTGCGGCATAGAACAAGCCACCTGAAGGCTAGCACCAACACCTGCACCCATGTATCAAAAAGAAAAGGCACAGAAGTGCTCTCCAACAAAGAAAATTGAAGAAACCTCAGAACCCAGTCCACACCAGCCACCTGCCCCTCCAACCCTGATCTCAAATCTGCATCACGCATGCCAGAAAAATGACATTCCAGAACTGCACAAGCGCCAAGGGACGTTGCCGCTTTTCAGAAGCGCATAGGATTGATAAGTGACCAATCAGCCCCCCTCCCCGCCGGCTACCACCTATTATATCTAGCCTGCTCTTTGATGCAAACCACACAGGGAGGTTCACCCCCAAAATGATTATTTTTCCTCTGCATCTAGACAGCCTGGATTTGCCAATCGCCCCACTACGCAAACAGTGTCTCCAAAGACTGGCATTCCGAACTTGGCTAAAATGATAACCCACCCTACGAACTACCACACTGTAATTTAATCTGCCTCCCAGCCACCAATCAAGAGTAATGTAATTGTTTGACAACAGTTCTGCTGCAAATGTCACTACCTGCCCTGATACAAATATATTTGGGGGAAATGCAATTGTCTGCTACAACAGCATTGCTGCCAATAACACTGCCTGCCCTATACCCATCAACATTGCTTCAATTGTGACTGTCTGCCCAGCACCTATTTGTTCTGCTACCAATGTCACCCCATGCCTTGCTCTTAACAATGCTGCAACTGCCAGTGTCTGCCGCACCACAAACTGTATTACCAATGTAATTCAATGCCATGCACCTAATAACACCATTAATGTGATCACTTGCCCTGTTGCCAACAATACCTCTGCTAATTGTTTTGCCTGCATTACACCCAACGCGGACACCCCCAACAGCATCAACTGCATCAACTGCCTTGCGCCTATTAAAATTGCCTCTGCCCATAACTACAATACCCATGCCAACTGCCCCACTAACCTTACTGCAAGCACAGCCACTAACCCTACCAACAAGGACATGGAAAGTCTCTGCAGTATATCAAATGGCATAGATCCTATCCCCATGGCCTGCACCTTTGATGCACCCAGTAAGGACTCTGCAAGGAAAGTCAACAGCGTGATGCTAATTCCAGTAATTGTACAAAACCTGCCAAGCTTACACTCAGTCGCTTTGGTCAATGCCCGTTCCCTACCAGCCCGTGCACTGGACATCCATGGCCTCTTTAACTGACAACCTTGATGTGCTCTCGATCACGGAAACATGGCTCCATGCAGCCTCTGACCCTGCCCTCTCTGGCTATCCCAGCAGGATACACCATCCCCAGGAGCGACAGACCCAATACAAGAGGCAGTGGTGTCAGAATCATAGCCAACGACCACCTCTGTATAAGGATTTTCAACACCTCCATCAGGAACTGTGACATCTCTAAAGTTGTCCATATCCCCCACCTCCAGTATCACAGTCCACCTCATCTAGCGCCCACCGGGTCCTACCCTTACCTTCGAAGAAGACCTTCTACACGATAGGTGCTAACATTAAACCCTTATCAAATGTGATTCTCCTTGGTGACTTGAATTTGTTCCTTAAAGACCTTTCCGATTTGCAAGCTCTTCCGTGACCAATTCTCTGAAAGCCCTAGGCTTCAGCCACCGCATCAGCACCCAACCCATGCTAAAGGCCTTACCCTGGCCCGGTTTGTGGACCTTAACTGTCCTATCTCCATTAGATCCAATACTCCATGGTCCGACCATCATATTATCATCACCTTCGAGATTCCATTATGCCACCTCAAACCCACTACTGCCAACCACGGCATGGTGCTCTCACAAACTTACCAAGTATCAGATGCTGCCGCATCTTGAGGCACTCAAACAAGAACAACTTGCAAAGATCCTTGCAGACCTATACATGTCGACTAACATCTGCAGTTGACACCATAACCCAAACCCCAGCTCTCAAAAAAGCTAAACCGGCAGGATATAACTCCGTCCACCCACAACCTCATTGCACTCCGAGCAAAAAAACGACTTGCTGAATAATCCTGGAGAAAATCTCCTTCAGACGCCCTTAGGCTTGCATTCAAGAAGGAAGCTAAACTTTATAAACAAGCCGTTATTCAGGCTAAAGCTACCACCTTCAATTCCAGAATTTCCAACGCCAAATCTGACACCAGAGAACAATTCACCATTCTCAAAGAGCTCGAAACTCCTACCACCCCACCCTCTACCCTTATGAAAGAAAGCATGGTGCACCAATATCAAAATGTTCTGAAAAAAATAAATTGTCACTTCACAACAAAATCCTCGCCAAATGATCAGCCTTGAAACTGCCGCAACAAGCCACTCCTGAAACTCGCCCTCCCTCGACCAACAGCCTCAGCATCCCACTGTTACACTTCCATAAAGTCACTGAACTGGAAACACTTCACATCCTAAAGAGTCTCAAACCCTCTAGATGTAAAGGCGACATCTGCCCTGCCAGTCTCAAAGATTATGTGTGCAGAAGCCCTTACACAGTTCATCACAGCCTTCATTAACGCCTCTCGGACCCTTCCAGCCTCAAGTGGGCCCACCCCTCCCGAACAACTACCAGCCAATTACCACAGTCCCCTTCTTACTGAAAATCTTGGACAGAGCAGCCTATGTTCAAATACAGTACCACCTGGAAACAAACCACATCTTGGGAGTCCGACAGTCTGGCTTCCGACCAGGCCATGGCCACCTCAAAAACCAGATTTTCGAGCTCAGGGATGAAGTGAAACCTGCCCTGCTACTCCTTCCCCTATCCGCCGCCTTTTGACCTAGTTGATGACAAAATTCATTGCCATTACCCGACTACCACAGCATCAATCTCACTGGAAGCTACGACCTGGATTGCCACCTCCTTAGAAGGTACAGTCATGAGGGTCTTTGCGGAAAATTAAGCACTCTTCCAGCTCCAATCAAACATGGGGTTCCACTAGGGTCTTGTGTCTTTCCCACACTGTACAAAATATTCACTAAACCACTCTTCGACCTCTTGGGCTCCCCTGGCATAGCCACACCAACTATGGCGACGGCATGCAAATTCTTCTGCCCCTATCTGGAATCTACTCCAACGACACAGACACCCTGAGCTCAGCCTACGCGACCATCCAAGCCTGGATGGCAAAGCATGGCCTATGCCTGAATGACGAGAAGACCAAGCTCCTTTTGGTTGGACCCGCCAAGGCGCGAAAGAAAAATATAAAAAAAAAAAATAAATACTCACGATACTCCGCATTCAACAATGATGGCAATCAGATCACATCTCCCCTGCAGTAAAAACGCTTGGAGTATACCCTGACGCTACCCTGTCCCTAACTCGCCAGGTAAATGCTAAATCCTCCTCAGCAGCCTACACCACCAAATTGATAAATTCAGCCAGACACTTCCTAGCCACAGATAGCTGCCCAACGATTGCTCGGGCTGTGGTAGGTGCCAGGCTAGACTACTGCAATGTACTATTTGCGGGCACGTCTGCACATAACATACAGAAATTACAGACAATCCAAAATAATGCAACATCCCTTAATTGCAACAACTCTCAACTGCCCGTAGAGGCGTCCATTCACTCCCAATCCACTAAAGGATCAGGTTTAAGACCCTTTCCATCACCCATAGGTGCATCTCAGGATCCACCCCACTTGTCCTAGAAAATGACTAAAACCGGCTTGTCTAGGCCCACCAGAACCCCCTACACTAATCACCTGGTCCAGCCCAAATTCAAACTTAAAGCGGGAGGCACCAGCATTCCCTCCATTGCTGCCAAACAATGGATCTCCCACCCCTTGCGCTGAGGGCAGAAGAATCCAATTGGGTCTTCCACAAGGCTCTCAAAACCGGGTTAACTTAATGAAGAAATTACCTCTCTGTGTCTTTGCATGTAACATACCACTGTTGTAATCTACCGCCAGTGCCTGCATGCAACTGCTTTCTCTCAAACTGTATACTTTCTCGGCTAAAATGGCTCTTGTAACGCTGACTGTAAGCTTACTCGCCCAAATGGCCTTGATGCCTTCAGGTTTTGAGCGCTTTACAAATGCACAAATAAATAAATGTGTGCATCTAAATAAACGTATAATTTGTTTCTAGGTCACACCTCAAAGCCATACAAGCAAGGCACCCGAAGAAAATTAATCCATGAGCAACAGAGAAAGTGAGACTTTGGCGTTTTATTAAGAAAACTTTTTTATATAACAATAGTACAAAAATGTATGTACACATCTGCATTAAACAATATTTTAAAAACATTATCCTAATTATATAAAAAAGAATACTTTCTAAATGGTATCCTGTACATAAAGCTATAACGACTGACAGTTCTGGGCACTTGGAAATGCTGAAATTTAGTGCAAACCCTCATTCTGGCTGCGAGTGAGTGGAATCATTTCTGTAACAGACTGCAAAAAACCTCTTGGTGGTGCTGTGCAGTTCGGTGATTGTGAAATATTGGGAGTCTCAGCAGCCATTTTAGTTCTTCAAATCACATCATTTCTGCAACTGTGCAAATACTGTACACCTATTGTACGCTCGCACATTAATCATAGAGACTAAGTTGTGGCATTTGAATCCGTGCACTGGACTTTTGCTGGAAAAAATAGAATGAGGACTGGTTAAAAATATATGTATTAGGATCCCATAACATTGAGCAATGTATCCTGAAATGTGTAGATGCTATTGTAGCAACCCCAGATCCAAAGCACAGATCTAAAACAGTTTGCATTGGGTACCTGTGCTTGGCAGCGAGTCCTACAAAGGAAACCCCAAACCCATAGCGCCAACCTGCAGCAATATTTTAGCTGGTCTTTTTATGTTTTACCACAAACTACTGTCTTACTTGTGAATATATTATATAGAGGTCGGTCTACGTTTTTAAGCTAGCGTGTTGATGCTTTTGGCCAATTGGAATTCAAAAACAAATTCGGCCTGATAATATGCACAAAATTTGCAATCTTTCTTTAGTAGTTTCTAGAGCAGTGGGCCTGCTACTGAGTGACATCAGCATCGAGTCGTTGAATGTGGTCTCCCACGATGGAGAGGTGCCAATGCAAACTATTACACTTTAAAACGCAGGAACCAAATGGAAACGGACACTAATATACAAAGCAAACCTAAGCACCTCAACTTCAAAGTATCTTCAAAACAGACTCATGGTTTGATGAAAAGAAATGCTCACAACTAGATAACAGTAAGTGCAAAACGTGAATCTAAAAGAAAATTATCATTAGGGCTGAACAACCAACCAATCGCAACAACCACCAATCAACACCAATTTCTTGTGAGACCAAATGCGAGGTGTTTTTTTTTTCAAATGAAATTGGTGACCGATAAATGCTATCAGGCCTTCGGCCTTAGTCTGTGCTAGGCTTCAGGCGGTTGGGTTAGGATTTACTGGCTTACTGAGACTCAACAAGTTTGGAACACATTTTCAGAAGACCGGTTCAAAGAACAAGCAATGATCTGTCTGCATGCTAGCACTATCAACTGTGCTTCTTAGATAAAAAAAGGTGATTGAAGGAATAGAGAAAACAAAGCAACCAAGGACAATGAGAAAATATTGCTTCTGACATAATGCAATGGGAGAAACAGATGCAAAGTGTGACAACTAAATTTGTGTACATTTGGGACAGCATACAAAAGTCAGTCCATTTGTTGGACATTAGAGACCAACTTCCATAAAAAGTGTTAAGTGCAATGAGGCCTCTTAACGTAAAGGAACTCTATGCTAAACTAACCTGAGTCAGTGGCATAAGGAAAAAGAAAACACATGGTCAGTTTGATGCCAACAAGCTAGTATTGTGTGGTCACATAAAAAGGCATTATAGACACAAAGCAAAAAGGAAAGCTACCAAGATTCCTAGAGATGTCAGAACTGTTCATGGGCCAAAAGGACTTCCACATTAGAATTGAGACATTAAAACACTCAAAAGTAACTTACGTAGGTTTTACGTGTGTGTTGGCTATCCATGTACCTTGATTTAAGAAGGACGACTATCAGGAGAATAGTTGGGTTTGGTATATCAGACTGGGATACAAATAAGCAGTATCCAAGGGGCTAATTGACTGGCCCGATAAATGGACTAGGGCAAAGGGTCCAGAAATTAGACATTTTTCCAAGTGTTGCAAAGCAGAAGGCAACGATAGCAGGACCATCAAAGCATGCTGGAAACAATACTAAATGTAGCCATATTCTACAGAAAAATTTGACTCATTGGCGAATCCATTTTCACAGAAGAATCGCATTTCTCTGTCAAAGATCGTTGAGAAAACACAAAAATATGCTGGAATGAAGCAACAAGCAGTCTCATTTCTGCAGATGTTTTTGTTCTTCAGAGCAACAAGCTTCAGCAGTCTTGGCTATAATGAGGGGGACACAAAGATGTTAACCTTTTACTGGCATAACATACAGTGATCGAGATTCAGAAAAAGCATCTATAAGATTGCACATACAGATTAGAACCAGCAGAATGGATCTCACACACACAGCTTCCCCAAAAGCTACGAATCCAAGAGTCCTGGGGGAAAGGAGACCTGCTTCAAGGCGAATGCAAACAAAATGCAAAAAGAACAGACACCAACTTCACGGAAAATCAGAATATAGCGACCAAGCAAATACCTTCAGCTATTTCCATAAAAGCAGAAACACTTCATGACATCAGCAGGAAGCAAACAAATAATTTAAAAATCGGAGGCAAGATAGCGGAAGAGTAAGAGCTCAGCCAAACTTCAAAGTGAAGAGCCATAATGTAATCCAACAAACAAGACAGGTGACCCTAAAGCGCCCAGAGAGTTCAGGCAGCTAGGCATAATACGTCTCATTTATTGAAAGATTTTATCTTTGCCTTATCTTTTACAATAAGCAACCAGAAAAGTTGGATCTGACAGACCCTTTTCAGAAGTTGGAACAAGGTTGTGGAAATCTTTACCAGACTTCACTGGCCTGTAGGACCACCAATTTAAGCATAAAAAGCAAGATGGTGTAATGTTCTCCAGGTAAGTATACATATGCTCGGGCCCTAATACATTATCCAGTTTTTCTCTGCAATGCCAATTATCCCTAACTTTGAGCACATGTCCATGTTGGCTCATTGAAATTATTTCAGTATACAGGATTCGGATGAAGAAATTGAATCAAAATAAAGAATCCAATCAACCTACCTCAGTCAGGCACAAGGAAAAGAATGCACAGGTCCACCAGTCATGGGACAAACACACTTGTTCCACGTGCCACCAAACAAGGAGCATACATTTATGCTGGTAATCCTTATCCACACACAGCTTTTACGATTCTCAAATAAGGCAAAAGAGAACATGCAAGTGAAGCATTAGCGGATTTGTAAGAAAACCTTTTACTGGACTCCTTTGCCAGACCACTACAATTCTCAAAAGCTGATGCACCAAAGGAATCTACTGACCGCAGAAATAGCTAGCATGCGCTGTGGTACATTTTCATACACTACCAGTGATCAATGTACTGGTAGTTTCATTTAAGAGACAAAGGAGGTTCTCAGGTACTTAATGGATGTATCGAAACAGCACAAATGGTGTACTAGAAAAAAAAAAACTGATAAAAGCATGTTCTTTACACTAAGAATTCTTGATTTAAAAAAGTATGTTTGTTACAAAACGTACTGCAGGAACAAAAAACACTACTGGTCAAGTTTCGGTTCGCAAATCGTCATCACCATCAGGTGCGAGCAATCTATACAGTTGCAGCTTTTATGTTTTAAAAAAGTGAGGAAATAGCCACCACGCAGCATACTTTTGTAAAAGACTGAATAATTTCAAATAGAAAGGATAGGGCAGCCTAGAACAGGCAACCAACACTTTCCACTTACTGAAGCCATAGCCTGATGAAAAGAAACCCTGCCTAGCCGTTTTCAGTAAGTGATATCACCCTCAGTCATTTAGGCACCTTGAGTCAACACAGAACTGCTTTCAAAAAACCTCAAATAATCAGGCTCCGGATTTCAAGCAAAGGTATATTCTTGATGTTCAGCAAAAGTAAATGACGTGCATCAAACTGCTTTTGTCCTACCATATACATGTACAAAATAAGGCAACCTCCATAAATGTGCACGGTTCCAATAAACATCTGTCCCAGTGCAAAAAACAGAGCAAATAGTCCCCTCACACTTGGCAGACCACTCTCCCGATCTCCCCACTAGTCATGCAGGATAGATCTGGCACACATTCAAGGATTGTAAGAAAAATGGTAAAGCTTAGGCCTCCGGTATAATAGAAAACGTGACTCGGTTTTTGTGCAGTGCATAACCTGCACGTCAACATCCACAATCTTAGAAAAACACGGACGTCACCGTGCTAAAGTTAGAGTCTTTGACCAGGACAGTGACTAATGGTACATGTCATAACACTACCGAGCTGAACTCCTTTCTAACAACATCTACACATCATTCATACTTGTCATGGTTAGTCATGTTCACAAAGTTACCAAGGAATTACTTATTTGTCAAGTACTTGCGGTCATACTTCTCCCTCTTATTAAATCTAGCTGTACTTTCATACTTTACTATACGAACACACATCGATGTTTGCCACATACAGTAAGAGTGAATCATAAATTAAGCACAACGTTTCACCCGTATGTATTGAAAATAACATGTAACTAATTAAAGAATCATTGGGAAATAATGCATCTTTCTCGTCGAACAGCAATAAAGAGGAGACGTCCCCTTGTCTACTTACCATCATTACCTGAATCCTGCTAGAGCAGTGCAGTTTGGAAGGTGTTAACATGAGGGGGAAGAAAAAAAAACGCATCAAGGTCTGGCACTAGCAGTGATTGGCCACCCTTGTAATAAGTCAGTCTGGCAGAGCTTGCATATACAATTTAGACTCGACACCATTGCCCAACGGTGCCAGCATACAAATGAAAACTTGACCAAAGTTTCATAAAACTGAAGGGTCTTCGTTTTCTTCTAAACCTCACAGAAAGTAGACTACGCCTGCCAAAGACAACTCTACTTTAGAGTAAAGAAAATATGATTGCAACACATTTCCAGAGATCTGACATCGCTAGTAAAAGAGGTTCGTTTCTATAAGACTAGCTTCTGTCTCAATGCATTCTGGATACATTTTCTTTAGGCCTAATGCACTTTAGTGACCAAGAGGCTTGGAAGACAGATACTTCGAGGGTGCGTCTCGGAGTGACCATCAAGCCAAACATTTAATAGAAAATAAAAAAACGCAACATGTTTAGCCGTGTTATTCATAGGCCCATCATAATGGTTTGGCAAGATCCAAGTGGGCACCGCTCAGTTATAAAATAGAGCAAATAGATTTGCTAGTTCCAAAAATAAAATAAAAGTTCAGGATATAGGAGAGGACTACCAGAGGATTGACATTGAGGTTCCTCCCGATAGCCTCACCTCAGTGTGTCAAATTGGAATCAGGCTACATGTAGGATGAAAGTCTTGCTATGTACTGGAAGAGTTTATTGAAAGGAAGAATATTTTGTGTGACACTCGCTCTCCCAAAACACACCTTAATCGCGGCATACGGTCATTGGCTCGTGGTGTGAAACAGTTTGCTGTGCAGCGACCTAAAGGTAGCTTGTCGACAGAATTTGTTGCTTTCGTTTCCAGTTTCTCAAGACTGCTTCTTCCCCCTGCGTTTGTAGAGCCCACGCAGGAAGGCAGCTTCGGAGGGTCAGCACCCTGGGGGTTTGGTGCATTTCTCAGGAGTGAGCAGGTTATGTCACAGTGTCCATGGGAATGTCTGCAGAGTGCTCCATCGTCACCACTTCCGTGGTCACAGTCCCGTCCAACAAATCTGACGTTACGATGACAGAGTCCACTTCACTAATCTCCTCCATGACAGGGAGCTCGTCTCCGTTGGTCTGGTGCTGGACCATAGCTTCCAACTTTAGCCGATACTGCTCTGCTTCCTGTTCCTTCCTATGTAGCTGCTGACGATATTCCTGAGCTTTGCAGTTAGCTTCATGCAGTTGCTGCTGTAGTATCTCTCGCTCCCGTTCATCGATACTTGTCTGTGGAACAGGAAAAAACATGATTTAGCACAGTGGGAATGAGAAATTGAGGAAATTATGTGCGCCACAAACAACCACCTAGATAAAGCATGCACGGTCTCTCTAATACCAAAACGGAGAAGAAACCAACTGAGCACCTTCAATTTTACGTACTTGAATAGTGAAGCAAAACTGGAAAGAAAAGGTAATTCCTTGGCATGGCACCAAGTGAGTATTCTGCCACCCATTTTGTGAGGGGCTATGGGAAAAGACACTAGGGTGTATGGGTGGGCATAGGTAAGTGTAGAGGAGATGTGGAGGCAAGTTGTGGTTGGGGGAAAGGGCAGAGGTGAGAACAGCAGAAAATACCTACATGCCAGTTGCTTCTACTCATGAACCTCCAGCAAGAATGGTCACATCCCAAATAAATTACACTCTCAGATCGTCTTCTGACTCGGGAGGCCTGCATTTTTCAAGTTGCTATCTGTTCCACCCGTTGGGGAACAGGAAAGGCAGCCAACACAACAGGCCTAGCTGGTTAATGGTTCTGGCCCAATATTTAATCAGTCAGTTTTCACTGTGTAAACCTTAAGCCACATCCCATTTCATTGCAGGCCACATCACAAACAATGAACAAAATATTTGATAAACAAGACTCGGATGACAATTTGGGTCGACTATATAATTAATTACACTACTCCGATCAATGTCAAGAACTGGCCAACCCAACCACTGATGACGTGGACCCCCCCATGGGCACAAAAATCTCCACATGTCACCCAAACTCAGCACTGAATCAACTACACAGTACTTGGAACAAAGTACATAGACAACAATGATGCATCCCCACACAACTTACAACAGCCATGACAACCCAAAACCAACCCAACAGACCAGCCACTAGGCAAGGCATGAGCAGATTGACAGACTGCCTTCCACTCAACTACTCAAATGTGTCTACTACCAAAACTGCTACAACCTACCCCACCACGTACTCTACAACTCAATCTCCAATGGTATTAACTCATCCCTTTCCAACTCTTTGAAAGTCTACAGCACTCAAAGCATCAGTATGTACAACAGTGCTTTGAAACACAATTGCGTTGTATAAAGTGTCTTACAAATACTCAATAACAAATGAAAAACTGCTCAAAACTCATAACTACCCAAGTACTGCTCAGTCCCACACATCTCAGCTACCTATGCCCACCCCAACTAGCTCAACCAACAACTTTCGGATCCCACTCCGACACAACTTGGGAATAAGGCTTTCACTGTCGCACTCAGTTTTGGTGTTCCCCTGCAGCAAGCCCGCACCCGCTTCCAACAATCCACTCCACAAGATAATACATCCCACCAAATACTGGCAACTCCCATCTGAATAGACAACCCTGACATTGTGCACTTCAGTCAGAAGCACACATCACACCCTATGTAGCCCCCCCAATTCCAAAAAAATCAATCGCACACCAAACCTCTGCATCTCCCATACTGGATTGTGTTTTTGTGTGCATTTTTCAGAATTCAGAATGTATTGCACAAGTGTGATACACTGTATTCGCATCAGGGGAAGGGCGATTGGCCAATATAAAGTGGCTGGAATAGCAGACGAGAATATACATTCTCTGCCCGCTGTTCCAGCCACCAGAGGGCCTTCCCTGGTTGGCTCCATTTATTTATATATTTATTTGGGTGGGGGCTGCACCTCCCGCCGCCATATAAACATAAACGAGACTTAGTCCCTATGGTGCCAGCCATTTTGGATTCCACCCCACCCCCCCAACCCCCAGGGGTACGAAAGGCTTTCATGCCCCGGCAGGGGCACAGACATGGCTGGTAACTGCCCACAGCCCTTGAGATGGCTCTGGCAGTCAGCCTGTTACCGCCCATGTCTACCCCCGACGCCCTGGGGTTGAAAGACATAGTAACCCTTATTGTTTGGGATCTTAATTATTGGCTCAACTATTCAGAGTATATTACACACTAAGGGATTACAAGAACCCCTACCCACACAGGACATACACTTGACTGCTCTGAACAAAATATTGGCTATCTCCCCCCGCCGTATGTGTAAGACCGTAAAGCAGAATCTTTCTTAAAAGTACCAATTTTACAACTGAGCGCTTACGTCCATTGTTCAATAGTTTATTTTTCAAACTACGTAGGCATTTTTCATGCAGCGGGTGTTCTCTATTTTGTGAGCTGCTTGCAAGCGCTTTAGAAAGAAATTATACATACAGTAGAGGGCGTGTAGTTTGCAGATCCTTAATAGTGGCAAAGAGGCAACATAAGTTACATTTCTTTGACTTTACAGCAACAAAGCTACTTACAAACTTACCCAGGCCCACCAACAGTAGTACAGGAAGTAGAAGTGTTACTATTAGGGATAGTAATACTACTACGAACAGTTGGACCACTAATGTGGGAAGAAATACTACTGCTACCAGTAGTATTACTTTTAGAAACAGCAGCAGATCTACTTTTAGCACTACTACTCTTACTAATAGCACTACAAAACCAAAATAAAAGGGCCTATACTAATAAACGTATTGCCAATCCTTATCTCTAAATGCAAATAGTGTGAGAAATGGTGTTACGAAAAGAAGTGTTCACAAAATGATAGGTCAGGATGCTCAGGCCATTGGCCTCCCTTCCCCACGTTTTCAACACGGGGCAAGGCGGCACACTGTAGCTTAGCACACACTTTGGCTTCTCAGGCACAAGAATGCACTTCAGAACAAACACGAGTGCCTTCTGCGACAGAAGTCTCTTTCCCCTTGAATGTCTCTAATTCGTAGAATACAATGCAGTGCAAAATAATATTTAAAGTTCGCTTCTCTTGCATGCCTACACATTTGAAACGGAATAGCCTTTCCCAACCTTCTAACTTCCAGATTCACTTTGCTTTACTGTCTGAGACTTTCAAAACTATATGGCTTTGCTTTAATCCCTTAATCCCATACATGAATATTGACACTGCTGCATTCTGGTACTTTTATTTCTTAAGATCAATTCCTGTTACTTTAACATTCAGTTCTGTTTCAAGCAAGCCTTCTTGGGCATTCTATTCACTTTTCCTCTACTTCGGTTTGCTTTTCAGTGTTCACTTCACTTCTGGGGCTTCGCCTTCATTTTAGAGAGACTTCCGATATTGTGTCCATTCACACAGGGTCACTCTGTTATTTGGCTCTTATTGTATTTCAGGTATCACTTTCTTGGGTGATTCATGGTTCACCCCGGATCCCCCTCAGCCGGGCTCAGATCCTCTTAACACAATTTTCATTCAATTAGTCTCCCTCCACCGGGCTCGGACTAGTTTCATTTATTTTGTCATCAACTTTCACCTTCCTTTTTGGGCTCGGGCCACTTTCCTGCTTTACTTGGTGCCTTCCATCACGCGCTCCGCTTCTCACCTGCTCGCCCGAGTCTCTCTCGCTCTCTTTTGATCAGACTCTGCGGACAGCGTTGCGAGGTCAGCAGCTCCATCCTTTAGCATGGGAATGAGGTCAGGATCTCACCACCTGCCTATCTACATCTTTGGTGTCGGCACTGGTCCCAAGGGAGCAAGCAATTGTCTGGACCTCAACAGAATGGTCCTGGCTGCCTGAATCCAACACGTAGAAGGCACAGCTCCTGTGACACACTGCAGCCCTTCCTTCTCACTGGGCCAGCATCGCTGGACACCGCCGTCCTCTGGATTCATCGGAAAGCTCCCAGCCTCTAGGATTCTCAGCTCCAGACAATCTTCCCAGCTTGCTTTTGGTGCTTAGGATATGAAGAGGGATCCTCTGCCGGTCGCAGCCTTGCAGCCTCCCTCATGGTCTCCCAACGGCATCTGACCTTTCCTCTCAGCAGCCTCCCTTGATACACCTGTCTGAAGTTAATGGGCAGCAGGTGTGCGATTAGGGTTGGGTCTTCCAGACTTTGGCTGACTTTATTAAGGGGACAGTTGTAGTGTGTCTTAGTGGGTTTTTCATTGGTAAGCCTCACTCCTCCAGGTTGCCTCTTCCTCTCAGTACTATGCAAAAATTGGGGGCGTGTGGGGGGTGTTGTGTGTTTGAAAATACCCCAAAAAGACAGGGGGGTTGTATGGTTGTGGATAACGGGTGAGAGGGGATACCCTGTCTTGCCTAGCATATTCCCATGAGAATGCCCCTGAATCCTCTACACAGGTAATCCTCCCACACTGGCCCCACCCCCAGGGTCTGGATACAAAGGTGATGGCCGTGCCCTGGCTGCCCGAATAGAGGATTCTCTGGGTCTTAATGGGAAAATACCCCTAGCTTTCGCACAGGGTATGAATGAAGAGATCCATTGGGGATCCTTACTTTGAAGTTCACCTTTCAACATTTAGACCCATTGGGGGTTACCTTCAGTGGTTCACTGTTAACTCCAATTTCCTAATTTCACACCCTTTGGGCAGTCCAGCCAATTGCATGTGGATAACCTGCTTTGTTTCGTGTCAATTGGCCGTGTGACCATGTTTTGCCCGTTTAGGAATTCTAACCTGAATTGTGACACCGGGACCAGGTGGTCTGCCCATTTGTTGGTGCCACTTTGTTTAAAATCACCTTGACTCCTTAAGATGCTGATTTTTCGATGGAGGCATTTGCATGTTTATTGACAAAATAAATGTTTTGCTCCACACTTTGTCTTTGATCTTGAATTGAGGCACTGTCTCCCATAACACTTGGTCCCTCGTGTAATGCATTTAGAAGGAAAAGGACCTTGTGCGTCATCTGCATAGGTGTTGAAACGCACCCCATTATCTGCAATAAGGTTGACCAGTGGGATAAGACAGAGCCCTGTGGGACACTGCATAACAATGCCATCCGTGAGGATTTAAACCGAGGAAGCAACACTGAAATCGGACAGGAAGTATGAGTACCATAGAAGCCGACAACTTACAATAAGAATTCTCTCCAGACTCCATGGCAGATTGCGGTGATCAATGGTATCGAAAGCTGCAGAGATGTCAAGGAGAATCAGAACTTCCACCTCGCCACGGTCATAATGCAAAGCACATTTCATCAAGGATAGAGATCATCACAGACTCAGTACCCATGCAGGGACGGAAACCAGACGAACAGGTGGAGGCAGTTTGATTCAAGACACTTAGAAAATTCAGGATTAGCAATAGCCTCCATTAACTTCATGAGGATTCGGAGGAGCGAAATGGACCGATAGTGCTCTGCCAAAGAAGGATCAGGATGGGTCTTCTTCAAAAGTGGGAGACAAAAGGCATGTTTTAAAGGCATGGGAATCATCTCAATCAAATGAGTGGTGTAAGGCTGCTGTAAATAAGGGGAAAGCCTCCTCACGGAGGGCCTGGACGGCATGTAAAGGAATCGGGTCCATAGGGGACACCAACATAAGTTTAGATAAAAAGGTGAGGACCATACTATTGGTCATTGGTTCATACTAGAATATGCCGACCTGATTGCTCCAGATAATGGGTTGAACCGAATAGCAAAAGTTCAGGGAGCAAGACCGGCCATCCCCAACATCATTTTAAATCTTATTAAACTTTTCAACAAAGAAGGAGCTTCTATGGTCACATTGAGGAGTTTTTGTGTGCAGGACATCTGCTAGCGGCAGCACAGGATCCGAAAGTCGCCTTTTCACCCAGAATAATTCCCAGGCATAACAGGAAGCTGTCAAAATGCAGTCTGCAAAGAAATAGGCTTTAGCATCTTTAATAGCAGCTTGATAGTCTACAAGAGCTTTTTTATATGGCTGCTTGGTGCATGGAGCAAGGTCAGTGTCACATTTGCATTCAGCACCACAGCACCCTTGTTTAAGTTACCCAGGAGCAGCCAAAAACCACAGTGCTGAAGGTTTTGAACAGCTGAGAGAAGATTTTGGTTATGGAGTAGTACCAGCCATGGCATCCACCAACGTAGTGCAAGGATCCAGTTTGTCAACCACTACTCCCTTATGAGTTAGAGGAAGTAGTACATTTGCAATAGAGACTGAACCGATCTCACCCCGGGGGTGTCCGTTATGGATGGATTTCCTAGGTTCATGGTACGAGGTCTCAAGGGGAATCGAAAAAGGAAGCAAAAGATGATAGGACCATGGAAAAGGCTTAAAAGTATTTAACACACTACTTTCAGAACAAATTAAATAAAGTGTGTTCCCTAGGTTGTGGGTGGGGAGAGGATTCCTCAACTAAAAAGATGAATCTGCAAGGACAACTATTTGCCTGATTCATGGAATTATTTGAGTGAAAAACGCAGATTTGTGTGCCTTTCTGCCCGAAAATCCTTGTTTGAAGTATGGGGATTTTCAGGCAGAAAGGCGCGCAAATCTGTGTTTTTCACGCAAATAATTCCATGAATCAGGCAGTATATTTTTTGCCGATCAGCAGGATTATTAGGCTGCAAGATAAAGTCGCCCAAAAGAACAAGTTTAGGATAGTTCAGTGAAAGATCGTCCGCCAACTGGGCTAATTGACTCACAACATTAGCCAAAGATTGAGAAGGTGACTGATCAACCATTAGGAAGTGAATAGAGACATTAGGTGAAGGCTGTAACCTAACCAAAATTAATTCACAGGGCATATTTTGGTTCAGGGGAATGACAGCCATTCAGAGAGGACAGAAGAATTGAGGCTAAGCCACCCCCCGCCCTAGGTGAGGGTCTGTCCAACTGCACAATACTATACTGTGGGAGGGGGTGGCAGGGGTCAGCATCTTCACATCAGGGTCCGGATGTCGAAAATCATGTTTCCATCGGGCACATAATATCGGGGGTAAGGTCCCCCAGCAGAAAATAAATATCATTGCGATGGGGTACAGCAGATCTAGTGTTAACCAGGATCCCCCTCAGCAGTTCAGCACCTCCCGCAGTGTCTCTCAGAACTCTGGTTCGGCACATTATCAACCATATTATTTGTAAAGGGCTCATTACATTACACTGTTCGAATTGGTTCCAGAGGTAGAGACACCCTGAAACCCGGGGGCCAGTTACCACATGACAGAGCCAAAGACGTCAGTTAATCATGGGTAAAACACTGCAGAGGAGCGGCTTCTTAACGAGGAAGCAGCAAAGGCTAATTTTGGCAAAGGTTTGAGGCCCAAGGCCCGTCCAGGTCCCGGACGGGCACAGACGAGCTTGCATTTAGCACACCTTTGGCGCATTGTAGGTGCACCCACTGCACCAGTTCACTGCACGGGCAATCCCTGCGGCACAAAAATGCCATGAAGGGAGCAATTGGGTTGACGCACCACCCAAGAAATGGAAGGCAGACTTCTCCTGACCAAAGTGCAATGTTGCTTTACACGGTACATACATTTACAAAAAGTAGCTATTACATGAAATACTACACACCATAAACCACACACCAAGCTCTCACCTTATTTTCCTCAATGTTATTCACATTTTCAAATTTCTGTTTCTTTGCAGGTGGCTGTTCCTCCTCTTCCTCGTCATCCTCATCATCTACTTCCTCCTCCTCTATGATTGTCTCTTCAGCAAAGTGGCCAGCAGGTACGGTTAACACTAGGAACAAGACCAGTACACAGTATTAGAGTGCTGGGAAAGGGGCAGGGAGAGGCAGAAAAGTACGCCTGAACACATTCAGAATTTATAGGTCACCCATTTGAAATGGTTCTGGAGCGAAGCTACATTCAACCAGCCAGCAGTACCGCAGCGTCATCTCAGTTTCAATAACCTGACACGAGATTAAGTAGATAAAGGGGCAGAACAGAACTGGTAGAATGGCACTCTCAGAGACCACTTTCTGGAATACATGTATTCAGGAACAAACTACACTGAATTCTGAATGCAATGTAGCCTTGTACAGCATAACCTCTGCCATTTTTACAGTTTCTCTGTAATAGGGACTAAGAAGAAAAGAGGGGGAATTTAGTGGGTGAATAATAAAATGTACTTACCTGTAACTAGTTCTCCAGAGTGACATGCATTACTTACCGTAAAAGAATTTCTGATGATTGTATCTGCTTATATTCACATGCTGTGCATATGGTCCGACATCATCCAGTGGTAACCGCAGAGTATTGCATCTTGTCTTTCGGGGGACCGAAAGGGGACGTCGGCATAGGCGTGTCTGAAACATTATCCCTATCGGGACGTGTGTAGTACCCAAAATCCCTCACGCACCGAAGTCCCTCCGATTGTATTTTTTCTGCCATGAGGGAGCCCAAGGCTATAGTGAGTGAGTACATGAAGAGAGAGAGTAGTAAGAGGTCTATGTTCCTTCCACCCCAAGCGGGGAGGCAGGTAGGGAGCATGTGAATCTAAGCAGATACAATCATCAGAAATGCTTTTACGGTAACTACTGCATGTCTTCTGATGCTTGTTAATCTGCTTAGAATCACATGCTGTGCATAGACTAGCGAGCAGTACCCGGAGTTGGAGGTGGGTTGTGGGAAGGAACAGTAGAAAAAAGATGTCTTAGTACTGCTTGTCCCACCTGAGAATCAGACCTAGAATGAGTGTCTAGGCAATAGTGTTTTGTAAAGGTGTGTACAGAACTCCAGGTTGCCGCTTTGCAAATGGGAACATTTGCAATGAATGCTATGGATGCCCCAGTGCCTCGAGTAGAATGTGCTCTAGGCTTGAAGGGCAGTTCTCTCTTTGCAAGAGTGTAACACAGTGTGATGCATTTGACAATCCACCTTGATATTGCCGATTTAGAGACAGGGTCCCCTTCTCTACCAGCTGCCACTGAAACAAATAATTGTTTAGTTTTCCTCAGTGGTTTAGTTCTATCCATGTAGAACATGACTGCCCTGCGCACATCTAGTGTGTGAAGGCTTCTTTCGGCCATGTAAGTAGGTCTCTGGAAGAACATGGGTAGTTCGATTGACTGGTTCACATGGAACTTTGAAATAAATTTCGGCGCAAATCTGGGATGAGTGCGCAGAACTACTTTATCTTTGTGGACTGTAACAAAGGGGTCCAAGACCGAGAGGGCCTGTAGTTCGCTAACTCTTCTGATAGAAGTGATAGCTACTAGAAAGGCTGTCTTGTAAGTCAGGTCTTTCAGACTAGCTTTATGTATAGGCTCAAAAGGGGGTCCCATGAGCCTAGTTAAAACCACGTTTAGATCCCACCCAGGGGCTAGGTGAGTGATGGGGGGGATAAATTCTTTTAACCCCTTCCATAAAGGCTTTAATCACAGGTATTTTCCACCACGACACCTTTTGCTGTGATGTGGTGTAGGCTAACAACGCCGCTAGGTGAACCTTTAAGGAATTGAAGACTAACCCAGAGTCCAACAGATGGGTTAGATATAACACAATGTGTGAAGGCGAGCAATCGGTGGGATCGACGCCCTTGGAACTGCACCAAATGACAAAACGTTTCCATTTGCTGGCATAGCAATAACGTGTATTAGGCTTTCTTGCCTCTCTCAGTATGTCCATGCATCTTTGAGGGAGTTGCAGATGTCCAAACTTTATGACTTCAAGAGCCAGGCTGCTAAGTTCAGAGTTTGTGGGCATGGGTGCAGAGTCTCCCCCCCTGTCCTGAGACAACATGTTGTACGGGCAGGGCAGCTGGACTGGTGGGGAGAGGGACAATTCCATCAGGTGCGCGAACCAGGGTTGGCGAGCCCACATGGGAGCCACCAGAATCGGATCGGTTCTGGGGGTACCTGGAGGCGTAATCTGGGCATTGGGCGTTCTCCTGAGTAGCGAATAGGTCGATCTCTGGAAACCCCCATTCTGCGAAGACGTTGGATACAATGTCTTCGTGCAGACGCCATTCGTATTCTTCTGCCAGAGGAAAATCTCTGCCGAGTACGTCTGCCAGAAGATTGAGTTCCCCTGGAACATGTTGGGATATCAGGAACATCTTGTGTTTGAGAGCCCATATTCCAGATGTTTTGGGACAGCTTGGATAGCCCTGGAGAGTGAGTGCCCCCCTACTTGTTCAGATAATACATTGCTGTTGTGCTGTCGGTTAGGACCAGCACTGTCTTCCCTTGCAGTTGCTTCTGAAAGGCTTTCAATGCTTTGAACACTGCTAGTAGCTCCAGTAGGTTTATATGGTTGGACGCTACCTGAGGGGACCACACTCCGTGCGCTGTCTGTTGAAGCAGGTGAGCCCCCCACCCTCTCAGGTGAGATGCGTCTGTCGTAAGAGTGGCTTCCACTGCAGGGGTGGTGAAGGTTTTCCCCTTCAAGAGGTTCTCCCTTGACCACCACTGCAGAGAGAGAACGAGGGCTGGCGAGACAACTAACAGATCTTCCCATTGTCCGCTGGCCTGACACCACTGGCTGTTGAGCCACTCTTGCATGGGACGCATGCCGTCGCCTCTCGACTGGCTACATACTGAGGAACTTGAGAGAGCATGTTCTGAAACCTCTTGCTGGAAGGTAAGACTAGACCGTCTTCCGTGCGAATTAGAGCCCCCAGGAACTGTTTTACCTGGCTGGGGACTAAGCTGGATTTCTTTTCGTTGATAGAAAATCCCAGGCTGAACAGTAGGTCTACTGTCTTTTGGGTGTTCGAAAAACAAACGTTGAACGAATCCCCCGTGATGAGCCAATCGTCGAGGTAAGGGTAAACTGGAACTGAAAGTCTGCGCAGGTGTGCTGCTGCCACTGCCAGGACCTTGGTAAACACCTGTGGCGCCGAGGCTATGCCGAAGGGGAGTACCTTAAACTGGTAGTGTTTGTCCTGAATCACGAACCTTAGGAATTTTCTGTGCGCTGGCAGCATTGAAATATGAAAGTATGCATCTTTCATATCCAATGTTGTCATGAAGTCCCTTTGTTTTAGCAATGGGATCACCTCTTGAAGTGTTACCATGCAAAACTTTTGGGGCTTTATGAACTTGTTCGCCGGGCGTAGGTCTAGAACAGGACGCATGGTGAGATCCTTTTTGGTACAAGGAAGTATACTGAATAAATACCCTTGTTTACCTGAAGAATCGGGACGGCTTCTATGGCGTCCTTTCCCAGCAGCGCCTCCAACTCTTGGACCAGGATCTGCAGATGTTCCGGTGAAAGGCGTCGATGTTTCGGCGGTCTGAACTGTGGTGGTCGGGCGAATTCCATGCAATAACCGTGGGCGCCCGTCTTTAATACCCACTGGTCTGAAGTTATCCCCTCCCATGCCTTGAGGAAAGATGTTAATCACCCCCCCCCGACCGGGGAGACATGGGAGGGGACCTGAACTTGGTGGTCATTTCTGACCCAAGGTTGACGCACCTCTGGAATTGGAGCCTCTGCCTCTATTCTTTCCGCGCTTCTGCCGAAATTATTTTGAGCGGCGCGGGCTTGTCCTCGAAAGGACCACCGAGAATTGCTGCCCCTCTGAAGAGGGTTTTTGGAAAATCTGGTGCAGCGACTTAATAGTCTCATGCTCCTTCTTGGCTGTCTCCAACGCATCGTCTACCGCCTTCCCGAAGAGGTTGACCTATTCAATGGGTTTATTGATGATGGATGCCTGGGTCTCAGGCCTGAAACCCGACGTGCGCAGCCACGCGTGTCTCTTTAGGAGAGTATCCTGTGCGAGAGACCTGCCTGCTGTCTCTGCGGAGTCCAAGGTATTCTTTACAACATTTGCATTGGCAAGTTTGCCCTCAGAGACAATGGCGAGAAGCTTGGCTCTGGTTGCTTCCGGAACTTCCTGGATGCCTTCCTGGAGTAGATTCAATTGGGCGTCGACATAGCTTGCCAGTAACGTCGTGATATTGGCAATCCGGACGGTATAAGCAGCCGCCGACGTGACCCGTTTGCCTAGGGCATACAACCTTTTGGACTACTTGTCCGGGGGTGACTCTCCCGTGGCAAGGGGAACCCCCTGCTCTCTTGCGAGTGTTGGTCACTACCAGCAAGTCCGGGATTGCGTGTCCTTTGATATAAAGCGGGTCGGTGGGGGCGGGCCGAAAGAGTTTTTCGACCCTTAGATTCACAGCCCTAGTCTGAGCGGGTGTGAGTAAAGAAGGGGCCAGCCGTCTCTTTACAGAGCTCAAGAGAGGAATAGACTGGCTTGCCGGAGGCTTGTCATTAATAATGTTTTCCGCGAAATCTTGTTCAGGCAATGCCTCAAGAGTGGCAATTTTAAAGAATTCCGCTGCTTTTTTCAACCTGTTGTTGAAAGCCATTTGATCATCCACCGGGGGAGCTTGCCGAACCGGTGTGGATGGGGAAGAGTCGAGGCAAACTATATCAGAATTGTGATCGTTCTGCTGGGGGGTCCTCCCAGTTGCCTGTTGCGCCTTGATCTTCCCCATAATTGTCCAGAAAAGAAGTCTCCTCTTCTTCTGTATAGATGTCTCTATACGTGTCCTTCTGGACATCTTCTTGATAATCAACATAGTGTTGAGCATCTAGGTGTTGGGCAACTCGTGTGTGAGGGTTAGGGTCTACCCGAGCTTTTTTCGGCAGAGGTTGATCAGAAGCCCCAGAAGCCCCGAAAACCTGCTCCAGCCGATCCATATACCCCTCAAATTGTTCCGTAGTCCACTTGGATGACCCAAATGGACCAAGCTGAGCAGGAACAGGGTCCTCGGCCATAAGGCGTTCAGAGGATCTCCTCAGGTGCTTGAGAGGGGTACCTGGCTCTCTTCGTAAGAGTCCTCAGGATCGTCTTCCAAAACAGTGGAAAACCTTTCGGCGGATTGGCCCATACCGTAGAGGACTACTGGTAGTTAGAGGCCTACTTGTAGTTAGAGGTCTACTCGTAGTTTTCGGGCCTGCACAGGCCTTGGAAACCTTGAAACTTGTCGAAGTTTCTTGTTCAGAAACTTCGGCGTGTGTAGTTTGGGGAGTAGCGCCTTTGTTATGTTTATTAAGCCCAGTCGTCATACGCTGCTGCGGATGCGGGGAAGGCTTCGGATCAAATCGATCCGATGGCGCTTGCGCCTTCTTCGACAAGGTCGTCGAGGAGGGTGCTTGGGTTGTGTGTTTTGTGCGGTGCGATTGTACGCCCCCGTCACCGGGTGTGGTCCCTGTAGCAAGACCGGAGTCGAGCCTGGAAGGGTCGGGGACTGGCGTGGCAGCTCTAGAATGGTCCACCTCAAGGTCTACAACGTCCGCGTTGGACGTTTGGTCATCCGATGTACCCCCCCTCACTCTCGGCTGGTGTCACGGCAGGGGAGGGAGGCTCCACGCGTGACATATCGTTCGCGGCCCACTGCTTCAACCGGAACTCCTTAAGGGATTAGGTTTAGGAGTTTATTGCTGAACACCGCTTTAGTGCTCTAGGGGAAGACAAGCGTACACGAAGTGTGCTCGTCTTTCCACGGATATCTGACCCTTCAAAAGAGGGCACAATCTAAATGGAGTCCTTTCCAAAGCAGAAGGGAAGGGTGACCAGACCAAAAAGGAAAGAAGTGGAAAAGAGGAAAGACATCATAGCAGTATGGCAAACCCAGAGCCCACTCTCCCTACTGTGTAGGCCGGCCAGAAGGCCCGACCACGTGGAGGTCCGAACGCCGGATCTTAGGTGCCGGAATCCACAGCCGTAGACGGTACCCCCGTAGTCTTTGTCGAAAATGTTCTTGACAGGCGAAGTGACTTAATGGGGATTAAACGCGACAATTCGGTAAGATAAACAATGTCTCATGAAGAGCTCCGCTATAGGGCGACCAGTTATCTGGGCGGAAAAAACAATCTGAGGGACCTCGGCGCCTGAGGGATTTTGGGTAACTACACACGTCACGATAGGGATAGTGTTTCAGACACGCCTATGCCGACGTCCCCTTTCGGTCCCCCGAAAGACAAGATGCAATACTCTGCGGTTACCACTGGATGTCGGACCACATGCACAGCATGTGATTCTAAGAAGATTAACGAGCATCAGATTGGTATATTATAGATTAGATTCACATGCACTGGGGAGGAAGAAGTGAATTGTCTTTAATTTGAACAGTGCCAACATTGAAAATAGAGATTTAGTCGGAAATTGCCCTTTCCCTTTTTGATAGGTGGCAAACCATTGTAACCTTGGGCTAGCTTTCATTTAAATAAGGTAAGTTGCTTGTTTTCTAAGGGAAACTATGAAAAAAAAACACATGCCAATATTAAAAGGATTATTTCTAAAGCATGTGTTAAAATAAATATTCACAGTGAAAGAAAATCATATTACTCTATTCTGCCCCTTTTGTGTATTGTTAGCCTTGGAATCCTGCAGGAAGTAAAATTGTGAAGGTCAACCATCTCATTTAGGTCCATATGACAACTGAGACCAAGGCAGATAGTTTAAGCCACACTCCAGGAGATTGTAAGATATGTTTGTAACAAGCACTATACAGCATTTAAAATTCACACTGCCCGGCAGATGGGAAACTACAAAAGTAACTTGTTTCATTTCAATTGCGATCTTCCAGAGATCCACATGCTTAAAATGTATTACAAACCAGTAGAGCAATAGAGGACAGGTGGGGAGGGAGCCATAGAAGAGTAAAGTTCCAACTCTAGAAGAAGATGGGACAGCGTTGCTTGGCTCACTGCCAACTCAGCCCTGGCATCAGATTGGCCTAGTAGTGTCAGGATTTAAATCACACTCTGCATGCCAGGGGTCAACCTCCACCCCAAAGGTGGTTTAAATGCCCACCTGTGGCAGGTTTTGCGGCAGGGAAAAGTGCTGTACCCGAAGCAAGGCTCTAGAGAAAGTTGGGTTTTTGCTTTCGTCCAAGAGAATCTACTACCCGATAGCACTCGACAGTCTTAAATTAGTCAGCAATATTGTCCCGGGTCTCCCTTCTAGGCGTATCTATGTACCAATGCTTATTACACTTGTGTGTATGACAAATATTAGATGCAATCAATATCTTCCCTACACAGTTTATCACAAGTGTTTGCATTTGCAATATAGTGTCTTTTAGACTCTCAAAAAGAAACCTAATACTATCTCACTTTTAGAATATATGTCTATTCTCTTGTAGAGATAATACACCAGTGTGAGGCAAGATTGTATGCAGTAGTCTTTGGGTTCACTACAATAACATTGACCTCCTGGCAATAAGGACCCAACCTTTGGTATAAGTCTGAACTACACAAGTTGGTAGTGTGGCTGAGCAACCTGGCTTATCTCAAGAGGGGTCAATGTGAGCAGTAATGTTGTGAAGCAAAGTTTAACAGTAGTTATTCAAATAAACACTTACACTAAAGGTTTCTTGATAAAACTATTTATTTCACAGTCAGTTGTATACGCCTTCTTCAGAAAGGAGCAATATATGTAACAATTAAAATACACTTCAAAGCACACTCTTAGTTTCTCTAAATCAGATGATACCCATTGGGGATGGCACACAGGCACTTCCTACAGCCACAGGTGCCTTAAATAGCTAGGACACTGGACATTGATTTATCACTGGTACATTTAGAGCAATACTGAGTTTGGTGTAAAAGACAGAATAGAGGAATAAAACAAAGGTTAAATCATTCATAAACTTTTAAGTACTTTTGAAAACCTTCCAATGTTCAGTAAATTAACCCTTTCCTGGGGAAATGAAAGCATAGAGTTAGAGGTAAGAAGAGTTACTCTGTGCCAGGACAGCCAATGTTAATTGCACAATACCAAGGGAAGCTGAAGATGTTCTTTGCAGGTAGGTAAAAAGTCTTGCACAATGTTTTTAGAAATGTTTGTAGAATATAGAACCCTTAAAGGGCCACAAGCTGGGAGGCTTGTGTGGAGCAAATCTTTAGGAACTCTGCAAGGTAACCAAGACAGGTCTCAACTGAGAGCAAGTAAGGCTACACAACAAGAGGTAAGTTCTCTAAGACTTTACAGTACCACTGGGTTCTGTTCCTGTACAGCTCTGCAGATCCTGTGGTTCCTGAGCCTCAGTCGTGGGGACTTGAGAGAGGACGTCTGGGGACTACTACTCTGTAATGGGACGGTCAGCGGCAGCAATGGGAAAACTTAAATTCAGCAGTCCTTCTGTGTTTCAGCTGTGTGGACAGCAAATAGCAACACTGCGGTTCTCGGATACCACTTCAGACTTTCCTTGCTTCTGGGGTCCAGCACTCTGTTGAGGTGGCTCAGGCTTGGTCAGTCATGCATCAGGGAAGACTGGAGGATCTTCCTAGTGCTCGGGTCCGACTTAAAAACAACGCACACAATCTGGTGTTCCTCTCCCTGGCACTTTGGTTCCAGCAGCAACAGCAGCGGAAATACAACCAGCTTCGAAAGGAGGGCCGGACGGGCTTACTTTGGAGTTGATTGATCCCATCAACTAAAAGGGAGAAGTTTTCCTTGCAGGGCTTCTCTAGTCGAGGCGAATTCGGAGCTTCAGCACAGCAGCAGGGCTTCACAGGGCAAACCAACAGTCCAGGAGTTACAGCAGGCGTCTCTTCCAAGTTCTTCTTCGGATTCCTTCGTCCAGTGGTCGACTCTACCTTCCAAGCCAAAAAGCCTTGCCTTTTATGCAGGTTTCTCCCATTCATTCCAGGCTAGCTGCCAATCACACAGCAGGGTGGCTCTTTGTTGGACAGCCAGCCGGCCAATCACCTTTGGGTACATTCTTGTAACCAGGGGGATTAAGCACAGGGAGTATCGAGCACCTCCCTCACTTCCTGCCAGACATACTGGAGCCAGAGGCGGGCTTCACTCGTGAATCCCGCCAAAGGCAAAATTGAAAAAAAAGAGACCAAACTTGGTTTGGCGCGCAGAGTACATTTCAAGAAGGATCTTTCCAACAAGAAATGGCAAAAAAAGAAGACCAGGGCCATTTTGACAAAATGGGCACCCATGGGTGCTTTACTGCAGCTGCGAACGCAGCCCGCTGTAAAAATACATAAAGGTAGTAAAAAGTAAACCAACTAGCATTAAAAGAAAAATCGTCAAACAATGTACATTATTTAGTAATGGAGTAGTAGGGTAGATAATCAGCATCCTTCTCTTCTATTTACTTATGAAATGTTAAAAGCACCTGCTAGCAATCAACAATGTCTATATAGCAATAGCGGCCTGTACAACGTACAATCATACTCCCAATTCTGATGCTGTGGATTTGCAAATTAGGGTACAGGTGAGGTTATACAGACCAAACACGGGATAACCCATTCAGTGGAATGGGGAAAACCAGTCAAAATGTCCATGGCTTATATGGGCAGTTAATTAGAACAACCTAGAAACGATCTGCAGCCATGTGTCAAAAGAAATTACAGGTTAAACATTTTAAATCCTCCTGCAAGGATTCCGCTCTTACCTGTCCTCTGTGCTTTGAGGGTGTCACTTATACTGGCCAAAGTACAAGGGGCAAGACAGGTTATATGTGGACTCTATACCAAAACTCACCACCATAAAACGCAGTGCTTCACCAGCACTGGGAAAGTTGAAAGGCTAACTTAACAAAAATAAATTGTGGTGGCTCTTAAAGGTTCTCCCATGGACAATAAAAAATGTGAAAAAGTGGTTAAAACCAATCATTTAACATCCCCACCCCATCAACGCACAAAAAAAACAAAATATTGAATTTGGATAAACTGGCAACATGACAATTTTTAGCCCAATGAGAGGTTTTACTTGTCTCAGGGTGAAGGCCTCTTAAAATGGTTTGCTGCTCGTTTCAAAGGCAGTTCCAGCTTTGTAATTTAGCTCTGCCTCCCAATTACGTTTGCATAAAAAAATAGAATTTGGGAAAATTGTCAAAGTTCCAATATTTAAGTCTAATGACTAGAAGTGCAGTTTTGGCCTCGTTAAGATTCTGCTATGTTCTTTACCCTAATCTTGTAGGTCAGCAGTGTCCTCCAGGCTCTTGCCCCTTCATAATTCAGAGTGTCGTACCGTAAAGACTGGAGCAGGTTATCTGTACTGCTGCCCTCTATTTAGCAGAGTAGAAGTACAGAGCACCCCAGCCAGGGTTCTCCATTGTGGTAGCAATGGACTAGCAACCAAGGCTTAAGCTCTCAGAAGGTGATGCAGGCTGGTTCTTAAGTACAGTGTAGTCCCCAAGCCCCTCCACAAAGGAATGCCCACACACTATGTTATGTGCTAACAGTTCTTTGTATATAAATATGATTCAAGATATATACATCAATAACACTTTGTACTCTGGCAATTCTAATATTGCAAATATATACGTTTATGTGGTACCACACTTAGCTATTGACTCCTTTAAAATGCATCAACTGGTGAAATGGCATACACATCATACAGCAATGTGTATCAGCATAAAGCATATGAAGGAAGGCAGGTTGGATTAAACAATGTCAGAATGCTGACGCCGGCTACCTTGGTGTAGTTCTGGGTGAGGATCCCCCTCACTTGGGCAACGTGTAATGAAGAGTATTAACAAGCCCAGTCCATTAATGTTTACATACTCTTGTTTCCTGGTTAAAATGTTCAACTATCCCAATGTACCAGGGTTAGAAAAGTTTCTTCGACGGTTCGTCGACTGATCCCTCGAGTAGGGGTGTCACGGTATTAGTTTTATGACGGTACAATAACCTTCTTGCCAAATGACGGTATATCATGGTTATCGCGGTATAGCAGGTGGAGCTAACTAATCTTAACAAATATTTTCTAAAAGGTCATAAATTGTCAGATTTATCATCACAAACAAAACCAGGCAACCATACCCAGAATTGGGCTTTTCAACATACTTTCCACTGAAATGCCACCCCTTACTTCCACCAAACACAAACACACGTGTGGAGAGGAGGGGAGGGGAGCAGGGGGGAGCACTGCTGCGACTGGCAAAGCAAACTGAATAGCTTTTCTTAAGTGGTCATTTAGGCTTTTAGCTCCCCCACTGGCTACTGGTGAAGATGAACATGTTGCCATCTTGATAACCTGCATGCCACAGATCAATGAAGGCTGATGGTAGTATACGCTTGTATGCTTGTGCGCATACACACACGCACGCTCTTTATGTTACAGCCTTTAGTTTACTTGTAGGCGAAAAGGTGTTCAGTAATCACGGACATGTTAACCTTTGGTATGGCAGCAGGGAATACCCACAGAGACTACAGAGACTAATTATAAGTAAATTCAATGATAGAACCAGGGAAATCCCCCATTGTCATATGTTTAGAAAACATTATCCATTATAAATATGTAAACCCCAAAGCCGCCAACCCAAAGTAAACCCTCTTCCTTCCTGGCACTGTATTTATCCTTCCTATTGCTAACATATTGATTTTGTGTCAGGCACGTGTGGTTTATGGAATGGCATTAAAAACTGCTCCAACTGAAACTACTTGGCAGACGGCACATCCAACAGTGCAAGACCAAGACTGTGCAGCACTTGCTTACTGCAGCCTTTTCAAATTAGATTGAAAAGCACACTTAACGGTATGAACGGTATACCGGTATAAACAATGTGACGGTTATTATTGTTCAATTAAGTGGTTCACGGTATCTTTAACGGTATACCGTAATACCGTTACATCCCTACTCGAGAGTGGACTCCCTTTAAAGCAGGAGCCACAGGGCGACAAGATTCTTCAAAGAAATGTGAACACTGTCGTCAAGAAAGCAGCTTCGACATTTGTGGTGCTCGTCGATGATCTATCGTCTATGCCCTGCGAAGACGAGGTGCACCTCGATGCAAAGAGTTTGGTGCCGCAAAAGGACACTGAAGAATGTAGACCCGGCATCGGACGTCAGCGTCGACGATCGGGACTCAACCATGGCTAGATTTCAACTCACCACTTGTTGGTGTCTGTGGACATCAGGTGGCGGGAAACCCACTGGCGGACTTTCCTCAGGGACGTCGACTTTCTCCGGCGGGACAAAGTGGTCGACGGTGATGGCAAGGGAGCCCTTCTTTCAATGTTCTTAGGCAAGGTGGACCTTTGCACTTCGGCCATCGAGCAGCACAGCGTCAAGCTGTACCCGATTATGGCCAACACGACTCGACAAGCTTCCAGCTGTCACAGAAATCATTTGAACCAGGGCCGATGACAATTGACTTCAACGGCCTCAATGTCCTGGTGCTTTACTTCAGGATTTCTCGGCAGACCCCATCTCCGGTCGAGAGCCTTTTGGGACTGGCTTCCAGGGTAAATCGATGAAGATCAGCTTCTGCAAGATGTTCCTTCGTAGCTCAGGGAGGTGTCTCCTAGCCAGGTCCTCTCTCAGATCAGTCCTCGACAGACAGCTTTTAGATTGGGTCGAAGGAAAGCAGCCAATCAGACAGCAGGGCATACATGCAGGCAGGCAGCCAAGCAGGCTGCCAATCAGGGTGCATTCAGGCCATTCACTTCCACCCAGACACCCATAACAAGGAATGTGGATTGAGGCAAGCATCCAGTGCCAGGATATTGATGTGACGATCCTCCTCCTCCACCTGCCACAGGCGTCTGGCGTGCAGACGTTCAGTGTGGGCTCCCCAGCCTTCCAGGGAAGCATCCGTGGTGACCGTCTCCTGGTACGGGGGGGCTTTGGAACCCGGTGCCCTGGGCGACAGTAACTGTCCCACCACCGTATTGCCCGACAGGACCCCAGTTGAGCGGATCTGGTTTGCAAAGCTTCCGGACAACTGAATCCAGCGAGCCTCCAGGAACTCAAGAGGTTGCATCCGTAACCTGCAGAGCTGGATAAGGTATATGCAAGACATCATGCTGAGAAGTGACTTGATGGTCCGCACAGTGGCGGTCTTCAGTGACAACAGTTGTTGTACATTCCACAGAATGGTTGCTACCCTCTCCTCCAAAGGCAATGCTAAGCAGGAGACTGTATTTAGTCTGGCTCCTAGGAAGAGCACATTCTGTGATGGCGTCAAGCAGGACTTCGGATAAATTGATGGAGACTCCTAGATCCGTCAGCAGCTGGACGGTCGTCTCCATGTGTCCGACGGGCAACTCTCGCAAACTGGCCTGAATGAGCCAGTCCAGGTACGGGTACACGTGTATCCCCGTAGACGCAAATGGGCCACCACTGGTGCCAGGCACTTCGTGAACCCCCTGGGGTCTGACTTCAGGCTGGAGGGGAGGGCCTTGAATGGGTAGTGCTGTCACTGCACTACGAAGCATAGGACATTTTGGTGCTTCTTGTGAATGGGAACGTGGAAGTAGGCGTCCTCCAAGTTCAGCGACGTCAAGAGGTCTCCTTCCAGTTGGCCAAACATGTACTGAAACGGGACGAACTTCAGGTACTTGTTGAGACGCAGCATGGCTAGAATGGGCCGTCAGCCCCCGGTTTTCTTTTTGACTAAAAAGTATCTAGAGTAGACTCCAGACCCCCGGAGTCAACGTGGAACCAGCTCCATCGCCCCCTTTCGCAGCATGGCCTGTACCTCCTCCAAGAGGTGAGGATGTGCTGCTCCTGCCCAGCCACCGGAAAGCTCTGCAGACACCTGTGCTGAAACTCATCCAGCACCCATCTGTCGGTGGAGATTATCTTCCACTCACTGATGAATCCCGTCAGCCGGCCACCCACTGGGGTGCATGGGTGGGGGCCTGCATTGAGGGCGACGGCAGAGCCGACCACCTCCATTGCAAGCCTTCTAACGGCCTCTGTAAGCTTCCTGGGTCGTGCACCTCTAGGGCTGGTGGTACGAGGAGAAACCTTTCATCGATCTGCCTGACTTTCCTCTGGAGGAGCAAAAGGAAGAGCAGTGTTGCTGGAGCGTGCCCAGGGCACAGGCCGTCTCTGTATCCACCTTGATGGCCTGCAGGGATTCGTCGACAACCTTCCCAAAAAGGTTATCTCCGTCAAATGGCATGTCCAGTACCCTCGCCTGGACGTCCTGGTGGAAATTTGTGGCCTTCAGCCAGCCTTGACGACGGAGGCAGACACCGTTCCCCATCTGCCAGAAACCCGTGTCAGCGATGTCCAGCGCCACTGTGATGGCATGGTCCGAAGCAACCTCTCCCTCCTGGGAGAGGGCGATCACCTCCACCCTCTTGTTAGGGAGGCACTCCAGAATTGGGCCCAGCTTGTACCACAGCTCCCTGTTGTACCTGGCCAGGATCGCCAGTGCATTGGCTGCTTTGATGGTTGAAGCAGCGGTGTAAATAACCTTCCTTCCCATGGCGTCCACCTTCTTCCCCTCGATGTCTGGAGGGACTGAGGACGACCTGGAAGGGTTCCAGGCCCTTTTCTTCTCGGTCGCCAAAACCACACAGTCCGGCGATGGTTGCGACTGTAGGCACTTGGGTGCGGACTGAGGCACCCGGTACTTTTTCTCCAGCCTGTCCCGCTTGGCCGGGCCGTGCAGTGCAGTGGATCTTCAAGAGGGTCGGGTCCTCTTCCCACACGTCGTCCAGAAGGGGTACTGCCATAATGGTGTTCCTTTTGGCCTTGCACCTCTGGTACAGGAAACCTTCCTCCTTGGTCTCCTCAAGCGTAAGCTGGAAATGCTCTGTAGCTTTGGCGACCATGGAATGGAACAACCCCACCTCATCCGGTGGGGACGCGCTTGGATGCGAAGATCCACCCGCTGTGACGATATCATCGTCATCCGTTGTGGCCGTCCCCGTATCCTTTGTGGGTGTGGGGGGGGCACCCGACGTGGATGTGAAGGCTGATAGAGGCACTGTATGATGCTTGCTCTTAGCCAGAGGCTGATCGGGGCCGCAGGAACCAGACCTTGTGGCATCCTTTTCTGGCTTTCAGACACCCAAGTGTGCAGAGTTGATAGGATGTCCAGGGATACATCCCTCGGTGGAGCTGGCGTTATTGAGACACTACGCCCCACGCTGTTGTCCTCCACGTCATCTTGGACTGTGTGTAGGGCCTCCAGGTCCTCGTCATCTGTGGACGAAACTTCCATAGCCTGGGGCATGGTCTGGGACTCCCACCCGGCCCCCCACCCCCATTTTCGAATGAGTGGTTGGAGCCAGGCTCATAGACGGCATCCACATCTCTGA
Source organism: Ambystoma mexicanum (assembly GCF_040938575.1). Classification (NCBI taxonomy): domain Eukaryota; kingdom Metazoa; phylum Chordata; class Amphibia; order Caudata; family Ambystomatidae; genus Ambystoma; species Ambystoma mexicanum. The sequence goes on along the minus strand of NC_090921.1, from coordinate 681,517,934 downwards.
TGTGCCAGCCGGCTTTGCCACAGTCAAGGCTTCCCACCTTGGAGGCAGGGACACCCTGGGTGCAGTAGGGGGGTTATCTTTACGGGGTCAGCCCCTTTTGCCTCCGTGAGAGCAGCCGTCACCTGCTCAATTGCCGGCGAAGACTTCTCCTGCGCTGCCTGGGCCTTCTTGGGCAGGTGGCGGCCGCCTTTTCCACAGCCCTTAGCTTCTCTGGCTTCTGCCGCAACTTGATTGTGCCCTGCCCATGGCGGGACCCACTTGCTCAGCGACCCCAAAGGAAGCAGACTTGCAGTGCTAGGCCTTGTCTTGGGCCCCCACGGATGCAGCGCACTCAAAGGACTCGGAAGCCTGCTTCTTGGACCTGCCGGTCCTGGGTGAGCCATGACACTGCTTGGGGCAAAGGCCTTGCCACTCAACCACGCCACCAGTCTACTGTGTCAATCCTTCATCTTTTTCTTGTAGAAGCGGAGGCAGATCTTCCACTCTCCTTCCTTGTGGTCCGGGTGAAGACAGAGGCACTGGAGGTGTTTGTCCTCTACAAACACGTTAAGTAACCCACATCTGGTGCAGGTCCTGAAAAAGGGACCCCTCCTTCCTTCTCCTGTCATGGCCGGAGATGCGGAGTAGGCCCGATGGCCTTCTGGAAACTCCAAAGAATCCTTGACGATCCTCGCCCTTGAAATTCACTGACAAATGGACCCCCGCTGTCGGCAGATGGAGAGAAGAGCACAGAGGCTCTGACAAAAATAGAAACCTTTTCCGTAGAAAACAACAAAAAATTAGAAGTAGCTCACGTAGCAAAACTAGAGTACTCCCAACACTGAAAGGTGCAGTCAGAATCTGAAGATGGCTGCTATAGGAGTGGCTTAGGGAGAGGAATGCCATTGGCTGGGGGGCAGTATGATCCAGAGGACTGTGATTGGTTTAGAGGAGAAATAAAGTTTGTAAATAAACTTTTTTTCTTTTACCGAGGATTCCCGGCCCAACGACGGGGAACATTAATTAGCATTCGAATCCATGCCAGACTGCATGCTTGAGAAGAACAAGTTACTTACCCCTGGTAACATTCTTTCGACTGGATGTTTCTCCCATGTATTCCTTATCTTTTCATATTTCAAATATCCAGCTTAGTTTCTTCAGAAAAAATAATTCAGCAGGGGGTGCTGTGCGTCGATGCCTGTCGACTCGATGTCCCTCGGAGGCCTCCATCTCAATGTCTATGTCACCAAAGGTATATACAGCACACAAATGAAGGTTAAGCTGACAGATGGCCAGCTTTTACAAGAGTTTACCCAGAAGGGGTGTAATGGAAATTGGGCGATTGTTAGCCGGACAGGAGGGATCAAGTGTGGGTTTCTTGAGAAGAGATTGCACAAGGGAGTGCTTCAGAGGGGAGGGGAAAAGATCCAGATGCAAGGGCCGGAGTGAGGGTATTAATGTGGTCCTTAATGGTTTTAGAGGAACAGGGATGGACCTGTTTTGATGAGGCTTTCATAGATTTGTCTAGCGACCTCATCAGGGGAGAAAAGAGTAAAGGAGGAGAAAGAGCAAGGGGGGTAGAGGAAGGAGGGTCAGTAGGCAGATAAGGAGAGGGGAAAGGACGGGGAGCGGATGAGAGGGAAGACAAGATGTCCTCGGTTTTAGAGATAAAGTGAGAGGCAAGGGCATTGCAAAGAGCCTGGGAGGCGAGAGGAGGGGTGGAGACTGCAGCAGGGTTGGCAAGATCCTTACAGATTTTAAAGAGTTTGGCCGAGTTGTTAGATGCTGCAGAGACACAGGCTTGAATGTGGGCTCTCTTCTTGGTGCGGACCAAGAGTCAGTATTGCCTTTGGTGCAGGCGGCAGGCCAGTTTGTCAGATGATGAGCAAGAAGCCCTCCATTTCTTCTCAGCCACCCTACACTTACATTTCAGTGTAGCTAGGTCAGAGTCATACCAAGAATTGCACTTGTCTTTGGACTTCAAACGGATCGTCATGACAGGGGCAAGAGCATCAGGAGTAGCAGAAATAGAGGAGTAAAGCAGGGACAGGGCTGTGTCAGGGTTCAAGTCAGCCAGGGGTCAGGGGATAGGGTTGGGGGAGAAAGTGGCAGCGAAAGCCTCGACGACACACGCTTCATGGGCTGGATGTCCGAGAAGGTGGGTGGAAATCTTGGGGTAGGCTTGGCTTGAGGGGGGAGGAGGGGAGATGGAAAGATGGGAGGAGACGAGGCAGTGATCAATCCAACAGAGAGGAGTGGTGAAGTGAATAGAGAGGAGGAGGCCGGAGGAGATCAAGACATCAAGTGTGTGACCAGCAGAGTGAGTCGGGCCGGAGGGGAGGATAGAGAAGGACAGAGAATCGCACAGGTCACGAAAGAGCGCAGATGAAGAACCGGGATAATAATGGATGCCGAGGTCACCAAGGAGGAGGAGTTGGGTGGTTGGAGGGAGGAGGATAGGTATGGCCACTCAGAAAAGCGGTAATTTGACCAGCGGGCCGTTAGAGAGAAGCAACAGTAAGAGTGGCTAGGAGAGAGGGAGAGAGTCAGCAGAAAAACATTCGAAAGAGGAGTAAGTGTAAGTGGGGATGATAGAGGCAGGAAACCACTCAGGGAAAATCAGGGCTACACCCCCTCCAGGATGGTGGATCTAGGGGCGGAGAGGATCTTGTAGCCATCAGGGAGGAGAGTGTCAAAGCTTGTGACAGAGCTGGCCGTGAACCATGTCTACGTAAGACCGAGGACATCAAGGTCAAGTTCTTCAAGGAGGTGGCAGATGTCAGAGGAGTGTTTAGCAAAACAAAAAGGTGATGGCTAGAAGGTTTTGAATTGATCATAACCACGAGCACAGCTCTGGGCAACTCTCCAGACCATCGTTTCTCAGCCTCCCAAGCCATTACAGAAGGGGAAAACCATATGCAAATCAGGCTTGGTCCTATCCCAAAAGGGGCAGTCCAGCCCGAACTGCTAGGTCACATCCCTTCTGCACAAGACCACAAGCTACTCCTGATGAGGCCCAACAAGGCCGAAACATGTTTGGGGATGCTTGTGGTCTCGTGCAGAAGGGATGTGACCCATCAGTTTGGCCCGGACGGCTCCTTTTGGGGTGGGACCAAGCCTGATTTGCATATAGTCTTTTCCCTTCTGTAATGGCTTGGCAGGCGAAGAACGATGGCCTGGAGGGTTGCCCAGAGCAATGCATTCTAAACCTTCCAGCCATGACCTCTTTGTTTATGTGTCAGAGGAGTGTTTGACAGCAGAGTGAGAGTTGAGTGGCAAGGTGAAGAAGGTTCCCAGCCTTGAAGACCTTCTGGGGAGGGGTACAAATAAGGAGGTACGCCCTGAGGAGGTGTGGCGGGAGCTTGAGATTGGGCAGAAGAAGAGGAAGGAGAAGAGGGAAGGGTAGCCAAGGGAGGAGAGTACGGGACAGCTGGAGATGAGAGGAAGTTGATGAGGCGAGGGAACAGCCTATCAAAGAGGAGGAGAGTGGCCGGAGGGCCTTGAACCAGAACAGTGGCATTTAGGTAGACATTAGATGACACTGTTCACGTGATGTGCCCCCCAATGCCCCAAAAAGAAGGTTCCCAGCACCCGACGTCGAGAGCTTAGGTGTTAGGGAAGAATCAAAAAATGCCCACCGTGGACCATGAGGGTTGGGCCGCCATTTTGTTGATGCCTGAAGAGAACTGCGTCACATGTTTAGATGAGGCAACCGCCTCCTCAGGGGACTTGAGCAACACCTTAGCCTTGACACAAGGATCCTCGGCAGAGCCGGTACTGGGGGGTGGGCCTTCGGGGGGGGGGGGGTCTCAGATGTTCACTGGACACCTTGGAGGTGGCTCCAAAATAGCCTCCTGAGGAGAAACTTTGGCAGAGCCGGAAATAGAGGAGTCATGGTTTATGACCACCCTCTTTACCCCCTCGACAGAACCGGTATCACTATGTCCCTGAGTGCGGGAATGCTGAGGAATCCACCTTGCAGACAAGACCTTCAGAGCAGGTCACTCGGTTTTGTCAGTACAGACCTTAGCCTCAAAAATAAGAACCTCAGGTTTTCGCCCAGTACGTGTAGCCCCCTCGAGAGGGGCCTCAAGCCGTGGATCGATAAAGAAAGCTCCAGAAAACGAGACCTCCGCAGAAAGCTCCAGAAACGAAAACCTCGAAGCGAACCTGGTTATCCATGGCCACAGATGAACTGGGCTGAAGTTTAGCACCTCACAGGTGAACCTCTGAGCATGGTCCGGTTTTGGCAGGTCCGTCGTGGGAACCCACAGAGAAAACTCTGGTACGCCGGTTAGGCCTGCGAGGCACCTCAGGAGAACCCCTGGTAGCAGTGCTGCTCAAGCCCCTCCCGGACCTGGAAGACCCCGGGAAGGAATGCTTTCCAACAAAAGTGCTCTGGTCCCCTCCCGAAGGATGGATGTCTCACGTATGGAGGAAAGGGGACAGGATGTAGGAGTATAAAACGATCAGCTGCCTTTTTAAGGAGGTTGATAAAGAGCATTTGGTCATCAATGGGTGTCAAATACCTGGATTGCGTGATAGGAGGGGAAAAAGTTCACAGGGTCAGAATCATGTGGTGTTGTAGAGTGCCATTTGCACGGATCATCTGCGGGGTCCCAGCCTAGGTCATGGGGGTCAGGTCATGAGCATGGCCAGGGTGAGGGACAACATAAATATCCTGGTCGTGGTCACCTGCATCATTCCGAAATACATCCACCTGGGGATCCTGGGGATGGTGTACCTCCAAGAATGGAAATTGGGCACCAAGAGAGAGCAGGGACAGGAATCAACAAGGCCTATGGTGTTGAAGAGAATCTCATCAAATTGGCCTGAGAAATGTATACTTTCAGCTATTTTGTCCATACAGGCTTCAAACTGATCTCTGGTCCACTCAGAACAGCCCTGGAAAGAGGAGGCCCGAGAATAGCCTGCAGGCAAAGTGGTGGCCTTCTTGGAGTCTGAAACATGGGAACTGGCATTATAAAGCTTTTCCTGGAGCTTTGGGAGTGTTTGATGAGTGGACCCACTTTGGCGCCTCTTTCGACGCCACTGCATCGAGGGCCAGGGTTTTAGAAGGAGCGCCCGCTAAAACAGAAGACTTATCGCCATGCGTAGTCCGCGAAGGCAAGTGCATCAAGGGTGCCGAACCCAGATGTTCAAAGGGCCCAGTCGCAGACTATGTGGCGTTGATGGCTTCCTCTGCGGATCAGTCAAGGAAAGCGAGGGGGTTGTGTGCTTAGGGGAATGTGATGCATGAGTGTCCTTGTCGCCAGCATGCGCCTTCCTCGTTGCACTGCTGGCCGCATGCTTAGTGGGGCCGGACATGTGGGAACGCAAAGGTTCCACACCATTAGGTCAACAGTCTCAGAGTAGGAGTGCGGCTGCTGACAGATTTCTGGTCCGAGGCAATGGCGGGTGAGTGACTATCGGCATGCATGGTCTAGGCCGCCCACTACTTTGTGCGTCTGTCTTTCAGGGTCTTAGGCTGAAAAAGTTTGCAGGCCTTACAGCACCGCTCGTCGTGATCACGAGCTAAGCACCGATTGCATTGGCGATGGGTATCCTTCCAAGGAAATTTGCTGTTTCAAGACGGGCTGAATTTAAAAAAAGTATCCTCTCTCATAGCAGAGGGAAACAGCAGTCAGACCGAGGAAGAAGGGAGGGGTAAAGAGAAGGCATTCTTGAGAGTAGTCAGTAAAACGGAGCCCCACTCTCCCTACTGTGAGGGCAGGCCGGAGGGTGGAGGCCACATGGAATCCTTTGCCGAGCATTCTTCAGGAGGATCGCCAGCAAGGCAGGATCAAACCTACAGTAGCCATCAAAGCAGCCATTGAAAGAGTGAACCGATTACGAATTGGATCAGCAATATTAACTCTTACGAGCTCAGCATTTGTGAAACCGACTACATAGGCGGCAAAAAACAATCTGGTGTGACTTTTGAAGCGCGAGTAATTTTGGGTCCACTACACGTCACGTTAAGGATAGTATTACAGTCACGTCCATGTCAACGCCCCTTTTCAAGCTTAAAAAAAAGATGCAATACTCAACGATTACCAGTAGATGTCAGACTATATCCACAGCATGTGATTCTAAGCAGATTCACAAGCATCAGAAAAGTAATTTGTTCTTCTAATGGATTCTTTCCTCCCACTGATTCCCCATCTATGATAGACTCTGAAAGCAGTATGTAAATCTGGAAGGAGGAAGCAAGAACACCCCCTTAACCAGAAAACTTTGGAGTACTGCCCAACCAAAATGGGCATACTGGCCCTCAAAGCAATCCAAACGATAATGCTTAGCAAACGTGTGCAAAGACGCCCATGTTGCTGCCTGGCAAATATCCAGGACAGCGACTTCCCTCTGTGGGGCAGAGGTGTTGGTCACTGCTCTGGTAGAAGGAGCTCCAAGACCCTCAGGAAAATCCTTAACAGCCAGCTTTTATATGATATGCAGAGAATGATCCACCTTTGCAGGGTTTGTTTGGTCACAACCCTGCCAGCATGAGCTGATCATCCTACCTAGCCTCTCTATCACGAGAGACATAGAACTTAGAGCCAGTACCAGGTCCAGCCAATGGAATTGTTCCTCTGCTTCGGAAGGCTGAGGCGGAGGGAAAACACAGGAAGATGGATCTTCCGAGAGAGTTGGAAATCAGAGCACCTTCGGCAGAAAGGAAAGTCTCTCTCAACACCTTCTTAAGGGTGAAAAGGAATGAAGTTGCTCAAAGGGAGCACCCATAACAAACGTAAAAACTAAAATCAAATCCCATGCCTAAACCACACACTGGCAGGGAGGAAACTGGTTACACAAACCCCACAAGAACTGTCTAACAGAGGATTGTCAAAAATTAGCCCAGTTCCAGTGACCTCTTAAATACTGAAATAGCTTTGAGGTAAACCGTAACAGTGCCAATCCTTGGGGCAAAGAAAACTGAAAATCCAACACAGGTAATACAGGACAAAATAAAGGATCCAGGTCCCTCTCCTGGCACCACACCAAAGATATACACCACATGCAGGCATAAACAGATTTCGAAGCAGGCCTCTGAGAAGACAAAAGCACATCGAGGGCATTGTTCGACAAGTTCCACTCCTTGTACCACAGCCTCTCAGTAGGCAAGCATTAAGTTTCAGGTTGCTAAGGATCAGATGGAGGATACACCCCTCCGACTGGTAGAGCAAGTTGACTCCACAGAAGGTCGCAGGGAGGGCAGATGGCCATGTCTAGCAACTACGGATACCATGTTCTCCGGGTCCACTTCGGATCAATCGGCATCATCATATTTCCGAAAAGGCACAACTTGCTGTGAACCAACGGAACGACAGGGATCATTGAGAACACAAAGGAGGTCAAAAGTCCACTGAACAGTCAGTGCATCTCCCAGAGCTCCCTGACTAGGTCATTTCCTGGAACAGAACAACTTGCAACTTCCTGTTGACACTGGAAGCAAAGTGGTCCACTTGAGGAGTTCAACAAAATGAGAAGCTCCAACTCATGGAAGGCTGAAATCTGTCTGCTCAAGGCATCTGCTGTGGCCTTTGCTCGTCTGGGCCAGACGAGCCACCGTCAGAAAGACCCTTTTCTCCAGAGCCCAGAACCACAGCCGCATTGCTTCTTTGCACAGAGGCAAGAACTCAACACCTCGTTTGTTGAGGGAATGCATGGTCACCATGTCGTCTGGGAAGATCAGCAGAGTCTTGTGTTTCAGAGGGGAAGAAAGCGACCAAGGCCAGCCTGACCTCCAGCAAGTTCATGCGTTCCCGAGACGATGCAGAAAACCACACCATGCGAGATCCTGAGCCACCTGAATTGAGACCTGATTCGAGACTTGCATAAGGTCTGACATGTGGCCCTGGAACTGTGGCCACTTTGAACAGCAAAGCCACTGAAGCTATCTCATGCACAGCCTCGCCATGAAGCCCAGAAGGTGCAGGAGCGCTGAGGTTGGGACTTGTTCCTGCGATTGGAGGACATTGACCATCCGAAAGATGTTCCCCACTTGGTCTTCAGGTGGGAAAGCCCTGCCCAGGAGAGTGTGCAAGACTGCCCGATGAACCAGACACTGGGACCAGAGACACTGGGAACCCAAGACTTTTTGAAGCTCAGGGAAAATCCCAGGCTGTGCAATAGAGGGCATGTGTGGAGTAGATGCTCAGAGACTAGATCTGGGGATTGAGCTCAGACAAGCCAGTCGTCCAAGTAGGGAAAGACCAGAATGCCATCCCTCTGGAGGTGAGCCGATAACACTTCTAGCTGCTTGATGAAAATCCTGGGGGCTGAGGAACGACCGAACGGCAGGACCTTGAACTGGTAATTGTGTTGCTGCACCACAAACCTTAAGTACTTTCTGTGCTTTCGATTGACACATGGAAATAAGCATCCTGAAGATCCAGGGAAACCAACCAGTCCTGCAGATTGAGGGCGTGCAGAAGCTGGGCTAGAATAACCATCTTGAGCTTGTTTTTCCATTGAACAAGCTCAGTAGTCGCAGAGCCAGAATGGGGTGCAAGCCCCCATCCTTCTTCGGCACCAGAAAATAGGTGAAGTACCACCCCTTCCATCGTTCTGAGTGCAGAATTAGATATATCACGCTTTTGACAGAAGCGGACTGACCTCTTCCAGGAGGAAGAGGTACAGAGGCAAATGGGTAGCCAGAGGGCCGTGGTCCAGGGGGCCCTAAAGGAATGGGAGGCAATATCCCCATTGATTGTGGTCTACGATCATTGTGGGCTAAACCAAGAAAGCCCCCCGCACCCTCACACCAGTGCCAAGTGGCAAAGGCAGTCACTGAGGTTTGGTGACCTGCGGTGTGTCGGAGCAGCAACCTCACACCGAGATTCTACTCATCGGCACACCCACTCCCTCCTTCCCTGCAGCTCTCTGGCCGGCCTCCCTTGGCCCCCTTCCTGCCCCTACCTGCAAGGCTAAAAACCTCGGGGTCATCTTCGACTCCACACTCTCCTTCTCTCCTCAAATATCTGACGTCTCTAAGAAGTCACACTACCAGCTGCACCTCCTCAGAGGTATTCTTCCCTTCCTCTCCTTCCCCCAGAAGCTCACTGTCTCCCGAGCCCTGGTTCTCTCAAGGCTGGACTACTGCAACAGCCTCTATCTTAATCTGCCTGCCTCCACTCTCCGCCCTCTGCAACTTATCCAGAACAGAACTGCGAGACTTGTCCTTGGCCTCAAGCCCAGGGACCGTATCTCTCCAGGACTGAAATCCCTTCACTGGCTCCCAGTGGCTGCGAGGATTAAGTTCAAAACCCTCTGCATTGTCCACAAGGCCTTCTGGGGCCTGGGGCCTAAATACCTTCAACTCTCTCTTCCTAAATATCTTCCTTCACGAGCCCTCCGCTCATCCGTCTCCAACTCCCTCATGGTCAGCCGCTTCTCTAAGCAACGAGCTGGGGGTAGATCTCTCTCCGCAGCAGGGGCCTCCCTCTGGAACAGCCTTCCTGCCTCCCTGAAACTTGAGGAGAACCATCTCCGGTTCCGGAAGCACCTCAAAACCTTCCTCTTCGCTTCTGCCTTCTCTCTCCCTCTCCCCTGCTAAACCTGCCTAACTCCCCACTGAATTCTGCATTAAACCTGCATCTGGGCCACTCTCAGTGACCTCGGTCCAGGGCCCAGCCACTCTCCACTTGCACTGCCTCCCTGGCTCCCCCTGCACTGTGGGACTGTCACTGTATCCCTACAGCCCCCTTCCCAGCACTTGCTCTGCACTTACCTCGCACTTGCCACCAGCTGGCCCTTTTTATTTATTATTTATTATTTTATTACGCTACTTACCTTGTACTGCACTTTCCCCCCCACCTCCTCCCCCTGCACTTTCTCCTTTTCCCTTTACCCCTGCACTTGCGCGATCTGAATGACACCTGGCCTAGTAGGATCGTTTGTCTGTCTTCCCCTTGTTTTCCCTCCCTCCCTGCCTCGTCGCGCCTTGAAACACTTGTGTATAGGCGCGTTACAAATACCATATCATATCATATCACTCTGCTGGGTACCCCTTCCTCTGCCTCTATGGAAGTGTCTGCCTCACCAGCTTCCCATGGCAGATTGGCCACGGCAACTCAGGGCAAAGGCAGGGAAAACGCTGCAAATTCCCGTCCATAGATGACAGCTGTGCAGAAGGCTTCTGCACTGCTAGCCCAAAGGACTCATTCCACTTAGTCGACTGGACCTTCTGGAAGACATCGTCAGCCTTAGCCTAAAAAAGCTTCACACCAATGAATGGTATGCCCTACAGCCTTGTCTGGACATCAGGCTAACGTCCTCAACCATGAGTGGCGCTGACCACTGTGCTAGTAGCCATGGACCTGTCGACACACTCCACTGTGTCCAGTCCTGATTGCAGCATCTGGCGTGCTGCCTCCTTGCTGTCAGAGACCAAGGACAGGAAAATGTCCCCCTCATCTATCCCCCTGGGACATACTAAGCCGTATTGACTGCCATCCAAAGGCAAAAGGAGAACTTCACCATGGCTCAAGAAGCCTTCACTGACCGACACAACCACATTCTTGTCCCATAGGTTGAACCACTTACTTCCCCTGTTCAGTGGAAGGGTCGAAGTCTTGAGGCTTGCCGTCTTGGCCTGAACCACAAACCTTGCAGGTGAAGCATGGGAGGAAAGAAAAGCCAGGCTGACTGAGCGAGATGGTGCTTCCTCACCAGATCCCTGTCCAATGCCGGTTTCTCCCACACATTCAATATGGGGGCATTCTTCCATGACCTACTTCTCTCGTTCTTCCAATAATCTTTGATAGTTTTCTGCCACCATTACCATAACAATCCGTTGTGGAGGCTTCCCATAAAAACTAAATGCACATGTGATGTCATCAGTGATGTCATGAATGAGATTTGTGATGGCATCTTTGATGTCATGGGTGTTAGTCCTTGCAGTGCACACTGGTGGCATGATTTATGGTTGATTAGCTTACCATAACTGACGATTTTTTTCTCTCCGGTTTTACCTGTAACCATAACGTCCTTGTAACATTTTTTCCATTGATTTTCATATGTTTTTGCTAGTGCAACTTAACCAGAACGTCCCCTTAACAACGTGAATTTCATAGGTTTTTAGTAGGGCACTGTAAGCAGTATTTAGAAATGATGCTATGTTTGTAGTACCACAGCTGCACCATAACGTCCCTTTAGCAATATTTTTTGTGGCCGATTATGATATAAAGCTTCTTGTAGTGTCACAATGTAAGTGGCAATGAAGGGAGGCAGTGTGACGCACATCGTATACCCTCCACACAATTGTGTGCTAAATGGAAGGAACCGTGGTACTGTGGAAAACACTGCAGTGGAAACAGGTAGAAATGGGTGGCTGTTGAAACAGATGGTTGTGCATGTTGCAGTGCGTTTTTAAGAGTGCAAGTGCGCAACTGCAACCACAAGACATGCATTACTCACCTTAATAGCATTTCTGATGATTGTATCTGCTTAGATTCACATGCTGTGCATATGGTCCGGCATCCAGTGGTAACCACAGAGTATTGCATCTTGTCTTTCGGGGACCAAAAGGGGACGTCGGCATAGGCGTGTCTGTAACACTATCCCTATCGTGACATGTAGTGTACCCAAAATCCCTCACACGTCGAGGTCCCTCCGATTGTTTTTTTTCTGCCATGAGGGAGCCCAAGGCGATTGTGAGTGAATACATAAGAGAGAGAAAGTAGTAAGATGTCTATGTTCCTTCCACCCGAGCGGAGAGGCAGGATGGGCGCATGTAAATCTAAGCACATAAATGCTATTACGGTGAGTAATGCAGGTCTTCTGATGCTGGTTAATCAGCTTAGAATCACATGCTGTGCATAGACTAGCGAGCAGTACCCGGAGTTGGAGGTGGGATATGAGAAGGAACAGTAGTGAAAAGATGCCTTAATACTGCTTGTCTCACCTGAGAGTCAGATCTAGAATGAATGTCTAGGCAATAGTGTTTTGTAAAGGTGTGTACAGAACTCCAGGTTGCCGCTTTGCAAATGGACTCTTAGAACATTTGCAATAAATGCTATGGAAGACCCAGTGCCCCGAGTAGAGTGTGCTCTAGTGTTGAAGGGCAGTTATTTCCTAGAAAGAGAATAACAGTGTGATGCATTTGACAATCCACCTTGAGATAGCCGATTTAGAGACCAGATCCTCTTCTCTACCAGCTGCCACTGTAAAGAAAAACTGGTTTGTCTTCCTCAGTGGTTTTGTTCAACATGACTGCACTGCGCACATCTAGTGTGTGTAGGCTTCTTTCGGCCATGCTAGTGGGATTCTGGAAGAAAGTGGCTAGTAGTATTGAATGGTTCACATGGAACTTTGAGATGAATTTAGGCGCAAATCTGGAATGAGTGCGCATAACCACCTTATCCCTGTAGACTGTAACAAAAGGGTCTAGAACTGAAAGGGCCTGTAGTTCGCGAACCCTTCTAATAGAAGTGATGGCAACTAGTAAGGCCGTCTTGTAAGTAAGGTCTTTTAGACTTGCTTTATGCATTGGTTCAAAGGGAGCCCCCATGAGTCTGGTCAAAACCACATTCAGATCCCATCCGGGAGCTGGGTTAGAAACAGGGGGAGGGTTGGGGGGTGGGGCGGGTGAATTCTCTTAACCCCTTTCATAAAAGCCTTAATAACAGGTATTTTCCATCGCAACACTTTCTGCTGTGATGTAGTGTAGGCTGATAGAGCAGCTAGATGAACCTTTAGGGAATTAAAAACTAAACCTGAGTCTAACAAATGAGTTAGGTACAACACAATGTAGGTAGACGAGCAGTCAATGGGATCGACGCTTTTGGTTTTACACCAGATGACAAAGCGTTTCCACTTACTGGAATATCAATAATGAGTGTTAGGTTTCCTAGCCTCCCTGAGTATGTCCATGCATCTCCGAGGCAGTTCAGGGTGTCCAAACTCTATGACCTCAGGAGCCAGACCGCCAAGTTCTGAGTTTGTGGGCATGGTTGTAGTGTCTCCCCTCTGCCCTGCGACAACATGTTGTACAGGCAGGGTAGTTTCACAGGGGGGGAGGGGTGGGAGAGGGACATTTCTATTAGATGAGCGAACCAGGGTTGGTGGGACCACATGGGGGCCACCAAAATCATGGTAACTGGTTCCTGGTGCATCTTGTGCACTATCTTGTTGAGTAGGGGAATCAGGGGGGAAAAGCGTAGACAAATTTCGCTGACCATGTTACCCAGGAGTCCGTTCCCCTTGGAGCAGTTCTGGGGGTACCTGGAGGCGTAGTCTTGGCATTGGGCGTTCTCCTGAGTTGCTAACAGGTCGATCTCTGGCAAGCCCCATTCTGCGAAGACGTTGGAGACAATGTCTTCGTGCAGCCGCCATTCGTATTCTACGGGCAGTGGGAAATCTCTGCTGAGCACGTCTGCTAAAAGCACGAGTTCTCCTGGAACGTCTTTTGACAGTAGGAACATCTTGTGTTTGAGAGCCCACATCCAAATGTTCCGGGACAGCTTGGATAGCCCTGGAGAGTGTGTGCCCCCTGTTTATTTAGGTAATACATGGCTGTGGTGCTGTCAGGACCAGGAATGTCTTCCCCTGTAGCTGTGTCTGTAAGGCCTTCAGTGCTTTGAATACCGCTAGCAGTTCTAACAGAGTTATATGATTGGACGCTACTTGTGGGGACCACACTCCATGCGCAGTCTGCTGAAGCAGGTGAGGGCCCCTCAGCCCGTGCGAGATGTGTGTCGTGAGAGTGGCTTCTACTGCAGGAGTGGTGAAGGTATTACCCTTCAAGAGGTTTTCCCTCGACCACCACTGCAGAGAGAGAACGAGGGCTGGCGAAACAACTACCACATCTTCCCATTGTCCGCTGGCCTGACACCACTGGCTGTTGAGCCACTCTTGCATGGGACACATGCACAGCCGTGCGTGGGCAACTAAGTAAATGCATGACGCCATCATACCTAGCAAGCGCATGGCCTTGTGTACCGTAATTTCCCGACTGGCTACATATGGAGGGATCTGAGAAACCATGTTCTGGACCCTCTCGGAGGGGAAGACTAGACTGTCCTTTGTCCGAATCAGAGCCCCTAGAAATTGCTTGACTTGGGTCTAAGCTGTATTTCTTGTCGTCGATGGAGAATCCCCGACTGAACAGGAGGTCTATTGTTTCATAAGAGTCCCCTGTTATGAGCCAGTCGTCTATGGCTTCTATGGCGACCTTTCGCAGAAGTGCCTCTACTTCTTGTATTAGGATTCGCAGATGGTCTGGCGTCAAATGACGTGCTCTGGGTGGTCTGATTTGTGGGGGGTGGGAGGGTCAGGCGAATTCCACACAGTACCCGTGGCCGACCGTTTTTCGAACCCACTGGTCTGATGTAATCCCCTCCCATGCCGAAAGGAAAGGTTCCCCCCGACCACGATGCATGGGAGGGGATCTGGATCCGTAGGTCATTTCTGATTAGAGGCTGTGGCTCCCCTGGAGTTGGAGCCTCTGCCTTTCCTGACCCCTAGGTGGATAGTTTGCGGGGTGCTTAATGCTTGTTCCAGGTGTTTCCTGTACTGTACATATTTTGTGCGGAACGGGATTGGCCTCGAAAGGACCGGTTAGAATCGCTTCTCCTCTGGGGGAAGGGTTTTTGTGTGATCTGCTGAAGGGGCTTACGAGTCTTGTGCTCTTTTTTGGCAGTCTCTAGAGCATTGTCGACTGCTTTACCAAAGAAATTCAAATCCGTTTATTAATAAGGGCTGCCTGGGTCTCCGGCTTGAAGCCTGAGTTTCGGAGCCAAGCGTGCCGGTTGAGCAGGGTGCCCTGAGCTAGGGATCTTCCTGCCGTCTCTGCAGTATCCAGAGTGGTGTTTAGTACATTTTGGTTGACCTGCCTGCCATCGGCCACGATGTCGAGTAATTTGGTTCTTGCGGGTTCAGGCACCTCCTGGATACCTTTTTGTATAAGGTTCCACTGTGCATCGGCATAATTGGCAAGCAACGCAGTGTTGTTTGCTATGCGCATTCTAAAAGCAGCTGCCATGGTTATTCTCTTACCCAAGGCATACAATCTTTCTGATTACTTATCGGGAGGTGACTCTCCTGTAGCAAGGGGTACTTCCACCCATTTCCGGGTGGTGGTAACCACTAGGGAGTCGTGGCCTTTAATATATGTAGGGTCAAGTAGGCGATGGCCGAAATAATTTCTCCATCCTTGGATTTACTGCCCTAGTCTGGGCTGGTGTGACCAGGGAAGGAGACCATCTCCTTTTAATGGAATTCAGGAGAGGTATGGCTTGGCTGGAGGGGGGGGTTCTTTAGGAATATCCTCCACAAAATCTTGTTCAGGTATGGCCTCCTGTGTGGCAATTTTAAAATAATCCGCCACCTTTCTTAAGATGGCATTGAATGCCATCTGATCGTCCACTGGGGAAGCTTGGCGGGTTGGAGTGGAGGGAGGGGAATCCAAACATAGGACATCCATGTCCTGGTTGTGAGTAGGGAGTGCCCATGGTTCTGTCTCAACCTGGTGAGTGTCCTCCCAGCCTTCCGTGGGATCTGCCTGGTCATCCACAGTGTAGTCTTGTAGGAAGGTAGTCTCCTCTTCCTCATCATAAATGTCTTGATAAGTGTCCATCTGGATCTCATCTTCTGGGTGGATAGAAGTAAAATTTTCTTGAGAAGGTCCAACATTTCTAGGAAATTTAGAAACAGGCACAAAGGGAGTGTCCTCCTGAGGTCTCTTGGGGGTAGGCTGCTCTGACAGTGAGAAACTTTTCCAAACGGTCCATGCGCCCTTCAAATTTTTCTTTGGTCCATTTAGATGAACCAGAAGGGGGGAAAAATGTAAATTTTCCTCCCTATGGCGCCGAAATGTGTTTCCCATAGAGCTAGCCAAAGGCTCCTGACTCTCCTCGTAATCTTCTTGAGCATCGGGGAGTTGCTGCGCGTCTTTCGAAGTGTCCGTGGCCCGCTCTTTGTGCTCCGTTGTGTCTTTAGCCTTCAGCCCCACTCCCGAAACAATCCTTGCAATGCTTTTGGCGATGTTCGGCGAAGTGGGGCGTGCCGTATGACTAGGAGGCCTAGCAGTAGATTTTTCTACTACCGGGCGACTATGCGGCCTAGCGGTAGATTTTTTCCCTACTGGGGCCTTAGAGGGCGTCGGAGCATCAGACGAGCATGCTTCGACGACCCAATGTGGTTTGGAGGTAGCACCCTTATTTTTTGAAGGCCCAGTCGCAAGGCGCTGCTGCGGATGCGGGGAAGGCTGTTGATCTTGAAGATCAGAGGATTCCGTCGAAATTTTCGGCGGTCCTGTCGGCGGTTTCGCCCCTTTCGGCAGTACCGTCGAAACCGGGGCAGGGGTTGTGTGTTTAGTGTGGCGATCTTGTACGCCCTTGTCGCCCAGTGTTTTCCCCATAGTGTGACTAGCGTCAGGCCTAGCAAGGTCGAGGACGGGTGTGGCGGACCTATAGGTGTTCGTATTAAGGTTGATTGCATCCAACACAGATGCCTGGTCATCACTAGTGCCCCTGTCACTTTCAGCGGGTGTGGCGGTGGGGGGTGATAGAAGATCCAGCCCGCGACATGCCATAGGCGGCCCACCACTTAATGTGGCACGCCTTAAACGTTTTAGGTCGAAGGAGTCTGCAGGCCGCGCACCGTGCTTCGTCGTGATCAAGGGGTAGACAATTATTGCACTTATTGTGCTCGTCCTTCCAAGGGTATCTGGCCCTGCAAGAGGGGCACTACACGTCACGATAGGGAGTGTGTTACAGACACGCCAATGCCGACGTCTCCTTTCGGTCCCCGAAAGATAAAATGCAATACTCTGCGGTTACCACTGGATGTCAGACCATATGCACAGCATGTGATTCTAAGCAGATTAACAAGCATCAGAAACATTATTCCTATACTTCCAAAAAGGGCAGCAAGGCAACGTGTATAGAGTGTGCACAATACGGAAATGCAGTAATATCAACAAGAACGCTATTTGTGGGGAAAACTGCTTGTGCTGTAAAAGGATAGATTCCCATTTCTACAGGACGACACTGGCACAAGTTGTAAAAAGACACAAATACAGTTCTTCACAATGTACCGCGCTTTCTCCATTTCCGGACCAAATAAAAAATAACGCGCCTACATGGGTGTCTGCATATTGGGATACAAAATTATGCAGGAGATCTGAAACAGAAGCATTACCTGGCCTACTACCTGCCTCAGCACAAACGCCACTGAAAATCGTGTTACATGGTGTGCATTTGTCCCTCCACAATCAACAATATCATCTTCGGGATCAAGCGTCACCAAAGTCTCACACACACACACAAACGAAAAGCAAACACTGCAGTGTAGGTGCTCCATATGTGTACAAACCCATATGATACACTCCACACAACTCCCACCGGACTGTTTCCCATTCACTGTCAAGTAATGTACATGCAATTCACCCACAAAGCATATGATGTGGCATGTACAACACACAGCCATAAGCTCACCCTCTGCATTTAGGTTGACAAATATACTGTATACCACAGTCTGTGCATGCACTCCACACCCAGAAAGCTAATTGCGCAATCCTGTGTCCTCCATAATCACAAATATAAGATGACCATGTCAACCAGGGTAGAGGATGTCCTTTGTAGTTGTGGCTCTTAAAAAAGCCATTTATTTTTTAAAATAGCTTCCACAGTAACAACTCTTTTTTCAGGCTTTTATAATTGTTTTCATTTGTTGCACGGCGCCTAACATGCATACAATAGCGTCTTCAGAGCAGCCTGTAGATTGGAAAACCAAATGTCATTGCCAATGGGCGACAATGAAATGCCATTTCCATTGAGAAGGTGCACATATCAATAACCAATGTTGTCATTCTCACAGTAGTACATTCCAGCAGCACGCAGAAAGTTACATGCTTCTGTTGATAAGACTCCTTCCCACCTCTGGCTGCCGACAACATTCATTGGAATAGTTACATACTGGACTTGGTGGTATACATGAGAAAAGCACCTCTGCACTGGCAACAATGCGCTGCACTTCTTTCATCATCTTTTGGAGTTGACGGTACACACTTGCACAAGCATTGGAAACCAAAAGAAATTCTCCATAGTGCACTATCACAACGTGTACAGTACCTAAAGTGGCCACTCATCGACATTCTGCAAGCAAATCGTCGAAAGTATGGACAGGGACACTGCACCACAAAGCGTCCACTTCGTCCAAATTGAAATTGCTGATGAGGCTTTTTTCCACGGCATACTGGAGCAGATCTAGAACATGAACTAGCCCCGTTTATCACTGCCTTTATAAATTCAGCTTTCAAAATAGGCATTGTTCAGGATAACCTTTAGAACGCTTGGGTCATCCCCCTCCTTAAAAAAAAAAATCTACCCTTGACCCGAGCATACCCACCAACTACAGGCCCATCATAACGGTACCATTCTTGCTCAAAATACTGGACCGTGCTGCTTATTTACAGATCCAGGAGTACTTGGAATCTAACAAACCCCTCGGCCTTAGGCAATCACAGCACCGAAACTGCCCTCATCGATTTGAAAACCCAAATTGAAGACCTGAAAGACCAGGGGAAACTAGCACTTTTACTATTATTAGACTTCTCAGCAGCCTTCGATTTGGTCAACCACCAAATTCTCTGCCATCATCTCAAATCAGCTGCCCACTTTTCGGATTCACCCACTTCCTCGATCAGATCCTTCCTTGATAATAGATCTATGCGGGTCTTCTCCCCATCAGCTTCTGTTCAACCTTCACCCATCCTATGTGGTGTCCCTCAAGGATCCTGCATCTCGCCGACACTATATAACGTGATTACAAAACCTCTCTTCGATATTCTTGACTATCTAAGGTATCACCTATAACAACTACGCTGATGACACCCAGATACTCATCCCTATCACAGGAGACTAGACACCAAATCCTGGAATGTCTATCGAGTCATTCAGGCATGGATGGCACAACATGAGCTTTGCCTCGATAAGACCGAGCTCATCTTGGGCTCCCATTATTGTCTTAATAAACTTGATCCCGCATTCAAGTTGTTCACCATCGATGGCAATACCATCAAGGTATTGAATGACACTAAAACACTAGGTATCTACCTCGACTCTACCCCATCACTCTCCAGACAAACTAAGGCTATTAGCTCAGCATCCGTCTCCATGTGGACACTTATTACCGCCTGCCGTCCCTTCCTCACTACTGCCAATTGCACTGTTTTAGCTAGAAAACTCATTATGTCCAAACTGACTATTGTAATGCCCTCTATCTGGGGACGAGCCAACGAAAACCTAAATAAACTTCAGGTCACACAGAACAATGCCATTGGGGCAGCCCTAAATATTCCTAGGGGTCAGCGCAGACGTAATTTACGCTGGCTCTCAATAGCCCAAACAATCTCCCTGAGAACGCCCGCTCTCACACACAAATGCCTGGACAACCAGGCCCCCATCTATCTGGCTAGCCGATTCACACCACATACCTCCACCCGACCTCAGAGATCTGCACAAGCTAACGGCTTCACCCTTCCCAGGTTTAAACTTCAGAAAGCAGGTGGGACTAGCTTCCCAGTCCTAGCCACCAAACTGTAGAATACTCAGCCCAACCAGCTTAGATCGGAACCCTCCTTCCATTCCTTCAAAAGCAAAACCAAACTGTGGCTCTCTGCCTCAGACAACCATCCTACTGTATGAGCCTGCACCGTCTTGCTGCCACTGCTCGGCTTACACCTTGTATATTCTTTAACTATTACTGTATATTTATCCTTCACTTTCACATTGTATATTTTGGACTGTACATATAGGCTGTACTATCTACCTGACCTGCTTTTTACTGTAATTTGTAATATGTGTCATTGTAACCTCAAGATAAGCACCCAGATACCTCTGGGCCAGGCGTGCTATACAAAAAGAAATTCAAGAAATACAAAGCGATCACCCACTATGAAAACTGTGCGTCTCGCCATCTCTGCCAGCCTCACTACACACAGTAAGAATCCAAATATGGCCGACCTTTGCACACTCTAAACACCTGATTGGACAATTGCAACAATCGCATTTCCATTGGCCAGCATGTTCAAAAGCGCACAATGTAGCACATGCACCTCGCAAAGTATCATGAGAGCCGCGCCCCAGTAAATCATGAACAGTCCTTCTTCCCTTTCCACTATCCTCTTCCCACCACGCCTTTATTAGATATTGCGAAGTACTCACAAACGCATCCACCAATTCCCTCCAAGACTTCACCATCTTACAATGGCAGTGCTCCACAAGACTTCATATGGATTCCACAAGCCTCAGAAGTACCGTTACAAAAATCAGCCCGCACGTGTGCTGTTATTGGGAAGCACGTCCAGTGGAAAGTTCAGTGAAACATTCCAGGAGTTCTACATGCACATTCATCCACATAAGCACCCATCACCACAAAACAAAGGTATGAAATTTTTTTTGCGAGTATGTTCAGAACTCTGTTATACGTGCCTCTGCGCTCAAGATCTGCCTCCAAGCGTCCACTACGTGTTTAAAACACATACTGATGTTCCTCCCATCTCCTACCATGAAGTGGCCATTAGTTGGTATGTGCTTGCAACGTTTTCATTCATCCATATCATACACTATATTCGCGAAACAGGACCTCTGTTCTTTCCTTCCCACAATGGGACGCAAATTGTTCCCCACTAACCTACTACATAACTCTTAACAAGTCACCAAAGCCACCAGTGAATGTATCTTAGCAACCTACAGTCACTTTCCAAAAGCTCCATGTCTGCACGGATGTGGTGCTTTGTACGCTGCACTGCGCCCTCAGCAACTCATCCATAAGAGGAGTGTGCAACTTGTCCTGGCAGGGATCGTATCTCTGTTAGACTAAAATGGCTGCAATAGCTCCCAGTGGCTGCGAACAATAAAATAAAAGCCCTGTGCATTATGCAGAAGGCCTTCTAGTCCCTGGGACCTCAAAACCTTGCACTCCCACTTCCTAAATATCTGCTTGCTCCAGCTATTCCCTCATCCGCCTCCTCCTCCCTCCTGGTCAGTTGCTTCTACAGGCAACCAGATGGTGGTAGATGCGTTTCTTCTGCTGGGGCCTCCCTGTGCAACACGCTCTCTGTATCCCTGGACCTTGAGGAAAAGCATTGTAGGCTCTGGAAGCACCTGAAAACCTTTCAATGCGCTTCTTTTTCCCCCCCCTCTCCCCGGCTCACTTCCTGGCTAAAATGTATTCTGCACTGGTTCCCTACACACCCTATAATCTGTGCCCCAGGCCACCTCCCTCCCTCCCTACAGTTCCACCCCTGCACTGGCTTTCTGCCAACCTCGGCACTTGGGGACAGTTTTCTAGAACCCTAACAGTCCAGCCACCACTTGATGTCTACACTTTTATTGTTGCCATGTACTGCACTTTGCCCTCCCCCTTCCCATTCACTTGCGCACTCTTAATGTCAGCTGGCCTAGAAGAAAAAATGTCTCTGTGTGGGTCCGCTCCGCCTCCCTTTCCTCGGCGCGCTTTCACACACTTGTATGGTGACGCAATACCATGGCACATCATATGATGTACAAACTGCACTCATAACATGATGCCTGCCACGTACCTTGTACACTTCACAATAGGGTCTTCCAATTGTAATGCATGTATTACAAATGTCGGAAAAGGCATCCCAGAAAAGCAGCAGGGAATGTATATTAGCAACGTTAAGCAAGTGCGTGTAGTGCATGCATACAAACCGGATGCATGCCCCTTACCTTGCACACTTTCACCAAAGCCTCCTACATTTCTCTGTACAAACAGACCTGTCACAGTGTTTGTATAAACACCACAACCAGCAACCACATTGCCCAATGATATAGGTGCCATCCTAAAAACAGCCGGATCTGCCACGTCTAATCCTCAAAGTCCTGCGGGATCCGCGGCATTACCGTGCTAGAAACTGAAGGGCGTTCGGGGGTTTTGGGGGTGGAGGGGCAATGTAAGACAGGGGTGGGGATTGTGTCTTTAGAATTGTCTCTAAAACACTTATCTTTTTTTCTTTTTGTCGTCTTTGTTATGCACGTGTATTCATACATTTCTTTTCTTGTTTTTCTCTCTACTGCTCACTGTCTGTTTGCTTCTACTTCTGACATTTTTCTCACTGAAGATGAACTGTTATCTTAAAAAAAAAATCCCATTTCCTTGGAACCACTGGAAATCTTGCTAGTTATTAATGTTTTCATAGTCGGTGCAGAACATCCCAGCACTGCACATAAAGTCGCACATGCTTCCGTTTATCCAACGTCTCCCAACTTCTGGCTGTGGACACATTACACCTGCATGCTCCCATTGCCCTCTTGGCGACATAGATGAGAAAATCACCTTTGTAGTAGGAAATATCTGCATCACAGCTGTCATCAACTTCTTTAAGTAAGCGAGCAAACATGAGCACGACATGTGCCCCAAATATAGTCCTCCAAAATGCACGACCACCACATCTACAGTACCAACAGAGGCCACACATTTGCAAAGGAGATCCATGCACCCGAAACCACACTCAAACTGTACCCCAAAAAGTCTGCACTCCTTCCAACTGAAAGTCAGTATCGAAGCCTCTTTCCACGGCATACCTGTGCAGATCGTGCACAAAGCTATCACTGACTATAAGCACTTGCCGTCTGTCCATCTCCGCCAATCTCACTACATCAAACTTTGGGTAAATATGTCACCGCCCCTCCAGTGAACCACACACTCGAATCCTCATTCGAGAATCTCCACAGTTCCATTTGTGAAGGCTCCATGCTCAGAAGGCCGTGATGTGGCATGTGCGCTTTCCCAGCTACAGCTAGGGCCACACCCTAGTAAAATAGGCACAATATTTCTTCCCTTGCACTTGAATTTTCCAACACTCCCTTACTGGTGCCTATTGGCGACTATGACATTTTCAAAAACGCCTGCACCAATCACTTACTGAACCTTGACATTGCACGCTATCATTTCTCTACACAACTTCCTATTGCCCGTTAAAACACTCTGAGAACACATTCACTTTGCTTCCAAAGTCCCTCCACCAGAAACGTTTCCTACAGGAGCCCCTTTTTCAACATCCACAATGATTCTGAAGCACACCTTTCGCCATGCACACAACAGTCCACCCTTGCCCACACCCGGAACACTATGAATCCATGCATGTGACCATGTGGGCAGTTAACATTGTGCTCAAACGTAACAGCGGCACTCCAACCCAACTCCCTCACACCATACAGGCCGCAATTAGCAGCATCCACAAACATACCACTGCCTCCATCACCCCTACCCACTGCCTTCCACAAAGTATTGTGTCACTACCAACCTACCCACAACATTGGCCCTACTTCAACATATCAGCCCACAGCATAGTAACCAAGAATATTTAAGGTGCACTTCTACCATATCCTCTGCCATACCGAAAGTATGCAAACCCAGCACCCAGTGACCACACTGCATGACTTTTCACACCACCATCGCCAAGTACACATCAAAAACTTAACCATGTTGTAACAGTGTCCTCACCTGCAAAACCAAACATGCACGCATGGCACCTCACTTCTCCTGCTCTACTGCGTCAGGTCACCATCCTCTGCTGCAGAATCTAAAATGCATTACTACCGTGTGTGTCCTAAACTCCTAGCCTCTTGAGTGCATGGCCTATGGCCATGCACCCAACAGTCTAGGCATTCAACACTCTCACTGCTACATAATGGCCCCATCCATTTGACCATGTCACCAACTACGACAATGCATATACACAGCACTGCCATCAGCACTCCTACCCAACCTGCACACCACCATACAGCTATACAGGAATAATTGCTACACTTACCACAATGTAGGAACACAACACTGTCTCCTGCACCCCTGTGCACTTACATTCACATAGTATGTACGGTCACTGTAAACCTACCCACATACTGTTTGCAACATCGCTCCTACTCCAACAAATCTGCACACACCACACTATGCAAGCACCCACCCCTCTACTGGATAGAGAGTCACACATGCATAGTTGCGGTGGGTGAGCTGAAGCCTTAGGCTCTTCAGAGCATGGGCTCTGGCCTATGGCCTTCGGCCATGCACCCAATAGTCTAATCCTGCAACAGACCCCACCGCAACTCCATGCACCAATTAATGCCACCAGGTCCCCAACTACCGCAATCCATCCGCATAGTACAGACACCCACGCTCCCACCCACCCTATTCCATGTGCAATTCACTCCCCTTCTGAAAATCACCTGCCACCACTCAATACGGAAAGAGGTCACTGCAAACCGCTCTTGGCAGAAGCTATTGTGCCGTTACGACAGCTGCCTCAAATCACCACACAAAGTTGTCTGCCGTCTAGCTACCTGGGAAAACGTGCTATACGCAGTAATACTGCTTCCACTCTGTCTTCTTCCACCTACTTACATATATCACATTAACCACTTCTCACTCCCCCACCCTTCCCTCCCTTGCTGCGGCCAACACAAGGCATACAGTAAATTTTGCAGACCGCTCCGCTGGCACACTGTCCTCCGAGACACCATGGTGGCGTTTCACAAACATTGACGATGCACCGCACGCTTCCCTCTAGCCAACGTTCTTCAACAGCACGCCGTACCGCAGGCCAATGACACTTCTGCCCCCCCCCCTATAACTTTGCCCCTCCCCCCCACACGAAACCTCGCCCAACTTGGCGAAACAATTCAGAGCCGGCCATATACTTTTTTTGTAAAGTTTGATGAGGATTCGTCCAGGGGGAGCAAAGTTATAAGATGCTGAAATAGTGGTCTTCCTACGAGTTTACCAACTTAACCATACCTACACGGCCGTTACCGTGGGCCTTGTAATATATGATACATTAGTCCCCGTAATCTTATGTCAGATGCTTGTATCTGCTTAGATTCACATGCTGTGCATAGGCCGACATCTAGTGGAAGCTGCAGAATATTACAGTTGTTGGTTTCGAAACTCGAAAAGGGACATCGACAGGGCATACCAGCAATACTATCCTTAGTATGACATCCACTGTACCCGTGATCCCTCACGCGTCGAGGTCCCTCAGATTGTTATTTTTCTGACATGAGGTAGCATGAAGTGTAGCGTGAGTACAGTTGTATCCAAGCAGATGCGTATCAGATAAGCTCATAAACATCCATGCGCCTTCTCTCCGAGGGGAGGAAGGGTGGGTCGCATGTGAATCTAAGCAGATTCACGCATCAGAAATACGATTACATTATTACATCCCTCAGAAGGGATACATTACTTAGTAATGTATCCCTTCTGAGGCTTGTGGAATCTGCTTAAATCACATGCTGTGCATAGATTAGCGAGCAATAGAAGAAGTAGGAGGTGGGATGTGAGAAGGTTCATGAGCGAATAAATGTCTTAGAACCACTTGTCCCACTTGTGTATCTGTCTTGTAATGATTGTCAATGCAGTAGTGCTGAGTGAAAGTATATATTGAGCTCCATGTTGCTGCTTTGCAAATACTGTCTAACGGAACATTTGCACTGAAAGCCAGAGTGGCTCCAGTACCTCTTGTGGAGTGGGGCCCTGGCGTAAAAGGCAGTGTTTTATATGATAGGGAATGGCACAGTTGGATACATCTTACTATCCCCTCCTAGTGATGGCATTCTTAGAGATGCGGTCACCTTCTCTGCCTTGCACTATGGAGACAAACAGTTCATCTGTCTTTCTTAGCGGTCTGGTTGTGTCTACGTAGTAGAGGACCGCTCTCCTCACATCTAGTGGGTGGAGTTTTACCTCAGCAGAGCTTTTGGGCTCCTGGAAGAAAGCGGGTAGCTCAATAGACTGGTTTACATGAAATTTGGAGATTAATTTAGGTGAGAACCTAGGGTGAGTACGTAAAACCAGCTTGTCCTTATGTATAGTAAGAAAGGATCCTGCACTGACAATGCTTGGATTTCACCAACCCTTCTTATGGAAGGTATAGCTACTAAGAAGGCAGTTTGATAAGTCAGGTTTTTCAGACTAGACTTGTGCATAGGCTCGGATGGGTTCCCATGAGCTTAGCAAGTACCACATTGAGAGAAATTGGAGGGTGGAGTCTCTTTACCCCTTCCATAAATGCTTTGATGACTGGTACCTTCCACCATGAGACCTTATTATGGGAAGTGGTGTAGGCTGACAAGGCCGCCAGGTGGACGTAAGAGTTGAACACTAACCCTGCATCTAGCAAGTGCAGCATATAGGTTAGAATGTTATGGAGTACAATCTATGGGGTTGATTTGCTTAGTCTGGCACCAGATTACGAATCGTCTCCATTTGTAAAAAACTAAAGTGCCTAGCATTCGGTTTTCTTGATTCTTTCAAACTATCCATGCATCTCTGCGGTAGATTGAGATGCCCGAACTCTAGGACTTCAGGAGCCATGCTGCCAAGTTCATTGAGTGTGGTAGTGGGTGCACTGTTAGTCCCTCGTGCTGGGTGAGTAGGTTGTACTGGCACAGGAGCTTGATGGGAATCGCACACCGGCAGATTGTCCTGATATGGATACCACGGTTGTCTTGCCCACATAGGAGCAACTAGGATAAGCGTCATCAGATCCTTGAGTAACTTGTTCACCACCTTCCTCATGAGAGGAGTTGGGGGAAAAGCGTAAGCAAATTTCCCTGACCAGTTCATCCATAGGGCGTTTCTCCATTGAGAGAAGAGGTGTTCTATGACTTCTTTGTGTAGACTGTGGGATATATTGACCCCACTCAACAGTATTTATCCACATCACCAAGTTGCATTTGCGCAGATACAGCAAAAATGGCTGCGCTGGCTCCTGTGAGTGCCATGGCCACAAAACTGCGTTTTGCAGCAACAAAAGAAAAAGGCTGCACCGTCCTGCCAAGCAGACATCAGACAGGATGGAACCAGGGAACATACTGAGAGTGTGTGCCAGTGTGTTCTGACATATACAAAAGATGGAAAGTGAAAAAGCAGCGTTCTTCATCTGTTCTTCCTTAAACCAATGATGAATAAGGCCCTGCCATGCCCAGTATATCGCATTGTGCCTGAGCAAAACCAGGCATGATTTCTGAATGACAGACCCTGTTAAGCCAAATCTGAAAAAAAGGGGTCAGGAAACTTCACTTTCTGCCGTGCACAGGAAATGCTTTATTTTGTGCTACAAAGTGTCAAAGGAATAACCCTGCAAAATAAATCATAGCTCTGTGCCCATGTCAATTCCAGGAGACCCTTGCCTTGTACAGACTGTGTACAAGAAACTAACTATGGCTGTAAAACAATATTGAGAAGTCGGATAACAAAATAGAATATGAAAGGAAATGCTAGCAGTTTTCACCACACGTGTAAAATGGGCTTTACAAACCAAAGAAAAATGAATGCCCATTTTAAAGGAAAAGTAATATGTTGAATGAAAGCTTGTCTGTGCCTAGCAATGAGAAGGGGTTGGCTGCTGGGAAACACATATGAGCTATTTTTATTTCACTGGCTTGCTTTTTTTATTCAGGACCAAATAAAAGAAAATAAAGGTTTTAAACTGACTTGGCTGGGTTTGCAAGCTTCCAAAAAACAAGTTATTCTAGTTGGCAGAGCTAAGGCTTCCCCCCAAGGAAGGGAGCCACCATAAACTTCCAGGACACGAAAGTGATAATTGCTAGGTTGGAAAACTGTGACTGACCAGGACAAAGAAACTTCATATACAGATCAGACTTCAGTCTGGGCAGGGGCCGCTTTCAATGGAAATTCTGGGACATCAAAGTGCAAAGTGGATAAGGGGCAATAAACCTTCAATGAAGCTGGAAAAACCCATCCTCCCTTTGGGGGCAATGACAGTGGTGGTAGCTGAAAAAGAAAAAAAAAAGGTCCAGTGCAGGACAAAGGACTGCCATTTGCTTCCAAAGACTATTTTATAAATAAACTTTAAAGACTTATCTCTGCAGCAAGACTTTGTACAAATGTAAAAATCTTGCAGTTTAAAAGTGATTTTGTGTTTTGTAATTTGAGACATTGTAGAAGTCACTGATACCTTCAGAATAGAAATGGCAAAGAATCAGAAAACTATCAATGATACCATTGCAAATTTTTATACTTAAATCCCTTATGATAAACCACACGTGTATAAAGTTATGGAATTTAAGGTCGAATCTTTCATACTCAAAATTACAAAAATGTATCAGAGGGGTGAAACAATGTCTCACAGTGTTCAGAGTTGGAGTGGAATGGTCTGCATATAATATGTAAACTGTTCATGTCATTGGGTAATATACCACAACTGTACAAATGTGTAAATTCTGTTATGACAGATTTTTGGCAAAAAGGTCTGTGGCAAGTCTTTTCATCTCATAAAAGTACAACCCTTAAACTGAGTCACATCCTATGGGAGGCAGCAAACATGGATTGGGTAGAGGCGTGTTTAGCAGACCCTTCCCAGCCATATATATTGGTGATGTCACCAGGAATTTTAAATAAGGGTCCCTGACAAGACTGGACACACACTCTTCCTGAAGTTCCTGCGCTGCGTTCCTGTTCCATTCATCATCTAGACTCCAGACCTCACTACAAGGTCAAAGCATTGCTGACCCTACTCCAGGGCCCACTGCAAAACCCAAGCAGTGCTGATACCATTCCCAGCAAGGCATCCATTCTTAAAACCCACTTATCTCCCATGAAGAAGGGGAGAGCTCTGGTACCTTTTGCATCCTGAACCAGCCTGGCTTGCTGCCCACTAACTGCATGCCCGCTGCCATCCAGCTGACCTTTAGTATCCAGTGACCAGAATTGCCATTCCAGTCCTTGCCATCCGGTGACCAGAACTGCCCAGCTGTTTGCCAGGCGCGCTGCCGTGTAGTAACCAGAACCGTTGATGGTCCAAAAATTCTAAAACTAAAAGCGGACTGTAAGTATATTCCCTACCCCATAGAAATCCATAGCCTATATTGTCTTGCATTTGTCCTTCTCCCAACCTTCTCGCACTTTTCTTTCTCTGTGTAACTATATCCCACTTCCATCTTATAATTATGTTCTCAATAATTATGCAAATGTAACTATGAATATTCCTTTGCTAATGTAACCATGCCGTGATACCCCAGGGTCTGGGCGTGTAATAAATGTAATAAAATAGAAATCCCACTCTAACCCATCCTATCCTTATCCTGATAACTTGTAAAACTGTCAGAATTATCTGTGCAAACCTGCCCTTGATTTCTTGTGCTAGCGCCATCTCTTTTCAATTTTGTCTTGTGTAATCCTATGCCATTAGTCATATTGCGAGTGATCGGACTGGTTTCCTCCAAGGTTGTGCGCTGGGGTGATAGGGTTGAACTCGCAAATCAATCTTGGATCTTACTGTGTCCATCTTTGGTGGTCTAGCCTGAATAGTCTAGTTTAAAGTAAAACTGTTCTTGTCACAACGGATTTCCTGTCCTATTTCACGGCTTCATTTTACTCAAAGCACACCTTTTATATCTTGTATAACTCCTCCATTTTACCTGCTAGAAATTTACTTTCACTTCCATATTGTCCGTGATATGCCTCTATCCCGCAGCCCAAAAACCGCACTCCCAGAGTATTGGACCCTTTTTCATTAAAAACCGTTTGAGTATTTTAAAACGGGAATTAAGATAATGCAACTGTTGCACGTGTCATTTTGCTGCAATCTGTTTTAAACTTTCCACTCATTTTCAAACTGCATGCTTTTGGTAATCCCTTCTTAGTGATTGTTAGCGTCTTTGCATTGTTGCTTTCGTGAGGAATTATATTTGCTTCAAGGTTTTTAACACACATTCATTATTTATTTGTCCACTTCCGAGTGTCATTTCATAACTTTCCAAGGGGTTTAACATCAGTTTTTCTTTCTTATTTGGGGAGGGAAGGTCAGATTTGGATTCAGTTTCCGGTTTGTTATTCCAGATTACCTGCTGCTTCTGTTTACCCACTCAGAATTGATTTTTTGTGGGTTGAGGGAACATTGCTGGGGGAAATTCTAACTTGGGTGCTATCTTTCCTAAATCAAAATGTGCTCCTATTCCGCTTTGATGTGTATATGTTTCACTAGAAGGTTAAACCTAGTGCATTGGTCACATTCTCACTGTAATTATCACCCCATTGATGATTGCTGCCCCATATTAAAAGATGTAGGATTTTTTTTTTTATTACTCGTGTATAGTCGAAAAGAAAAATTGACTTTTACAAGAAGCAACAAACTATCAAAGAATAGGAATGGTCAGTACTCTTTTCAAGTCCAGTTTTCCAATTGCGCAGCACAAGGACCCCACCGTCTTGTAAGACACCTTCAACAGCACTCTGCTCAAAGCCATTGAGACCATAGCCCCGCTAAAAATGTGCAAAGCCAAACAACATTCCCACCTGAACTCTTGCTTCACTCCGCAGCTTAACGTTCTGCGCAAAGAGAAGCGTAAGGCCGAAGCTCTTTGGAAAAGTCATCCTAGTACGACTAATAAAGCTTTCCTCCTGATCACCTCACTTAATTATAAGGATGCCATCCTTCAAGCCAAAAGAGACGCATAACCTACGCATAACTCAACCAGAATCCAACACAAAAGAATTATTTAAAATTCTCAAAGAATTAGAATCCCCTTCACCTGCCCCCGACTCGTGCATTAAAGACAGTACCTGGTGCAACAACATACAAAATGCACTTCTAAACAAAATAACCACTCTGCAATCTAAAATTAACGCTAAACAAAACTCTCTCCACACTCCCCTCTTAAGCAAAACCTTGCCACCTATAACAACCACCCCAGACTCTCCCTTGCCTTTCAGCTTTACGCCGCTCACTACCCTTAAGGTTGAAAAAATCATCTGCAACTTAAAACCCTCCGATTGCCAAGGGGACTCCTGTCCAGCTCCGATCACTAAGGAATCGGCCCATGACCTCGCTCCTTTCATAACAACCTTTATCAACTCCTTATTTCAATCGGGAGTGGTCCCTAACAATTTGAAGGATGCTTGGGTCATCCCTCTTCTAAAAAAAACAACCCTAGATCCCGAGGTCCCAACCAACTATAGGCCCATCACTACGTTCCCGTTTCTCCTAAAAATCTTAGAGCAGCGTACCTACAGATACAGAACTATCTGGAAAATAATCTTCTAGGCACTAGACAATCCGGCTTCAGACCGAAGCATGGTAACGGAGACAGCCCTTTTAGACCTCAAAACCCAAATTGAGGATCTAAAAGACAAAGGTAAACTAGCCCTGCTACTATTAGACTTATCCGCTGCCTTCGACTTGGTCAACCACCAAATTTGTCATCATCTGAAAACTGCAGCCCACTTCTTTGACAATGCCACGGTTATGATTAGGGAAACCACCAGAAACCTTGTAGTGTGCCGCAAAGAAGTCGTTTATTTAAGTATTACAGCACGACCCCCGGGAGGGACTCGACAACCGTCCACAACAGCCTGTCTTCTCTGCTTTCTCTCCCTTGGAACCTGGAACCTCTGGAAGTTGAGGATCCACGTTCCAGACACACAGACATATGATGACATGGGAACATTCTGATTATACAGTGAACGTGGACAACATGTCTCAATATCATAAAACATTACAAATTACTTTTCATTTAACATATCTTATACATATCCTAACACCTCCTTCCTTTCCTTGAACTAACAATTTAAAACAATGCCTGAAGTTGGCCTGAAATACATACACAGGACATGACGTGAACTAAAGTAGAATTTTGAAAAGTAACTTGTCATGACTGTTTTCTCAAGATGATACCTATAGAGAAACAGTATACTAATAGCAGTATATGGGAAAATCCAAGATGGTTGGTGTGGATTTGGAAACAGTGAGAAGTAGAATGTTTGAATCGGGAGTTAAATCTAAAGAACGATATGATCAGAGAAATTGCTGTAGGGAATTTAAGATTAATGAGGGTGATTGGATCAAGATCAAATTGCCTACTAAGGTTCGCAAAGGAACATCTTTGTATTCTGAACCTAGACAAGTGGTGAAAGATTTAGGTTCCTCAGTATTGGTCAGAGGAGGAGGTATCTGGAACAAGGAGAGAGTAGCAATTGTTAAGTTTGTCAATGGAAGGGAGTGATGGATCTGCGGAAGAGGGTTATGTATACTGCTATTAGTATACTGTTTCTCTATAGGTATCATCTTGAGAAAACAGTCATGACAAGTTACTTTTCAAAATTCTACTTTAGTTCACGTCATGTCCTGTGTATGTATTTCAGGCCAACTTCAGGCATTGTGAAGCCAATTCTGGTGGCCTGGTATTCAAAACAGTTCTCCTCATGTGGCTCTCGAGAAAATGTCAATGCGTGGCCGCTCACAGTTAATTTATGATCCGTAGCCTTGCTCGCTAGGATCGTGCCGGGGGTCGTCTGAAAAATCCCATCCTCGTCGCCAGCTGTTATGATTAGGGAAACCACCAGAAACCTTGTAGTGTGCCGCAAAGAAGTCGTTTATTTAAGTATTGCAGCACGACCCCAGGGAGGGACTCGACAACCGTCCACAGCAGCCTGTCTTCTCTGCTTTCTCTCCCTTGGAACCTGGAACCTCTGGAAGTTGAGGATCCACGTTCCAGACACACAGACAAATGATGACATGGGAACATTCTGATTATACAGTGAACGTGGACAACATGTCTCAATATCATAAAACATTACAAATTACTTTTCATTTAACATATCTTATACATATCCTAACAGCCACTAACTGGATTAAATCATTCCTGGACAACAGACATATGAGAGTATTCTCCCCAACTTCCTCTGCCGACCCTGCGCCAATCCCTTGCGGGGTCCCCCAAGGATCGTGCGTATCCCCTACCCTCTACAATGTTTTCACTAAACCTCTGTTTGGTGTGCATCTGGGTGTCACCTACACCAATTATGCTGATGACACCCAGATACTCATCCCCATCACGGGTGATCACACGGTAGACTCTAAATCTTTAAATGACATCTACCATGTCATTCAAACCTGGATGGCACAACATGAGCTCTGTCTTAATGACGATAAGACAGAGCTCCTCATCCTAGGTACACAGCAAAGACTTAACAAGTTGAACCCCATGTTCACCTCCTTCAATATCAACGGAAACTAAACCCTCGGAATCTACCTTGATTCCACTCTCTCCCTCCACAAACGAATGAGTCGCAACCGCCTCTGCCTACACATGCAAGTTGATCACAGCATGTCGCCCTTTCGTCTCTACTCAGAACTGCATAACCCTTGCTAGGACTTTGGTCAAGTCCAAACTTGACTACTGTAACGCACTGTACCAAGGCACTAACCAATGTAACCATGACAAACTCCAGATCATACAAAATAACGCCATTCGAGCAGCCCTCAACATCCCTAGATCAGCTCACATATCTGAAACTAGGAAGAACTTTCACTGGCTGTCAGTCTTCCAAAGGATTTCACTAAAATCTCTTGCCCTGACTTACAAATGCATGAATAACCAGGCCCCTATCTATCCTCACGGTTCACTCAATATATCCCACCTCGGTCACTAAGGTCTGCCCTTAGCCAGAGCCTACTGATCCTTAGATACAAGCTCCAAACAGCCGGTGGGGCTAGCTTCCCAGTTCTGGCAGCCAAACTGTGGAACTCTGTGCCTCTCACTATCAGAAACCTGCCATCCCTGAACTTATTCAAACACAAAGCCAAACTTTGGCTAGTCACCTTAGACGACCAATTGACACTCTGAAAAACCTGATTACTTATGTATTGTTTGTTGAACCTGCAATGTGATCGTACTCCACTGTTCAATTTAAATGTTCTTTGTAATGTCATACTGTTATGTAACCACTGTTCGAAGATATATATGCCCGGTAGCCTCCGTGCCTGGTTTGCGCTATACAAATAAAATAAATACAAATACAATTGTTCTTCGATTGCTAGGTGCATCCGAGAAGCTGATGTTATTCCTTTCGTTCTTAGCGGGAGGGTCTAGAGCAGGCCTTGGTTATTTGAATTTGAAGCAAATTTATCGTTTTGAAAGCTGTTTCCAGGCGTTTTGCTGTAGCTACTGACCATTTTGGTTTTTCCCCTGAAATCAAACGAAACCACCACGTTTCTTCTTCCACCATGACTGAATTTGCCCACAGAGGGGCCAAGAACGCAGTGTGTTCTAATCGCATGGCTGTACAGTCAAGGGCCAGATGGCAGACTGTTTCCTGCATGTCCGGGTTTCCGCACAGTCTGCAAGTCGTGTGGTTGGTCTGTGATCTTATTGCTAGAATCTCCCTGGTATGCAGTAGATTTAATCAAGCTCTTAAAAAGGTTTTATGTAGTTTCTTATCTGGAAATTTGAGGCAATAAGCCAAAGGACACTTCAGTGTATTAAATGTCAGCAGAAGGTTTCTCAAACGTTTATTTGCCACTGCTCTTTCTCCAGTGTTAATCCAATCTTTATTTTTGAGCTTAAATGTCACTCTTTGCAGATTGTCTCTGAGATCGTCTGGAGTACACGCAATGTCACTCAGTTTGAGTTTTTGGAGTTCGGTCCAGTTATTTAATGCATGGCGCTTTCACCTCGTCATTAATGAGTCTGTATATGGGCAGGCAGGCACGTAGCAAAGTCTTCCTGTAAAGTAAGATCGAGGAGAGACTGACAGTCGCTTCTAATGACAGCAATCCCAATTCTCTTTTCAGTGCTGTTATAGCAACCGAATTTGGCAGGCCGAGTACTGTCCTCCAGAGATAGCCTTCCAATTTCGGCCAAATTGAGGCCGGCATGGAGTGTGTTTCTTCCATTCCATACATTAAAGCCGGCACTATTTTGCCCTTGTAAAAGTTGATCACTGGTAGAAGGGAAAATTTGCCACATTTCCTGTCAATCTCATTTGGGATGCCAGGTTTTTTGTTTTGTCCCACAGGTATTGTTGCATTTTGACTTCGTTCACTGACCCGTCAATGACGACTCCGAGATATTTGAAATTTTTGACCACTTCAATTTGGACTTTGTTCAAGAACCAGCTTAAGTTTGTTTTACGATTCCTGTGATGTTTGGTAAAAATCATAATCTTCGTCTTATTTATCCCCAGATTGTTAGATGACATGTACTTAGGCTTACAATGTCAGCTGGACAACTTGGCTATCGGTGTCTGGTCAAGTAATATGTCATCTGCGTAGAGAATCTGAGAGACCACAGTATCTCCTATTTTCAGAGGAAAAGAGCGCACAATGGTTTCTGAATCTTTGTAGTCACCTAGAAAGGCCACCAACAGGGCCGGTGCCAAAGGACAGCCCTGCTTAGCCCCTCGTTCTGCTGAAATTTCTTTTGATAGGAGGCCTTGTTGATTTAGCCGGACGCGTAGAGATGTTTGAGTGTGTAGAGCTATTATCGGGTCAAGGACTTCCTCTGGGCAGTTCCATGATTTTAATTTGTTCCACAGGAGTGCTCTGTCCACTTTATGAGACGCCAGAGATAGGTCGATAAAGGCCGCATAAACAGTTGGGGCGCCTCGTTTTATTTTTAGCTTGGTTATGTTTAACAGCATGATGTTTACAGAGGTGCCCCCGTTTTTTTAAAAACCCATCTGGAACGGGTCTGCACATGGGGCTGTTTTAGCCCAATTTTGAAAGTGTTGTAGCAAAAGTGTAGCAAAGAGTTTGCCGATGATATCTAAAAGGGCTATCGGGCGAAAATCCGCCGGGTCCTCCCTGTTTCCCCTCTTAAAAATCGGGACAACAATTGCTTTTATCCAAGAAGCAGGAATAAGTCTAGTAGTATTTCTTTTGAATTTTAAAATAAATAAATATTGCATTTACCAACCAGCCTGGTTCATGGTCCATTTTGACCCGGGGTATTTGAAAAGGGTGTGTGATACGAGTGGTGTACCATCTCAAAATTGAATCTGCATAAAATAAGGAGATAAGCATCTCAATTGTGCGCTACATACTAGGCCGAGACCAAGGTGTGTGTCGCTTGATTGAAATCCTTAACAAATATGGTGGCTCGTTAGCGGGGATTTGGGTTTTGGTTGCCACCCGTGACAGTCTAACGCAGCAGACGAACCTGCAAGTTAGTGATACTTTGTGTGGTGGGAATACTGTGTTACACTGTACAAGCGGCTCCCAAAACAAATACTCTGTACCAGGCCTGTGTCTAGAAGTAAAACTAAAATCAACCCCAAAATAGACAGAAAAGCAACAGAGTACAGGTCACCCTTAAATAAATAAACAACAAACATGTCCGAAATGACCATAGTAGAAATAAATCTGGCTAGGGAGCACCTTCCGCAAAATGTATTTGGTAGAGGTGAGTGGCCAGAACAGGATGACAAAGTCTGCCTACAAGAAATAACACAACAGGTCTACATGGCTACATGGCAGGACGGTGGCCTATTGCACCAAGTTTTGAGTGAATTATATAACCCCTAAAATTAAAGAGGAGCAAATAAAAACTGTCAGGATCGCAGCCTGCATGTATCTCCACATGAGAGTGATGTGGGGAAAAGCAGGAGGAAAATGAAACTCTAGCGCAGAATCAATCTAAACTATTATATCAAATCTAGGCTGAACTAAAATTAGCGGAACAAACATTACACAAGAGCCAAGAGTTGGATGTAGAATTTGGCAATTACATTAAAAATAATTAAGAGGACTTGGTCCTCCGACAACAGAATAATGTAGACCAAGAGGCCCAATTAGACACAGTAAGACTAGAGTGTCAGGAAAAGGTTGACTCTCTAGAAGAGTCAATAGAAGCTGACTCGACAATTAACTTATAACAGGGTCTGTGCAGACCCTACAAGATCAGATCCAGAAATTGAGAGGAAAATAATAAGTACATTTTGAGAGACCTCCATTCTCAAACAAAATTTGATGAAGAGCGCCAGAAATTCAATACCATCAGGAAACAAAGGGATGACCTGGCTGAACAGAGAGGCACCCTAGGCCAGGAAGTAAGCAAATTAAAAATAGAGTTACAGGGAAGTGAGTTAGCCCTCCAGAAACTAAATGAACTCAAAACAGAGTATGGGAATCTACTGGAGCACGCCAGACGGGTAGAAGGTGCTCTGGAAGAGAACACCCACAGCAAAGATGCAAAAACTCAAGAGGTGAGTCTCGTGCAACAGAAATTGTCTCATTATTCCCAAACAATACAGGAAGCGCAGAAAGGCAATGAGGCCCTCTGAAAACAATGATGGCTCCCACAAACAAGTGGCAGCGCAAGAGCTGGTCATAGAGGCCAGTAAAGCCTTGATAATTGAGCAAAAGGCTAAGATCCTTGTTTATTATCAAGAACTATGGGCTGAGAAAGAGAAACTAGCGAGGTTAGAGAAAGAGGGTGCTAGAGTTACTCCTAACTGGAGGGACCCTTAACAGGTAGAGAGGGACAGGCCCTGATCATAGTATAAGGACCTCTGTACTAAGGGACTCAAACCCATTTAATACTGTGAACACTGCCAACTTCATGTCTACCGGTTCACATGAGCCAGAAACCATGAGGCCTGAGAATTCAATAGGTTTAGCATGATGGAACTGACAGATCAGCGCCCCCCCAGAAATGTATGGACGGTCATCCCAGTATAGATATTCAAACATTAAGGCTTATGTCTCTGACAGACTCCTATCAGGGGAGAGTGAGGGAATTAGAACCACAGAAATACTACCTTCCAAGGGACCAGTTGTTTCAATTTGATGATAAACCAAATGAAATGAAGCCCAAAAAGAGCATCCTGAAGACCGCTACTCAATTAAGGCAGTGGGGGGAGGGAGGGATACTCTGCCAATCCTGGGAGCAGGGAAGAGTCAGAAGCACCACGGGAGGGGAGAAACTAGGCCCCATCACTCTGCTAGCCCGTCTCAAGCTCGCAGAATCAGGGAGTGCCTAGATGATCATGA
This sequence comes from Ambystoma mexicanum, assembly GCF_040938575.1. NCBI lineage: Eukaryota > Metazoa > Chordata > Amphibia > Caudata > Ambystomatidae > Ambystoma > Ambystoma mexicanum. Next base: position 681,480,199 of record NC_090921.1, on the reverse strand, counting down.
GGGAACCTCAAGTAGTAGCGCCTCCGAGTCTGAGGGCGGGTGGACTCGGGTGGCTAAGCCAAAGAAGCCAAACAAACTCGAGAGTTATGATAAAAGACCCCATTAGGCAGATAAAGGTCTTTAAGAGTTTCATAACCCCATACCATAAAAACTCAAAATATTCTGTTTCGGAACAAACACTTGGAACTCTACGAGCAGATGGAAACTTTTCATATGAAAGACAACCAGAACCACAGAGAGTATGTAAAATGGACCTTCTCTCCCGAGTATTCCAGCTTCTTTGCCGGCCTGGAAGACCAGAACCATTCAAGATGGTCCACCTACAGGGCGGCCATCTTGAAACACTTTTCTGCCCACAGAAACCCCCAAGAGGCTCGCAAAGCGGCCTACAATCTGCAGTGCGGGGAAGATCAGGCCCCACGAGAGTTTGTGCAGGAGCTCAAATGCGCTTTTGCACAAACCACTAGGGAGGGTGCGCACGGATAACAGGGAGTTTGTTACCAGCTTCTTTCATGCACTCCCAAAGTATATTATGACCCAGCTGGTGAGGGATTTCCATAACAAAAGATCTCTGGACTGGGTCATAGAGCAGGCGACCTGCATTTATGAGGTCCAAAGACCCACAGAAAATCAAAATCTGGCCAAGAACCCCAAACCAGCCAACACCCCTCTGTTGAGGCGGCAGAGGTGAAGGTTGCCCCCATTTTAGACCTAGAGATGTGGGGGCCTAAAAATGTACCTACACAAAAATCAGCAAAATCTGAGACATAGAAGGCCTTCAGGCCAATCACAAACAGGTGGCATTCAGGGAGGTAATCCCACTAATGGGACCCCTAACTCCCCTGATTATATCAGCCCCCAATACAAGGGCACCCGACCAATCTTGGGGTATGTATGAACTCCCCCAGCTCCAGGGGAGGGGGGGGGATGTAAAAATCCAATCAGTTAATTACCGCCCCGGGAAACTTCCCTCCTAACTTCCCCCCAAGAGGGCAGTAATTCCCCAAATGCTGGGTTAAGTTTCCCCCTCCCGATACTCACAAAACCCCTACCTGCAGGACAACCCTCCTTTCTTTCCCCGATTTCAGGAACCCAGACTATCCGAACAGGGACAGGGGAGGCCAAGGGGGGAGGGTTACCAAAATTCACAATATCCAGAGTACTACAGGAGAAGGGATAGTTCCCTTTCCAGTGATCCACCTAGAGTGGAACAGAGACCCCCGTACCAGCCGGAATGGGTGTCCCAACTAGAGCGCCAGGTCCAGAACCTAACACAGAATCTGGGTCGCATGTTGCGGGCTCAACAGAACCCTCAGATGAATATGGCTGCTCAGAACCCCACAAACCCAGGGTCTGGCAACCCAGAACAATGACAGGGAGAGAACCCTGACAACTCACCGGTTCCAGAGGAGGAGGCACGGGGGAAGGGGAGTGTAAAGCCCTAGAGGAAGCTTCCTTCCTCACCTGTGAAAAGCCCCTGGATATGCAGGAACCGGAACCAAAATCTCATGCCCCCGAAAATCTGCAACCCAAGGAACAGAGGGTGGGTAGGAGAAATAATGAACTCAAAAAGGCCCATTTTGTGGAGGAAGTTAGTGTCCTCCAAATTGAGGACTCCTTAGAGGATTCTGGGGAAAAGATCTTCTCCTTCAGGGACGGGGGGACTCCTCCCAAAGGACAATGGGTCCAAACAGATTTAAATGAAGACTGGGTGGATGTGGGGACTGAGTCAGAATTCCCCATCCTTGAACCCCAGAATGAGCATCCAGGAAACTCAATAGTAACAGAGGGATCTCAAACCTCACAAACCAATTCTGTTGACTGTCTCCAAAAAAAGGGGTGGGGGGACAGCACAGAATCAGAAAAAGGGGAGCCCGAAACTCCCCAAATATCAGAATGCTATGTTTTTCTTTCAGATCCCCAAACTCCCACACAGAATTATGCCCAAACTACCCCTGTGTCGGAGTCAAAAATAAGGAAATTGACCACCCAGCTTACCCAAAATACACATTAACTTTGCCCCCTCGAGGAGAAGGAGGGTAGATTTTATGCCCCGGTCCAAGTGCAAGGGCAATGTACATTTTCGGCGCTGGTGGACACTGGATCTTCTGTCAAAAAGGGCCTTTGAACAGCTAAATTCAGGAAGGGGGGAGAGAGCTACCAGATCCCTCTCACTCCTCGTCCGGGACAACTCCAGAACTTTGAAGGGAATGAAATTCACGTCGAGGGGACTGCAGATTTGGAAATAAAAATTGGGCGACATAAGGTGAAACACCCCGTCATAGTCGTGACTCCAGAGGGCACACCCTGTCTACTGGGGAATGACATCCTGCGTAGGTTGTCCCCCCTAATAGATTGTGTGAACAAGGTTCTCTGGACTCAGACTAACAGGCCAATAAAATTGGAACAGAGTGTCAACCATGTTAGTTTAAATGGCATAAGCCACATGATTGAACAAAAACCTGATCATATTGAGTTTCATATCCAGAACAATCAAATACCTGACGTAACAGTAATTGCTGTAGAACAACAAACTGATGATGGGAACTGCTCTCCATTCCTGAAAATCAACCTTCCCTCCAGTTTTAAGTGGCATTCCACACTGGAAGGAAATAACTTGAAATTCTATACCAATTCCCAATCTGAAAATTCCAATTCTATAGCCAAAGGTGATGAGAAACCAGCTCAAAGTTTAGCCGATATTCAGAAAAATAGAGAACAGTTATATGAGGGGAAGGAATCTGTTCTCACCCGAGTGTGCGTGATCAACGGTAAGCGCTTCATCAGCGAAGCCATGTTGCAAAAGCTCCCAAAAGATACAGTCATTCCCACATTTAAATTGATTGATAAGTGAAACTGGGCCTGGAAACTCCCAATTCCAAACATCTTCTGCCTAGCAGGTGTATGCTCAAAATTCCTATAGGAAACAAAAGCATAGTACATAATTGTTGGGTCGTGCGAGATATCCCCGCTGCATTCTATTTATGCACTGACATTCTCAATCATTTTGGCATTAATTTGGACTTGATAAATTACAAAGCCTGGTCCCGAATAGGGGGTAATCCCATGGACTGTGATGATTCAGAAAAAGCATTTCGGTCAGTCCAATTGCTGCTGGATGCAGTTGAAATTCAAATTGGAGAGGAGGTCACCATCCCAGGACGGACCCGACTATTCCCACTTGAATTAAAAATTAAGAGGACAGAAAATGCAAAATCCTGATGCATATGTACACCTCAATGCCCATCTCCAACAGCAGGGGTGATGGTTACACCCAACACCATTGGTCAAGATAGAACACAACACCATTCCAATATTGATGGATAACAGCGACCTTAGGAGTATCACTCTGGGCGCAGGCACCATTATTGGAATGGCGGTTGATGAACGAGATTTTTCCATGGACCTAGGTAATGAACTGATGGGACCAATCCCCAATGACTGTTTAGACAGTGACAATGACTTACTACCAGACAAGATCTTCACTCGGCAAGGGGGAGGGGGACATTTCCTGGTGTACTCTTCCTGCCCTTACGGTGAGGAAGAGGCGACCTGTGACAGGCAGGATGAGGTGATCTTCCAGGTCCACAAGGACTGCCTCTCCTACCGGAATCCCTCTGTCCAGGTCAATACTCTAAACAGAGACCTCTCCACCCAGCTGGAGGAGGCCGCTGAGATAGCAAAACTGGAAGTCTTTCCAGGCTTCAGGCAAATGGTTGAAGAGCGAGTCAACCTTGCTGATGCCTGTGAGACTCTGGAGCAAAAGCAAAAGTTGAAGCATGTGTTCTTAGATTTTCAAGAACTCTTTGCAGTGGACTCGTATGACTGTGGTTTCACCGAAATCCATACAACAATTATTCCCACAGACCCTGGAATGACTAGTGTTTGTGAAGCAATACCGCTTGCCTCTCGCATCCATGGAGTTCCTGAAGGAAAATTTTCAAAAACCTTGAGTACCGTGGGATAATTCGTCCAGTCCACAGCACCTTTAATAATCCGATGCTGCAGATTTTAAAACCGAACAGCCAGTGGAGACCCTGTGCTGACCTTAGGGAGCTAAATTAACGGGTCCACATGTCCCAATGGTATCTCCCCTACATTGACCAGGGGCTGGCCCAGATCTAGGGGTCAATGGTAAACACTGCCATTGACCTGACCAATGGGTACTGGACCGTGCCTGTCAGTAGAGAGGACCAATACAAGCTGGCCTTTACCTTTGGGGGCAGGGGGGCAGCAGTACACCTGGACCCAGACTCCCTTCGGATACATCAACCCCGGCAACAAAGTCAACATCTTCCTAAATAAGCCCATGCCAGAATTGGGTGTAAGGAGTAACCTGGCCTATGTGGATGATGTCCTAATAAAAAGCTCAACTGTGGAGGAATACATAGGGGAAATCCGTTAGGTTCTGACACAACTGAGGGTTGCTGGAGCAAAACTGTCCTTTCAAAAGACGCAGTGGTGCAGAACCTATGTCAACTTCTTGGGGCATGAAATAACTCCTGAGGGTCTCTGTCCCCAGTAGAAGAAAGTGGAAGCACTCCTAAAACTGAAAGACACCACAACTCTGAGGGAGCTAAGAAGCCTCCTTGGACTGACTAATTACTGTAGGAAGTTCATTGAGGATTACGCAGAGATCACAAGACCACTGATCCATCTGTTGAAAGAGAGGGGGGGGGGGTTGAGTGGGGTCCAGAACAAGCCAAGGCAGTAAAGCAACTCAAAAGAAGCCCCTCAAAAGCGCCTTGTCTAGCTTACCCTGTCAAAAACAAGGAGTTCTTCTTGGAGACAGGGTTCTCGAATACATGCTTCACCGCAGTATTATATCAAAAGCATGACAAGGTCAAAAAAGTAATCTCCTATGCAAGCAAGCCTTTATCGTCTGTAGAGGAAAAACAACGATTGTGAGAAGGCACTCCTGGCAACGGAGTGGGCATTGAAAAATTGCAGCCCGTTCATCCAGGGGGAATACATCATAGTGGAGACTCCACACCAGCCTTTGCAATACCTCCAAAGTGACAGAATCCGGGCCGGAAATGGGAGTAATTCCAGAATTACTTCCTGGATTCTGTTAATGCAAGGCTTTCCTGTGGAGGTCAGATATGGCCAAAACAAGAAGAGTCACCTCACACAAGGTTTGGCTGACTTCTATGATTGTGCCAGAGAAAACTGTCTTGAGGCCGAAAGTCTTAAAACCTAGGACAATATGGAGGCGTACCTGAATTCCCTGCACAAAGTCTATGAAGAAGATAAGTGTGATGGAATTCCCACAGTTTATGTGGACGGGTGCTCCTACCATGTTGACAACGGGGAAAAGGAACTGGTGGCCGGCGTTGGGAATGCCTGGGTAAATGATGCCCCGCAACCATCCGCTGGGTACAAAATCGGTCCCTGCAGTAGTCAGGTGGCAGAGTTGATGGCAGTTCATCAGGTCATCCTCACTGCCGTCGAACACCAACTCCACAAACTGGTCATAATAACTGAGTCAGATTATGTCCAGAACGGGTTCGTGGAGCACCTGGTTAATATGGAAAACCAGAGGCATGTTATTTGCTAACAACAAACTGCTTAAATGTGGCAAGCTAATCCAAAATATTGATGATCTGGTTCCCTCTAGTTGGATGACCATCTATTGTAAGAAGATCAAGGGTCATTCCAGAATAGAGTGACCAGACAAAACTGGAAACGACCTAGCTGATCAGCTGGCCAAAACCAGAGCCATCCGGGGTGGTTAGGGGGTCTCCTTGAGATAGAGTCCCTGTTGGGGCAAATCCAGGACTCTGCCATCACTAGGTCCCAGACAAATGCTCACAATGAACTAAATTGCCCAGTGGAGTAAGGAGACCCCAGATGCTGATTTAATCACGGCACATAAAGGGGATCAGATTATTGGTAAATTTTATCAACACATTGAGGACCCCGAGAACTTTCCCCAGACGGATACCGATTACATTGGGAAAGAGGACCTCAGGGTGCTGATGAAATGTCCAAAAATGTTCTGAATCCAAGACGGTTTGTTGGTAAGGAGATTCATATCTGCTATGACCAGTGGGTGGTCCCTACCTCATTCCGAAGCCTGATGCTAAGTCACGCCCATGATGTGGCCACAGCCGGTCATCGGGGGTTTCAGAAATCTTGTTAGAGGTTGTATTCTGGCCACACATGGAGCAGGACCTCGACCAATACTTCAAGGGGTGTCTTGTGTGTGTACAATTTCAGCCAACATCACTCACACACACCGAGCTCCCCTCCAGAAGAGGGGGATGACACTGCCCTGGTCAGATTTACAAGTAGATTTCATCGGGCCCGTGATTCGCTCCTATAGGGGGAACAAGCACATGTTAACCGTAACATGCTTGTTTGCCAAATGGGTGCAATGTCTCCCGGCCCCAAATTGAAAGGCAGAAACAGCAGCTGCCTGATCAACCACATCTTCTCGCGTTGGCCTACGCCAAAGGATTGAGTCAGACCGAGGTTGTCACTTCACCAGCAAAGTGATGACAAAGATGTGGCAGATACTTGGGGTAAAAAGGAAACTTCACATTGCATACCGCCGGTCCTCTAGTGGTGGAGTTAAGAGGCACAATAAAACCATTGTGAGCATTCTAAAAAAGTTTGTGGCAGACTATGGGCCAAGTTGGGACATCCGATTACTGCTCGTCCTGATGGCCATCAGATCTACACCTTCTTCTGCAACTAAAATGTCTCCCTTTGAGCTAATGACTGGACGAAGGATGGGGTTACCTCAGCATTTGCTCTATAGAACACAGGAGCAAACACTGAAACGCCTCCACAACTCATGAGTATGTTGAGAATCTAAGAAAATACCTTCAACATGCTTTTGTGTACACTCAACTCTAGATAGATCTGCAGAGGGTATGAAGACCAATATGATCTAAAAAACAACCAAAAAAAAGAATACCAAGTAGGAGACAGGGTCTATACTGGTACAATTTCCAAAGGAACCAGACCAAAGAGCGTACATCTTTACCAAGTTGACAAGAGAAGAACAAGTTACTTACCAACTGTAACGTTCTTTCGACTGGATATTCCTCCCACGTATTCCTCATCTTGTGATAAATCGTTATCTCCAGCGTCGCTGCTTCGGAAAAAAAAAGTTCTTGGCAGAGGGCGCTGTACTCGAGGTCGTGGCGTCGATTGTCCCTCGACGTACTTCGTACTCTGTCGACGTCACCGATGGCATAAATAGCTCGAGCGGCGCCCGTTGCTTCAGTTCTGTTTTTTGATGAAATGACAATGCATTACTTACCGTAAAAGCATTTCTGATGGTTGTATCTGCTTAGATTCACATGCTATGCATAGTCCGACATCCAGTGGTCACTGCGGAGTATTGCATTTTGTTTTTCGTAGTCGAAAAGGGGACGTCGACAAGGCCTGTCTGTAACACTATCCCTATAGTGACGTGCAGTGTACCCACAACCCCTCACGCGTCAAGGTCCCTCTGTTTGTATTTTTTCTGCCCTGAGGGAGCCTTCTATACGTGAGCGATTACAGAAAAGAGAGAGAGATATAGAAAGATGTCTATGTTCCTTCCATCCGAGCGGGGAGGAAGGGTGGGCGCATGTGAATCTAAGCAGATACAACCATCAGAAATGCTTTTACGGTAAGTAATGCATTGTCTTCTGATGTTTGTTAATCTGCTTAGAATCACATGCTGTGCATAGACTAGCAAGCAGTACCCGGAGTTGGAGGTGGGTTGTGAGAAGGAACAGTAGAGAAAAGATGTCTTAATACTGCTTGTCCCACCTGGGAATCAGATCTAGAGTGAGCATCTAGACAGTAGTGTTTTGTAAAGGTGTGTACAGAACTCCAGGTTGCCGCTTTGCAAATGCACTCAAGGGGAACGTTTGCAATGAATGCTATGGATGCCCCAGTGCCTCGAGTAGTGTGCTCTTGGCTTGAAGGGTAGTTCTCTCTTAGCAAGAGTGTAACAGAGAGTGATGCATTGAACAATCCATCTAGATATACTGGACTTTGAGACTGCATCCCCTTCTCTTCCTGCTGCCACCGAGACAAAGAACTGATTAGTCTTTCTCAGTGGCCTAGTTCTTTCCATATAAAACATGACAGCTCTGCGCACATCTAGTGTATGCAGGCTCTTTTCTCCCAAATTGGAAGGGTTTCGAAAGAACGTTGGTAGTTCTATTGACTGGTTGACATGGAATTTCGGTGTAAACCTTGGGTGTGTGCGTAGAACCACCTTATCTTTGTGAACTGTTACAAAGGGGTCTAGAATAGAAAGAGCCTGTAGTTTACTCACTCTCCTAATGGAGGTGATCGCTATTAGGAAAGCAGTCTTAAGGGTGAGGTCCTTAAGAGTTGCCTTGTGCATGGGTTCAAAGGGTGAGCCCGTGAGCCTGGTAACTACCACATAAAGGTCCCAGCCAGGAGCTGGGTTTGCTATCGGAGGGTGTATCCTCTTTACCCCCTCCATGAAGGCTTTGATAACTTGGACTTTCCACCATGACACCTTAAGTTGAGAGGTGGTGTATGCAGAAAGTGCCGCTAGATGGACTTTAATAGAATTGAACACTAGACCTGAGTCCAGTAAATGGGTCAGGTAAAGAACAATTTGTGTGGGAGAGCAGTGGACTGGGTTGATGCTCTTACCTCTACACCAGATGACAAATCTCTTCCACTTGCTAGAATAGCAGTGGCGAGTGTTGGGTTTTCTAGCTTCTTTGAGAATGTCCATGCATCTCTGAAGGAGTTGTAAATGGCCAAATTCTAGGACCTCGGGAGCCAGGCTGCTAAATTCATGTTCTGTGGGCATGGGTGTAGTGTCTTGCCCTTGTCCTGTGGCAGCAAGTTGTACGGGCAGGGCAGTTTCACTGGTGGGGACAGGGACATCTCTATCAGGTGCGGAAACCATGGTTGGCGGGCCCACATCGGGGCTATCAGTATCATGGTGACTGGTTCCTGGTGCATCTTGTGCACTACCTTGTTCAGCAGAGGAGTCGGGGGGGAAAAGCGTAAACAAATTTCCCTGACCATGGTATCCAGAGACCGTTCCCCTTGGAGCGGTTCTGTGGGTATCTGGAGGCGTAATCTAGGCATTGTGAGTTCTCCAGAGTTGCGAACAGGTCTATTTCTGGGAAGCCCAATTGGTTGAAGACGATGTCTTCGTGTAACCGCCATTCGTACTCTGAGGGAAGTCTCTGCTGAGTTCGTCTGCTAGCAGATCGAGTTCCCCTGGTACATGTTGTGACAATAGGAACATGTTGTGTCTGAGAGCCCACTTCCAGATGTTCTGGGACAGCTTGGACAGTCCTGGAGAGCGAGTGCCCCCTTGCTTGTTGAGGTAGTACATGGCTGTGGTGCTGTCCGTGAGGACCATCACTGTCTTCCCTTGTAGGTGTGTCTGGAAGGCTTTTAGTGCCTTGAACACCGCAAATAGCTCTAATAAGTTTATGTGCTTGGAAGCTACGCTCGGAGTCCAGACTCCGTGAGCAGTCTGATGGGATAGGTGAGCCCCCCCCCCCATCCTGTGAGGGATGCGTCTGTGGTTAGAGTGGCTTCCACTGCGGGGATGCCAAATTGTTTCCCTATTACCAGGATTTCCTTCGACCACCACCGTAGCGAGAGAACCAAGGCCTGCGAGACCACCACTAGATCGTCCCATTGTCCGCTGGCCTGACACCACTGGCTGTTGAGCCACTCTTGCATTGGGCGCATGCGCAGGCGCGCCAGCGCATTGCTTTGCGTACAGACACCTCTCAACCGGCCACATATTGAGGGATCTGAAACAGCATATTTTGGACTCTCTCGTTGGAGGGGAAGACAAGGCCGTCCTTTGTTCGAATTAGAGCCCCTAGGAATTGTTTGATTTGGCTGGGGTCTAAGCTGGACTTCTTCTCGTTGATGGAGAAGCCGAGTTGGAACAATAGGTCTACTGTCTTCTGGGTGTTTGAGAAGCATGTCTCGTAGGACTCCCCTGTTATGAGCCAATCGTCGAGGTAAGGGTATACCGGTATGGACAACCTGCGCAGGTGGGCCGCTGCCACTGTCAGTACCTTCGTGAATACCCTTGGTGCAGACGCTATGCCGAAGGGTAGCACTCTGAACTGGTAGTGTTTGCCCTCTATCATGAACCTGAGGTATTTTCTGTGCGCTGGAAACATCAAAATATGAAAGTATGCATCTTTCATGTCTAGTGTTGTCATGTAGTCCCCCTGAGATAGCAGGGGAATTACCTCCTGTAATGTTACCATATGAACTTTTTGTGGTTTTACAAATTTGTTCGTTGGCCGCAGATCTAGTACAGGGCGCATGGTTAGGTCCTTTTTGGGTACAATGAAGTACACTGAATAAATACCTTCCATTACCTGAGATAGGGGCACAACCTCTATTGCTCCTTTCTGTAGCAGCTGTTCTACTTCTTGCAGGAGGATGTAGAGGTGTTCTGGTGACAGGCGTCGTCCCCTTGGAGGTCTGTAGGTGGGGGACCGATTGAACTCTATACAGTACCCGTGGGCTACGGTTGACAATACCCACCGGTCTGATGTTATTCCCTCCCATGCTGAAAGGAACAATGTTATCCAGCCCCCAACCGGAGACGCATGGAAGGGGACCCGAACCTTCGGGTCATTTGGTTTTACTTGCCGGGGTGCCTCTGGGGCTGGAGCCCCGGCCTCTGCCCTTGCCACGGCGTTGTCCTCTTTGGTTATACTGGTTACTGGTACCCTGATTAGAGGGCCAGTTGCCCGCAGTGTAATGCTGTTGCTGCTGCTGCTATTGGCGTTGGCCACGAAAAAAGCACTTGTTCCCAAATCCCCGCCTGTTTGGAGGCTTTGAGATTTGGTCTAAGGTCTTTATGGTGTCAAATTCTTTCTTCGCATTTTCAGTGCATCGTCCACTGCCCTTCCAAAGAGATTTGACTCTTCTATTGGCTTATTAATGAGTGACGCCTGCGTTTCTGCCTTGAAACCGGAATTGCGAAGCCAGACGTGACGCTTCAGCAGAATTCCCTGCACCAAAGAACGGCCAGCAGTTTCTGCCGCATCAAGAGTGTTCTTAATGATGCTCTGGTTGACCAGAGCTCCTTCTGTAACTGTAGCCAATAAGCGAGTTCTTAGAGGTTCAGGGGCTTCTTCGATGTCCTGCTTAAGCTTTCCCCATTGAGCATCAGCATAGCTTGCCAACAATGTATTATTATTGGCAATCCTAATTGAAAACGCTGCAGAGGCGGAAATTCTTTTGCCCAATGCATAAAGCTTTTTCCCTTCTTTATCTGTGGGTGCCTCGCTGGTTGACAGTGGAATCCCAGCCCTCTTCCTTATGTTAGTCACCACTAAGGAGTCCGGGACTGAGTGACCCCTGATATATAATGGGTCTGACTGAGGGGGGTGAGAACAATTTCTCGATTCTTGGATTGACCCCTCTTACCAGCGCGGGGGTGGACAGCGATGGGGTGAGTCGTCTCTTAACCGAGGCGAGGATAGGAATAGTTTGACTAGTGGGAAGTTTTTCTTTAATAATCCTTTTGACGAAATCAGTATCTGGGGTGACCTCCCCAGTTTCAACTTCAGAATGCGCTGCTGCCTTCCTCAGTAGCGCATTGAAGGTGGGCTGATAGTCTACTGGAGATGGGTTCCTGACCGGTGTGGTCTGAGGAGAAGAAATGTCTATAATGTCGGGGTCTGTAGACCCTCATGGCGACTGCCAGGGCTGTAAGCCACCTTCACCTGGGTCCTCTTCGTAGCCCTCCTCACCTATGTTAGTGTCATCATGAAAACCTTCTCCCTCTTGGTGGTCTTCATTATTCACAAACTCATCCTCTTCCTGGAAGTGAGAGTCCTCTTCAGTGAGGTCGTAAGAGTTCATGTCTTCCTGTAGGGGATTAAAGAGCTTCGGGTATTTAGCCCATGGCCCCTCCTGGAGTACCTCCCTTGGCCTCTTGGGTGTCCTATTTTCTGGGATGGCCATGAACCTGTCTAGCTTGTCCATACATGACTGGAACCTCTCTGCAGTCCAGTAAGGTAGGCCAAAGCGGTCTGGGAGTGAAAAGGGAGTTCCCTCTCCCTGTAGTTGCTTAGTTCTGTCCCATAGCGTCGAAGATAGAGTCCCTTCACCTTCTGAGAAACCCTCTCGCTGGCTAGGGTCTTCTGTCGACGGTGGGAGCTGTCCCAGCCTACCCTCCGGCGTCCTCGGCGTTTCTTTGGCCTTGTGAGCCGTTTGACGTGTCACCCGTCGTCCGTTTCTGGCCATCTTTAGAAGCTGTACGTGCGAGGCTTTCGGCGATCAGCTTCTCCGTCGAAGGATCGCTAGGCGGTGCTGAGTCTTTACTGGCAACGTACGCACTCTTGCGAGGTGCGCCGCCTAAGGATTTGGGGTTAGTGCCCTTATTTACAGAAAGCCCAGTCGCCGGAAGCGGTGGCGGGGAGGGCTTGCGACCCTTACGGTCGGCGGAAGACGCTGGTGGGCCCGACGCCTCCGTTGACGCTATGGCTGCCTTCGTCTTGACGAAGGCGTGCCGTGGGGTATGTGCTTATGTGTTTTCCTGTTTTCGTCCTTGTCGCCAGGGTGTTCATCCCCATAAGCGGGGCGTGAGCCGGGCTTGTCGGGGCCGGGGACGGACGACGAGGAGCGGGAGCGCTCCTTGAGAGGTCTAGAACCTCCGTTGCGGAGGTCGTGTAATCACTGTCCTCGTCACATTCGGCGGCAGCTGGCGAGGAGTCAGACCTAGACATCGCATAGGCTGGCCACCTATTGACCATGAGGTCCTTTAAAATGTTTGGGTTTAAGTAATTTACAGGCCGCACAGCCGTCCTCTTTGTGATCGAGGGGCAAGCAACGATTACACCGTTTGTACTTGTCCTTCCAGGTAAACTTGCCCTTGCAACGCGGGCAAAACCTAAAGGGCGTCCTCTCCATAGCTGAGGGCATGAAATGTGATTATGACCTCGAAAGAGAGGGAGGGGAAAGAGAAAGGCATTCTCAGAGTGTTAAAGAAATGACCAACAACCCCACTCTCCCTACTGTGTTAGGCCGGCGAGTCCCGGCCACGTGTTCGGCAGGCTGAAGGATCTCCTCCGCTCGTCCCTCCGTCGAAGATCTTGCTCGGCGGAGAACAGCTTGGAAGCTATGTCGAGGGAGGGATCTATGTGTTATAGTTAATAATAAACGACCAAGGGTCGAGGAAATGATTTTGCAATGTCTCTCGAGGAGCTCGGCATAAAGGCGACCAATAACTGGGTGGAAAAAAACAATCTGAGGGACCTCGACGCGTGAGGGGTTGTGGGTACACTGCACGTCACTATAGGGATAGTGTTACAGACACGACTACGAAAAACAAAATGCAATACTCCGCAGTGACCACTGGATGTCAGACTATGCACATCATGTGATTCTAAGCAGATTAACAAACATCAGAAATATATATATATATATATATATGATACATTACTCACCGTAATCGTATTTCTGATGTTTGTATCTGCTTAGATTCACATGCTGTGCATAGGCCGACATCTAGTGGAAGCTGCGGAGTATTACAGTTTTTTTTTCTAAACTCGAAAATGGGCGTCGACACAGGGCGTGCCAGTAATACTATCCCTAGTGTGACGTCCACTGTACCCAAGATCCCTCACGTGTCTAGGATCCTCAGATTGTATTTTTTCTGACATGAGGTAGCATGAGGAGTAGCGCGAGTACAGATAATCCAAGTAGATAGACAGAAAGGTAAGACTACAAGCAATCATGCGCCTTCTCTCAGAGGGGAGGAAGGGTGGGTCGCATGTGAATCTAAGCAGATACAAGCATCAGAAATACGATTACGGTGAGTAATGTATCCCTTCTGAGGCTTGTGGAATCTGCTTAGATCACATGCTGTGCATAGATTAGCGAGCAGTACCAGAAGAAGGTGGGATGCGAGAAGGGTCATGAGCAAATAAGTGTCTTAGAACCGCTTGTCCCACTTGTGTATCTGCCTTGGAATGGGTGTCAATGCAGTAATGCTGAGTAAAAGTGTGAATAGAGCTCCAAGTACCTGCTTTGCAAATAGTGTCAAGGGGTACATTTGCAATGAAAGCCAGAGTGGCTCCAATGCCTCTAGTAGAGTGGGCCCTTGGTGTGAAAGGCAGAGTTTTTTCAGAGAGTGAGTAACACAGCTGGATACAGTTAATAATCCACTTCGAGATGGCACCTTTAGAGACGCGATCCCCCTCTCTGCCTGTAGCTACGGAGACAAACAGTTGATCTGTTTTTCTTAGCGGTCTGGTTTTATTTACATAGTAGAGGACCGCCCTACGCACATCTAGGGTGTGTAGTTTCACCTCAGCCGAGCTTTGCGGGTTCTGGAAGAAAGCCGGAAGCTCGATGGACTGGTTTACATGGAATTTTGATATAAATTTAGGTGAGAACCTAGGGTGTGTGCGTAAAACCAGTTTGTCTTTATGGATAGTAAAGAAGGGATCCTGCACTGACAGAGCCTGAATTTCACTGACCCTTCTTGTAGAAGTAATAGCTACTAAGAAGGCCGTTTTATAAGTCAGGTGTTTGAGACTGCTCTTATGCATGGGTTCGAAAGGGGGGCCCATGAGCTTGGCTAGCACCACATTAAGGTCCCACCCTGGTGGTGGGTTTGAAATAGGATGGTGAAGTCTCTTTACTCCTTCCATGAAGGCTTTAACTACTGGTACTTTCCACCACGAAACCTTGCTATGGAAAGTGGTGTAAGCTGACAGGGCTGCCAGGTGTACTTTCAGTGAGTTAAAAACCAATCCTGCATCTAGCAGGTGGAGCATGTATGTAACAATAGTGGAAGGAGTGCAATCAACTGGGTTGATGTGTCTACTCTGGAACCAGATAACGAACCTCTTCCACTTGTCAAAGTAACAGTGCCTTGTGTTTGGTTTCCTAGATTCCTTTAGGATGTCCATACACCTCTGCGGCAAATTGAGGTGTCCAAACTCTATGACCTCAGGAGCCATGCTGCCAGGTTCATTGAGTTGGGTTGCTGGTGCACTGTTTGACCTTGGTGCTGGGACAGTAGGTTGTACCAGGCTGGAAGTTTGATGGGCTCGCACACCGCCATCCTGCGTAGGTGTGGGAACCACGGTTGTCTTGCCCATATGGGAGCAACTAGGACGAGCGTCATCGATTCCCTGTTCATCTTGTTCACCACTTTCCTGATGAGGAGTTGGTGGAAAAGCGTACGCAAACATCCCTGACCAGTTCATCCACAGGGCGTTCCCCTGGGAGTCTGGTTGGGGGAACCTGGATGCAAATCCTGGGCATTGTCTGTTTTCGCTTGTGGCGAATAAGTCTATAGTGGGGAAACCCCACTGAGAGAAGATATTTTCTACGACCTCTCTGTGAAGAACCCATTCGTGTTCCTCTGGGAGGGAGTCTCTGCTCAGAGCATCCGCTAGGGAATTGAGCTCCCCTGGAATATGTTGCGATGACAGGAAGATGTTCCGTCTGAGTGCCCATATCCAGATTTTCTGGGCAAGCTTGGACAGATTTGGCGAGCGAGTCCCTCCTTGCTTGTTCAGGTAGAACATGGCTGTAGTGCTGTCCGTCCGGATTTGCACTGACAGGTTTAGTAGGTGGGGCTCGAACGCCTGAAGCGCTCTGAATACTGCCAGAAGCTCTAGCAGGTTGATGTGGTTCTTGGCCACTGAGCGAGACCAGAGACCCTGAGCTGTGTGGTGGAGATGGTGAGCTCCCCACCCCGTCAGACATGCATCTGTAGTGACTACTGCCTGTACTTCGGAATCGTAAAAGGGTTTTCCCTGTGCGAGATTCTCTCTTGTCCACCAGTGAAGGCTTTTTACCAGTGTTGGCGAAACGAGCACTAGATCGTCCCACTGACCACTTGCCTGAGACCACTGTTTCGCCAACCATTCCTGCATGGGACGCATGCGCGCGTGGGGGACCAGGTAAATGCATGACGCCATCATACCCAGTAAACGCATTGCTTTGCGTACCGTTATTTGTTGACCTGACTGATAATGCGGAATTTGCAGTAGTATATTTCAAATTCTTTCTTCTGAAGGAAAGGTCAACCGCTCCTGGGTATCCAGGATTGCTCCTAGGAATTGTTTTGAGGTGCTTGGCACCAGGCTTGACTTATTCTCGTTGATTGAGAAGCCTAACTCGTGGAGGAGGTCGATAGTCCTTTGAATGTTTGTCCTGCAAATTCCTGGGGTTTCCCCCGTTATGAGCCAGTCGTCCAGATAAGGGTACACTGGGATTGCCTTCCTGCGTAGGTGTGCAGCCGCCACCGCCAGTACCTTGGTGAATACCCTTGGTGCTGAAGCTATCCCGAAGGGCAGTACCTTGAATTGGTAGTGGCGACTGTCCACCTTGAAGCGCAAGTACTTTCTGTGCGCTGGGAACATGGAAATATGAAAATAAGCATCTTTCATATCCAAGGTTGCCATGTAATCCCCCTTTTTTAGGAGGGGGATTACCTCTTGTAGCGAGGTCATACGAAATTTTTGGGGCTTGACATACTTGTTGGCAGGCCGTAAATCCAATACTGGGCGCATTGTCAAGTCTTTCTTTGGCACAAGGAAGCAAGTTGAATAAATACCCTTGTTTACCTGGTGTCCCGCGACGAGTTCTATCGCGTCCTTTAGGAGCAGATTGTAGACTTCCTCGAGGAGGATCTTTTGATGTTCTAAAGAGTGGACTTTTTGTCTTGGAGGGTGGTTTCGGGGACGTTGCAGTAGTTCTATACAGTACCCCTTGGATACCGTCGACAGCACCCATCTGTCGGATGTTATCCCTTCCCATGCCTGGGTGAAGCTGGATATTCGTCCCCCTACTGGGGTTGCATGGGAAGGGACCCTGAAATGAGCGTCACTGCTTTGGTGGAGGCGTGCCGCCTCCTTTACTGGGGCTGCCTCTGCCTCTACCACGTCCTCTTCTACTAGCCCTACCATACCCCTGGGTAGACTGTTGTGAGTTGGTGTTCCACTGTGTACCCTGGGTGTGGGAATAGCTATTTCCTCTATTGGAATTTTGGCAGCGGGGGCGACGAAAATTGCCGTTCCCTCTTTGGTTAGGTGGTTTTGTAGTTAACTGGCCAAGGGATTTGAGGGTGTCGAATTCCTCCTTAGCGTTTTTTAGTGCGTCCTCGACTGCCTTTCCAAACAGGAGATCACTTTCCACTGGTTTGTCTAAGAGTGCAGCTTGTGTTTCTGCTCTGAATCCCGACTGCCTCAACCAAGCATGTCTTTTGATGACAGTCCCCTCTGCTATAATTCTACCCGCATTGTCTGCGGCGTCTAAAGTTGCTTTTAAAATGCAGCCTGAGACGTTTCTTCCCTCTGCACAAATGCGAGATAGCTGGCTCTTAAGGGGTTCGGGAGCGGAATCTATTAGTGCTGCCACTTCTTCCCACTGATGGCAGTTGTAGCTGGCCAACAGTGTGGTGGAATTCGCGATTCTGGTTTGGTAGGCTGCCGTGGAAGCTACTTTTCTACCAAAACCATAGAGTTTCTTACTTTCCTTGTCGGGGGGAGCCTCCGAGGAAGATAATGGGGTTCCAGCTCTCTTGCGGGTGTTAGTTACGACTAGAGAGTCTGGCTTAAGTTGGCCTCTAATATATAGAGGGTCCGACTGGGCTGCTTTAAACAGCTTCTCTACTCTCGGGTTTACAGGTCTTGTCAAGTTTGGGTTGACAAGGGATGGTGCTATTCTGCGTTGAATAGATTTCAGGATGGGAATGGTCTGGGCTACTGTCTTCCTTTCCCCTATTAGTTCCTCCGCGAAGTCCCTCTCTTCTTGGACACCTTGTGTGTCTATGTGGAAGTGGTTAGCTGCCCGAGAGAGCAGTTCATTCAGGAGGGGCTGATTATCTATTGGGGAATCAGACACTGGGGCTTCCCTTTCGACTGGTGAGTCCATTCTGAAAATATCTGGGCTATTTTCTGGCTCATCCTCGTCTTCGTCCTCCCCGTAATAATCTGACACTGCGAGATCTTCTGGTGTCTCAAAATCCTGGCCCTCTATAAGGGAAGAGTCTCCTTGGCCTGTAGGGAAAAGGCAAGAATAGGGTTGGACCTCGAAGGGGTCTGAAGCCTTTACTGGTGTCTCGACCCGGGGCCTTTTATTTGAAGGGATAGGGTCCCTTGAACCTGAGGGAGAAGATTCCTGAGGGTTTAAAGCTAGTAGTTGGTCAGGGTGTCTTTCGAAGAAATTTGCTAAGGAGGACATCCTTGACATTACTCTGTCAATGTCCTCGCATGACCAGAGTTTTGAGCTTGGGGTGACCTTGCTGGAACTCTGTATGGACTGTCCCTGAGAAGACTTGGACGGGGAAGTCAGTTCTATTGTTGTGGGGGATTGCAAGGGTTGTTTCCTTTGTTGCTTACCCCCTTCCCCGTGGGTGGAAGTGCGTTTACCCTTTCCCTTATCTTTCGACGCCTGGCGTCGAGGATCGGAGGTGGAATCCCTGTGTTTCGAACTAGGCTTCGAAACTGGGCCCTCCTCACTTCCAAGTGATGTACCCTTTCCCTGGGGTGCAGGCTGGGGATGGAAGCCGTGTTCGTCTCCGGACGAGTGATCTTCCGTGATGTTAATGGGCGAGGCACTATGTGCAAGTGTGGAGGCTTGCCTGACGTCGTGCGGCGACCTCGACCGCCCAGAGGACGTCCTTTCGGACCGCTCCTTTTGTGCCTCTTTCCGAGGTTTCGACGACGTCGAATCTCGGGTGGGTTTTTTGTGTTTAGCGTGTGTATGTGCAACACTCTTGTCGCCGGGGGACTTCCCCATAGTCGCCGGGACGGACGACCTTCCGAGGCCGGGGACGTGCGTTAGGCTGTCTTTCGACGCCTTGGTGCCCTCGCCGTCCGAAAGTCCGGCGTCGCTGCCGTCGCTGAAGGTACCCTCCGCCTCCATAGCTGCTAGCTTGGCGTGGTGGGCCCAACGCTTGGTGGAGCGGTCCTTAAGAGTTTTTGTCTTAAACCTGCTACAGGCCCTGCAACCCGCCTCGGGGTGGTCTCTGGGCAGGCAAAGGTTGCACGTAGCGTGCTTATCTACCCAAGGGTATTTTTTATTACACTTGGGGCAAAACTGAAAGGGCGTACCCTCCATACGCGCCTGTGGGCAGCGGGCAAGTGTGTGTAGGTAAGAAGGTGTTTCTAACCGAGTGTGGAAGTGTACCACCCCCCACTCTCCCTACTTGTAGGGCCGAGGCCAGCGGCCCAGGCCCGAGCCGAGGCGGAAGCCTCAAGGCCCAATCCGTCGGGTTTCGACGTTGATCTCCTCCCCGGTTCGGCGTCGAGATGCTGGTCGACGTAAGGGTGACAAAATGGGGCAAATTAGAATTAGTTTTAAGTGTAAATATGGCAAAGCCAGGGAACTCCGATGAAGTGCTTCCGACCAGAATGGCGGAAAAAAACAATCTGGGGATCCTAGACGCGTGAGGGATCATGGGTACAGTGGACGTCACACTAGGGATAGTATTACTGGCACGCCCTGTGTCGACGCCCTTTTTCGATTTTCGAAAAACAAACTGTAATACTCCGCAGCTTCCACTAGATGTCGGCCTATGCACAGCATGTGATCTAAGCAGATTCCACAAGCCTCAGAAATATATATATATATAAGGAACACCCAGGCGTGTCCCATGACCGATACATTCTTTGTGAGAGGAAAGTGTAAGAAAACGTAAACTGTACTGTGGGGTAGGATGGGAGGGTCGATGAGGAATACGTGGGAGGAACATCCAGTCAAAAGAACGTTACAGTTGGTAAGTAACATGTTCTTCGAATGGATTGTGTCCTCCCACGTATTCCTCATCTTGTGATAGGCTCCCATAGCAGTATCAATTTTTGGAGGTGGGAGTACTAATTTCAGTTTTCGTGGACAGAATGCAGAATTGCCTTTGCAAATAAACCCTTGTTAGAGGAGGCAGTGTCCAAACAATAATGTTTAACAAAAGTATGCATTGTTTTCCAGGTTGTAGCTGCACAAATATCTGCTGCCGGAACTCCCCACTTTAGAGCCGCAGAAGTAGCCATTCTTCTTGTAGAATGGGCACGAAGCCCATCTGGTGGTTCTTTTCCCGCTAATCTGTAGCATTCAACTATGGCTAATATGATCCAGCGGGAAATGGTCTGTTTTGTTACAGATAAGCCTACTTTATGACCAGTATAACCCACAAACAGTTGGTCATCTTGTCTCAATTTAGCCATCCTCGAGATGTAAAAACTAACAGCCCTCTTGGGATCTAATCTGTGTAATCTCTCCTCTTCTTTGCCCAGATGAGGAGGATAAAAAGTTGGTAGTACTATTTTTTGTGACAAATGGAAGCCCGAGACTACCTTTGGCAAAAACGAAGGTTTAACTTTAAGGACTACCTTATCTTTATAAAAAATAGTATATGGTGGTTTGCATGAGAGAGCCTGAAGTTGGCTAACCCTGCGGGCTAATGATAGGGCCACAAGGAGGACAGTTTTTAGAGTCAAAAGCCTCAATGGACAGGAGTGCAGCGGCCCAAAAGGTATGCAAGTCAAGAACTATAATACTAAATTTAAGTCCCAAGTTGGTGCTTGAAAAGGTACTGGAGGGTATACATTAGTAAGCCCCTTTAAGAATTGAATTATTAACGGTATTTTGAAATATGAAACCTCTTCCGAGGAGCGCTTGAAAATGGACAGCGCAGCAAGGTATCCTTTGATTGTTCCTATCTGGAGCCCCAGATTAGCTAGATGTAGTAGAAAAGAGAGTACCATTGGGGTGCCACACTGAAAAGGGTCCACATCCTTGTCTTTGCACCAGTTACTAAACCTGTTCCAGTGACATCGGTACAAAGACTTTGTTGCTGATCTTCTGGCCGAAAGACAGATTTCCATTACGTCATCCGGAAGATCCCAATCCTTGTATCTCAACCTCTCAGAAACCATGCGTGAAGGTTGAGTGTCTTGATCTCTGGATGGAGAACCCGACCTTCCTCTTGCGAGAGAAGATCCTCTCTTTGTGGAAGACGTATTGGAGGGCAGATGGACATGTCTAGAAGGTCCGGGTACCACGTTCTCCTGGCCCAATCCGGGGCAATTAGGATCATGGTTTTCCTGAACTTTCTCAACCTCCTGATTACGTGAGGAATCACGGGGACTAGGGGGAAACGCATACAGCAGTGGAAACTTCCACTCCACTACAAATGCGTCTCCCAGAGCTCCTCTTTGAGGAAATTCCCTTGAGCAGTACTGATCGCACTTCCGGTTGATCGCGGTGGCAAACAGATCCACTTGAGGGGTTCCCCAAAGGGCGAAGATCTCCAGAAAGACTTCCTGAGCCAGCTCCCACTCGTGAGAGACCGTGCTCTGCCTGCTCAGAGCATCTGCCACCGTGTTCTTCTCTCCGGCCAGGTGAATTGCCGACAGAGAGATTCCTTCTTGTATTGCCCAGAACCAGAGCTGCATTGCTTCTCTGCATAGTGGCAGTGACCCTACACCTCCTCTCTTGTTGAGATAGTACATGGCCACTGTATTGTCCGTCATTATCGGGACATTCTTTCCCGGTACAGAGGGCAGAAAGGCCTTCAGAACTAGTCTGATTGCCCTCAGCTCCAATAAGTTGATGTGTAGTTTGGACTCCGATGGAGACCAAAGACCGCCGATTGTCAGATTGTTGGTGTGTGCTCCCCACCCCGTGAGTGAGGCGTCTGTCACTACCGTTATCTCCGGCCATGCTCCCTTGAGAATGTTGTCGTTGCAAGCCCACCATAGAAGATCCTGGGCAACTGCGCTCGGGGCTTGCAGAAGATCCGACATATTACCTGAGAACTGGGACCACTGAGTTCTGAGTGCCCATTGAAGGGATCTCATTCTCAACCTGGCCTCTGGTACTAGGAAAATGCAGGATACAATGAGGCCGAGCAACATGAGAAAATCGAAGGCCGGTAGATGTTGGGCATTCTGAAACTTTGTTACCATCTGCTGGATGTAGAGAGCTCTCACTTCGGGAGGCGAGGCTTTTCCCGATGAAGTGTCCAAGACTGCTCCGATAAACTGGAGTTTCTGGGATGGTATCATGTGGGACTTCTTGAAATTGATGGAGAAGCCCAGTTTGTGGAGGAAGTGGCAGGTGATCGAAAGTTGTTCCTGAACTTGTTCGGGAGAACTTGCCCTGATCAACCAGTCGTCCAGGAAGGGATATATGTGAATACCTCCTCTCCTGAGACTTGCTGCCACAACCGCCAACAGTTTGGTGAAATCCCTCGGGGCGGAGGTCAACCCGAATGGCAGAACTCGAAACTGATAATGAGAATTGCCAATTGCGAACCTCAGGTACTTTCTGTGCTTTGGATGGATTGGCACATGAAAGTAAGAATCCTGAAGGTCCAATGATACCAACCAATCTTTGAGTTGGACAGCCTGAAGGATCTGAGAAAGAGTCACCATCTTGAACTTGTCCTTCCTGAGGAACTTGTTCAAGTTTCTCAAGTCCAAGATGGGTCTCAGTCCTCCGTCCTTTTTTGGGATGAGAAAATATGGGGAGTAGCAACCCCTGTTCCTCTCCGCTACTGGTACCAGTTCTATGGCACCTTTCTCTAGCAGGGTTAAAATAAACTGCAACAGGAGTGGATCCGGAATTTTGGCAGAGTTGGCTCCCGGTGGATGATTCTGAGGCCTTTTTAGAAAGGGGAGACAGTAACTTGGGCTACTGTTTCCAGTGCCCAAGCATCTGAGGTAATGCCCGCCATTCCTTCAGATGTTGAGAGATCCTGCCTCCCACTGGTGTTTTGTGTAACAAGGTCTCAGAGAGATTTGGAGGCGGCTGCATGAGTGGCTGAGGGTACAGATGCCGCTCCTGAGGCTGATTTTGCACTCTTCCTCGTGCTCCGCGAGGGAAGTTTCTTTTGCCCCTTTGAGAAGCCTGTCCTCTTCCTCTACCAAAAGAGGAGTAGTATCGAAAAGAACGACCCCTCCAGGAAGATGACGCGGAATAGGGTTTTAGAGGCTGGCGCAAAGAGGCGCTAAGTGATTTAGCTGCCGCTTTCGAGGTCTGAAGTTTTTCTAGGCTTACATTCTTTCTGCCAAAGAGCCTCGAGCCATCAAAGGGCATGTTGAGGAGTTTAGCTTGCACGTCTGGTGCAAATCCCGACTTCCTCAACCACGCAAATCTGCGTAGCACAACGCTTGCAGCCATGGATCTGCTGATACCATCAGCAGTATCCAGTCCAGACTGGAGACATTCCCCCATTGCCTCCTTCCCGTCTTTGACTATATTCAGGAAGCCTTCCCTTTCCTCGCCTTCCGGAATATGATCAGCCGCCGCCGAAATACAGTCCCACAGGGTATGGGTAACCCTGGCTAGGGTACAGGTGACATTTGTCGACTTAAGTGCCATACTGCCTGACGTGAAAACTTTACGTGCCCAGGCATCAATTTTTTTATCCTCTCTATCTGGAGGGATAGTGGGATAAGCAGTTTGTTTTGAAGTAGATGCTGCCTGAATGACTAAACTCTCTGGAGCCGGATGTTTATTCAAATATTCAGGCTCCGTTCCAGCTGGTCTATATTTTCTTGGAAAAGTGCTATTTGCAGCAGCAATAGTTTCTGGTTTCTCCCAGTTTTTCTCCACAGTCCTTTGAAGGGCCCTGTGAAAAGGGAGAACAGGATCTTTCTGAGGTCCCTTGACGATTATATCCGTCATGTCATCTTGTTCAAAAATGGGGGAGGTATTACCCCAACCCATATATTCAACTACCCTGGTCATAAGACCCCTGTACCCAGCATCTGCATGCTCTGCAGGATCAGGTTTGGCGAACTCTAATTCTGGGGACATGTCAACTCCACTGGCAGAATGTAGAGTATCACTCAGGTCTCTCATTCTAGATTCCTGGTCAATAAGTTCCTCAGGAACTTGTCTTGTACCATAAGTAACTCCCAAAGAAATAACCTCGTCTTCTTCTGAAGCAGACTCTTCATAGATTGCTGACATAGATTTGAAAAAGTCTGACCTGGGCAAAGGAGTGAATCTACTTTCTTCCTCTTCCATCTGCTTCGAAGGAAATGGCAAATCCCTCGAAGTTTTCGAGGGTGTCTTCGAAGTTTTCGAAGATGACTTTGATAATGGCGTCGATGACGCATTTGGCTTTGGCGTCGAAATTATCGACGTCGAGGGCGTCGACGAAGTTGTCGAAATCTTCGACGACTTGTGTTTCTTGCATGGCACTGGAGAGGTGCTCGACTCTCGAAGAGTCTTCGACGGTTTTACGGATTCCTCGACGCTACCGGTCTTTGCCATGGTAGCCTTGGACGTCCCTTTGTCGTCCAATGGAGTGACTTTAGGGGTATGGCTTTTTCGAGGGGGTCGGGGCCGCATTCTCGAAAACCTCCATCATCTTTTTACGGAATTCTTCCCACTTACTGGGAGAATCCGATTTAGTCGGACAACAAATTTCTTCGGTCGACTCTGAAGAAGATGAGGGAGATCTAGGTCTCCTCTTCATTTTCTTCGATGACGAAGAGTGTCTCGATCTACTCCTAGATCAAGATCTCTTCGAGTGCCTATGGCGATCCGATTGCTTAGAATCAGTCTCTTTCTTGTGTCTTTTTGACGAAACCTTTTTTGAGGCCTCCCTCCCCACCGACAGTTTACCTCTCCTCTCACGAAGAGCTTTTTCGGTCATAGATTGGCAGGACCCGCAGTCGGCGGTTGGTGACTGGAACCGAGACACCAGAGACAAATCCGGTGGGGATCGGTGATCGACATCTTAGATCCACAATCTGCACACTTTTTAAGCCCAGTTCTGGGTGTCGAAGGTGTCGAAGATGACGACATTTTCTTCACAGATTCACGCGCCGTTCTCGATAGCGAAGCAATCGGAAAAAACGGAACTGAAGCAACGGGCACGGCTCGAGCTATTTTTACCATCGGGTACGTCGACAGAGTACGGAGTACGTCGAGGGACAATCGACGCCACGACCTCGAGCAGAGCGCCCTCTGCCGAGAATTTTTTTTTTCCGAAGCAGCGAAGCTGGAGATAACGATTTATCACAAGATGAGGAATACGTGGGAGGACACGATCCATTCGAAATGGGTATACATTAATCAGTTAAAGAATTGTCACCATAGGCATCCTTTGCAGCAAATTGAGGAGCCTAGAGAGAATCAAATAGAGGAGACATCTGAAACCTGATAATAAGAAAAAGAAGAACCATAAGGGAACGGATATGATTTATAAATATAATTATGGGACAGGGAGTATTTTTCTTCATCGTCACTGTCAGTATTGAATATCTCACTGCGGTCAACCCTATTGGAGGGCAGTTAGTGGGAAATTGTAGTAACCGGTTTGTGTTTCTTTCATAGATTTGTACTTGTTGCAATGTCACTACCAAGGAGGACCTCCCCGGGGAAAGGGAAAGGAGAAACCAAAGGAAATACGGTGAGTCGCTCAACACCATTAAGGAAGACCTCAGGGAAAGCTGTGGGTGTCGGTCCACGTTCCAACTAGAGACAGCGAGAGGAGCGTGACGCACCGCTATCTGAGGGAAGAAGGACTCATACATGCCTGACTGATCCTGCTTTGCACCATTGAGGAATTCCACTTGCCCGATTCTCCCTCGACTTGGAATCTCAGAAGAAGTCGTGGGGTGTGGGGGATATGTGGGATATATTGACCCACTCAACAGTATTTCTCCACATCACCAAGGGGCATTTGCGCAGATATAGCAAAATGGCTGCGCTGGCTCCTGTGAGTGCCATGGCCTCAAAACTGCGTTTTGCAGCAACAAAAGAAAATGGCTGCACCGTCCTGCCAAGCACACATCAGGCAGGATGGAACCAGGGAACATACTGAGAGAGTGTGCCAGTATGTTCTGACATATACAAAAGGAAGAAAGTGAAAAAGCATTATTGCTTTACTCCAAACCCCAAAATCCCCATTGAAAAGCAAACTTTTTCACCTTTAAAAAATGCTGCTTTGATGCTAATTCCATCTGTTCTTTCTTCAACCACTGATCAATAAGGCCCTGCCATGGCCAGTATATCTCATTGTGCCTCAGCAAAACCAGGCATGATTTCTGAATGACAGGCCCTGTTAAGCCAAATCTGAAAAAAAGGCCCAAGAAACTTCACTTTCTGCCGTAAATGGGAAACGCTTTATTTTGTGCTACAGAGTGTCAGGAATGAACCCTGCAAAAGAAATCATAGCTCTGTGCACATGTATTCCAGGAGACCCTTGCCTTGTACAGAGTGTTGTGTACAAGAAACTAACTATGGCTGCAAGACAATATTGGGAAGTCAGATGGCAAAATCGAATTTGAAAGGAAATGCTAGCAGTTTTCACCACGTGTAAAATGGGCTTTGCAAACCAAAGAAAAATGAATGCCCATTTTAAAGGAAAAGTAATATGTTGAATGAAAGCTTGTCTGTGCCTAGCAATGAAAAGGGGTTGGCTGCTGGGAAACACATATGGGCTATTTCCATTCCACAGGCTTTTCTTTTTTATTCAGGACCAAATAAAAGAAAATAAAGGTTTTAAACTGATTTGGCTAGATTTTACAAGCTTCCAAAAACAAGTTATTCTAGTTGGCAGAGCTAAGGCTTCCCCCAAGGAAGGGAGCCACCTTAAACTTCCAGGATACGAAAGTGATAATTGCTAGGCTGGAAAACTGACTGACCCGGACAAAGACACTTCACATACTAATCAGCCTTCAGTCTGGGCAGGGGCCACTTTCAATAGAAATTCTGGGACAAAGTGCAAAGTGGATAAGGGGCAATAAACCTTCAATGAAGCTGGAAAACCCCATTCTCCCTTTGGGGGAAATGACAGTTGGTGGTAGCTGAAAAATAAAAATAAATGGTCCAGTGCAGGACAATGGACTGCCATTTGCTTGCAAAGACTATTTGATAAATAAACTTTAAAGACTTATCCCTGCAGCAGGACTTTGTAAAAATGTAACAATCTTGCAGTTTAAAAGTGATTGTGTTTTATAATTTGAGACATTGTAGAAGTCATTGGCACCTTCGGAATAGAAATGGCAAAGAATCGGGTATTATAAGAAAAGTATCAATTATACCAATGCTAATTTGTATACTTTCATCCCTTATGATAAACCACATGTGTATAAAGTTATGGAATTTTAGGCCGACTCTTTCATACTCAAAATTACCAAACTGTATCAGAAGGGCGAAACAATGTCTCACAGAGTTCAGAGTTGGGGTGGAATGGTCTGCATAAAATATGTAACCTGCTCATGTCATTGGGTTATCTGCCACAACTGTACAAATGTGTAAATTCTGTTATGACAGATTTTTGGCAAAAAGGTCTGTGGGAAGTCTTTTCACCTCATAAAATTACAACTCCTAAACTGAGTCACATCCTAGGGAAGGCAGCCAACATGGATTACCCAATCCAGTTGGTAGAGGCGTGTTTAGCAAACCCTGCCCAGCCATATATTTTGATGATGTCACCATGCATTATAAATAAGAGACCCTGACAAGACTCTGGACACACTCTTCATGAAGTTCCTGCACTGCGTTCCTGTTCCCTTGATCATCCAGATTCCACTACAAGGTCAAAGCATTGCTGACCCTACTCCAGGGCCCACTGCAAAACTCAAGCGGTGCTGATCCCAGTCCCAGCCAGGCCTCCATTCTGAAAACCCACTAATCTCCCATAAAAAGGGCAAGAGCTGTGGTACCTTTTGCATCCTGAACCATATTGGCTTGCTGTCCACTAACTGCATGCCCGCTGCCATTCTGCCATCCAGCTGACCTTTAGTGTCCAGTGACCAGAATTGCCATTCCAGTCCTTGCCATCTGGTGACCAGAACTGCTCAGCTTTTTGCCAGGTGCGCTGCCGTGTAGTGACCAGAACCGTTACGGTCCAAAAATTCCAAAACTAAAAGTGGACTGTAAGAATAATCCCTACCCCATAGGAATCCATAGCCTATCTTGTCTTGCATTTGTCCTTATCCCACTCTCTAAGCCATCCTATCCTTATCCTGATAACTTGTAAAACTGTCAGAATCATCCGTGCAACCCTGCCCTTGATTTCTAGTGCTAGCGCCATCTCTCTTTTCTATTTTGTCTTGTATAATCCTATGCCATTAGTCATATTTCGATTGATCGGACTTGTTTCCGCCAAGGTTGGGTGCTGGGGTGATAGGGTTGAACTCGCAAATCAATCTTGGATCTTACTGTGTCCATCTTTGGTGGTCTAGCCTGAATACTCTAGTTTAAAGTAAAACTCTTCTTGTCATCACAACTGATTTCCTTTCCTATTTCACGGTTTCATTTTACTCAAAGCGCACCTTTTTATATCTTGTATAACTCCTCCAATTTACCAGCTAGAGACTTACTTTCACTTTCATATTGTCCCTGTGATATGTCTCTATCCCCCCATCCCACGCACTGCACTCCAAATCAGGATATTTGACCCGTTTTCAATAAAATTAGTTTGAGCAATTTAAAACGGGAAGAAAATGCAACTGTTACATGTGTCATTTTGCTGCAATCTGTTTTAAACTTTCCACTCATTTTCGAACTGCATGCTTTTGGTAATCCATTCTTTGTGATTGTTAGTGTCTTTGCATTGTTGCTTTAGTGAGGAATTATATTTGCTTCAAGGTTACCACACACTCATTTATTTGTCCATTTCCGAGTGTCATTTCAGAACATCGCAAGGGGGTTAAAATCTGTTTTTCTCTCTTATTTGGGGAGGGAAGGTCAGATTTGGATTCAGTTTCCCGTTTCTTATTCCTGATTACCTGCTGCTTCTGTTTATCCACTAAGAATAGATTATTCGTGGGTTGAGGGAATATTGCAGGGGGAAATTCTAACTTGGGTGCCATCTTTTCTAAATCAAAAAGTGCTCCTATTCCGCTCTGCTGTGTATATGTTCCACTAGAAGGTTAAACCCACTGCATTGCTCACATTCTCACTGTAATTATCACCCCATTGGCGATTGCTGCCCCATATTAAAAGGTGTATGATTCCTTTTGAATTTTAAAATAAATAAATATTGCATTTTACCAACCAGCCTGGTTCATGGTCCATTGTGACCCGGGGTATTTGAAAAGGGTGTGTGATACGAGTGGTGTACCATCTCAAAATTGAATCTACATAAAATCAGGAGAAAAGCATCTCAATTGTGTGCTGCATACTAGGCCGAGACCAAGGTGTGTGTCGCTTAATTTAATCCTTAACAAGACGCCACTCTTGTTCCTCTGGTAGGGGATCTCTGCTCAATGAGTCTGCTAGAGGGTTGAGTTCCCCTGGAACATGTTGTGATGACGGGAACATTTTCCGTCTGAGTGCCCATTTCCAGATTTTCTGTGCAAGTCTGGATAGATTTGGAGAACGTGTAACCCCCCGTTTGTTGATATAAAACATTTTTTTTTATTTTTTTATTTTACATTTATAAAGCGCTCACGCAGCCCGCAGGCATCGAGGCGCTGTTACAGGAATTGTTTGTTTTTCTTAGTTGCGTAGTTGTGTTTTTTTTTTTGTCTTAGCTACGTATTTATAACACGCTTAAACACCCAGAGGTTTCTAAGCGCGACCCGGGGATCGAACCTGTTGTTGCTTCGTGTCGTCTTGCTTCCAAGACGCGCACGCTGCCGCTGAGCTATCCTCCCGGTAGTGCTGTCGGTTAGGATCTGCACTGACAGGTTTGTTAAATGGGGTTTGAAAGCCTGAAGTGCTTTGAATACTTCCAGCAGTTCCAGCACATTGATGTGGTTCTGAGCTGCAGTGTGAGACTACAGACCCTAAGCTGTGTGGTGAAGGTAGTGAGCCCCCCACCCTGCCAGTGAGGCGTCCGTTGTGACCACGGTTTGTATCTGTGGGTCATAGAAGGGTTTCTCTCTCGTTAGGTTTTCTCTCATCCACCAGCAAAGATTTTGTACAAGAGTTGGCAAAACGACAACTAGATCGTCCCACTGACCGATTGATTGAGAGCACTGTTTCGCCAACCACTCCTGTATGGGACGCATGCGCAGGCGCGCGAGGAACCAGGTAAATGCAAGATGCCACTATGCCTATTAAACGCAGTGCTTTGTGCACCCTCATCTGGCGGCCGGCCTGATAATGTGGTATTTGCAGTAACACATTTGTTACTCTTTCCTCTGTGTTTAGGAAAGCTCCTAGGAACTGTTTGGAAGTGCGTAGCACTAGGCTGTATTTTTCTCGTTGATGGAGGAGCCCAATTGAAAGAGGAGGTTGATCGTTGTTTGGATGTTTTGTATGCAAATCAGAGGTGATTCCTCTGTTATGAGCCAGTCGTCCAGGTAAGGGTACACTGGGATTGCTCCCCTGCGCACGTGCACTGCCACTACCGCCAGTACCGCCAGTACCTTTGTGAATACCCTTGGAGCCGAGGCCATTCCAAAGGGCAGCACTTTGAATTGGTAGTGCTTGTTCACTATTTTGAAATGCAAGACTCTTCTGTGCGCTGGGAACATTGAAATATGAAAATAGGCATCTTTCATATCCAGTGTTACCATGTGATCCCTTTTTTAGTAGCGGGATTACCTCTTGTATCGTAGTCATGCAGAACTTTTGTGGCTTGACATACTTCTTTGCAGAGCGTAAATCTAATATAGGGCGCATTGTTAGATCTTTCTTTGGCACAAGGAAGTAGGTTGAATAAATACCATTGTTTACCTGATTGGCTGGGAACACTTCTATGGCATCCATTAATAGAAGCGTTGCTATTTCTTCTAGAAGGATCCGCTGATGTTCTTCTGAGTGGATT
This sequence comes from Ambystoma mexicanum, assembly GCF_040938575.1. Lineage (NCBI taxonomy): Eukaryota > Metazoa > Chordata > Amphibia > Caudata > Ambystomatidae > Ambystoma > Ambystoma mexicanum. The sequence continues at coordinate 681,449,511 of NC_090921.1, read as the reverse complement.
TTTTGTCGTGGGAGGTGGTCGTGAGGACGTTGAAGTAGTTCTATGCAGTAGCCCCCTGCTACCGTGGACAGAACCTATCTGTCCGAGGTGATACCCTACCATGCGTGGGTAAAGCTGGAAATGTGTCCTCCTACTGGAGATGCATGCAAGGGTACCTGGAGCAGAATGTCACTTGCTCTGAGGTGGGGTGCCACCTCGAGCAGGGCCTCTGCCCCGACCACGACCTCTGCAGTGTCTTCTGGGATAGCCTTGGAAGGCTTGTCCTTGATTATTCCAATAGGACCCTTCGGCTTTATTGTAGCCGGATCCTTGTGTGAATTTTGGCCCCGAAAACGGTGAAAATTACTGTTAACCCTCTGACCTGTAAGCTCGTTTGTGAGCTGACCTAAAGATTTTAGAGTGTCATACTAGTCCTTTGCTGTCTTAAGTGCATCTTCCACGGCCTTATCGAAGAGCAAGTTAGGTTCCACTGGCATGTTTATTAGGGTGGCTTGTGTTTCTGGCCTAAAGCCTGACTGGCGAAGCCATGCATGCCTCTTTATAATAGTCCCCTCTGCAATGACTCTTCCGGCATTGTCTGCTGCATCGAAATTTGATTTGAGGAGACAGGTAGCTACGTCCCTTCCGTCTGCTGCCACCTGTGCTAGATGTGATTGGAGTCGCTCCGGGGCAGACGAAATTAATGCAGAAAATTTCCTCCCATTTATGGCAATTATAACTAGCCAAAAGTGTTGCGTTGTTGGCTATTCTAGTTTGAAAGGCCGCAGAGTAGGCAACCTTTCTGGCCCATGCCATATATCTTTTTGCTTTCCTTATCCGGTGGTGCCTTGGAGGAAGCAAGTGGTGTGCCTTCTCTTTTTCTAATGTGGTAACAACCAATGAGTCTGGTTTCAATTGGCCTCATATATAAAGGGTCTGATGGTGCAGACCTGAATAGTTTTTCCACACGCGGGTTAACGGCCCGTGTGAGATTGGGTGCTTCTAAGGAAGGCTATATCCGGCGTTGGACCGACTTTAGTAGTGGGATAAACTGACCTGTCCTTTTGTCCCACAGTTTTTGTTCAGCGAAGTCTCTATCCTGTACCTCCTGTGTTCCGCCGCTTTGGCTAAGACTTCATTGAGGAGGGTTTGATTATCGACAGGGTGGGGGGGGGGGGTTTGGGTGGAGAGATAGACCACTGGAGTGTCCCGATTAAGAGGGGAATCTATGGAGTACATGCGAGTCTCCTGGTCTGCCTCTGGGTCCTCATCATCCCGATAATAAGGTTCATCTGTACCGACTGGGGCTTATGTGCTTGGTGGTGCATGCTTTTGTAGCGCTGCCGCCGCCGGGTGTAGTCCCCACAACATGGCCGCCGGCCTGTCCTATGGGGTTGGGGGTCTGCGCTTGAGTAGCTGAAGCTATGTCGTTGCCATTGCTGAAGTTTCCCTCTACCTGCATGGCCTCGAGTTGCCTGGCGTAGTGGGCCCGGAGTTTCGTGGAGCGGTCCTTTAACGCCGTAGGCTTGAAGAGCCTGCACGCTCGACAAGACGTTTCAACGTGGTCTCTTGGGAGACACAGATTACAAACTAAGTGTCCACCCAGGGGAATTTTCGGTTACACTTAGGGCAAAATTTAAATGGTGTATTTTCAATAATTATGGATTATGGAAATGGCAGCTGGGCTAACAAGGTGTACGAAGGAGAAAATGCATTCTAAAATGGCCTCCCCCCTCTCTCCCAACTGTCTTGGCCGAGGCCCTGGGCGGCCTTCCAAGGCAGAACAGCCCACCGCGGTCGTCTCCGACAGGCAGTTTTCTTTCTTCACTGGCATGGAGTTTCGGCAGTCGATGAAAGGATAGAAAAAAATACTATCATAATTGTGTAAAGTTAATGGCTTATCGCCAAAAGGAACTCCGCTATGCGCGCCCGTCTATCATGGCGGAAAAAAACAATCTGAGGGACCTCGACACACGAGGGATCATGGGTACAATGGACGGCACACTAGGGATAGAATTAATCGCACTCCCTGTCAACATCACTATGCATAGGCCGACATCTAGTGGAAGCTGCAGAGTATAACATTTGTTAAGTTTTCAAAATTTGAAAAGTGACGTCGACAGGACGTGCCAGTAATACTACTCCTAGTGTGACGTCCACTGTACCCGTGGTCATTCACGCGTCGAGGTCCCTCAGATTGTTTTGTTCCGATATGAGGTTGCATGAAGTATAATGTGAGTACAGTTGTATCTAAGCAGATAAAGACAGAAAGCTCATATAACATCTATGCACCTTCTCTCGGGGGAGGAAGGGTGGGCGTATGTGAATCTAAGCAGATACAAGCATCAGAAATATGATTACGGTGAGTAATGTATCCCTTCTGAGGCTTGTGGAATCTGCTTAGATCACATGCTATGCATAGATAAGCGAGCAGTGTTATGAGAAGGTGGTGGGTCGTGAGAAGGAGCAGCAGCAAATAGATGTTTTAGAACAGCTTGTCCCACCTGTATATCTGCTTTCGAATGTGTGTCAATGCAGTAATGCTGAGTGAAAGTATGTACTGAGCTCCATGTAGCTGACTTGCAAATGCTGTCTAAGGGGACATTTGCGATAAAGGCTAGTGTAGCTCCAGTGATCCTTGTGGCGTGAGCTCTTGGCGTAAAAGGCAGGGTCTTGTTTGATAATGAATAGCACAATTGAATACATTTTACTATCCATATGGAGATAGCATTTTTTTTAAATGCGGTCCCCTTCTCTGCCTGGTGCTATGGAGACAAACAGTTTATCTGTTTTCCTAAGCGGTCTGGTCTTGTTTACGTAGTAAAAGACCGCCCTCCTCACATCTAAAGTGTGGAGTTTTACTTCAGCTGAGCTCGATGGTTTCTGAAAGAAAACCGGAAGCTCAATGGATTGGTTCACGTGGAATTTAGAAATGAATTTAGGGGAAAACATAGGATGAGTACATAAAACCAATTGATCTTTATGAATGATAAAGAAAGGATCCTGCACTGACAATGCTTGCAGTTCACTAACTCTTTTCATGGAAGTAATAGCCACTAAGAAGGCAGTTTTGTATGTCAGGTGTTTAAAGCTTGACTTATGCATAGGCTCGAATGGGGGTCCCATGAGCATAGCGAGTACTACATTGTGATCCCATCCTGGCGGTGGGTTTGAAATTGGAGGTTGGAGTCTCTTTGAATGCCTTGATGACCGGTGCCGTCTACCGCGATACTTTATTGTGGGAGGTGTTGCAAGCCGACAGGGCCACCAGGTGGACCTTTATAGAGTTGAATACTAACCTTGCAAGTGGAGCAGATAGTTTAGAATGTCGGATGGGGTACATTCTATGGGGTTAATTTGTTTAGACTGGAACCAAATTACAAATCTCCTCCACACCTCTGTGGTAAGCTAAGATGTCCAAACTCTGTCTTCAGGAGCCACGCTGCAAAGTTCGAGTGAGGTTGTGGGTGCACTGTTAATTCCCCGTGCTGAGTGAGTAAGTTGGACTGGCACAGGAGCTTGATGGGGTCGCACAACGCCAGTTTGCGCAGTTGTGGATACCATGGCTGTCTTGCCCACATAGGAGCAACTAGGATTTGCGTCACTTGCTCCTTGAGGATCTTGTTCACCACCTTGTTCATGAGAGAGGTCAGGGGGGAAAAGCGTAAGCAAATCTCCCTGACCAGTTCATCCATAGAGCATTCCCATTGGAGCCTGGTTGGGAACCTGGACGCAAAGTCTGGGCATTGTTTGTTTTCGCTTGTAGCAAACTCCTCTAGCATGGGGAAACCCCATTGAGAGAAGAGGTTGTCTACGACTCTTATGTCTAGTTGCCACTCATCTTCCTCTAGTATGGGATCTTTGCTCAGCGAGTCGGCTAGAGAACGGAGTTCCCCTGCAACGTGCTGCGAGGATAGGAATATTTTCAGTTTGAGTGCCCATTTCCAAATTTGTTGTGCTAGTTTGGATAGATTTGGAGAGTGTGTGCCCCCCAGTTTGTTGATATAAATACATTGCTGTAGTGCTCTCGGTGAGGACTTGCATGGATTGGTTTGTTAGGTGTATCTCAAGCAGATTGATGTGGTTCTGCACTGTTGCATGAGTCCACAGACCCTGTGCTGTGAGTTTAAGGTGATGAGCCCCCCACCCGGTCAGAGATGCGTCAGTCGTAACTATCGCCTGCACTTCTGGATCGTGGAAGGGTTTCCCCTTCAACAGATTTTCTCTCGTCCACCTGCGAAGACTTTGTACCAGTATTGGCAAAACAAGATGCCATCCTGCCTAGCAAACGCATAGCTTTGCGTCCGCTTATCTGGCCCGATGACTCTTTCCTCTGAAGGGAAGACTAACCCCTCTTATGAGTTTATTACAGCTTCCATGAGCGGTTTAGTTGTGCTTGGCACTAGGCTTGATTTTTTTTTTCTCATTTATTGAGAAGCCCAATTGAAAGAGAAGGTTGATAGTTCTTTGAATGTTTCGTCTGCAAATATGGTGGGGTCTCCCCTGTAATCAGCCAGTCGTCCAGGTAAGAGTATACTGGAATTGCCGCCCTGCGCAGCTGCCATGCCACCACCGCCAGTACCTTTGTGAATACCCTTGGAGCGGATGCTATTCCAAAGGGTAGCACTTTGAATTGGTAGTGCTGGTTCGCCATCTTGAATTGCAAGAATCTTCTGTGCGCTGGGAACATTGAAATATGAAAATATATCTAATGTCCCCATGTAATATCCCTGCTTTAGCAGGGGGATTACTTCTTGTAGCGTGGTCATGCAGAATTTTTGTGGCTTGACATAGGTGTTTGCAGGGCATAGGTCTATTACTGGGCGCATTGTTGGATCTTTCTTTGGCACAAGGAAGTAGGTTGAATATACCCTTGTTTACCTGGTTCGCCGGAATGACTTCTAGGGCGTCCTTTTGGAGCAGTGTTGCGATTTCCTTGAGAAGGATGCGTTCTTCCTTCGAGTGAGTCTTGACACGGGGGATGGTTCTGGGGTAGCTAGATTAGATCCACACAACAACCGCCCACCAATGTGGATAGCACCCATTTGTCTGAAGTGATTCCCTCCCATGCTTGGGTGAAGTTTGAAATATGCCCTCCTACTGGAGAGGCATGACAGGGCACCTGGAGCGGGTAGTCACTGTTTGGGAGGTGTGGCTCCACCTCTAGAAGAGGAGGACCTCCGCCGGCAACGAGATCTGTGCTGTCCCCTTTGGTAACCATGTGAGGCCTGGCCTGATTGTTACCCCAGGAAGAACCTTGGTTCTGATTGTAGTTTGAACCTTTTTGTGAATTTTGTCTGCGAAAGAGGCGAAAATTACTATTAATACCCCTCTGCATTGTGGGTTTATTGGTAAATTGGCCCAAGGATTTCAAGGTGTTGTTTTCCTCCTTTGCAGACTTCAGGGGTATTTTCAACGGCCTTTCCGAAGAGGACGTTGGGCTCAATATGCATATTGAGAAGTGTAGCTCGAGTTTCTTGCTTGAAGCCGGATTGGCCTAGCCAAGCATGTATCTTAATAATGGTACCCTCTGCAATAATTCTGCCTGCATTGTCAGCAGCGTCTAGGTAACTCTTCAGAATGCAGCTAGAAACTGCTCTGCCTTCTGCCACTACCAAGGCCAATTGAGTCTTAAGGGGTTCAGGAGCTGAAGACAACAATGCGGACACCTCATCCCATTTATGGCAGTTATAACTTGCCAGAAGAAGTTAGCTATTCTAGCCTGAAAGGCCGTTGAAGAAGCTACTTTCTGCCCCATAGTATACAGCTTCTTACTTTCCTTGTCAGATGGTGCCTCCGAAGAGGCTAATGATATGATATGATATGGCATTTATAACGCGCCTATACACAAGGTGTATGTGTTGGAGCAGGGCGGAAGAGCTTCTCTATGCGCGGATTACCTGCCCGCGTATGGTTAGGTGTTTCCACGGATGGTTGGATCTGCTGCTGGATAGACTGCAGGACGGGAATGAACTGCGTGACCGCCTTCTTATGCCCTAAAATGTCCTCAACAAAGTCCTTATCACGTGGAGTCTCCGGTGTTTTTATTTTGAAATGCTCAGCTGCCTTGATGAGCATGTCATTTTGTAGCGGCTGAGGCACGGCTATGCTGGAATATGCACCAACTTAACTTTATCTCTTATGTAACTGATCAACTGTCACCTCGCACTTACTGTACCTAGCGCCCTGATGCCTTAGGGTTTGGGGCGCTGCTATAAATGAAAAAATGTATAAATTAAATAAATATGCACCATAGGCCTCATTACAAGTTTGGCGGTAGCCTTGCAGGTAAAACCGGCAGGCTGCCGCCAAACGTGAAAATTTTTCCGGCACCCGCGAATGGGCAATTACCGGCTCATTACGGTCCCATCGAACCCGGTAATTGCCCATTCGCGGGCACTGGAAAAAAAAATCCACATTCCCATTTGAGCCCCATGGGGCTCAAGTGGGAATGGGGAGGTCGGATGCACCGGCACCATTCAGAATGGTGCTGGTGCATCCGACATGCTCTGCTCGCGGGTGCCGTTCTGCCCGCAAGGTCAGACCTGGCGGGCGGGAAGGTACCCACGAGCAGAACTCGTAGTTTGCCAGTCCAGTAACAACGGTACCGGCAAGCTTACCGGTACCGTTGTTACCGGACTGGCAAACCTATTATGAGGCCCCCTGACTCCTCCGAGTCAGCCACTTAACTCTTCTGCAACCTCTGCAACTCTTTCTCTCACCATTCTTCCAGCTGGTCCAACCACTCAGGCGGACACACCTTGGATGTGCTCATCTCTGCTGATCTCTCCTTCCCCAACCCTCTCACTACTCGCCTCTGCTGGTCTGATCATGCTCTCCTCTCTTCCCACCTGAAGCTCACTTACTCTGCCTACACTGCCAGTCTCTATCTCCAGTCTCCTTCTCCATCATTCGACCGTTGAAGCAAGTGTCAGTAACTGCCTTTGTAGCTGCCTTTGCCGCTTCCTTAATTGCTCCCCCCACTCCGGCTATTTGCTCCCTCTCTGATTCAGCACTTGCTAACTTTCACCTTTCCATCTCCAACACCCTTGACATCCTTGCCCCTGTCAGGAGGATCCGCATGAAGCCTGCTTCCAAGTGCAATAGTTGATATCACTCCGACCATGCTTCGCTGAAACACAAGTACAAAGACGCTGAATGGAAATTGTTGGCTTCTAGCACATCCTTGGACAAAATGCCCCATCGCCTGCTACAAAGGTAATACACACTCTCCACCCGCTTAAAGAAACAAGTCTTTATCCAAGTATCTCTGGGCCTTAAAAGAACACAGCTGAACTCTTCAAAATCTGTAAGGAACTTGCCAATCCTACTGAGGTCTCCACGTCTCTTCCTTCTCAGGCCCTCTGCACGGCCTTGCCCACCCACTTCACTACCAAAACTCAGGGCATCCTAACACCGCAACACTGAGATCCTTCATCTTTCTTCCCTCCTACTCTCTGGCTGTCCTCCTTGTGCCCCCCTCCCATCTCCCTCCTGTGAAGCAAAAAACCTGGGTGTCATCTTCAACTCCTAACTCTCTCCTTCTCACCTCATATATCGCTGACCTTGTCATGAAATCTCATTTTCAGCTTCACCTCCTGTTAGGGAGAATTCTCAGAAATGTGCTAATTCCCTCCACCTTGGAGATCCCCAGCAACTTTGCTGGATTTTGAGGATTTGATATTTTTTTTTTTACCTGGAGAGAGTGAGACCCTTTTTCCCACTCTCTTGTGTATTTTAATGCGATTTTGTACACCGTTTATTTTGGTTGTGGAGTCTGACAAACTCCATAGGCATCTTTTACATTGGGTCACACAGCACCTTCAGTGCAGTGGCCCAGGGAAGTCTTTCAGATTTCCCAAAGGTTTAAATACCTTCTCTTGGATAAACTACTGTTTCCAAGAGCAGTAAAGTGAATTTGACTTTACTTACATTTGTAACTTTCTAGACCCAGCACACACTATCTTACAATAGGATGCTGGAGGGGTTACCTAGTATCCTCTTTGTCCATCTTCTCATGTAACATTTTTTTCTGTTACCCTTTCCTCACTGAATGGCTGGTGGCAGTGGTTTCATTTTAACTACTGTGGTGTGCATTTACCGCAGGCTGAGTTTGCAGCTGCAGTAAAGCACCCAGTGGTGCCATTTTTGTCAAAACGGCCCTTGTCTTCGTTTTTCGCCATTTCTTTGTGGAAAGGACCTTCTTGAGATTTACACTGTGTGCCAAACCAGGTTTGGTCCCATTGTTTGCTTTGCCTTTGGCAGGATTCACGAGTGAAGCCTGCCTCTGGCTCCAGGGTGTCTGGGGTAGGCAGGAAATGAGGGAGGTGCCCGAAACTCCCTGTGCTTAGTCTCCTAGGAGATCCAAATGCACTCTAGTGATTGGCCGGCTGACTGTCCGGCAAGGACAGCCACCCTGCTGGGTGACTGACAGCTGTGCTGGAATGAATGGGAGAGAACTGATAAAAAGGCAAGGCTTTTGGCTTGGAAGGCAGAGTCAACCACTGGACAAAGGAACCTAGGAAGAACTTGAAGAGGACACCTGCTGCAACCCGTGGACTGTTTGTTTGCCCGGTGAAGCCTTGCTGCAGTGCCCAAACACAAAGTTTGCATCGACAGAGAAGCCCCTGCAAGGTCGACTTCTCCCCTTGAGTTGGTGGGACCAATCAACTCCAAAGTTAGCCACCTGGACATCCATCTTGGAGCTGGTTGAATTTCCAGAGTTGCTGCTGGAAACCGTATAGCCAGGGAGAGGAACACCAGATTGTGTGCGTTGCTTTTAAGCTGGCCAAGTGCTTCAGGAAGATCCTCCGGACTCCTAGGAAGCGGGACTGACCAAGCCTGAGGCCCCTCAACAGAGTGCAGGACCCCAGAAGCAAGGAAAGTCCATCTCAACAGCCAGGAACCGCAGTGGTGCTATTTGCGGTAGATGCAAGGAGCTGAAACACTGAACAGCCACTGAAAGTGAAGTTTGCCGGTTGATGGTTTTTACCTTCCCAGTGCATTGCAGGAGTCTCCCGACGTCCTCCCTCTTGTTCCCACGACTGAGGCCCAGGAACAGTGAGACCTGCAGAGCTGCACAGGAACAGGCGTCATCTGCTGCATCTTTTCTTCATTTTAAAGGTACTGTACAAAGTCTGAGAGAACTTACCTCTTGCTGTAGAGATGCTTGAATCTTCTACCACTCAAGTCTAATCAGCTTGTGGCCCTATATTTGAGTCTTCTTTTCTTCAAAGACTTCTAAAACATTGTACAAAGACTTTTCCATTTACCTACCAGAGGTGCTTCATCCTATATAAGACTTTTGCCCATTGACTTTGGCTTAGCCTATTGTACTGAATGGCTCTTTCTGAGGGGCTCCAAAAGTATTTGCCTGCTTAAGAATATTTGTGTTATCTTGTATGTTCTAACTAATCTTTTCCTTTTGACTTATTACCATATGATTCCAAATGCAATAGCGATATACGAATGCCCCCAGCACCCTAGCAATTGAAGTCACCCGAGGGTGTAGGTAGTGTCTGTGGGCCATCCCAAAAGGGTATCTACGCATTTAGAGATATTAAGAAGAACAAGTTACTTCTTACCTGGTAACGTTCTTTCGACGGGATGTTCCTCCGACGTATTCCTTATCTTTGATAATATGTTTCCAGCTTGCTGGCCTCGGAAATTTATTCTGTAGAGGGCGCTGCGCGTCGACGTCCACCGAGTCGATGTCCCTCGACGGCCCCCGTATCAGCGCCGACGTCATCATGTCCATAAATAGCCACGCGCTGCGTCCGTTGCTCAGTTCCGTTTTGTAGCATAAGAAAAGTCATGCCTGAATTGGTTATGGACCTTGAAGGAGCGTAAGCTGCAACCACAAGGGAAGTATCACTGCGGGGATGGTTGGGAGGGGCGATAAGGAATACGTCGGAGGAACATCCCGTCGAAAGAACGTTACCAGGTAAGAAGTAACTTGTTCTTCGAAGGGATTGTGTCCTCCGACGGATTCCTTATCTTTGATAGACTCCCATAGCAGTGTCATGTAATTGGAGGTGGGAGTGAGAATGTTATGCATCCCTTTAGGGATGGACCGAATGTAATACGGCCTTGCCAAATCTGGTCTCTTGAGCAGTGGAGGAATCCAGATTGTAAAATTTTGTGAATGTATGTGCGGACGACCATGTGGCAGCCGCACATATGTCTCGGACCGGTACCCCTCTTTGGAGAGCCGAAGAGGCTGCGATACCCCTGGTTGAATGAGCCCTGAGATTTTGGGGTGGCTCTTTCCCTGCCAGTTTGTAACATTCCAGGATGGCCAAAATAATCCACCTGGAGATGGTTTGTTTTGTTATGGGTAGTCCCAACTTGTGACCTGAGTATCCTACAAACAGTTGGTCTGCTTGCCTGATCCTAGCCATTCTGCTGATGTAAAAGCTGAGAGCTCGCCTTGGGTCCAGCCTATGTAGCCTTTCCTCCTCTTTCCCCGGATGGGGAGGATGGTAGAACGAAGGTAAGGTAATTTTCTGAGTAATATGAAATTCAGAAACCACCTTTGGGAGGAAATTAGGCTTCACCTGTAGGACAACTTTGTCCTTGTGGAAGATTGTATGTGGGGGTTTACAGAAGAGAGCTTGTAGCTCGCTCACCCTCCTAGCAGATGTTAGTGCTACCAATAGGACAGTTTTAAGCGTGAGAAATCTCAGCGCGCAAGAGTGAAGTGGTTCGAATGGAGTGCCCATTAGGAAGTTTAAGACTAAATTTAAGTCCCATAAGGGAACCTGGAATGGTTTTGGAGGGTAAACATTAGTTAATCCCTTGAGAAATTGTACCACTAGAGGAAGTTTGAAATACGATGGTTCCTCCGCAGTGCGCTTGAAGATAGAAAGCGCTGCGAGATAGCCTTTTACAGTGCCAACTTGAAGGCCTGAGTTTGCCAAGTAGAGTAGAAACGATAACACCGTTGGTGTACCACATGAAAAAGGGTCGATCTTTTCTCCCCTACACCAGCTGCAAAATTTGTTCCAACGGCAGCGGTATAAAGACTTTGTTGCCAGTCTTCTGGCCGAAAGCAACACCTCCATGACGTCATCAGGGAGATCACAATCCTTGTACCTCACCCTTTCAGAAGCCAAGCGTGAAGGTTGAGGGTTCTGGTGTCTGGATGGAGAACCTGACCTCCCTTCTGCGAGAGAAGATTCTCTTTGAGTGGAAGACGGATTGGAGGACAGATGAACATATTTAGAAGGTCCGGGTACCAGGTTCTCCTGGCCCAATCCGGGGCAATTAAGATCATGGTTTTCCAGAATCTTCTCAACCTCCTGATCATTTGAGAAATAACGGACTGGTGGGAACGCGTAAAGGAGTGGAAACTCCCAGTCCACTACGAACGCATCTCCTAGAGCTCCTCTCGGGGGAAATTCCCTTGAACAGAACAGATCGCACTTCCTGTTGGTGCTTGTGGCGAACAGATCCACCTGAGGGGTTCCCCAAAGGGCGAAGATCTCTTGAAGGACTTCCTGAGCTAGCTCCCACTCGTGGGAGACTGCTCTGCCTGCTCAGAGCGTCCGCTGTCAAGTTCTTCTCTCTGGCTAGGTGGACTGCCGATAGAGAGATTCCTTCTTGGATTGCCCAAAACCAGAGCTGCATCGCCTCTCTGCACAGTGGCAGTGATCCTACGCCGCCTCTTTTGTTGAGGTAGTGCATGGCCACCGTGTTGTCCGTCATTATCAGGACATTTCTCCCCTGTACTGATGGCAGGAAAGCTTTCAGCGCTAGTCTGATCACTCTCAGCTCCAGTAGGTTGATGTGTAGTCTGGACTCCGATGGAGACCAAAGACCGCTGATGGTCAAGTCGTTGGCATGGGCTCCCCACCCCGTGAGTAAGGCATCTGTGACTACTGTTATCTCCGGCCATGGTTGCCAAAACAGTTCTCCTTTCAAGATGTTCCCTGGATAGGCCCACCATTGAAGGTCGCGGGCTACCTTGTCCGGAATCCGGAGGAGATCTGTCATTCTCCCTGAGAATTGCGACCACTGACTTCTCAGTGCCCAGTGAAGAGATCTCATTCTCAGGCGAGCCTCTGGCACAAGGAAGATGCAGGATGCCATGAGGCCTAGCAACCTCAAAAGGTCGAAGGCTGGGAGACGTTGGGCATTTTGAAACTTGGTGACCATCTGTAGAATATCTTGAGCCCTCACCTCTGGTGGCGAGGCTTTTCCAAGGGAAGTGTCCAGGACCGCTCCAATGAAATGGAGTCTCTGTGATGGTATCATCTGTGACTTCTTTAAATTGAGGGAGAAGCCCAGTCTGTGAAGGAAGTGGCAGACATAATCTAGCTGGGCCTGGGCCTTTTCCCAAGATACAGCCCTGATCAGCCAATCGTCCAGGTAGGGGTAGACGTGGATCCCTTCCCTCCTTAGACTCGCCGCCACTACCGACATCAGCTTGGTGAAGACCCTCGGGGCGGAGGTCAGCCCAAATGGCAGAACTCGAAATTGATAATGAGAGTCGCCAATTGCGAACCTCAGGTATTTCCTGTGTTTGAGATGGATTGGCACATGGAAATAAGCATCCTGAAGGTCCAGAGATACCAGCCAGTCCTGGAGCTGGAGGGCCTGAAGGATCTGAGAGAGAGTTACCATCTTGAACTTGTCCTTCCTGAGGAACTTGTTCAATTCTCGTAAGTCCAGGATGGGTCTCAGTCCTCCGTCGTCCTTTGGTATGAGAAAGTAGGGGGGAGTACCAGCCCTTGTTCCTGTCCGCTACAGGTACCGGTTCTATGGCACCTTTCTCTAGCAGGTCTATAATTTCATGCAAGAAGAGCGGATCTGGAACTTTTAGAGAGCTGTTCCCTGGTGGATGACTGAGGAATGTGTAGAAAGGGTAAGCAGTAACCCTGGGCAACTGTCTCCAATGCCCAAGAATCTGACGTTATAGCCTGCCATTCCGTCAGATGGTGAGTTAACCTGCCCCCTACAGGTGTATTGTGTGGGAAGGCCTCAGAGTGGTTTGGGGGCGGCTGATGCAGATGCCGAGGGTAAAGAGGCACCTGCTGCTGCTGCGGCCTTAGTACTTTTGACCCGTCCACCTCGGGTGGCTCTCCTTTGGCCTCTTTGAGCCGGCTGTCCTCTGCCTTTCCCGAATGCGGAATAATAGCGAAAGGACTTTCCTCTCCCAGAGGTTCCTGAGGGGCGAAAAGGAGTTTGGCGGATAGCAGCTCCTAAAGATTTTGCTGCTGCTTTAGAAGTCTGCAACTTTTCCAGACTGTCATCAGCCTTTTTCCCAAATAATGAAGAGCCATCAAAGGGCATATTCAAAAGTCTGGCCTGTATATCTGGAGCAAAGCCCGACTTTCGCAACCACGCATGCCTGCGGATTGTTGTACTTGCCGCCATGGCCCTGCTGATCCTGTCAGCGGAATCGATGCCAGTTTGAAGTGATTCGCACATGGCATCTTTGCCATCTTTAATAATGTGAAGGAAGGCTTCCTTTTCCTCTCCTTTGGGTATGCAGTCAGCCGCTGATGAAGCACACTCCCATAGTGTGTGACTGAACCTGGCGAGCGTACAGGTGGAGTTGATGGACTTCAACGCCATACTACAGGCAGAGAAGACTTTCTTCGCCATAGAATCGTACCTCTTGTCATCTCTATCCTGTGGGACAGTAGGGTAAGCGGTCCTACTGCTAGATGAAGTTGCCGCTTGAACCACCAGGGTCTCTGGGGTCGGGTGTTTTGATAAGTATTCAGGGTCAGCAGCCGCTACCCTATACTTGGCTGACAATCTTTTATTGACCGCAGGGATAACTTCAGGAGTTTCCCAACTAGATGCAATTTTCCTTTGTAAGGCTGCATGGAAGGGGACCACCGGGTCCTAGTGTGGGCCTTTGTCTAATATGTTTGTTAGGTCATCCTGTTGAAAAACAGGTGAAGGTGCAGACCAAACTATAAATTCAATAATTCTTGCCATCAGGGTTCTATAGGTTGTTCCGGCATGTTCCCCTGGGTCTGGCTTAAATAATTCCACTTCTGGGGAAGTATCCAGCCCACTTGCCTCATGTAGTGACTCCTGTAGGTCCTTCAGCGGTCTTTACTCAGAGGTGAAATCCTCTGAAATAGGCAGTGTGGTCCTCTGTAACCCAAATGTTTCCTGGTCAGAATCTTCCCCCTCTTCATAAATTGAAGATAGTCCAGGGTACTCGGACCTCTGAAATGGTGTAAAACCCATCTCTAAGGCAGAAGGAGCCAAACTCGTCGTTATTGGGCGAGAAAACGTCAATGTCATCGACGCCGATGTAACAGGCTTCGAAGGCGCCGAGAACGGCGTCGAAAAAACTGGAAGGGGTCTTGAAGAACTCGAGAGGATCGGGATCCTACTCGAGGGCATAGACGACTGTCTCGGCGTCGTGCCGGAGGCCCTTGGAATCACCGTTGGCTGTGGAGTGGCCTTGGACCTCTCTCATCGGCGTCGACGATGGCGTCGAGTCGATCGACCGATGTGTCGAGGAACCCTTCGACAACGGCGTTGATGGCGCCGATCCGTGCGTCGAAGGAATCTTCGACGACGGCGTCGAAGATGGTGCCTTCTTACCCGATGGCTCATGGCGCTCTCGGGTGGAATGTTACGCCGGGTGCTGCGACTCGCGGCGTTTTGATTTTTTGGGTTTTTCACCCGGGGTATCACCCACAGCTGTCTTCGAGGGGGTCGAGGCCGCGTTCTCGAAGACGCTTAACATTTTCTTTCTGAATTCCTCCCACTCAGCTTGAGAACTGTTTTAGTGGGACAGGAGACCCTTTCTGGGGACACAGAAGACGACGACGAGGAAGGGGACCTTCGACGTCTCTTTTTTGAGTGTCTTGATCTCGACGAATGGTGGGAGCTACTTCGAGATCTAGAATGGGAATGCTTTCGACGGCGAGGAGACAAATGCCTCGACTCAGCCGAAGAAACTTTGACTGACTTGCCTCTCTCGAGCTTCCCCTTGCGCTCCTTCAAGGCTTTCGCCGTCATGGACATGCAGTCCTCAACACTCCGAACAATGGTGCTCGGATCCCAAGCACCACAAGCAGATCCTGTGTGGATCCGTTAACATTTTTTTACCGCAGTCTCGACATTTCTTGAAGCCGGATCGCGGCGTCGTTGGTTCCGATGAAGAAGCCATCGAGAAGGTATATTCGAGTAGATATAGTTAGTTATCCTGACTGAACTGAGCAACGACGTTCCGAGGCCCCACAAAGCGCGGAAAAACGGAAATGAGCAACAGACGCAGCGCGTGGCTATTTATGGGCATGATGACGTCGGCGCCGATACGGTGGCCGTCGAGAGACGACGACTCGGCGGACGTCGACGCACAACACCCTCTACAGAAAAAATTGCCGAGGCCAGCAAGCTGGAAACATATTATCAAAGATAAGGAATACGTCGGAGGACACAATCCCTTCGAATGTGTATTTCATGAAGCGTATTCGAGTGCTACTATTAGATTGCTCCCTTCTGAAGAAGGCTTATTCTAACTGACTGATAAATTCATAATTGTTTATTCAAGAATAATTGTTTATTCAAGAAACCTTGAGGGTAAGAGTTTGATTACTTGTAACTGTAAATCTCTGTGCAACTCCACTACAGCTCACATTGACCCCTCTTGAGATAAGCCTGGCTGCTCAACACGCTACCAAAACTTTGTAATACAAGCTTATACCAAAGATTGGGTTTCCGATACCTGTAGTCAGAGTTGTTTGTGGTGTTCCCAGAGGGTACTACATACAAACGTTGCCCAACATCTCCTGAGAGGCATTCTCCCTTTCCTCACCTTCCCCCAGAAACTCAGTCCCCAGAGCTCTGGTTTGCTCCAGGCTGGATTACTGTAACAGCCTCTTCCTTAATCTGCCTCTTCCCTCCCTCTGCCCTCTTCAACTAATCCAGAATATTACTACAATGGCTGTGTCACCAGGTTTTCGTTTGTACCTTGGGCATCTGGTGTTTTTGCCTTAATCCTGCCTCTTCAGGTCAGGAAATTCCTTGTATGGTTATGCACTTGCCCGGGAAAAACAAAGGTTTTGTGGGCTAGTGCAGGGCATGTGTGGGAGGAGCCAGGAAGTAGGCTGGGGCTGTCTGGTCCCGATTCTGAAGGCTGCACTGCACGGTAAAAAGTTGGGACAGTGTGTAAAACCAAAGCAAAACGTTTATGGGTCCATAGAATATGGAGGAACTACTGCTTCTAAAGAAAATTAACATTTCCTTCCGTGGAGCTGCTTAATCTCCAGAGCGTCATTCCACACCATGAGACCTCAACCAAAACCACAGAGCCTCAACACTGCCTTGTGCACCAATGGGACGATCTTAGTCACCCTCTCCCTGAGGGCCTTCGGGTGCATGGACTAGCATAACCAGCTATCTTGGGTATCATGCGTCTCGTCCAAGGAATATAAACAAATGCAGTGCGGATCCAAGACAGACATCGGCCGGCCGCAGTCACACATGGCTTGAAGCCTTGGCTGGAGTAGGCATATGCAAGCTCAGCTAGCGTGAAGATCAGCAAACAGTGCACAGAAAAAGGGAACTGAGGTTGCAGCGCCGTTATATATACTGACCCCGACATGTCTGGCGTGGGGTGGGTAGAGGTGTCGGGTGGAGTCAACACGCAGCCACGCTGCACCCTCTAGCAGAGGAAAGGTGTCAGGAGAAGGGCTGCGCTGAGATAGGGATATCAGAGGAAGAAAGAATCCATTAGACGCTCCGATTTTCACAGATGTCGTGATGGATTATCTGGGGCTCACTGGGGACTAGATCTCCTGCCCTTTGCTCCGTTGAGAGGTGCCAAGGGGCTGCAAGTTCGAGGATTATTCCAGTCGGGTGCAACTGCAAAATGCAATCCATGTCAGTAAAGAAATCCTTTGAAGGAATGCAGATTCCAACAATGTAGCCCTCTTCAAGAAACTTCACAGAATGGAGGAAGGAGAGTTCCAGCAACAATCACAGTTTGCAGTCGACAGGCATCCTTCCAGTCGCGGTCACAGTAGCTGCAATTCGGGGAGAAGGCAACTTGTTGTACGAGCTGGCAACCACCAAAGTTCCAGATACGAACGCATAACAGCGATGGCTCCGGTGCGGTGGCCCACGAGGGACTCGTCAGTCCACTGCCAGTCCAGGGACACTTCCAAAGGCTCCGAGGGGCAGGATCCTCCGGAAGGCTTCAAGACTATTTGGCCCCACTAGTCCAAGGGCTGAAGCACTGACAAAGGTCCTTGGAGATCAGGCAGAGGAGCAGGGGGGTTTCACCGGGCCAGTCACTGGAGAGGATGCTGTGCGATCGCAGAAGTAGCCCCTGGCACATCCGCGGGCTGCTCTTCATAGGATTCTCGACTCCAACCTAGATCTGAGGAATGGCTGAAGGAAGAGTCCTCTTATTCAAATTCTGACCTGGAAGCAAGTCCAAGCCCACCAATGGCAAGGAGCTGCACCATTCAAACAGCCAGTAGTTGTCCAATCACAGACAACTATTGGTTTTACATCTGCCCCAGTAGTAGACTTTCTGGCAACAGTGATGTGGACTGGGACTAGACAGCTTCAGCCCCCTTCCTGTGCCATATACAGAGGCTCACTACCCTTATAAGTACGTTCCTGGCCTCAGAAGGCAGGAACAAGGCCAGACTCACTATGGTCACAGAACAAGCGGAAATCTTGTGGCATGGACATTTCAGGGCACTAGCCACGTTTAGTAGCCCATACGCGGTAAACGCAAATGTGCAGACCAAAGCTAATGCAAAAAGAGTAAATACGTAACTGCTGCCACCAACTTGTCTTTAGGCACATGTAAAAGTAACCAAATATCCCATGTGTAAAAAGGTATGGATGACACAAAAGGTATCCCTATTGCACTGCAAAATGCAAGTCTGAAAGACTAGTCCATTTGCATATTACAAATTAACAAAAGGCAAGTGAAGCTGAAGACTTCACTTTGCTTTAAAAAGTCAAGACAAGATCAAAAACAAAAATAATAGGGCTGAACAGGACACTATGGAGAAAAAGTTGGAAAAGAGAAAATATTTACTAATAGGTAGCCTTTGCCTTCCTCCTGAGAATTCTCCTTTCTGCTGTCTCTCAACGAGTATTAGCGTTTGAACACATTCAACAAGTGCAGATGACCCCATTCTTCAACAGATCTTCAGGTCTAGATGCATCAAACTTTCCTGAGCAAATGAAGAGGATGTGGATTCTGCAGCAATTCTCAGACATTCATTCATGCATGCATCTGATTGGATCAGTCGTGGCTTTCTTTTCTGAGCAAACAAACTGAAGTTAAACTAATTTCCATGCTTACAAAGTAAACAATATTAATGAAGAGTCTTGTTGGAGCTCAGAAACAAAGTCGCTATTTTAACACAACCTGTTGGGAACAAGACATTGTGCCTTAAAAAGTATAGTGGCTGCGGCAGCATGCAGCCAAAAATTACAGAGCGCTGCCGCCAGCCAGTGAACTACACAGCAAGCCAAACAGGGAGACTTGTATCGGGGGAAACAACTGCAGGGTACCATTTCAACACCATGAACTGCTAGGAAACAAAAATACGCGGTTGCACTGCCAGTGATGTCTTGGAAACGTACTCACTTGGAAAACATATCGGTTCATGAACCAGTAAGACTAACAAAAGTGTCAGTTGATGCAAATGTTGAAAAGTAGGACTATCAATCTGATCGGACGGCCTGAATAAGCCTATTAATTTAATGAATTTCTTTTAACAACAATTACCCTGACCTCTCTGTACGGTCTTCCCTCCTGCTTGATCATTTAGATTACATACTACCCTGGTCGAGAAACGGGCTTCAAACATTTCTATTAATATCTGTGCACAATTTGAAGGGCAATGTGCTGCAAGATTCGACAGTCCGCAAGTTTCTATTCATCTAGCAACCCAAGTCTGTGTGGTGTACATTGAGTGCACCACAGTCTATTAAAGCAGCCACAGTCCCCAACATGCAATACGCAAAAGCAGTGCAGGCAATGTGCATCCTAAATGTGGTGGGTGAAAGTCATAAGGGTACCACCATGTCCCGCAAGCATTTTGTGACTTGT
This sequence comes from Ambystoma mexicanum, assembly GCF_040938575.1. Classification (NCBI taxonomy): domain Eukaryota; kingdom Metazoa; phylum Chordata; class Amphibia; order Caudata; family Ambystomatidae; genus Ambystoma; species Ambystoma mexicanum. The sequence goes on along the minus strand of NC_090921.1, from coordinate 681,430,478 downwards.
AACTTTACTAATATGCAGAAACCTTTTAAATGTGCAGTAGTGAAAGCACAATTGTACACACATCCAGCATACTGTGGGTGACCCTGTGAAACACTACTGCGCCCACTTCCATCCAACATCAACGGTGCAAGCACATCTCAGTCCATCCCCTTCAGCATGAACTGTTACACAGCAGGGACTTACCTTGCTGCCCATCTTGCATGGTCACAATGAACTGCTGTCCAATGCCACTGGAGGAAATACTCCCTTGCAGGTTACCCAGTTGTACACCGTCTGTAACTATTGTAATAACCCTCTGACCGCCGCTGCCCACCATCTGCTGTATGGCAGAGTCCACAGAATCCGCCTCCATAACTTCTTCCGAGCTTGCTGGGAAAGAGAACAAAACAATTCATCTCCATTAGGATCACAATACATTTCACCCAACTGAACTTAACACAAGTCGTTAGTAGTGGTTAAGGTGGATTTTCATTATCAGTCTCATAGGCAGATTCCGAGAGACCTCCCTATCCTGGTGAATAGGAAAAGACACCAACATCTAGTGCGACAGGTCTGACAACATGGCAATCTAAAGGGTCTCAGACTTTGGGTCTTTTTACAGAAAATATTTTATTAAGCAGGTGTAACCAAAACATGTTTTAAAGACTAAGGCAACATGTTCAAACGTAAATGTTTAGGTGAACCCCTGAGTGAATAACACAAACTGAAGGTGTACTTCACCTATGAAGTAAAAATGTGCCCTAAAGTACTAAAATCCCTAAAGTGAACTGGCCAGTCACAACTAATCCTTTAACTTAAACTAAAGGTTTCCGCAATCAAAGGTTTATTAAAAGTGAGTGGTCAGGATAGCTAAATCAAATGGTGCAATGAAGAATATAAACAAAGTCCTTCCCTTGGGTGGAAAGTATTGAGGGTAGAATATCCAACTTAAAGTCCTTCCCTAAATAACTAAAGGTCAACAATTCAAAAGAGGTTTTCTCTTACTGTTTCCTCGGATAAACAGGCCAACTAATCAAACTGAAATCTATTGTCTTCTAGGTGCAGGACCTCTTAGGCAAGGTGTTAGGCAAGATTGTATGCAGTACCCTTTGGGTGCACTACAACAACCCTGACCTCCTGGATATAGGAACCCCAACCTTTAGTATAAGTCTGTCCTTCATAGGTTGGTAGCGCGTTGAGCAGCCAGGCTTATCTCAAGAGGGGGCAATGTGAGCTGTAGGGGAGTTACACAGAGATCCACAGTGACAAGTATTCAAATAAACTCTTACACAAAAGGTTTCTTGATTAAACAATTATTAATTTAACAGTCAGAGCAAGCCTTCTTCAGAAGGGGCAATATAATAGTAGCACACAAATGCACTCCAAAATACACACACTCAAGAGTTTCCCTAAATCAGCAAATACCCATTTGGGATGGCACACAGACACTTCCTACACCCTCAGGTGACTTCAATAGCTAGGACACTGTGGACATTAATATATCACTGTTGCATTTAGGGCAATACTTAGGAGGATGTCAAAGAAACAGATTATAGAATAAAGCAAGAGATCTCACACATTTTCTGAAGCAGGTAAGCACTTTTGCCAACCCCCAATACAAAGTAAGTTAACCCCTTCCTGGAAGGAGGGCTAAACAGAGTCAGCGGGAAGAAGAATTATTCAGGGAGCCAGGCCAAAGTCAATTGGACAAAAGTCAAGGTGAGCTAAAGCAATCCTTGTAGGTAGGTAAAAGTCTTTATAGAATAAGAAGAAATCAAAGTAGGGCCACAAGCTGATTAGGCTTGTGAAGTAAAGAAGCTGTTAACGGGGGGCGCTGTTGCGCACACTGCTGAATGCAGCATTGAGCGCAAGCTCAGTAGGAATGCCGAGGATCTGGACAGAGAACTAGCTGAAAATAGCACGGTTTAAGCTAGAAGCAACAATGAAGGTGTATAAGGGTGAAAACTACCCATATGAGAAAACTTGCAAGAATTTATCCAGTACATCCAAAGTTTTATCGAGGGATCTGCGCGGCCCTGTGCAGCCTGCCGAGTGCGCTTTGGGAACCTTGTGAACTCCGCCCAGCACAATAGCCACAGGTGCCGGAAGGGAGTCCAGGCATATACAGGCCTCTGTCACATTTCCCACATCCGCCGCTACAGAAGCAACGTGGAGGCTCGGAGCTGGATGCTGACATCCCGGAAGGTGAGAGAGTTGGCACCCCCGGCTCCCTGAGATGCGTTATTGCTCCGGTGAGAGGGATCCAAAGAACCGCCTGAGTGGGAAACTGAAAAGAGCCTCTGTCCAGATCACCACTGCGGGTGCCGCCAAAGGGCTCCACAAAGAGCGAGGACATAACCCTGCCAGCACAGAGAGCCACTGACACGGGGCCGCAATCAATGCGGAAAAGCATACATGGTAAACTACGCTGCAGGGGTATTCTATAATACCACCCGGATACATGGGCAGCGAGGCTGAATGGCTAACCAAAAACCTCACGAGGCCGCAACAACCCTGCGTCTCGCCTACCCCAAGGCTTAGCTATATAACCTTCTGCATAGCAGCTTGCAGTGCTGGCAGACAACAAAGGCAAACTAACTGCGTACTACGCCCATAGCCCATATAGTACATGGAGAACTGCATGGGTGGACGCTGCCACTAAACATAACACCTCAACACTACCGGCTCTTATAAAGCCCACGGACTCCAGGCAATACCTGTCCAGCTACTGCACTGTGGCCACGAGGAGCGTGGAAAGGACACACAATGACATAGTGGGCGGGGAGTGCCTAACTAAGTGTAAGGCTGGGTGAACCCGCCCCAACATATCCGGGGTCGGGCGGAAGGTGACAATGCCATAAAGAGGAGAACACCCACAGCCCCATTGCACAGTCACTGAAACATGATGTCATAGATCCTGTGAATACCAGGCCAAGCCCCATCTACACATGGAGAGAGAAACACGCAACCGTAGCAGTACCTGCGAGATCCCTGCTGCCATAAGGAACAGCGCTTACGGCGAGGAAACAACCCCAGGAGCAGGGTACAAAGCCCAAAGGGGCAGCATCCAAGAAAAGCAGAACGATGGATAGGTTTACAACATCAACCAACAAGGCGAACACCATGAGTAGCACCGGCCCTGAACAAATCATGCCTCCCACATCAACCACTGTGGACCCACAAGCGATATTCACATCAATGCAACAAGGCTTTGCCGCCCTGAATGATCAGCTTGATGGTATCAATTCTAATGTTACATCAATCAGGAACCAGCTCGAGAAGGCCACCAATTGCATCACTGATGCAGAAACACGGATTAGCACGACAGAGGATGCGCTTGAAACATTGCGAAACACAGACATGGCCAAGGACCTGGGAACGGTAAAGCTGACATGTGAAGACCTGGAAGCGAGATCTAGCCGCAATAACAAACGCATAGTGGGGGTGCCGGAGGACACACTCAAAGGGCCGATGGAGCTGGCTGTTGAAGGACTGCTCAAAGAATTGCTCGGAGATGATCGCTGGTCACCTATGTTTGTCGTTGAACGCACGCACAGATCACTAGCACCCAGTCCATAACCAGGCACCTACCCGAGGCCGATAATAGCTAGACTGATGAACTACAGGGACAGAGACCTGGTGCTGCAAGAGACAAACAGGAATTGAAGATGGGCTTCAACGTGATTGTTAGGCAGAAACCTGTGCAGTTCCCTTTGGGAACACTGCAAAAGATTTAGGACTACAGGTGTTAGCAGTAAACCCACTTGGTAGCAGTCTGTACCACCCAGATTTACCTGGTAGCTGTGGTTGAGCAGTCAGACTTCTCTCAAGAAGAGTTAGGCAGTATGCAAAGTATACACAATAGGCACTCAGATACAATAATACAAGCAAATAATACAAGCAAACACTGACCAGAGCTTTGGTATCAAAGTATATAATTATTTATTTAAAAACACACTGTTTGAAACACTCCAGCACTCTTATTGTAAAACACAGTTACTATTATAATATATACAACCCTTGTTCCTTATCAGAGAAGTCTTAGTTAACACCACTTATTTCCATACAGAGGTGAGCGCTTAACTGTAGATGGCACTCCAATAAGTTTATGAAGAAGGGAGGGGAAAAAGACAGATTATGGGAAGATACACCACTCTAAGATTTAGGAACACTATTAGCAAGGCAGAAGAGCAAAAGTCACTTGTGAGCCAAAGTCCATAGGCTGAGCCCACTCTTAGAGAGAGAGCAGAGCACAAATGCGCCCAGGATCACACAGTTACACTAGGCTTAAAAAGTCTTGCAGAGAGTTCGAAAAGAGTTTAGAGGCGCTCAGAAAAGTTCAGCCAGGGTGTCCCAGGCTAACATAGGTTCGAAAGCCGGGGGCTAAATCTACCCCGTACAGTCGGTGGCAAGGGAAGCCGGGCGGGACACGGTACTTTAAGTGGGAAGGATCCTCCAGCAGTGGCAGTTGTTCCGGGCAGCGGTTGCAAGTCTCGTCGTCGTCCAGGGGAAGAGAAGATCTCGGTCGTTGCACTGCCAGGGAAGAAACCAGCCGCAGAGTTTTCCGGTTAAAGGTATTACCCTTTAATTCGCGGTTGTGGTAAAACGTGGTATACCGGTTGCCGGGGTGCTTGGTACAGGCAAGGCAGCCACGAGATACGTCGGGAAGGCGAAAAGACGGTGAAACTGGTTATCCCCACCAGTCAAAGGAAGAAGACTCTCTGGCGGGAGATCTCCTCTGTCGTTGGGAAAAGTGGTGAGACGGTCCAGCAGGGCTCCACTGGTGGTGTCGTCGTGGCAGGTCGGCTCAGCTTCTCCCTCGTCGGATTCTTAGGTCCTGTGGCGACTTCTGAAGTTCCAGTCCCCAAAGCCCTGCTTTTATGCAGAAAACCCCCATTCACTCAGCCTAGCTGTCACTCAAACATGCTAAGTGGTGAGCTGGCCGGCTCACCACTTGGGCCAATCAGGACAGAGTGCGACTTGAGTTGCCTAGGCAACTCAGTCCAGGGTGCCTAAATCCCCTCCACCCCTCCTAAGTACCCCAGACAGAGTGGCACCACTTTGGAGGGCTTCTGTGGAGAAGCCTGCCAAAAAGTGGAACAAAGGTCTCGACTTGGGTTGGAGTCACAGAAGAGAACACAAACGCCATTTTAGAACCGAGTTTTTGCAAAAAATACCAACCGGAGAATTGATATTAATTAAATAAACCGGCGGTATGTTCGAGGCTATCGTAATTAAATAAATAAAGATAGTAGCCTCGAACAATGGGAAAATCCCATAGAGAAATATTTGCGGTTGAATATAAAAAGTAGTATCCACTGCCACCAGCCAAAACTCGATCAGGGGGGACGGAGACGTGCCCCCTCGACTAACGGACGCCGGGGCAATCGAATTGCCAAAGCCAGTACGTCCACAATATGATGGTTTGTACTGGTTCTGTTCAGAATTTAAGACTAGTAAAGTCAATGGTGACTTTACAGACCCTGGGAGACAGTAGTCAGTCCCAGGGTATGGAGTCTATACTGGGGAGTCACTATGGCACCCCTGTGTTACTGCACTGAGGGTGCTGTGTAACACACATTACACAAACACATGAAGCCCTATGGAGTAAAAGACCCCATAGCCCATTAAACACATCTAGAGTCAAAGAAACACACTCAAATCATGCCCAAGAGAGAGGGTAAAAGAGTCTCACCCTTGGCAGGAGAAAAAAATAAACCCCAAAAATCCAGCAAAGCTGCTGGGGGACTCACTAGATTAGGAAATTCTGCCTAAACAGAGAATTCTCCCTAACAGGGATACGTGTATTTCCAGACTAGACCCTGGTGGTGCAACAGGAACGACAATCATTCACGGGTGTTAAGAAAATGCTCAGAGAGCACTCGATACCTTATGCAATGTTGTATCCGGCCAAGCTGCGCTTGCAGTACAATAAGACATTTTTTCACATTCCCGGAAGAGGCAGCCACCTTTGTGGAAACAAACATACCACTACCCGACAAGCAGGACCCCGGTGGCAGTGGGGATGCTGCGAATCGCTCACCGATGCAGACCAGATATGTGAGGATAACTAGAGCAAGGCACCAATTGGAAAAACGATGGACACAAGCCTTTATTTGAAACTACCAATATATTAACTCCCTTGAGGAGAAACCGGCACACTGCTAATTACTTCATTTTATTATGTGTACTGTAAACACAATCAAGTTTGGTAACTATAAAGACGGAAATGATGTGGCCCCCGGGCCTCGGCTAACACTGAAGCGGCCCCCCACATGCGAGTGCATGAGTTTGTTAATTTGGTGAGGAGGAGGAGGGCAAGGGGAATGGAGGGATATGCATAGTTGAAGTTCAGGGAACTAGGAGGGTGGGGCGGGGTGAGAGTGATGTGTGGGGTGTTAAAGTTAGCACAGGAGCATGGAAAATATCTGCAAGAGACGCATTTGCTGGGCTGGAATATCAGGCTGATAGATTTGCGCCGGGATGGGGGAGCCACTGTTTTTATACATCTTACTCAACCAGAGCGCAAGGGGGTGATGATATTAATACATAAAACAATACACAACAGAGTGATTCTAATGGTAGGTACGTGGTTAGTGCATGGTAAATTTACTCAACAATATATACGGCCCAAACATCGACGATCCTGATTACTACACCAAAGTGTTCCAGAAATGCGCTCAATACCAAACGGCTTACATAATTTGTGGAGGGGACTTCAACACAAAACATGATACAGGTGTAGGTCGTACGACTAGCACCCCCAGACAACTTACCAACACCGCCCACGTAATAAACACACATAGCCGATCTTGTCCTGAGAGATGTATGGCAATCATTGCACGGACCACAGCGAGCATACACCTTCTACTCATCTGTGCATGATATGCACTCTAGAATCGACATATGGTTGGTATCACAGATGGTCTTGGGCTGGGTGACAGAGGCAACAATACTACCTAGAACATTATCTCACTCCTCACCGATACTGAGATTGCTGTCCATCCCCAGAGGAGTCTACCCACAGAGGCCACCATGGCGATTCAAAGCAGCTGCACTGTCAGACCAAGTGTACAAAATCAGCATGACGCAACATATCACAGAATATTTTGAAAACAATGATGTCTCAATCACAACCCAGGCAGTCCTATGGCAAGCATTCAAGGCTTCAAGGGGCACCGCCATGTCCACCAAGCTAGGTGTACTCAAAGACATACAGAGGGAACCGGGGAGGCGAGAGGAAAGTATAGCTAAACTGCAAGAACAGTATGTGACCGCCCCAAAGGTGCAGACGAAGTCAGACATTAAAAGGCAACTAGAGGAATTCTGAGCAGTGGCAGATTGAGAGTTAAGTTATTTTGATAGGCCAGCAGCAGCTAGGCGATATGGCAAGCAAGAAAGACTCTCTAAATTGCTAGCACGGATGGTGAGAGGGGAAAAGGAATGCACTAATATCCCATGCATAACTCGGAAAGATGGGGTGGTGGTCACGGAGCAGAAGGAAATCGGTGAAGTCTTCTATGACTTCAACGCCAACCTTTACTCCCCACAAAGCACCGCCACAGAGGAAGCAATAGACCGATACCTAGCTACAATACCTACTACTCCATCTACCGAAACCAGAGACGCCCTGGAAAACCCGCTGACGCTCACGGACATAACAGAGGCCGTAAAAGCCTAACCCAACGGGAAGGCTCCAGACTCGGATGGGTTTGGGGCGGAATTTTATAAAGAGTTCGCTGAGATATTGGTACCCCAACTCCATGCTGTCTGGATCGAGGTGCTAAGCACAGGCAAACTACCTGAAACAACCCACAAAGCAATCATAATTCTGCTGCTCAAACCCGGGAAGCACCCAGAGGAATGCGGATCCTATCACCCGTTGTCCCTAATAAATACGGATGTGAAGATATTCACAAAGATACTAGCCACACACCTGAACCCCCTAATGCCACACATGTTCCATGAAGATCAGGCAGGCTTTGTATTGAGTAGGTCCACGGCCTCTAATATACGTCATTGCTAAAACATACTGATCACGATCCCCGAAGACACTCCGGGAGTGGCACTGGCACTAGACATGTAGAAGGCCTTTGACACAGTATACTGGCCATTCCTGTTTAGGGTCCTAAACAACTATGGCTTTGGGCCAAAATTCATAAGCTAGCTATGTATACTCTACACGCACTCATTTGCCAGAGTATGCGTCAACGGGATGTTCTCGGCGATCCTAGAGCTACCAGGGGGCACGCAGCAAGGTTGCCCGCTGTCCACACTGCTGTTTGCGCTGGTGATAGAACCACTAGCAGATCTGCTGAGGGTCAAGCCACAGCAGAGCAGGGATATCGCTGGCTGGCAAGATAGAGATCATAACTTTATATTTAGATGACATATGTTATATCTGAAAAACCCAGAGACTAATCTGAGGAAGGTGCTACATGCATTCCAAGAATTCAGGGAATACTCTGGTCTGAGGCTGAATGCAGCCAAATCCGAAATGTTCCCGCTCACAGAGGCAACCAGAAAACCCACAAAACTATATGGACTAACATGGGCTCCCCATCAGGTGAAATATCTGGGTGTTGAGATACCACGCACAACACAACTCGCCCATACTCTAAATTATGGAACACTCATAGATGCGCTCTGTGCTAAGCTCGACCGATGGAAACGTCTCCCGAACTCGCTGATGGGCAGGCTGACGTTGATCAAAATGATTATACTTCCCCAAGCTGTTCTATCTGTTCAGCACAGTCCCAGTGTGGCCGGACAGATCATTCTTTGCTAAAATAAAGGGTGCATGCTCAGCATTCATATGAAACGGCCAGCCCAGAGTAAGCTAGAAACGGCTCACCAGGCCATATGTACAGGGGGGGGGGCTAACCGCCCCCGATTTTGAGCTATACTACCTCTCAGCGCAGGCTCATTACGCGACATACTGGACAGAAGGGGGCCCCAGTGTCCCACATGCAACCATTGAGACATAGAAAATGGGCCATACGAAGCTATTACACAGAGTTGCTGAAGGGAAAGCCAGAAACGACAACACCACTAACTCGGCACTGGTAAAATGAGGAGCATGGACCAGGATGGCGGGTAACCCCGGGCACGCCATGTTATACAACCCAATCATGACATTGTGGGATGCGCCATATCTACCCCCAACACACGATGCAATACTGGCCGCGCACTGGAAGGACAGAGGGGTAAACTATTTTGGGGACTTATTTGTTAATAAACAATTCATCAGCTGGGATGGGATTAAGGCGACCATAGTCGATAACCCTATGCAGAGGCTACAATATCTATGATTGCGCTCAGCAATGGCAAACACGTGGGAAGACTTCCCAACAGAACCATCATCACACCCAGGCCTGGGATACATATCCACCTCAAGCATAACTAAGACATCTGCTTCCACACTGTACAAAATTACACTGACAATCGGGGAAGCCCAACCTCAGATGTTATAGGAAAGTGGGAACATGATCTGGGACACACCCTTACAGACACTCACTGGTCACAACTATGTGGATTGACGAAGAACATATCCTACAACTCACTATATCGTCTGATACACTATAAGATCAGACACAGAACCCACTTCACCCCGGCCAAACTCAAAAGAAGGTACCCTGCAGCAAATGTGAAATGCCCAAGATGTGGGAGCGAGGAAGCAGACATGTTACATATGCTGTGCTCATGTACAAGTTTAACAGAGTACTGGGCAGACTTGTGTAGAGCGCTGAATGAGATGTCAGATCGGTCTATAGCATGGGACCCGAGGGTATGTGTGTTGGGATTTGTACGCAGGATGAACCCTATCTGGCTCAAGTTTCCCAATTTTAGTGTATTATTGGCAAAGCGAGTCATATTAATGTGATTGAAATGTATGGAACCACCCACACTGAGTGACTGGGATAAGGACAGGACATGGGTGAATGATTGTGAGGTCTAGTACGCTGGTCTATTACCTATGACCAGCCGCCCAAAAGACATATGGGGCAGGTACAGGCAATATCTTAAAGATAAATGTGGAAAAGAGGAAGAACCAACCGAAATGTAATTATAAACATGATATGCTCCCAATAAGCAAGGCATTGAATAACTAACAATAAGAGATCTATGTGATCATTGAGACCACACAATTGCGATGGCCGAAAATGCGGACTTTTTTTTTATTAAACCCTCTTTGCAACACATAGATATGCGGGGGGAGGGGCGACCCCCCCAAAGCCTCCATATTACTGTAATATTCCCATACCCCCCACATATATATGTGGTGTAAGGGGGGTATACATTTTTTTTTTAAAAAGCAGCATTTCCGGCCGTCGCAATTCTAAGGTCGACATTTTTGTACTATTCCACGATAAGCATTGCAAAGTAGATAATGTGATGTTGTAATCTGTACAAGTTAAATAAAAGTTTTTTTAAAAAAGTATCTGTTAGCAACTCTGCAGAAGCAACAAAGACACGTCTCCATTGAGGACAAGTGAGGTTACACAACAAGAGCCAAGTTCTTACAGTACCTTTGGTTAGAAGAAAAGGGCTTTGGCGCGCTTCTGTTCCTGATCAGGTCTGCAGATTCTGTGTTCCTGGGCCTCAGTCGTGGGGACAAGAGGGAGGACATCTAGAGGACTCCTGCCCTGCAACGGGACGGTCGGCGACAGAAAGGGACCAACATCTATTCAGTTTCAGCTCCTCGCGTATCAGCAAATCGCAACACTGCAGACTCTTGGCTGTCAAGATGGGCTTTCCTTGCATCTGGGGTCCAGCACTCTGTTGAGGTGGCTCAGGCTCGGTCAGTCCTGCTTCCTGGGAGTCCTGAGGATCTTCCTGGAGCTCTTGGCAAACTTAAAAGCAACACACGATCTGATGTGCAACCAGAAAACCCACAAAACTATAAGGACTAACATGGGCTCCCCATCAGATGAAATATCTGGGTGTTGAGATAGCACGCACAACACAACTCGCCCATACTCTAAATTATGGAACACTCATAGATGCGCTCTGTGCTAAGCTCGACCGATGGAAACATCTCCCAAACTCGCTGATGGGCAGGCTGAAGTTGATCAAAATGATTATACTTCCCCAAGCTGTTCCATCTGTTCAGCACAGTCCCAGTGTGGCCGGACAGATCATTCTTTGCTAAAATCCAGGGTGCATGCTCAGCATTCATATGGAACGGCCAGCCCAGAGTAAGCTGGAAACGGCTCACCAGGCCATATGTACAGGGGGGATAATCGCCCCCTACTTTGAGCTACACTACCTCTCAGCGCAGGCTCATTACGCGACATACTGGACAGAAGGAGGCCCCAGTGTCCCAGATGCAACCATTGAGACATAGAAAATGTCCCTGGCTCTTCGGTTCCAGCAGCAACTGCAATGGAAATACAACCAGCTTCGAGTGATGCCTAGGTGGCTAACTTTGGAGTTGATTGGTCCCACCAGCTCAAGGGAAGAAGTCGTCCTTGAAGTATCTTCTCTGTCAATGGAGTTTCGGGCAATTAGGACCTGCAGCAGGGCTTCACGTGCAAACCAACGGTCCAGAAGGTGCACCAGACGTCTCCTTCAAGTTTTTCTTCGGATTTCTTCGTCCAGTGGTCGACTCTGCCTTCCAAGCCAAAAAGCCTTGCCTTTTATGCTCCCATTCATTACAGCCTAGCTGTCAGTCAACCAGCAGGGTGGCTGTCTTTGACGGACAGTCAGCCGGCCAATCACCTAAGAGTGCATTTCTTTCTCCTAGGAGACAGAGCAAAAGGAGTTTCGGGCACCTCCCTCAATTCCTGATCCCGCCAGACACCCCGGACTTGTGAATCCCACCAAAGACAAAACGAATAAAGGGACCAAACCTGGTTTGGCACAGAGAGTAAATCTCAAGCACCCTTCCACAAAGAAATGGCGAAAAAAGAAGACCAGGGACATATTGACAAAAAATTGCACAATTGGGTGCTTTACTGCAGCTGCGAACGCAGCCCGCGGTAAAAGCAGACCATGGTAGTTAAAAGTAAACCACTGCCACCAGCCATTCATCGAGGAAAGAGTAACAGATATTACATGAGAAGCTAGACAAATGGGATACTAAGTAACCCCTCCAGCACCCTACTGTAAGATGGTGTGTGGTGGGTCTAGAAACTTACAAAATGTAAGTAAAGTCAATTTCACTTCACTGCTCTTGAAAACAGTAGTTTATCCAAGAAAAGGTATTTAAACCTTTGGGAAATCTGAAAGACTTCTCTGAGCCACTGCAAAATCACATTAAGTTACATGAGAGAGTGGTAAAAAGGGTCTTGCTCTAATTAAAAGTCCTAAAATCCAGCAATGTTGCTGGGGTTCTCTAAGGTAGAGGGGAATTAGCACATTTCTGAGAATTCTCCCTAACACAAAGGATCAGCTGTGTCCTGTGCTTTGGTTCTCTATCTCCGCTCCTCGGATGATTCGACCCTCCCTCTCTCTCTCTCTCCGGCATGACTCCCTTTCCTTCATGAGTCTATTTTCATTATATTCCTTCTCTCCTTTGCCGCTCACGTCCTCAGGAAACCTGGATTGTCGCCCCTCTCCTCCTCAGGGGATCTTTGCTTTTGCCCCTTTTCCTCTCAGATAGACTGCTTCTGCCTTGGTCTCCCTTTACCAGGATTGTATAAAGTTTTTGCCTTAGCCTCTTCTCAGGCAGGTCAGCCCTTTCCCCATTCTGGCTTAGGTGGGCTGCAGGGGTACTCGCCTTCCCACTGGGTCAATCCGTTTCCTCCAGGCAGGCAGTGCTACAGGGTAGTCCAAGCTCCTTCACCCAGGCAGCAACTTCAACTTTGGGATACAGCTCCTGTTCCTGCAGCAGCATCTGGAGAGAAGTACAGGGAACCTGTCCCTGACTTAGTTCAGAATGAGATGGCTTTGCTTTAATAGCCAGACTCCTCATCCTGTTGGCTACCAATTGGTGGAAAGTGATATATCGGGCTCTCACGGGTCCAAGAAGTGCTCTGAGTTGATAGTACGGGTTCGAGTCTTTGCTAAATTTCAACTGATTCTCCTACAACGTAATACCCATCTCACAGCCAAACATTCCATGCCAACATTCTAACCAGCAAAACCCATACTGACCTCATGCAAGGGCAAGAAATATACAAACGCAACACATATTCCCCCTCACACAAAACCAAAAAGCGACCCAATGAAAATTGAGACAGTAGGAAAGGAAAAATGACGAAACAAAGTCACCACCACAACCCCTACCTACCAAACTAAGCTTTGATCTAGAAGCTCAACCCACTGAACCACCGGTAGCTTAATATAGTTAACACTAATAAATCACTCAACTAAAGTGTTGCAGGCCCTTAACGCCGTCTGTTCAGTGGTGGTGCAGGACAAAAGTAAGGTTGTCAACGGAGCCAGTGTTTGGGAAGTTGCATCTGATGGATGTTCTGTATGTACTGCAGCCAAGAATCACAAGTCATGTGATTGTCATCACAAGTCTCCGGATTGTGTTTCTGTCAGTAATTCGGATGGTGAAGAGTTATCAGAGGGGCGGCTGTGTAATAGTCTGTCAAAGTTACAGACTCTCAAAGACTTTAGGTTTCTACCTCGACTCCACACTAATCTTAAGTAAACAAGTCGTCAACTCTATGGTATCGGCAACAGCCTACACATGCAAGCTAATCCGGGCCGGCAGGCCATTCTTATCTAAACCAAGTTGAATCATCCTTGCTAACGCATTAATATTGTCAAAATTGGCTTACTGTAAATCCCTATATCAATGAGCCAACAAGTATATTCTGGACAAAATCCAAATATTACAGAACAACGCTCTAAGAACTGCTTTGTATATTCCTAATAGAGAACATGTATCTGATCTTAGGAACGAATATCATTGGTTGAAGATAAATGATAGAATCCTACTTAAAACAGCCTCCCTTACCCACAAGTGCCATAACAAAGCAGGACCCCCGTACTTAACTGAGAGAATAGTCAGAAAAACAACCATCCGCCCCTCCAGATCTGCCAACTCATTCTGCCTCAACATACCGCAATTTAAACTAAAAAAAAAAATCTGGTGGTAGCAGTTTCCCAGTCAAAGCTGCCCAGACTTGGAATGCACTTCCCCCTCTCACTCAGAGTTGACCAATCCTTCCTCAGTTTTAGACGCAATACACTGAACTGGTTACGATATAATGACCTGCGATTCTGCTGTGGCTTACTCTGTATGTATTTTATTCCACACTATTTTTTACTTACTGTATAACTTTGCATGCATGCCTGTATAATCCTATGATGTACCATGTAATCTAAACCTAATGTATTCTTGTACTCGTTGCGCCCAGTTACCTCCAGGTTCGGTGCGCCCTACAAATAAAAGTTTTTCATGCAACATTTTAATGTTACCCTTTCTACAATTAACGGCTGGTGGCAGTGGTTTATTTTTTCCTACCATTGTGTGTTTTGACCGCGGACTGCGTTCGCAGCTGCAGTAAGGCACATATGGGTGCCCATTTTGTCAAAATGGCCCCGGTGTTCTTTTTTTGCTATTTCTTGTTGGAAAGGTCCTTCTTGAGATTCACTCTGCGCGCCAAACCAGGTTGGTCCCTTCGTTCGATTTGTCTTTGGCGGGATTCATTTGTGAAACCCATCTCTGGCTCCAGCGTATCTGGCACGGGCAGGAAGTGAGGGAGGTGTCCGGAATTCCCTGTGCTTAATCCCCTTTGTTACAGGAAAGCATTCAAAAGGTGATTGGCCGGCTGGCTGTCCTTGCAGGACAGCGACCCTGCGGTGTGATTGACAGCGAGGCTGTGAATGAAAGGGAGAAACCTGAACAAAAGGCAAGGCTTTTTGCTTGGAAGGCAGAGTCGACCACTGGACGAAGGAATCCGAAGAAGAACTTGGAAGAGACGACCTGCTGCAACTCCTGGACCGCTGGCTTGCCCGGTGAAGCCCTGCTGCAGTGCTGAAGCTCCGAATTCGCCTCGACTAGAGAAGCCCTGCAAAGGACGACTTCTCCCCTTGGGTTAGTGGGACCAATCGACCCCAAGACAAGCTCATCTAGAAATCCTCTCTGAGCTGGCTGTACTTCCATTGCTGCTGCAGGAACCTCTTGCCAGGGAGAGGAATGTTAGGCAAAGTTTGTATGCAGTTCCCTTTGGGACCACTACACACAACTAGGACTACAGGTGTAAGCAAAACCAACCTTTGGTATAAGTCTGTACTACACAGTTTTGGTAGTAGAGCTGAGCAGCCAGGCTTATCTCAAGTGGGAATGTGAGGTGTTACATAGGGGTCTACAATTACAAGTATTCAGATAGACACTTATACTCAAGGTATCTTGCTAAAACACATTATTTATTACACAGTCAGAAAACATTCATTAAAAGGAGGCAATCAATATCACATAAAAATATACTGCAGTACTTCACACTATCCGGTTCTGTGACATTTAAACTACTTTGAAGGAGGAGCAAAATGGCATTCAGAGCATTTGAAGTAGGAGCAAAAAGGCATAAGATAATAAAACGAATAATACAAGTACTCTTAACCAGTGCAAATAGTTTGAGTTCACCAGAGGTGTTGATTCTGGGGTGGGGAGGGGTGAACGAGTGCTGGGGAGAATTCTCAAAAATGTGCTAATTCCCTTCACCTTAGAGACCCCCAGCAACTTTGGGGAGTGTGTGAGCTTTTTTTCCCACGCTCTCATGTATTTTGATGTGTGTTTTACTCTTGTGTTCTTTGATTATTGAGTTTTAGACAACTCCATAGGCACCATCTTTTCATGTGTCACAGCACCGTCAGTGCAGTGACACAGGGAAGCCTTTTAGGCTCTCTCAAGGTTTAAACACCGTCTCTGGGATAAACTACTGTTTCCCAGAGAATGTAAAGTTAAGTTGACTTTACTAGGCTTTTTAAATTTCCAGACCCAGCACACACCTTCTAATATGGGATACTAGGTAACCCCTCCAGCACTCTAGGTCTAGAAACTCATGTAGCAGTCAAATGCTACCTTTTCTTATCGAACAATGAACTACCATGATTTTTCCCGACCGTGAACACCGGTAGCTAAAAATCACGGGAGCCATGTTTTTTAAGATGGCGTCTGAGCCCTCCTATGTTTAAACAGGTCCCGGTTGTCTTTTTACGCCATTTCTCTTTGGAAAGGTCCTTCTAGAGTGTGTCTCTGCGCACCAAACCAGGTTTGGTCCCTTTGTTCCTACGCCTTTAGCAGGCTTCCGGACTAAATACCGCTGCTGGCGCCCGAGTGTCAGGGGTGGGCAGGAAGTGAGGGAGGTGCCAAGAACTCTCTATGCTTAGTCTCCTAGGAGACCCAACTGCACTCTGGCGTGATTGGCTGGCTGACTGTCCGGCAAGGACAGCCACCCTGCTGGGTGAGTGGTAGCTAGGCTGGAATGAATGGGAGAAAACTGTTTAAAAGGCAAGTCTCTTGGCTTGGAAGGCAGAGTCGACCACTGGAACGAAAGAACCGAAGACGAGCTGGAAGAGGACGGCTGCTGCAACTCCTGGACCGTTGGTTTGCCCAGTGAAGCCCTGCAGCAGGTCCGAATCGCTAAGTTCATCTCGACAGAGAAGACCTTCAAGGACGACGTCTCCCTTTGAGTTAGTTGGTGGGACCAATGAACTCGTAAGCCACCGGGACAACATTCTCAGAGCTGATTGTATTTTCCTCAAAGTGCTGCAGGAAACCGAATAGCCAGGGAGAAGGACACCAGTTTGGTGCTTGAAGAAAGCTACCGGAATCGAAGATTTGCCAGCTTTGTGACCAGTCCCTGTGCAGTGCAAGAGTCCCCCGACATCCTCCCTCTTGTCCCCACGACTGAGGCTCAGGAACAGCGAGATCTGCAGGAACTGCCAGGAACAGAAGTCTTCAGCTGCTTCTTTTTCTTCAATATAAGGTACTGTGAAAATCCGACTGAGAGAACTTACCCCTCACTGCGAAAGTGCATACAACCTTGGCAACTTGCAGGCCTAGTCAGCTTGTGACCCGACATCTGAATCTTTCTTCTATGAACTACGTCTGAGAACCGTGGCAAAGACATTTCTGTTTAACTACCAGAACCGTTTTTACCTATACAAGACTCTAGTCCATTGACTTTGGCCTACCTATTGCATTGAACCAACAACTCCTCTGGTGAACTCAAACTATTTGCACTGTTTAAGAGTAATTGTATTATTCGTTTTATTATCTTATGCTTTTTTGCTCCTACTTCAAAGAAGTTTAAATGTCACAGAACCGGATAGTGTGAAGTACTGTAGTATATTTTTATGTGATATTGATAGCTTCCTTTTAGTGAATGTTTTCTAACTGACTGTGTAATAAATTAATAAGTGTTTTAGCAAGAAACCTTGAGTTTAAGTGTCCATCTGAATACTTGTAATTTTAGACCTCTGTGTAACACCCTTACAAGCTCACATCCCCTCTTGAGATAAGCCTGGCTGCTTAGCTCGCTACCAAAAACTGGGTGGTACAAACTTATAACAAAGGATGGTTTTGCTTACACCGGTAGTCATAGTTGTGTGTAGTGGTCCCAGACGGTACGGCATGCAAACTTTGCCTAAGAGTAACCCTGTGGGAGATCAGTCTTGTCCTCTTGGTTTTAGGTAACCCACCTATTGGTATAGGTCTGTACTACACAAGTTGGTAGAGTGACTGAGCAGCCAGACTTATCTCAAGAGCGGTAAATGTGAGCTGTAACATCGAAATCCATGCATACAAGTATCGAAATACCAGTTATACACAAGGTTTTCTAGTAAAATAATATATTTAACGGTCAGTTTTAAATGAGCCTTCTTTAAAAAGGGCAATATGCAACAATACAAATACACTTCATAACACCTTCTCAGAATTAGAATAAGCAAGTAGATACTCGTTAGAGATGTGGTCAATACACTTCCTAAACCCTGGGATGACTTCAGTTGCTAGGACAGTATTTGCATTTATACATCACTTTTTTATACTTAAATTCTGAGATAGCAGAAGAGGAAAAGGTTAGGGAAGGAAAAAGGTTGACAGATTCTCAGAGCATGTCAGCACTTTTCAATCTCCCAATGAAGTCTAGATTAGATCTTCCCCAGCAAGACAAGGTAAATGTATGCACCACCTATAAGGGACAGTTCGAATCAAAGTCAATGTGTCAGAAGAGTCTTCAGGTAGCCAGGACAGCCAAAGTAAATTTGAAAAATATCTATGGAGCCGATGCACTTCTTTAGATAGCACAAAGGTCTTGCACAAAGTGAGAGTTGCAGAAAATCACTGTTGGGCCACACGGTTTAAGGCTTGTGAAGGTCAGAGCTGAGATCAACTCTGCAAAAAGCAGCTACTGCAAGTCTCAAGTGAGATAATGCAAGCTACAGACAAAAGAGGTAAGTACCCCTCAGTCAGCACAGTACCTTAGGTTTGAAGAAGAGGATCCAGCTGGCTTCTGTTCTGGTTGCAGTCTTGCAGATTCTTGGTTCCTGGGCCTCAGTCATGGGGACAAGAGGGAGGACATCTGGAGGACTCCTGCACTGCAGTTCGAAGGCGGCTGCAGGCTCTTTGCAGTTCAGTAGCACTTTGCGGTTTCAGCTACCGTCAATTAGCACCACCGCAGATGTTGGACACTTGATGGGCTTCCCTTGCTTCTGGAGACCAGCACCCGGTGAGGAGACTCGGGCTTGGGTCGTCCTGCTTCGGGAGGGTTCTCAGGATCTTCCTGTAGCTCTGATCCGGCTTAAAGACGATGTACTCGACTACAGATTTCTCAACACCTGGCACTCGGTTCCAGCAGCAGCAAGGAAGTACAGCCAGTTGCGGAAGGGCCTCCTGCAAAGTTAGTCTTGGGGTTAGTTGGTCCCACTAACACAAGGGAAGAAGTGTCCTCTCCGGAGCTTCTATAGTGGATTCGGAAAAGCAGTTTCAGCACAGCAGCAGGGCTTCACAGGGCAGTTCAATGGTCCAGAAGGATGCAGCAAGCTTCTCTTCACGATTTCTTCGTCAGATGTTTCGTCCAGTGGTTTATCCCATTCATGCGCAGCCTAGCTGTCACTCGCACAGCAGGGTGGCTGTCCAGCAAGGACAGTCAGCCAGCCAATCAGCACTGGGTGCATTCAGGTAAACAAGACGACTAAGGACAGGGAGTTTCGGGCACCTCACTTGCTTCCTACCTTGCCAGACACACTGGAGCCAGAGGCGGGTGTCATTACTGAAGCCTGCCAAAGGCAAAACGAAGAAAAGGGTTGAACCTGGTTTGGCGCATAGAGTTAAACCCAAGAAAGACCTCACAAGCAAGAAATGGTGAAAAAAGAAGACCGGGCCATTTTAAGAAAATGGTCACCCGTGGGCGCACTACTGCAGCTGAGGGGTCAGCCTGTGGTAAAAATGCACAATGGTAGGAAAACTAAACCACTGACTAAACCACTGCCACCAGCCATTTAAATTGTGAGGGTAACAAAACATGTTACAGAAGTAAAGTAGGAAAAGGGTCTACTAAGTATGCCCCCCCAGCACTCAACATAAAATGGTGTGGGCTGGACCTACATAGGAAAAAGGTAAGTAAAGTCCATTTCAACTTACTACTCTTGGGAACAGTAGCTCACCCAAGAGAAGGTATTTAAACCTTAAGGAAATCCAAAGGACGTCTCTGTGACAATGAACCGAGTGTGCAGTGTGTCATAATACAAAAAACAGATGCCTATGGAGTATGTCAGACTCCAAAAACAAAGAAACAAAATACATGAGTGAGAAAAAGGTCTCACTCACTCCAGAATAAAAATGTAAAGTCCTAACGTCCATCAAAAGAGCTGGGGGCCTCCAAGGTTGATGGGAAATTAGCACATAAATGAGAATTCTCCCTAACAATGTCCTCCCTGCTTGCTTTATCGGTTCTCTGTCATCCTAGCGAGGCTTTCAGCTGGATTCTTCAGTGACTTGAAAGGTGCACTCTTGAATTTGTATCGCAGAACAAGAGGCCGAGAGTGAAATGGGCAACCCTCAAGATCCAGCGTGACAGGGTAGTTTTGGCTTTCACCTCTACCATGGAACACACATTTAAGATGCTACAAGGGTGGCATAGGGACCCAGTGAAGATTCCACGTATGTTTCAGGAGGCCTCTCCCATGTGTCCCAAGGGTTGTGACCAGGTGGGTTCCCTCTCCCACCTGTGGTGGCACTGTCCTAAGACTTGCATCTTCTGGCAGGAGCCTCTTAGCTGGATTAAGGAATACTCAAGAGGTCCAGCTAAGCATGGACCCTCTCCAGAAGTTGCTGGGGACACCTGCCCTGGACTGGGAAGAATACAGGCTGCTGAGGGTATGCAAGGCCATGCTGAGGGCTTGGAGACTGGCTATAGCGCACAAATGGAGGGCACATTGTAATATCATGGTGATGGAGAAGTTGACGGCCATTGTTATCGATTACTTGGGGTCCTACTTTGAGGACTGGGGCCTGCTGACAGCTAGGATGGAGGGTGTCGGTGCCTAGCCATTGAGGAAAGTGAGGGAAAACATCTACTCTGGTTCTAGGTCCAGAGGAGGGAGACACTCCTAATCTCAATCTATGTGAAGTCAGACGATCATCGTTGTTTTAGATTGTCACCACCCCCGAGACTGTGTAAAGGGCTAGTTGGGGGTGGGGCGGGGTGTCATCCTGTTATCGATAGACGTTGTGAAGGTATCGACGAGTGTCACAGGATGCGTTGTGCGTAAGAGCCGAAGGGCGGGATGATAAGAGTTATAATCGATATAAGTATGAAAAGCCCAGGGACTAGCAATGACTCCTAAACAAACTCTGCAAAATGCAACCAACATGATGGTGTAAAAATACAATCTAAGGACAAGTGAAGTACCATGGGTACAGTAAATGTCACAGTAGGGAGAGTATTACAAACACGCCTTGTAAATGTCCCTTTTCTATTTCCAAAACAAGCCATGTAATACTCTGCACCAACCACTACATGTTTGGCTAGGTAAAGCATGTGATTCTAAGCAGATCCACAAGCCTCAGAAAAAATATTACACAGAGAATTAAAAGAAATTGCCAATTCTTTACATCATAATCTCCAAATCATCTTTTAGCATCATAAAAACATTATATTTTCCTGCGGGTGAAAGTGCTTCTATTTTTATACCATACCCTACGATGTGTTTTAGGTGCCT
The DNA here is from genome assembly GCF_040938575.1 of Ambystoma mexicanum. Classification (NCBI taxonomy): domain Eukaryota; kingdom Metazoa; phylum Chordata; class Amphibia; order Caudata; family Ambystomatidae; genus Ambystoma; species Ambystoma mexicanum. The sequence goes on along the minus strand of NC_090921.1, from coordinate 681,409,373 downwards.
ACAATAAGGTCTTGGACCTTGCACATATACTAGCATTGCATTGTCTTTAGAACGCTCTACATAATTGGGCAGGCCCATAGGGGCTTACCTCCTTGCTAGGTTTTATGGTTCCCTGGTCCTCCCAAAACCGCTGGCAGAGGGCCCACATATAGACACTGGGGTTAGGAGCAGTCCTATAGATAAGTGGTTTAATAGGATTTTTGACTCAGAGAAAAGGGTCAAATAACCCCTGGAAAAAATAAAATAGGGGTTAAAATACACAATACAAAACAAGAAACAAAGGATGCGCAGGATCCCACACCTGTCTCACTCACATTACTGCATGGATAAGTTTGAATCGGTGGTACCAGCAGAGCAGTGCCACATGATAGAGCGCCAATGCTATTCTTACTGCTGGGAGTTAAAAGGAACTATGTTAAAAAACATTTATTTGAATTTGCATGTAATACTCAGTGCAAAGAAAGTTGAACTACAACATTTTATCGGCTTAGATTAAAAATATATTTTTGCTCACCTAACAAATACTCGGAATGGGATTTTCCAAAAATGGGTAATATGCTACATCTTCAAAATCATATCTGGAGACCTGGTTAGGCGAGTCCTTGTACAGTCATTACTGTTTTCATAATATGCTTGGTATCTTTCTAATACTTGGGTTCCATGTGTGACTTAATTAAAGCTTATCATTTTCAGTTTATTAGTGTAGTATATTTCCTAGATATGTGAGTGGATTCATATTATCTGTGTCAGCGCAGTGCTCCTACTTCAGAGCATTGTCGCCTTTTTCAGGTTACATATCCTCAGAGATGTTTGGTTTCCCTTTCTTGTCAGATGAGTTAGCCTTCCATCCCTAGGGTTAGTCGTTTTAGTACAAACAGAGGGTGGCACAAAACAGAATCCCAGGAACTAAATAATACAGCCAGTAATGGCTGTCCTGAATCTCCAAATGAAGTCTATGGAAAGCCATGACCATACAAGGCCACATACTCGTTTCCGGACCGAAAGGGTAAAAAAAATAAAATTAAAACGATAAAACCAGTCCCCATATATCCAACCACTACCTCTTCCCAGTGGATAGTTGATAATATGGTTTCCTCCTAGGATTGTTGGAAAGAGAACATTTTCATGTCCTTGTTTTCGTATCAACCAACCACATTAGGTGAAATCTCATCTGGGTGAAAGGTGCTATAATAAGGCAGCTACACATTGTGTTGAAAAGGAGTTATTTGACAAAATGACGATTTCCACTAGCCGTGGGCGCCGAATCTTACTAAACAGAGAACTGCAGGACAAGTACAAAAATAAAAAACTTACTTGAAGTGGCCTTGGCGTTGGCTGAGGACACCAGGCTGGCGAGGTTTACAAGACCACCCGACGTATAAATAAACTGCGGTGTGGTTACCGAAACTGTGTCTGGCTGCTCCTCGTTTGTGTTCACCTGATTCTGCATGGCCTCCTGAAAGAAATGCAAGGGATAATTGATTAGTTATATTAAGTTATAGGCCCTACTCTTAATTTGTGTCTTTTGTTGATCAATGAGACTTCCTCAGATTGTGAAGTTCAACAAATAAATGGCATGGCACAGGTACCAACCTCTCAACAAATCCAGTCACCACACAAGCATCTCAAACAACTTAAATCTAGCTACCAGGTAAACTACAGACTACCTTAATTCTAGGTCACATTGCACCCAAGTAGCAATTGTAGGTTTTGTATGCAACATACTGTTCTCTCGTAGGAAAGATTTTCTTTTTGCACCTTCCCTACATAGATTCCCCGGTCTTTTTGCTCTGCTTTAAACACGGTCCTGTGTTTTGAAGTTCAGTAAAGCCTTCTGGTTTACTTCCCTTGCAGGATTTGCTCATTTTTATGGGGAAACCAACTATTCCCCAAGACGGTCAGTACTGAAAGACGGTCTGTCTTTAGAAATTCTTGTGTTTTTAAAACTGCACATATCACGTTACAATGATGTTCAGTTAGGATTTTTTGTATCCTCATAAGTGTTTAACAAATGGCTTGTTGGTTATCCAACAATGTGCCTAAGACAAGCTGATGGCAGCTGTGTGATTTTTACAATTTGTGTGATATTTCACTCATTCACTTTGGCATTTACTGCCAAGTGGCTACTAAAGGTGGCTAGCAACCTAAAACAGCTGTACCACATGCTTTTCACTTGTTCTTCAGCCATCTTGTCCTTTCACCTTCTTAGGTTAGGAAATGCCATATATGGCGTTAGGGATCATTATCATTTTTGTGCTTCATCCGCTCGAATGGTGAGATCCCCAGCATGTTTGCTGGACTTCTGGACCTTTTTCTTTCAAATCCTGAATGAGGGGAGCCTTTTTCCAGTCATACATTCTTGTGGCTCTGCCTTTTGGACGCCTATTCTTTGTATTCCACCTGTACTATGGAGTCTGTCTACTCCAAAGCTCTTAAAGGCATCTGTGTTGTACTACTTCAGCATACAGCTCTTTATCGGCAGTGTTGCTGGGGACCCCCCAGGGCCCTCTAAGATAATGTTTCTATATCCTCAAGTAACTACAGTTCTTAAGGAAGGATAGCAAGATACTTTGTATCTTTCCCAAAACTATAGTCCAAGAGATTGGCACACACCACCTTCAGTGGAGTGCCAAAGCGATACTTAGCATCCCCCTTCTCTCTGCTCCTGTGACTTTTTAGTCACAATCACCTAGTTATGGCTGGTGGCAGTGTATGTGCGTGCGTATGTGTGTGTATTTTATTCCTTTGGCGGGAAGCAGTAGGTATCCCCGCCTAGGCTCCAGAGTGTCTGGCCAGTCAGGAAGTGGAGGAGTCTTCCACCCCCTCCTCCCCCTGTCCTTTGTCTGCCAGAGTGCCTGACTAGGCCCAGCTCCCACAGGGGGTCTGGCTATCCTCATTGGACAGCCAAACGCCTCTATCTATAAAATGCTGAGATATTGCAGAGGAGTGTGTGCTGGAACTGTATAAAAGGGTGAGACTTCTGGAATGTTAAGCAAGTCAACCACAGGAAATGTGATGCGACCACTGCTCTCCTGACCCCGTTTTCTATGTGATAGAGGAGCTCCGAAGAGGACTCCGTCCCCTTTGGCTGGTGGGAACAACCTGTCCTAAGACGAACTTTGAAACAAGCCATCTACCGAGGTCCTGTGAGCTTCCAGAGCTGCGGAACTCCAATACCAGGAGACCTGCTGCAGATTTCTAGTGAATCGTCGTGGAAGGGCCAAATACGTCCAAATCTTTGTTGAACCCGCAAGAACACAACAGAGATCTGATCCAACTCGCCCAGACCCCCCTTCACCAGAGTGTGGGACTGCAGGAAGCAAAGAAGATTGAACAGGCAATCTGTGTCCTTTGTAGGTGCTGCTGAAAAAGTGCCAAAACTGCAAAGCGAACCAAGAAATTGCTGAAAGTCGTGCTACAGGACCTCCCTCGAGACTGCTGCTGAGAGAAACCACCCATTGTCCTGCCTTTCGTCATTACACCAAGGAATCCGGAGGCCGGGTCCAGAGCTGCCACATCGCAGGGAAGCCACCACAAACACTTTCTTCAAACCAAAGGTACAGTAGGGAAAAAAGTATTGCTTACCCGATTCCAAGAAGTTGCTCCAGAGCATGGGAGTGCAGATAGAGGTGCCCAGGGAAAACTCCTTGTTAGGGAGAATTCTCATTTTTGTGCTATTTCCCTTCAACCTTAGAGACCCCCCAGCTCTACTGCTGGACTTTAGGACTTTTTATTTTTATCCTGGAGTGAGAGAACTTTTTCTCACTCTCTCATGTATTCGGATCCGATTGGGACTCTATGTTTTCTTTGTTTTTGGAGTCTGACAAACTCCATAGGCATCTACTTTTTGTATTGTGACACGCTACCATCAGTGCAGTGTCACAGAGAAGTCCTTCGGATTTCTTATAAGGTTTAAATACCTTCTCTTGGGTAAAGTACTGTTCCCAAGAGTAGTAAAGTAAAATTGACTTGACTTACCTTTTTCCTGTGTAGGTCCAGCACACCCCATCTTATGTTGAGTGCTGGGGGGTTACCTAATATACCCTTTTCCTACTTACTCATGTTAACATTTTTATGTTAGCCTCACAACATTAAATGGCTCGCGTCAGTGGTTTAATTTTCCTACCATTGTGCTTTTCTATCGCAGGCTGAACCCTCAAGCTACAGTATAGCACTCATGGGTGACCATTTTGTCAAAATGGCCACGGTCTTCTTTTTCTCCCCATTTCTTGGGTTTTACTCTGCGCGCCTAACCAGGTTTAACCCTTTTGTTAGTTTTGCCTTTGGCAGGCTTCAGTACTGAAACCCGCCTCTGGCTCCAGTGTGTCTGGCAGGGCAGTAAGCGAGGGAGGTGCCTGAAACTCCTTGTCCTTAGTCTCCTTGGTTACCTGAATGCACCCAGTCGTGATTGGCTGGTTTGCTGTCCTTCCAGGACAGCCACCCTGCTGTGTGAGTAGGAGCTAGGCTGTGCATGAATGGGAGAAACCTGCATAAAAGACGAGGCTTCTTGAACAGAAGACAGTCGACCAGTGGAGGAAATATCCAATGAAGGAATCGTGAAGAGAAGTTTGCTGCATACTCCTGGACCGTTGGACTGCCCAGTGAAGCCTTGCTGCTGTGCTGAAACCAGTGGTAGAAGTGTATGAAAAGAAGTAGTGGAACTATGTTCCCTGCGGGCCTGACCCTGCTCCCCACAAACCCTATTGCCACAACCCCTCCCACACACAACATGCCCCCCAAACACTTGCACCTGCTGTTTAAGGGAACGTTCAGTGCAGTGCACTGAAAGGGAAGGTTTCAACTTCTTCCTACACTTATTTTAAAACCATTCCGGAACGGTTTCTTTTCAAAATAAAAGTATAGGAGCTGTACAAGGTAATTTTAAAAAGTATAGGAGCACCGCTCCTGACCGCTCCCGCTCACTTCGACCACTGGCTGAAACTGCTTTTCCGAATCTACCAGATATGCTCCGGAGAGGACGACTTCTTCCCTTGCGTTAGTGGGACCAACTAACCCCAAGACGAGCTTTGCTGGAAGACCTTCCCCATCTGGCTGTGCTATTTTGCTGCTGCTGCTGGAACTGAGTGTCAGGGGTTGAGAAATCCGTAGTCCAGTGCATTGTCTTTAAGCCGGACCAGAGCTCCAGGAAGATCCCGTGGACCCTCCCGAAGCAGGACGACACAAGCCTGCGTCAACTCGCCAGAGTGCTGAACTCAAGGAGTGAAGCAAGTCCATCAAGTGGCCAAGATCCGCGGTGGTGCTGTTTGCCGGTAGCTGAAACCGCGAAGTGCAGCTGAACTGAAAAGAGTCTGTAGCTGCCGCCAACCTTCAAATTGCATTGCAGGAGTCCTCCAGACATCCTCCCTCTTGTCCCCACGACTGAGGCCCAGGAACTCAGGATCTGCCACCCGGCAACCATAAGCATGCTGGATCGTCTTCTTCAAACCTAAGGTACTGTGCTGACAAAGGGTTACTTACCTCTTGTCTGTAGATTGCATTATCTCACTTGAGACTTGCAGCAGCTGCTTTTTGCAGAGTTGATCTCCGCTCTGTCTCTCACAAGCCTAACAGCTTGTGGCCCAACAGTGATTTCCTACCAACTTTCTAACTTTGTGCAAGGCTTTTGTGCCATCTAAGAAGTGCCTCTACTCCATAGACCTTTTTCAAATTGACTTTAGCTGTCCTGGCTCCCTGCAGACTCTTCTGACCCATTCTAAATGTCCCTCATAGGTGGTAACTTGTTTGAAACTGTTATTACTGGGAAAGATTATATCTAGACTTCATTGGGAGATGTAAAAGTAAAGAGAACCTGGTAACATGTTTTCCTTCCCTAAACCTTTCCTTTTCACAACTTCCGAATTTTAACAAGTGCAAAAGTGATATATATAAATACCAGTGCTGTCCTACTAATTGTTCTCAGGGTTTAGGAAGCGTGTATGAAGCTTCTCAAAAGGGTATCTACTTGCTCATCTGATTCTGATAATGTGTTATGCAGTGTATTTTTAATGTTGCACATTGCCCTTTTTAAACAAGGCTTATTTAAAACTGACCGTAAAAAAAAATATATCTTACCAGGAAACCTTGAGTGCAAGTGTTATTTGGATACTTGTATGTGTGGATTTCGATGCTAGAGCTCTACAGCTCACATTTACCCATCTTGAGCTACGTCTGGGTGCTCAGTCACTCTACCAACTTGTTTAGTACAGACCTATACCAATAGGTGGGTTACCCAACCAAGAGGACAAGACTGGTGTAGTCTCCCACAGTGTACCTGCATATAATCTTGCCCAACACTGCTCTTACCTCTGACCCAAGCCATTGCTTGTGTCCCCTTCTCAAGTCTGTTTTTATGTCTCCTTGTTAGTTGCTAACTTGCTAATAACTTTAGACACTGGAAGAAATCAACAGGATCCCTTCATAATGTGCTATTTGTCAAGACTTTAAGCCCTCTCTGAACTGCCTCTAACTAGGGTTGTGTTTTTGGACAAAAAAGACTTGCCAGTCGAAGAAACCATCTCTAGAACCTTGAACTAAGCTCATGTTGCACTAACCACTTATTTTCCACCCTTTAAGTGACTTTTCTATATGTGTTTGCAGATTAAATGCATTACTGTATGACTTGTTGAAACCCGCATCAACAATAACCGATAATATGATAGCAAGGTCTTTTCCCTTTCTAACGTTGCACCAAATGTAACCACAAACAAACACAAAAGTGAAAGTGCCCTTGAAGTGTCCCATTGTAAACTTCTGAACTATTTAAAGTGATTCTGGTGTACATATAATAAATATATACCCTTTATATAAATACATGTGCAAGAGCTTCTTTATTTGCCTGTCTAGCTAAAATTCAGTGTACAAACCTACAGCTCCCACCTTCCTCTTAAGATAAGCCGGACGGCTCTGCCACACTACCAAGGTTCCATGAGTAGTATAGACTGATACTAAGAGTTGGGGGAAGTTGTGCCGGGCGCTTCTGTGTTCACCGCTGTACCACCGGACCATAGTGATCTATGTAGGCACCTTCACTCTTTAATCCTGTGAAGTTTCCTGAAGGGTCTGAACTGCAGAAGTCTGCATCATTTCTTCATTTGAGGGTCTTTTTCCGGAAGCTGACTGGAGTTTGTCCCAAACAGATTCCAGAAGACCTGCAGTGGTATCTGGAAGAATCTGTGTCAGAACGGTAAGTTAGCATAGCTGCTTCTCTCACCCCCTGACCGCCGTAGGATAGCATTGGGTGCAAAACCCTTGTTCCTAAACCCCCTCTGGTCAAACAATGGGCAAAAGAACCTTTCCTAGGTTTCTCCTGGTGAATAGGATAGAGTGAAGAACTTATCTGATTTTGGGAAAATGCTATTTAACCCTTACCAACTTTACTAAACACCACCACCACATCATTTTGACTGACTCACCGGAAGAAGTTATAATCTCGAATTTATGCTTTTGGGCACAAAGCCCCATATCAACTTGGGGATGGACTTCTAAGTGATGGAAGCGGTTCTTGTGTTGGTGCTACCCATGTTCTTTTTGCTTCGGACTACTCACCTGTATTTCACTGGAAACAAATTCATGTGAAAATCTATTTTGAAGGTGAATGTGTAAATGGCAAATATTATTTGCCAGTAATAGTCTTTCTGTGGCTTGTATCTGCTTAGAATAACATGCTTTGCATAGGCCACCATCTATTGGTTGGTGTGGGGTATTAATATCAAAAAAGGGGGCGTTGACAGGGGCCTACCTGTAACACTATTCCTATACTACAGGTACATGTACCCATGATCCTTCACACGCCAAAATTGTTCCGATTGACAATACTTACTTGTGATATGTACATGCTTAGTGGATACTTGAAGGCCTAATAAGTAACTGCATTTTAATATAATTTCTAACTTAAGTGTTGCTCCGTTAAGAATAGCCCTAGACCACTCTCACACTATTGTCTAACCTTCACTCAAAAAGCCCACACATTACCCCCCTCCTGCCATGTAACTACAGCCCAAAAACCAACAACTCCTAGATCGCATGGCAAACTCCCAACTCTACCTCTACACAGAATCCCACGGCCTATCTTTCCTTTCCTCTTCAAGCACGATTGCAAATCACCATCCTCCCTCCCTTGTACTCCCCCTCCCACCCTGTCTCTCAGGGGGTCCCTCAGGGAGCATCCCTCTCCCCACTTCTTCAACCTCTACCCAAGTCCCCGTAAAGCACTCATCCGCTGCCACAACCTCATCTGCTACAACTATGTCGACTCAGATAATTTTTCAAGATTCCCAACTCCCCGGCCTCCCTGCACCCAGACCTTGCCTCCTGCTTCACTGATATCGACCACTGTATGACTGCCAACCCCCTCCTCCTCAGTCCAGGCAAAACTAGAAATCCTGATTTGCAGCAAGACCGCTCTCGTCATCCAACCCACCCCCTGGATGCCCTCCCTAGGACCCCGCCCCACACCCCTGTCACGGAGCATCCACCTCAGTAAAGAACCTGGGATGCACCCTCAGCTCGGACCTTACTATATCTTGCCACATAGTTGTGCAGTCGCCAGATCCTGCACCCATCACCTCTGCATTCTCAGGCCAATCTTCCCCTATCACTCCTACCCTCTCAGAATCTCTAGAATCCTGGCCATCATCATCTCTCAGATACATTACGTCAACTCAATCTACATAGGCAACCTGCCTTCCATCTCAGAAAGCTCCAACAGATCCAAAACTCCACAGCAAGGCTCCTCCTTGCCCTCTTCTCAAAACACATATCTCCTGCACTCAGGGTGCTACAGTGGCTCCCAATCAGTGTAAGGGCCACTTTCAAAGCCATGTGAATCACCGCCCGTGCCCTCCACAAGTAAGGCCCCGAATTCCTCCAAACCAAATTCTCTCGCTACCAACCCAACAATCCTCGAATCTGGCTCTGTACACCGCCTTGTAGTTCCCCAATTCAATTTCACCAGACTAGGAGGATCATCTTTCTGCGTTCAAGCATTCACAATCTGGAACTCACTCTCTTTCAATCCCTGCATCCAAGAGGACGGCCTCACTTTTAAGAAGGCCGTAAAGGTTTTTCCCTCCTGGAAGCCGACTTGCCTGCCCCCCCTCCCCCCTGTTCCTTCCCTGAGTCGAGACTCATGACCAGAGAACCCTCGCACTCGATGGCTCAACTAGGACACCCACACCCGGGTTACAAGCAAGGGCATGAGGGAGGTCTTCAGGAACAACTCCAATCCACAGCTTGCCCCTTTCTCCTGTGGGAGGCCCAATCCAGGCATCAAAACCAATCGACAGCGACAGCCAGGTAAGACTCGACACCCTAAATCTCATTGTTAAAAGTTGCATGCGGCACAGTGACAGTTAAAGTATATACACTGCGTTAGGCAAGATTGTATGAAGTACCCTTTGGGAGACTACACCAACCTTGTCCACCTGGCAATAGGAACCCAACCTTTGGTATAAGCCTGTGCTACACAGGTTGGTAGTGTGGCTGAACAGCCAGGCTTATCTCAAGAGGGGTCAATGTGAGGTGTAGGGGTGCAACAGAGATTCACAGTGACAACTATCCAAATAAACTTACACTCAAGGTTTCTTGATTAAACAATTATTTATTAATTTAACAGTCAGTTGAATAAGCCTTCTTTAAAAGGGAGCAATTATATGTAACACAAAAATACACTTCAAAATACACACTCAGTTTCACTAAATCAGTAGATACCCATTGGGGATGGCACACAGGCACGTTCTACACCCTCAGGTGACTTAAATGACTAGGACACGGAGGACATTGATATATCACTGGCACATTTAGAGCAATGCTAGGTTTGGTGTCAAAGAAAAGGTTTTAGGGAATAAAACAAAGGTTAACAAATATTCTTAAGCAGGTAAGTACTTTTGAACCCTCCAATGCAAAGTAAATTAACCCTTTCCTGGGGGAAAGGTGAAGCACAAAGTCAGAAGTAAGAAGAGTCCTTCAGGGAGCGAGGACGGCCAATGTTAATTAAGTAAAAGTCTAGGTGAGCTGAAACACTTCTTGCAGGTAAGTAACAAACGTCTTGCACAATGTTTTATAAGTCTTTGTAGAAAATGAAACCACTGTGGGGCCACCAGCTGGGAGGCTTGTGAGGGGGCAAAGCTGCGAGCAACTCTGCAAAAGCAACCAAGTCAAGTCTCAACTGAGAGCTAGCAAGGCTACACGACAACCTAGTGTTACAGTACCTTTGTTTTGTTCCTGTGTAGGTCTGCAGATACTGTTGTTCCTGGGCCTCAGTTGTGGGGACAAGAGGGAAGACATCTAGGGACTCCTGCACTACAAATGGGAGGTCAGCGGCAGCAATGGGCAAACTTCAGATCAGCAGCACTTTGCGGTTTCAGCTCCTTGCGTCTCTCACAAACAGCACCACTGCGGTTCTCGGATACCACTATGGACTTTCCTCGCATCTGGGGTCCAGCACTCTGTTGAGGTGGCTCAGGCCTGGTCAGTCCTGCTTCATGGGAGTCCGGAGGATCTTCCTGGAGCTCAGGTCTGACTTAAAGACACTCACTCGATTCTGGTGTTCCTCTCCCTGGAGATCAGTTCCTGCAGCAGCAATGTAAGTACAGTCAACTCCAAGAGGATATCCAGAAGAGCTTGTCTTGGTGGTCGATTGGTCCCACCAACCCAAGGGGAGCGGTCGTCCTTTGTAGGGCTTCTCTAGTCAAATTTGTAGCTTCAGCACTGCAGCAGGGCGTCACCGGGCAAACCAACTGTGCAGAAGCTGGAGCAGGCGCCTCTTCCAAGTTCTTCTTCGGATTCCTTCGTCCAGTGGTCGAATCTGCCTTCCAATCAAAAAGCCTCACCTTTTATGCAGTTTTCTCCCATTCATTTGCAGCCTAGCTGTGATTCACACAGCAGGGTGGCTGTCCTCCAAGGACAGCCGGCTGGCCAATCACCTTTGGGTGCATTCCTGTAACCAAGGGGATTAACCACAGGGCGTTTCGGGCACCTCCTGCCCCTGCCAGACATACATACATACTGGAGCCAGAGTGGAGCTTCACCAGTGAATCCAGCCAAAGACAAAACGAACTAAGGCACCAAACCTAGTTTGGCACGCAGAGTAAATCTCAAGAACATTTCCAGCAAGAAATGGCGAAAAAAGAAGAGTAGGGCCATTTTGACAAAATGGGCACCCATGGTTGCCTTACTGCAGCTGCAAATGCAGCCCGTGGTAAAAACACACAATGGTAGTAAAAAGTAAACCACTGCCACCAGCCATTAATTGTAGAAAGGGTAACAAAAATGTTACATGAGAAACTAGACAAAGGGGATACTAAGTAACCCCTCCAGCACCCTATGGTAAAATAGTGTGTGCTAGGTCTAGAAAGCTACAAAATGTTAGTAAAGTCAATTTCACTTCACTGCTCTTGGAAACAGTAGTTTCACCAAGAGAAGGTATTTAAATCTTTGGGAAATCTGAGAGACTTCCCTGTGCCACTGCACTTAAGGTGCTGTGCGACACAATGTAAAATGATGCCTATGGAGTTTGTCAGACTCCGAACTCAAAAGAAACAGAGTTCAAATTAAACAAAAATGCACGAGAGAGTGGGAAAAAGGTCTCACTCGCTCCAGTTTAGAAATTAAAAGTCCTAAAGTCCAACAAAAGTGCTGGGGGTCTCGAAGGTAGAAGGGAATTAGCACATTTCTAAGAATTCTTGCCACATAGGATGAGGTCGTAGCCGACGTACATCAAGGGATAAAGCCTATAATCAAACTGAAGTTGTGTGTGAGCTGCAATCTGTTTGTTCACCAGATTTCCCTACTTTATTTGAGCGGATAATAAAGTAGTACTTTGCCATATTCTTTGAGTCTGCTGGTTATTTGAGTCTGAGATCATTTATTGGTCATTTCATCTGGTACTTGGAACGCCCCAGTGCTGCTACACAGTGCATTTTTTTCAACAAAAGTGTATTCCACAAAATGTATAGTCCTTGGTACAGCTTAATCCTAAGGGGCAAGAGTCTGAATGTAATGCAGACCTGCCAAAATAAAAGATGCACACCTTTAATTCCTGCATATGGAGTTTTTATCTTTTGAAGGCTGGGCAACTAACTAATTGATAGAGACTACCATTGGTTATAGTCTTTGCTGACTGCCTAAATCAAGCCTTCTGTGATAGCACACTTGATGGGATTGGTGTAGTGAAATGTGGGTTTGTGTACACTGTGTCACTAGCTGAACATGGAAAACAATCAGACTCTGCATAAAAGCCGATACGTTAAACGGGGCACACAGCATCCTTGCAGCGGAGGCCTTGCCGTTGTGCAGATTTGTAAAAAGAAATACCCCCCCCCCCAGCGTTCCTATAACATGAAACGCAAGTGCTGCTTTGCATAACAATGTTAATTACTCCCCTGACTGGAAATAAAGAAGGTATGCACCTAGTTTACAGGATCGGGTTACATTTTTATCAGCATGCCCCAAACCCTCCTCTGGCTCCAACATATTCCTTTCAACCTTTGAAAAGAAGCTCAATATTCTTGGTACGTTTTCTTTTTTTACAGTTTTTTTTTTGTTGATAAGCACATAAACTTTCAATACATTATGTTGACAGGGCCACCCAAATACTCCCGGTCCCCTGAACCTGCTCTGCAGCCATTTCCTCGCAAAAGCTGATCTCACCCACGTGAGACTGCCTGGACTCTGTTCCACCCTTGGCATGGTGTCCCGGGTCCCAGATATAGAAAGTCCCCAGTCTGCGCTGTGATTTGCTGGGCGGCCCTGCACATGAGACCTAGTCAAGCTCAAACAATGGGCGGGCACATAGCACAGTTTTTCAATATATCTGCAAGGCTGTTCATCTCATGCAAGATGCAACATCTGCACGTACTGTCTTAGATATGAACATATGATGGCAAACGTCTTCTTGATGTACGACTCCACTCAGAGGACGTTTGGAAAACAAGAACATTAATGAGCTAAGTCAACATGAACATATGAAATGTAATTGCAAGTTACTTTACACCAATGTAATTTTAACAAAACTGAAACCTACCTACAGTATCTTTCAGCATTTAATATGAATTTCAAAATACCGGCCCACCCACTGTAAAATAAAACCAGCCCACAAAATTGGGTCATCTGATTCGGCCGAGGACCGAATGACAGATCAGTCAATCCGACGCTGCAAGTAAGTGTTCACTTTCAGAGTTAGTGTTCAGGGACTACTGAGAAGGCTCCCTATATGTGTTCCAGCAATGGACCTGGGCAAGTAGTATGGGCGAACTCCCAACACAAATCACCCACTCAGCCTCACAGGATGCACACCAGACTTCAGCCATTCATGGGGAGTAAAATTAGGTTATATATACTTTAAGAATATAATCAGTAATTCGATCTTAGTTGACCCTTTCAGTCATGCAGTGACACTCAGTTATGGAATTGTATAACAAACCAACCCTGTTACAAGTATATTCCCTGCAACATTACTTTTCAGAACTCAGTTCAGAGTTAGTAAATAAATTCATACTTTCTGGAGGGGCCTTAAGCTACTCAATGACAAGTATTAATATACAATATCTATTTCTGAATGCGCTCAGCAATTTAAGGAAAGTAAAGACAATGCATTACTTACCGTAAAAGCATTTCTGATGGTTGTATCTGCTTAAATTCACATGCTGTGCATAGGTCCGACATCCAGTGGTCACTGCGGAGTATTGCATTTTGTTTTTCATAGTTGAAAAGGGACGTCGACAAGGCGTGTCTGAAATACTATCCCTATAGTGACGTGCGTTGTACCCACAATCCCTTACGCGTCGAGGTCCCTCTGTTTGTATTTTTCTGCCCTGAGGGAGCCTTCTAGACGTGAGTGAGTACAGAAAAGAGAGATATAAAAGGAAGTCTATGTTCCTTCCATCCGAGCGGGGAGGAAGGGTGGGCGCATGTGAATCTAAGCAGATACAACCATCAGAAATGCTTTTACGGTAAGTAATGCATTGTCTTCTGATGTTTGTTAATCTGCTTAGAATCACATGCTGTGCATGGACTAGCGAGCAGTACCCGGAGTTGGCGGTGGGTTATGAGAAGGAACAGTAGAGAAGAACAAGTTACTTTCTTACCTGGTAACGTTCTTTCGATGGGATGGTCCGACGACGTATTCCATATCTATGACAGGTAATCACCACAGCTGTGCTGCTTCGGAAACTTTTCCGGCGTCTGCGTCCTGCGTCGATGACGTCGATGCGCCGACGTCGAGGACCTCCTCCGACGTCATCCGATGTGATAAGTAGGACGCACGACGCCTGTAGCCTCAGTTGTAGTTTTTTCCCCCAGAACGTGTGACATAAGTCAACTGCCAGTCAGACACAAAGCCTTGCGGAACGTAAGCTGCAATCGCAAAAGAAATTCTGCAGCGGGGAAGGCAGGGCGGGAGCGATATGGAATACGTCGTCGGACCATCCCATCGAAAGAACGTTACCAGGTAAGAAAGTAACTTGTTCTTCGAGGGGATTGGGTCCTCCGACGTATTCCATATCTATGACAGACTCCCAAAGCAGTACCAGAGCAAGGAGGAGGGAAAGAATTTATAAACAAAATTTAGAATAGCCAATCAAATAGCAGAGCAAAGGACCGCCTTGCCAAAGGCCAGATCCTGCCCTCTGATGGAATCGAGGGAATAATGCCGTACAAATGTATGTACTGAAGCCCAGGTGGCTGCATCACAGATGTTGCGAATAGGAACACCCCTCTGCAGCGCAGTAGATGCAGCCACACCCCTGGTAGAATGGGCCCGCAAGCCAGCCGGTGGGTCCTTACCCGCCAAGCGGTAACACTCCGAGATGGCCAAAATAATCCAGCGGGACAAAGTCTGTTTCGTCACAGCTTGCCCCAAACGCTTACCAGCGTAACCAATAAAGAGTTGATCGTCCACTCTGACCCGGGACATGCGTGAAACATAAAAGCTTAAAGCTCTCCTAGGATCAAGCCTATGGAGCCTCTCCTCTTCCTTACCAGGATGCGGAGGAGGATAGAATGCCGGAAGAACAACCTTCTGGGCCAAATGAAATTCCGTCACTACCTTCGGAAGAAAAGAAGGACGAACACGAAGGACAACCCTGTCCTTGTGGAAAACAGTGAAGGGTGGCTTAACTGAAAGTGCCTGTAACTCACTCACTCTGCGAGCGGAAGTAACCGCAACTAAAAAACACAGTTTTCAGAGTTAACAGCCTCAAAGGGCAAGAATGTAAAGGCTCAAACGGAGCACCCATAAGAAACCTAAGAACAAGGTTTAAATCCCAACCGGGCACCAGGAAAGGTGACGGAGGGAACACATTAGTGAGCCCTTTCAGAAACTGTGAAATTAAAGGGATCTTAAAGTAAGAACACTCATCAGACGAGCGCTTAAAGATTGACAGCGCCGCCAGGTAACCTTTAATGGTACCCACTTGCAAGCCCCTGTGGGCCAAAGAAAGCAAAAAGGACAGAACCATGGGGATGTCACATGCAAAAGGATCCACATTCCGAACTCTGCACCAGTCGCAGAACTTACGGCAACGGTACAGAGACTTAGTTGCTGGCCTTCGGGCCGAAAGCAACACCTCCATCACGTCTTCAGGGAGGTCCCAATCCCTATACCTCAACCTTTCAGAAGCCAAGCGTGAAGGTTGAGGGATCTGACCTCTGGATGGAGAACCAGACCCCCCTCCCGTGAGAGCAGATCGTCTCTGTAGGGAAGACGACGTGGAGGGCAGATGGACAAGTCGAGAAGGTCCGGGTACCACGTCCTCCGAGCCCACGCCGGAGCAATGAGGATCATCCGGGAACCGAACTTCCGCAACCTCCGCAGCACTTGCGGGATGACGGGGACTGGAGGAAACGCGTACAGCAGCGGGAACGACCAATCCACCACGAACGCGTCTCCTAAGGCCCCTTTTGGAGGAAATTCCCGCGAGCAGAACCTCTCGCACTTCCGGTTGACACTGGAGGCGAAGAGATCCACTTGAGGGGTCCCCCAAAGGGCGAAGATCTCCAGGAGAATCTCCTGAGCCAACTCCCACTCGTGAGAGATCACGCTCTGCCTGCTCAGAGCGTCCGCCGTCACGTTTTCGACTCCGGCCAGATGAACTGCCGAGACCGAAACTTCCTGCTGGATGGCCCAGAACTCGAGCTGCATCGCCTCCCTGCACAGAGGAAGTGACCCTGCCCCCCCCTTTTTGTTGAGGTAGTGCATGGCCACCGTGTTGTCCGTCAAGATCAGGACATTCCTTCCTCGCACAGTCGGCAGAAAAGCCTTCAGGGCTAGCCTGACGGCCCTCAGCTCCAACAGATTGATATGGAGTCTGGACTCCGACGGAGACCAACGACCGCTGACTGTCAGCTCGTTGGCATGAGCTCCCCATCCCGTGAGGGATGCATCCGTCACGATCGTCACCTCCGGCCAGGGAAGCCAAAATGGAGCCCCCTTCATCAAGTTGCCTTCGACGGCCCACCACAGAAGGTCCTGGGCGACCGAGGGCGGCACCTGAATCGGGTCCGACATCCTGCCGGAGGACTGCGACCATTGCATCTTGAGTGCCCACTGCAAAGATCTCATGCGCAGGCGAGCCTCTGGCACCAGAAGAATGCAGGATGCCATGAGGCCGAGCAACCTCAAGAACTCGAACGCTGGGAGCGTCTGGGCATGCCGAAACTTGTGCACCATCTGCTGAATGTGAAGAGCCCTCACCTGGGGAGGAAAACACTGCCCCAGGGAAGTGTCGAGCACTGCTCCGATGTACTGGAGCCTCTGCGTTGGCGTCAAATGGGACTTCTTTAAATTGAGGGAGAAGCCCAGCCTGTGGAGGGAGTGGCAGGCGACGGACAGATGATCCAGGACTTGCTCGGGAGAGCTCCCCCTGATCAACCAATCGTCCAGGTAGGGGTAGACGTGAATCCCCCCTTGCCTGAGATGCGCTGCCACCACCACCATGAGCTTGGTGAAAACCCTCGGGGCGGAGGTCAATCCGAACGGCAGGACCCGAAACTGAAAGTGCGAGTCGCCAACCGCGAACCTCAGGTACTTCTTGTGCTTGGGATGGATCGGCACATGGAAGTAAGCATCCTTGAGGTCGAGTGACACCAACCAGTCCTGAAGCTGAAGGGCCTGGAGGACTTGAGAGAGAGTAACCATCTTGAACTTGTCCTTCCTGAGGAGTTTGTTCAAACCGCGCAAGTCCATGATGGGTCTCAATCCCCCGTCTTTCTTGGAAATCAAAAAATAAGGGGAATACCATCCCTTGTTCCTCTCCGCTACAGGCACCAGTTCTATAGCGCCTTTCTCCAGCAGGGCTTGAATTTCCTGCGCAAGGAGCGGATCCGGACACTTCAAAGAGAGGTTCCCCGGTGGATTGTCGCGAGGCCTGTGCCGAAAGGGAAGACAGTAGCCGTGGGCTATGATCTCCAGAACCCACACATCTGAAGTAATGGCTTGCCACTCTACAAGATGCTGCGCCAGCCTTCCCCCAACCGGCGAACCATGGGACATGGCCTCATGACTGAGTAGGAGCGGCTGCGGCGTTACCCGAGGGCAAAGAGGCAACTGCCCGAGCGGCCTTGGCACCACGGGTACCCTGTCGTCCACCTCTGGTACCCCTGCGTTGGCCTCTTTGACTGCCAGCTCCTCTCGCTTTACTGAAGGATGAGTAATAGCGAAAGGAACCACCCCTCCACTGCTGTCCCATAGGACGAAAAGGCGGAGGTTGGCGAACTGCAGCGCCCAACGACTTCGCTGCAGCTTTTGAGGTCTGCAACCTCTCAAGGCTCTCGTCAGCCTTGCTGCCAAAAAGGTGTTCACCATCAAAGGGCATGTTGAGGAGCCGGGACTGCACATCAGGAGCAAACCCCGACTTCCGCCACCACGCAAACCTGCGTATCACGGTGCTCGCCGCCATGGACCTACTGACGCATTCAGCCAAGTCCAGACCCGACTGAACGGACTCACACATGGCATCCTTACCATCCTGGACCATAGCAAGGAAACCCTCCCGTTCAACCCCTTCGGGAATATGTTCAGCCGCTAACGCAACACAGTTCCACAGAGTGTGCGTGAAACGTGACAAGGCACAAATGGAGTTGGCCGCCTGAAGCGCCATACCACCAGAAGAAAACACTTTCTTCGCCCAGCCATCAAAACGTTTGTCGTCCCTATCAGGAGGGATGGTAGGGTACGACGCCTGCTTTGCCGGGGCCGTGGCCGCCTGCACCACCAAACTCTCCGGAGTGGGGTGCCTGGTCAAGTAGCAGGGGTCGCTACTGGCTGGACGGTATTTACGCGACAAGGATCTGCCCACCGCCGGGAGACTCTCCGGAGCAGTCCAAGCCGCCGCCACCCTTCTCTGTAAAGCCATATGGAACGGCAGCACCGGGTCAGTTGGGGGACCAACATCAAGGATGTCCGTCAGATCATCCTGCACAAACTCCCCTGGGGGAGCAGACCATCCCAGATACTCAGACACCCTAGCCATAAGGCGCCGGTACGAGGAATCGGCATGGGAGCCAGGCTCAGGCCTACAAAATTCCACCTCCGGAGAGGTGTCCAGTCCACTGGCATCATGCAGTGACTGCCTCAAATCGTCAAACTGACTATGGCCCGAGACAATTTCATCTGGCACCTGACTAGGAACCAGGCCATCAGAATCCTCATCCGCCTCCGAAATATATTCCAGGTGGCGAAAAGGCACCCGAGAGTGCTTGCTCTTAACCAGAGCCTTCCTAGGGGGTACACCCGTGACACGGGGCACCTCCGACACGAAAGGCGTCGATGGCGTCGAGCGAATCGGCGCCGACGCCGAGAAAACCGGCAACGGCGCCGAGAGGATCGGCGTCGACGTCGAGGAAATCGGCGTCGACGTCAGATGCAGCGCCTCCAGTATCGGCGGCGTCGACACAGCCCTCGAAGCCGGAGCTCCGAGCGTGTCCCTCGACGACCTGATCGTCGACGGCTTCGACGAGGCCCTCGAAGCCGGAGCCTCGAGAAAGCCTGTCGACGCCCTCGACGCCTCAGACGTCGATGTCTTCCTCGAAGACTTCACAGGAGCACACGGTCTCGAACGCGTCGAGGACCGGGACCTGGAACGGGTACGGCGAGAACGAGCCTCCTTGTCCGAACGGGACCGCTCCCGTGACTCGTGCCGACCACTCTTGCGAGCGGCGTCTCTCGACCTCACACGGCCGACCCCACTCGGGGGCGCGGACGGCCGAGTACCCTGCGACTCAAGAATCGCCAACATTTTCTTCCCGAAGGAAGCCCATTCTTCCGGCGTCGCACGGCTGGTGGGGTAACCGACGTGCCGTGCAGAATCCTCGGAAGAGGACCTGGAAGGCGACCGGTGACGGCGCTTCCGAGAATGCCTCGAAGAGGCCGAGGAGTGGCGAGACCCACTCCTAGAAGAAGACCGACGAGACTTCCGACGATGACGCGGAGAGTCACCCCTCGAATCATCCGTCGAAAGCCCCGCCGACTTCGACTTCCGGGGCTTAGACACCCGACCTACCGACAACTTCTTCTTACGTTCGCGTAAGGCTTTGGACGTGAGCGACTGGCAGTCGACACAGTCATCCGTGTCGTGGGCCTCCCCGAGGCACCAGAGGCAGGCGTCGTGCGAGTCAGTCACCGACATCTTGGACCCACACTCCCCGCACTTCTTAAAGCCCGGACGCGGGGTTGAAGACGAAGTGGAAGACATCGCCGAAGAAAATTCACAAACGAACAGGTTCGAAGAACCAGAAAGAACAGAACTCCAAAGAGTCGAGGCCTAGAACTGAGAAACACGAAGCAACACGTTCGCGGAAAAAACGGAACTGAGGCTACAGGCGTCGTGCGTCCTACTTATCACATCGGATGACGTCGGACGTCGGAGGAGGTCCTCGACGTCGGCGCATCGACGTCATCGACGCAGGACGCAGACGCCGGAAAAGTTTCCGAAGCAGCACAGCTGTGGTGATTACCTGTCATAGATATGGAATACGTCGGAGGACCCAATCCCCTCGAAAAGATGCCTTAATACTGCCTGTCCCACCTGGGAGTCAGATCTCGAGTGTGCATCTAGACAGTAGTGTTTTGTAAATGTGTGCACAGAACACCAGGTAGCTGCTTTGCAGATGGACTCAAGGGGAACATTTGCAATGAATGCTATGGACGCCCCGTGCCTCGAGTAGAGTGTGCTCTTGGCTTAAAGGGCAGTTCTCTCTTAGCAAGAGTATAGCAGAGAGTGATGCATTGAACAATCCATCTAGAAATAGTGGACTTTGAAACTGCATCCCCTTCTCTTCCTGCTGCCACCGAGACGAAGAACTGATTAGTCTTCCTCAGTGGTCTGGTTCTTTCCATGTAGAACATGACCGCTCTGCGCACATCTAGTGTGTGCAGAGTTTTTTCTCCCAAGTTGGAAGGATTTTGAAAGAACGTTGGCAGTACTGTAGACTGGTTTACGTGGAATTTCGAGATGAATTTCGGAGCAAACCTTGGGTGCGTGCCTAGAACCACCTTATCTCTGTGAACTGTAACGAAGGGGTCTAGAACAGAAAGAGCCTGTAGTTCACTTACTCTCCTGATGGAGGTGATAGCTATTAAAAAAGCAGTCTTAAGAGTGAGGTCTTTAAGAGATGCTTTGTGCATGGGTTCGAATGGTGAGCCCATGAGTCTGGTAAGTACCACGTTAAGGTCCCATCCGGGAGCTGGGTCAGCTATCGGGGGGTGTATTCTCTTTACTCCCTCCATGAAGGCCTTTATAACAGGGATCTTCCACCACGACACCTTGAGTTGGGAAGTGGTGTATGCAGAAAGTGCCGCTAGGTGGACTTTAATGGAATTGAACACTAGACCTGAATCCAATAGGTGGGTCAGGTATAGAACAATATGTGTGGGAGAGCAGTCAATCGGGTTGATGCTTTTTCCTCTGCACCAGATGACACATCTCTTCCACTTGCTAGAATAGCAGTGGCGAGTGTTAGGTTTTCTGGCTTCCCTGAGGATGTCCATGCATCTCTGCGGGAGCTGTAGATGTCCGAATTCTATGATCTCAGGAGCCAAGCTGCTAAGTTCATGTTCTGGGGGCATGGATGCAGAGTCCTGCCCTTGTCTTGTGACAGCATGTTGCACGGGCAGGGGAGTTTCACTGGGGGAGATATAGACATCTCCATCAAGTGAGCGAACCATGGCTGTCGGGCCCACATTGGGGCCACCAGTATCATGGTCACTTGTTCCTGGTGCATCTTGTGCACCACCTTGTTGAGAAGGGGAGTCGGGGGAAAAGCGTAAACAAATTTCCCTGACCATTGCATCGGCAGACCGTTCCCCTTGGATTGGTTCTGGGGGTATCTGGAGGCGTAACTTAGGCATTGTGAGTTCTCCAGGGTTGCGAATAGGTCTATTTCTGGGAATCCCCATTGTGTGAAGACGTTGAAGACGATGTCTTCGTGCAGTCGCCATTCGTACTCTTCGGGCAGGCGGAAATCTCTGCTGAGTTTGTCTGCCAGCAGATTGAGTTCCCCTAGTACATGTTGTGACAGTAGGATCATGTTTTGTTTGAGAGCCCACTTCCATATGTTTTGGGCCAGTTTGGACAGTCCTGGAGAGTGGGTACCCCCCTGCTTGTTGATGTAGTACATGGCTGTGGTGCTGTCTGTAAGGACCAACACAGTCTTGCCTTTTAGGTGTTCCTGGAAGGCTTTTAGCGCCTTGAACACAGCTAGTAGCGCCAGTAGATTTATGTGCTTGGATGCTACGTTCGGAGTCCACACTCCGTGAGCAGTCTGATGGGATAGGTGAGCCCCCCATCCTGTGAGGGATGCGTCTGTGGTTAGAGTGGCTTCCGCCGCGGGTGTGGCAAAGGGTTTTCCTCTTTCCAGGTTTTCCTTTGTCCACCACCGTAGCGAGAGAACCAAGGCCTGCGAGACCACCACTAGATCGTCCCATAGTCCGCTGGCCTTACACCACTGGCTGTTGAGCCACTCTTGCATAGGGCGCATGCGCAGGCGCGCGTGAGGTACCAAATAAATACACAACGCCATCATGCCTAGCAAGCGCATTGCTTTGCGTACCGTCACCTCTCGACCGGTCACATATTGAGGGATCTGAAACAGCATGTTTTGGACCCTCTCGTTGGAGGGGAAGACGAGGCCGTCCTTTGTTTGAATTAGAGCCCCTAGGAATTGTTTGACTTGGCTGGGGTCTAGGCTGGACTTCTTTTCGTTGATGGAGAAGCCCAACTGGAACAAAAGGTCTACAGTCTTTTGGGTATTGGAGAAGCATGTTTCGTAAGAATCCCCTGTTATGAGCCAGTCGTCGAGGTAAGGGTAAACTGGGATGGACAACCTGCGCAGGTGGGCCGCTGCCACTGCCAGTACCTTCGTGAATACCCTTGGTGCTGATGCTATGCCGAAGGGTAGCACTCTGAACTGGTAGTGTTTGCCCTCTATCATGAACCTGAGGTATCTTCTGTGCGCTGGCAACATTAAAATATGAAAGTATGCATCTTTCATGTCCAATGTTGTCATGTAATCTACCTGTGATAGCAGTGGGATCACTTCCTGTAAGGTAACCATACGAAACTTCTGGGGTTTGATAAACTTGTTCGCTGGGCGCAGATCTAATACAGGGCGCATGGTTAGATCCTTTTTGGGTACAAGGAAGTGCACTGAATAAATACCTTCCGTTACCTGAGATAGAGGCACGACCTCTATGGCTCCTTTCTCCAGCAGTTGTTGTACTTCTTGGAGAAGGATGGCAAGGTGTTCCGGTGTCATGCGTCATCCCCTCGGGGGTCTGTATGTTGGGGAACTGTTGAATTCGATGCAGTATCCGTGGGCTACGGTGGAAAGTACCAGCGGTCTGACGTTATTCCCTCCCATGCTGGAAGAAATGATGTTATCCGGCCCCGACCGGTGTTGCATGGGAGGGGACGCGAATCTTCGCGTCACTTGGTGTTGTTGGGGGCTTGGGAGCCTCTGGGGGTGGACCCCCGACCTCTCCCTTTGCCCCGGCGCTGGCCTCTTTGGCTGTACTGCCCACTATTGGTCTGGTAATTGGTGGCAGGGTACTGTTGCTGCTGATTCTGCTGTTGGCGTTGGCCACGTAAAAAGCGTTTGTTGCCATAGCCGCGTCTGGTAGTGGGCTTAGAGATCTGGTCAAGAGTTTTGATAGTATCGACGCCTGTGTCTCCGGTTTGAACCCTGAGTTGCGCAGCCATACATGGCGTTTTAGGAGTATTCCCTGAACCAGGGAACGTCCCGCTGTCTCTGCAGCATCCAGAGAGTTCTTTACAATACTCTGGTTGACCTGGGTTCCTTCGCCAATAGTTGTTTCATGGGGTACCCCTGAGCGGTCTAGCGGGGGAAAATTAGTGTCATCTAGCTGAAAACGGCTCGACCTCTCCCATAACGTCGAGGAAAGTGTCCCGTCGCCTTCCGAAAAGCCTTCCGGTGTACTGGGGATCCCCCTGACTGAACGGGGTAGTCCCTGTCTTTCTTCGGGCTTTTTCGGCGTGTCTTTCGACCTTTTCGTAGCGCTCGACGTGTCCTTCGGCGTACGCTTCTGGGCGTCGGCTACAACGATCCTCGCCAAGCTCTCTGCGACTCGCTTGTCAGCGGAGGGCTGTGGTTTCGACGTTACGGGTGTCGATCGTTCTACGGCGGTGTGCGCTCTCTGCTGGTGCGCTCCGGCCGATGGTTTGGGGGCGGCGCCCTTATTTGCCGAAAGCCTAGTCGCTGGTCGCGGCTGCGAGAGGGGCTTCGAACCTGAACGGTCCGAGGAGGCCGCCGGTGGAACCTGCGTCTCCTTGGGCGCTGATGCTTTCTTCGTCTTTGACGAAGAAGAGCCATGGGTTGTGTACTTGTGTGGTATCATGTGCGTCAGTGTCGCCGGGGTGTTCATCCCCATAAGCAGGGCGTGAGCCGAGCCCGTCGGGGCCAGGGACAGACGACGAAGATCGCGAGCGCTCTTTAGAGGGGTCTACGACTTCCGTAGTGGAGGTCGTGTTATCACGTTCCTCGTCACTGTCGGTGGTAGCAGCGGCAGGTGAAGAATCGGCCTTCGACATAGCGTAGGCCGCCCACCTCTTGACCCTACGGTCTTTTAGAGTCTTTGGCTTAAGGAGCCGACAAGCCATGCAACCCTCCTCTTTGTGATCGAGGGGCAAGCAGCGGTTACACCGTGAATGCTTGTCCTTCCAAGTAAACTTACCCTTGCAAAGCGGGCAAAACCTAAAGGGTGTCCTCTCCATAGCCGAGGCAATAAATCGTGATAACGACCCCAAGGGAAAGGAAGGGGAAAAGGAAAGGCATTCTCAGAAAAGAACCAGAGATGTCCCACGACCCCACTCTCCCTACTGTATTTGGCCTCCGAGGCCAGGCCACGTGTTCGGCAACGCCGAAGGATCTCCTCCGCTCGTCCCCTCCGTCGAAGATCTTGCTCGGCGGAGACAGCTTCACAACTGCGTTGAGGGAGGATCGATATGTTATATATTAAATAGGAAAACGACCAAAGGTCGAGGGGATGGAATCTGCAATGTCTCTCGAGGAGCTCCGCGTAAAGGCGACCAGTAGCTGGGCGGAAAAAAACAATCTGAGGGACCTCAACGCGTGAGGGATTGTGGGTACAACGCACATCACTATAGGGATAGTATTTCAGACACGCCTTGTCGACGTCCCTTTTCGACTACGAAAAACAAAATGCAATACTCCGCAGTGACCACTGGATGTCGGACCTATGCACAGCATGTGATTCTAAGCAGATTAACAAACATCAGAAACCCTATTGTATTCTAAAAGTATATATAACCTGATTTTACTCCCCACAAATGGGTGACTGCCATTCTGAAAGTGTTGTAGGTTTGACTCACCTTGAACTGCTGATTGCTATTCTCAAGGTTATACTTTGGGTTTTATCCCATAAGTATTGCGCTGGTTTTTATAATTGTGTTTATATATAATATGATTGTACTTATTTACCCAAGATTTTCCTTGGTCTACTTGTATTTAAATAAACCCTTTATCTTTACAATACATAGTGTTTCAGTGTTTCTTTGGACCATATTTATGCTACAATTTCTTGCTACCAAACTACAGCCCTCTCTCCCTCCTAAGGTACGCCTGGCTGCTCTGTCCATACTACCAACATTCTCGGGTGGTATAGCCTTATACTAAGTGTGGAGCTTATGTACTGTCTGAGATGTATGGTTTTATGAAGCTTAGCTGGATTTTAGAAAAACTGTTCTAACGGGGTAAAGGGGATTAAAGTTGTGTGCATCTACGCATCGAATTTTTGGCATGAACAAACTACATTCTTAAAGGTAGTTGTGCGAGGTGTTTTCAAGTGGTGTATGATGGCAGATGGCGTCCAGGTCTGCGGCAGTGCCTTCAGCTAGTTTCCCTTTGCATAACGAATAAGAGGTTAAATGCATTGTCTACTGCTGGGGAGAATTCACTTAACACTGAAACCCCATTGTAAAATGTATTGAGAGCAATGTGTATGTATGAAATCACCACTGGTTCTGGCCATATCCGAGCAATTGATGGCAGGGTTAGGAAAGAGGAGAGGGTTAGAGACTGGAGGCCTGATTCATGGAATTAAGTGCGGTGCAAAGTGACTTCGCACTGCCAACAAACACCCTGATTCACAAAGCGGTGCAAAGTACTTTTGCACCGGTGTAAGGTCACTTTGCACCATGCTAAAAGTTACCTGAATCAGGTTCTGGGTGGCGTATCTCAGGTCATGTAGCTCTCTTGATAGAACGAGCTAAATTCTTTTTTTACCCCTGCTTTTCCCAATTTTCAAAGCATTGTGTATAACAACCAATAATGTGCACATAGCCACACCTCCACCATCTTCCCAAACAATATACTGCAAAACATCATGAATCAATGGAATTTGCTGATAAGGACCAATTTTGTTTGTTGTGGGCCACTTTTTTTGGCTGCCCGAGCCTATTCCTTGTCCTAGTCCGACCCTGCTTACTTGTTTAAGATCTCCTATGGAACTTTGACTTGCCTGAAACTGAAACGTAACACAACCTGCCTACAGCTGGCACCTACACCACTAGGATCCCTCTTCTGCCTCTGAGAGAACTCATGCAATAGACTAGGAAAGGATTGGATAAGAAAAGGCTGTCTTGAAAAGTATAACTAAGGTAATACTTACCCCACTAACTCTTCAGCAAGTAACTATCTCTCTGAAAGTAGGTCCTTGAGTTAATACTTGCCTTTTGTAGCCCCTCTTAAAAATGTAGTGTTCCTTACTTGCCTTGAACATCTGCTGCTCTTCTAAATATGTAACACTGGGTTGTGTGTCCCTTGAATCTGCATGGAGCATTTCCAATACAGTCGTAAGGTCCATTATTTACCTTGAAATTCCTAAAGAATCTGGGTAAGGGTCTTGTAACCAGGACTAATGTCTGGCAGAAGGACTCACAGGACCACCCTTATTAATTTGCATAATGTAAGTAACGTTGGGTCTCACCCTAAGTTACTAGGGGAATCCAGATATGGACCCCTTGCTCACTATTCTTAAAGAGGCACAGCTCCACCCTACTGATGCGGTCCAACCAGACCGAAACACTTGTCTGGGGTTGCTGTTGGTACTCTTGTTCAGAGGAGAATTGCCTAGCATTTTGGTGTTGGACTGCCATAGGGCAGGACAAAGACTGATAGGTTTTGGATATTTCTCCTCTGTGAAAGATAGTGAACTAAAGAATCTGGGTAAGGCTCTCGTAACCAGTACTAATGTCTGGCAGAGGGACCCCCAGGATCACCCTTGTTAATTTGCATTTCTGTTCCTGTGCAGCTCTGCAGATCCTGTTCTTGGGCCTCAGTCGTGGGGACAAGAGGGAGGACTTCTGGGGACTCCTGCAATGGGATGGTCAGCAGCCGCACTGAGCAAACTTCTATTCAGTGGCACTTCTCGGTTTCAGCTCCTCGTGTCTCAGCAAATAACACCACCGTAGACTCTCCGATTCCACACTAGACTTTCCTCACATCTAGGGTCCAGCACTCTGCTGGGGTGGCTCAGGCTTGGTCAGTCCTGCTTCAAGGGAGTCCGTAGGATCTTCCTGAGACTCGGGCCAAACTTAAAAGCGATGCACTCGATTTGGTGTTCCACTGCTGCTGGAACCGAAGTGCCAGGGAGAGGAAGTACAGCCAGCTCCGAGAGGATGTCCAAACGAATTAACTTTGGAGTTGATTGGTCCCACCAACTCAAGGGGAGAAGTCGTCCTTGCCGGGCTCCTCTAGTCGATGCAAATTCGGAGCTTCAGCACAGCAGCAGGGCTTCACCGGGCGAGAACCAACAGTCCAGGAGTTGCAGCAGACATCTCTTCCAAGTTCTTCTTTGGATTCCTTCGTCCAGTGGTCGATTCTGCCTTCCAAGCCAAAAAGCCTTGACTTTTATGCAGGTTTCTCCCATTCATTCCAGCCTACCTGTCAATCACACAGCAGGGTAGCTGTCCTTGCCGGACAGCCATCCGGCCAATCACCTTTGGGTGCATTCCTGTAATCCAGGGGATTAAGCACAGGGCGTTTCTGGCACCTCCCTCGCTTCCTGCCCCTGCTAGAGATACTGGAGCCAGAGGCAGGTTTCACTCGTGAATCCCGCCAAAGACAAAATGAACAAAGAGACCAAACCTTGTTTGGCACACAGAGTAAATCTCAAGAAGGATCTTTCCAGCAAGAAATGGTGAAAAAAGAAGACCGGGCCATTTTGACAAAATGGGCACCCATTGGTGCTTTACTGCAGCTGCCAACACAGCCCGCGGTAAAGGCACACAGCGGTAGTTAAAAGTAAACCACTCCCACCAGCCATTCATTGTAGAAAGGATAACAAAAATGTTACATGAGAATCTCGACAAAGGGGACACTAAGTACCCCTACAGCACCCTATTGTAAGATGTGTGCTGGGTCTAGAAAGTTAAAATTGAAGTTAAGTCAATTTCATTTCACTGCTCTTGGAAATAGTAGTCTATCCAAGAGAAGGTATTTAAACCATGGGGAAATCCTAAAGACCCTTGTGCCACTGCACTGAAGGTGCTGTGTGCTACAATGTAAAAAGATGATGCCCATGGAGTTGTCAGACTCACAGTTACAATTAAGAAAAAACAATTATAAAAGCATAAAATATATACATAAGCATATCTAACAGACATCGTTATGAATAGAGGGTCTTAAAATAAAAAAAAGAATATAAAAAATCCAACAAACAATAGCAATCCAGGTCAATCAATATAAGATCTATCATGGACACTTATAGACTTGAATAAATGGTTATTTCGGGCCTTCTGTGGATTAGAAAGACATGCATTACTTACCGTAAAAGCATTTCTGATTGTTGTATCTGCTTGGATTCACATGCTGTGCATAGTCCGACATCCAGTGGTAACCGCAGAGTATTTCATCTTGTCTTTCGAGAATCAAAAGGGGACGTCGACATGGGCATGCCTGTAACACTATCCCTACGTGATGTGTAGTGTACCCAAGATCCCTCATGCATCGAGGTCCCTCCGATTGTATTTTTTCTGCCAAGAGGGAGCCTTATGACTATCGTGAGTACAGAAAAGAGAGAAAGTAGTAAGACGTCTATGTTCCTTCCATCCGAGCAGGGAGGAATGGTGGGCGCATGTGAATCTAAGTAGATACAACCATCAGAAATGCTTTTACGTTAAGTAATGCATGTCTTCTGATGTATGTCAATCTGCTTAGAATCACATGCTGTGCATAGACTAGCGAGCAGTACCCGGAGTTGGAGGTGGGTTGTGAGAAGGAACAGTAGTGAAAAGATGTCTTAGTACTGCCTGTCCCACCTGAGAATCAGACCTAGAATGAGTGTCTAGGAAATAGTGTTTTGTAAAAGGTGTGTACAGAACTCCGGGTTGCCGCTTTGCAAATGGACTCGAGGGGAACATTTGCAATGAATGCTATGGATGCCCCAGTGCCTCGAGTGAAATGTGCTCTAGGCTTGAAGGGCAGTTCTCCCTTAGCAAGATAGTAGCAGAGTGTAATGCAGTTGACAATCCATCTAGAAATAGTGGATTTGGAGACTGCATCTCCTTTTCCTGTGGCCACAGACACGAAAAACTGATTAGTCTTCCTTAGTGGACGAGTTCTTTCCATATAGAACATGACAGCTCTGCATACATCTAGTGTGTGCAGGGCTCTTTCCCCCAGGCTTGAGGGATTTTGAAAGAACGTTGGTAGCTCTATTACAATAGAGAGTGCCTACTTACCGTCCTAATGGAGGTGTTTGCTATTAAAAAAGCAGTCTTGAGGGTTAGGTTCTTAAGACTTGCTTTGTGCATGGGCTCGAAAGGAGCTCCCATAAGCCTAGTGAATACCACAGTTAGGTCCCATCCGGGAGCCGGGTTAGAAATGGGAGGGTGAATTCTTTTTACCCCTTCCATGAAAGCCTTAATCACTGGTATCTTCCACCACAACACCTTCTGTTGTGATCTTGTATATGCTGAAAGTGCCGCTAGGTGCACCTTCATTGAGTTGAAGAATAGGGTGGAATCAAGTAAGTGAGTTAGGTATAGGACAATGTGAGTGGGAGAGCAGTTGATTAGGTGGATGCTCTTTGAGTTACACCAGATGACAAATAGTTTTCATTTACTAGAATAGCAATATCTAGTGTTCGGTTTCCTTGCCTCCCTGAGGATGTCCATACATCTTTGAGGGAGCTGCAGGTGTCTGAATTCTATGACCTCAGGAGCCAGGTCGCCAAGTTCAATGTCTGCGGGCATGGGTGAAGCTTCTCCCCTTTGTCTTGCGACATGTTGTACGGGCAAGGCAGTTTGACTGGTGGAGGTAGAGACATCTCCATTGGATGAGAGAACCAGGGTTGAAGGGCCCACATGGGGGCCACAAATCTCATTGAGACTGGTTCCTGGTGCATCTTGTGCACAATCTTGTTGAGAAGGGGAGTCTGGGGGAAAAGTGTAGACAAATTTCCCTGACCATGTTATCCAGAGTCCTTTCCCCTTGGATCGGTTCTGGGGGTACCTGGAGGCGTCGTCTTGGCATTGGGCGTTTTCCAGGGTCGCAAACAGATCGATCTCTGGAAAACCCCGTTGTACGAAAACGTTGGTGACAATGTCTCCGTGTAATCGCCATTCGTACTCCCTGGGCAATGGAAAGTCCCTGCGGAGTACGTCTGCCAGAAGATTGAGTTCCCTTGGAACATGTTGTGATAACAGGAACAGGTTGCGTCTGAGAGCCCACTTCCAAATGTTCTGAGACAGTTTGGACAGCCCTGGAGAATGAGTGCCTCCCTGTTTGTTCAGTACATGGCTGTGATGCCGTCTGAGGATTAGGGTAGTCTTTCCCTGTAGTTGTGTTTCGAAAGCTTTCAGCGCTTTGAACACTGCCAGCAGTTCCAGCAGGTCTATGTGGTTGGACGCTATGTCTGGCGACCAAATTCCGCTTGCTGTCTGCTGGAGCAGGTGGGCTCCCAACCCTGTAAGGGAGGCATCCGTAGTTAGAGTGGCTTCTACTGCGGGGATGGTGAAGGATTTCCCTTTCAAGAGTTTTTCCCTCGACCACCACTGCAGCGAGAGAACTATGGCTGGCGAGATCACTACTAAATCGTCCCACTGTCCGTTGGCCTGACACCACTGGTTGCTTACCCACTCTTGCATTGGTCGCAGGCGCACGTTAGGAACTAAGTAGATACAGGACGCCATCATTCCTAGCAGACGCACAGCCCTGCATACGGTTACCTCTCGACTGGCTACATAGTGAGGGAGAAGACAAGACCGTCCTTTGTTCGAATTAGAGCCCTTAGGAATTGTTTGACTTGATTGGGGTCTAAGCTGGATTTTTTCTTGTTGATAGAGAAACCCAGGCCGAATAAAAGATCTATCGTCTTTTGGGTATTTGATAGACATGTTTCGTAGGAGTCCCCTTTTATGAGCCAGTCGTCGAGGTAAGGATAAACTGGAATGGATTGCCTGGGCAGGTGTGCTGCCGCTACTGCTAGTACCTTTGTAAATACCCTTGGTACAGATGCTATGCCGAAGGGTAGTACCCTGAACTGATAATGTTTGTACTCTATCATAAATCTGAGGTACTTTCTGTGCGCTGGCAACATCAAAATATGAAAGTATGCATCTTTCATATCCAGAGTTGCCATGTCATCCCCCTGTGTGAGCAGAGGAATTACTTCTTGCAGGGTGACTATGCGAAATTTCTGTGGTTTTACAAACTTGTTCGCTGGGTGCAGATCTAGAACAGGACACATGGTTAGATCCTTTTTGGGTACAATGAAGTACATTGAATAAATACCCTCCTTTACCTCTGATAGAGGTACAATCTCAATGGCTCCTTTTTGTTCCAGTATCTCGACTTCTTCAAGAAGTATGCAAAGATGTTCTGGTGTTAGTCTTCGTTGATGTGGAGGTCTGTATTTTGGGGATTGGTTGAACTCTATACAGTAGCCGTGGGCTTTGGTTTTTAGCACTCACTGGTCCGTGGTTATTCCCTCCCATGCTTTCAGGAATGATGTCAGCCGGCCCTCCGACCGGAGAGGCATGGGAGGGGACCTGAATCTTCGAGTTATTTGGAGCCTGAGGCAGGAGAACCTCTGGGGGTTGGGTTCCTGCCTCTTCCCTTACCACGCCGCAGTCCCCTTTGGGGGTACGGGGTAATGTAAGTATTGGTTCCCTGTGGAGCGTTCCAGTTGTTTCCTGAAGGGTATTGTTGGTGAGTGGAGTGTTGGCCATGAAAAAACCTGCTTCCAAATCCTCGCCTTGTGGAAGGTCTCTGAGTAATTTGGTCCAAACTCTTTAGGGTTTCATGTTCTTTTTTCACGGTCTCTAAGGCCTCATCAACCGCCTTTCCAAACAAGTTGGATTACTCCACAGGTTTGTTTATAAGAGATGCTTGCATTTCAGGTTTAAACCCTGAATTTCGAGGCCACGCTTGTCTTTTGAGGAGAATGCCCTGAGCGAGGGCTCGGCTGGCTGTCTCGGCAGAATCCAAAGTGTTTTTTAAAATACTTTGGTTAACTTGCCTACCTTCAGAGGCTGTGGTAAGTAGGCGGGTCTGTAGAGGTTCTGGAGCCTCTTGTAGGCCTTCTTGTATTAAAGCCCAATGCGCATCTGCGTAACTGGCCAATAGAGTGGTATTATTGGCGATACGCGTGGAGTACCGCCGCTGTGGTAACCCGCTAACCCAGGGCATAAAGCCTTTTCCCTTCTTTGTCAGGGGGAGCCTCGCCTGTTGACAAAGGAACCCCTGCTCTTTTCCTTGTGGTAGTGACTACCAAAGAATCTGGGATGGAATTACCTCTAATATATAGAGGGTCTGATGGAGAAGGGCGGAAGAATATTTCAATTCTTGGGTTTACACCTCTTGTAAGAGCCGGTGTAGACAAAGATGGAGCAAGGCTTGTTTCAATCGAATTGAGTAGAGGGATGGCTTCGCTGGTTGGCGGCTTCTCTTTGAGTATATCCGCAATGAAGTCGGCTTCAGGTGCTGCCTCTTCAGTGGCAATTTTAAAGTGATCAGCTGCTTTACGTAACATTACATTAAATGTTAGTTGATCATCAATAGGAGAAGAATTTCTTGTAGGGGTGTTCTGAGGAGAGTCCAAGGCCAGAATATCTGGGTCTGGGTCTTGTGGCTCTGGGGACTGCCATGGTTGAGGGTCACCCACATCTGTGTCCTCCCCCCAGCCTTCCATAGGTTCATCTTCAATGGGCTCATCTTCAATGGGCTCATCTCCAATTGGCGCTCATGTTCATAGTCGTTATAGAAAGGATTCTCCTGTACCTTAACTGGTAGAATGTCTTCTTCAGTAAGATCATAATTATATATGTCCTCTTCTAAAGAGGGGTCAAAAAGCCTTGAGAATTTAGATCTCGGGTTAGCAGGGCTTCCCTCCTTTGGCCTTCTTGGTGTAGGTTGTTCTGCGTGTGAAACAAACTTGTCCAGCCTTCCATACAGTCCTCAAACTGTTCCCTAGTCCAGAGTGACTATCTAGAACGGTCTAGGGGTGGAAAGGTGTCTCTCAGTCTTCCGTCAAAAAAGTGTCCCTAGCACTTCCGTCGAAAAACGTAGAGCTCTGTGCCTTAGCGTAGAAGACAGTCCTTCCTCTGCCTCAGAGAAGTCCCCTGGCGGGACCGCTGAAGGTGGAGTATCCCTGTGCCCTTCCCCTCGACTTCTGAACGCTATCCTTAGATCTCGGCGGATCTTTGGGTCTTTTGGAGACTTTCTGAGAGTCCCTAGCCTGCCGTTTATGGGAATCGGTGGCCACATTTCTTGCCAGACTGACATCGACGTCATCACCAGTCGGGAGGCATGTAGGTACATCTGACGGTTGTAAGGGAGTCTGTTTTGACGGAATCGGGGCCTTGCCCCTATCGACCACCTTTTCGGGCAGTGCCGTAACTTTTGGCAGTGGTAAGACCTTGTCTTGAGTCCTTTGTCTGTCGTCGCCGTACGCTTTCCTGTGATGCGTGTCGTCGGAACTATGTGTTTTGGGGGTAGCGCCCTTTGTCTTGGATTGCCCAGTCGCTAGGCACGAATGCAGCTGCGGGGAGGGCTGCCGATTTTGTCGATCGGCGGGCACCCATTGGCGCCGAAGTCTTTTTCGACGTGGTCGAAGTAAGGCTAGGGGTTGTGTGCTTACTGTCATGCATGTGTCTGTCTTTGTCGCCAAGGTGTGACTTCCCCATGCTTATCGGAGCCGGGGACAGACGATGCGTCACATTCGGTGGTAGCAGCAGTGGGAGAAGGCCCGACCTTGGACATACCATAGGCTGCCCACCGTTTTACTCTACGCTCCTTTAAAGTCTTGGGGCAGAGGATCTTACAGGCCGCACACAGTTCCGCTTTATGATCGAGCGGTAAGCACCGGTTACACCGTCTGTGCTCATCCTTCCATGGGAATTTGCTCTTACAAATAGGGCAAAATCTAAATGGAGTCCTCTCCATAGCTGAGGTTACACAGAGTGACTAAGACCAACTGGGAAAGAGGGAAGAAAGGGAAAGGCATTTTCAGTTTGAAAAGAAATGTCCACCCGACCCCACTCTCCCTACTGTATATGCCGGCAGAAGGCCCGGCCACGTGGTCGGCAACGCCGACAGGATCACCTTCCGTCGACTCTCGCAGGTCTTCGGCGGAAACTGGAACAGCCGTCGAGACAAGGAACGGAAGGGGTCATATTAAATATCTTTATAGAATAATTCGACCAAAGGTTGTTGGACAATAGCAGTGTTCTTTATGAACTCTGCATAAGGGTGACCAGTTTTCTGGGTGGAAAAAATACAATCTGAGGGACCTCAACGCGTGAGGGATCTTGGGTACACCACACGTCACGTAGGGATAGTGTTACAGGCACGCCCATGTCGACGTCCCCTTTTGATTCGAAAGACAATATGCAATACTCTGCGGTTACCACTGGATGTCGGACTATGCAGAGCATGTGATTCTAAGCAGATTGACAAACATCAGAACATTTATTTCTTCGATATTTGCCTTTGAAATTTAATATGTACATCTAAAATTTGTGAAGATTAATTTGATACAGGGATTTGTTTCTCAGCTCTAATTAGTGTGGGCTTCTATTAGACTGCAGACTACCGATAGGAATCTAACCGTGGCCAGTTTTAGAGCGATTGGTTTCCCATGGAGCACATTCCACCATACTTCTTCAATATTGACCTGAGATGGATTGTGAACAAATTTACTGAATGCAACCACTCGTTCCAGTTTCAGGACAACACATTCCAGCAATAGATGTTTCAGTGTTTCAATAGTTTGAGTGCAATGGCAGAAGCGGCATGGGATGTGTTTCGTTGTCTCCTGTGTGCAAATTTGCAAGATTTCGCCAGTAGGTAAAACATTGAAACAGAATCTTAAGTTTGCAACCCACCAGTTTGGATTGGGGAATTTAGTGAGATAAGACTCTGGGTTACCCATGATCTTCCCATATGAGACTATGTGGTGACAAATCCTAGACGCACGAACACTCTATTGTTTTCAACCAGTCACTATAGTATAGGCGTCGCTTTACTCTATCCGGGTTGGATAGGAGAGTTTTGTGCGTTAATATTTTCCAGAGTTTTCAGGCAATCAATCTGAAGCGTCAATAACCATTTGGATGCTGCAATGCCCCTTCTTAGCATATTGCCCATTCGTTCAAGGAGGCAATTTTCTTGTGCCATAAGAAGATTTCTATACTAAGCCAATCTTCGCCATAGCACAGGCCCAGCTCAAAGCGTATGGCATTTATGCGTATTCCCTTCGGGAGATAATACATAATCCCATGCTATATTTTGGACTCAAACTTGTATAAAAGTTGTGACTTGGCAAACGGCAGGATTTCAAAACCTTAAATGAGTTTGAGTACGACTTAATTTGTAGAACCTGAGGAGATGAGTAATGGAGTACTTGCAATATTTTATGGACAACTGTTTATCAGTTTATCGGCTCTGTCCAAATAGAAATTTCAATACAGATAATTTGTGTATCTACTGAACACAGGAAAGCCCACGTAACATATGGATCTTACTTTTGTCAGAATATACCCATTTATGGTCCATCTAAAGCAAGGAGTTTTTTTCCGATTAGTTAGGCAAATTATGACTGACTTCCTTTCATTTATAATGAGTCCATAAGCCTTCACATAGAGGGACATGGCGATAACCTTTTGTTGAAGATCAATGAGAGTGCCATTCACTAGCAGAAAGTCATCTGCATAGGCACACCAACTAATTCTATTGCCCTCCACGTTAGTGGAGATCAGGGAAGCATATGCAAGGGGCGCGGCCACATCAGAAACATAAATTCAAAGAGTCGGGGCGAATACACACCCCTGTCTGAGCCCATTGGATATTTTTATAGGGCGGGATAAATTGCCTTCCATATTTAACCGTATCTGAATTTCTGATCCCTCATGAAGGTGTATTAGAATTGCCAAAATCCCGGAAGGCATCCTCAGAAGGGCCAGCTTTGACCATAGTCAGACTCTATCCACTTTGTCAAAAGCAAGGGAAAGGTCGATAGAGGCCAGAAAGATAGTGCTCGTGAATTTCTTGCAAGCTTTTTCGAGCATTAAGGTAAAGATCAAACCCCCAATTTCTGTTCCCATACATTTCCGAAAAACAAACTGTCGGTCGGATAGAATATGATTTGATTCTGTTCATTCCACGCTATGTTTCAGAACTATACCTGCAAACATGTTGGAATCTGCATCCATAATGGCTATGGGACGGTAATTTGCGGGGGACCGCCTGTCTCCTTTTTTGTAGATTGGAATAATGTAGGAGGAGCTCGAGAAAGTGCAAGTGATCTTAATATCCGAGAATAAGATAGAGTGCTTTCGCCCAGACTTCTGAATTTCTTTTTAATGTGACATTTGCCAAGCCATTGGGCCCCGCTGCCCTAGAGGACCTGGAGGCTGCAATCTGATGTTCAATAAGCGAGATAGGGCGATTGCATTCCCAGGGACGGGTTCTCATTACAGAGAGCTCTTCAGTCATTGCAAATTTCCCTGCATACATGGAAGAAAAATAATTAACTCAAATGTTCGACTGGACACATGACGATTGCATCGCTACCTGTGGCGATTCCAAAAATGTCATTAGGGACCAAAACTGATGGCCTATAGTTTCTCTTAAAGCTGTCATCATTGAGACATTATCTTTTTGTAACATTAACATCTTATGGTTTTTTTTAACCAATTTTACTTAGCCGGTTTAATTACTCAAATTTGTTTGATCTTTGTTTCATAATCCAGTTGAGACATAACTATCCTTCCAATGCAACGGTTGGACCCATGTTTTTTGTCTCACCAACGGGTCAAAAACATGGGTTCTTGGGGATCGAGGAGACGTACTAATCGAAGATTTAGCAGAGCATTCGATCACACATTTTAAGTATTCCGGCAACAAAGAAATCGAGAACAAGTGTAATCTTTTGGACCAGGTGTTACTATGAAATTCATGGAGAAAAGTAGCATTTAGTTTACTTATGTTCCCCTCATCCAATTAAATAGTTTCCTGTGCATGTTACTAGCAATCCATCGTTAGTTTTCCCAAAGTCGATGGAATAAGGAGACCATACCAACTTTACCTCTACGAATCTGTGATCACTCATTTCTGAGTCAGTCACAGAAATTTTGACACATGCGTCAGAAAGCCTGTTGGACAAAAAAATATGATCAATACTTGATATAGATTGCCTGTTCAACCGTGTAAACTCTTCTGTAGAGGAACTGAGGGATGCGCTCATATGTGTTAAGCCCCAGGTTTCAAATAAATTGCGCCAAATCTCCTTGAATAGTTTTACGTGAGGAGCCAAAATGGGCACCTTCCAACGCACCATTGTTTTCCATACTGCGAGTTGAAATAGAGCCCATCTTTTTATACAGGCCAAGGCCATATTTAATTTCTGAATTAAGATCTCGGCAACTATAATGTTCAATCCTCTATATTTGAGCAACATAGTCGAAAGACAGGTATTCATCATTGCTACGACAAAATTGCTACGACAGGT
Organism: Ambystoma mexicanum; assembly: GCF_040938575.1. NCBI lineage: Eukaryota > Metazoa > Chordata > Amphibia > Caudata > Ambystomatidae > Ambystoma > Ambystoma mexicanum. The sequence goes on along the minus strand of NC_090921.1, from coordinate 681,371,890 downwards.
ATTCATCATTGCTACGACAAAATTGCCACACTCCAAACAAAAATTGAGATAAAGAAACAGAATATTCCACCCTCAACTAACCTAAGAGGCAAACCACCAATCAGCACTAAACTAGACCATAAATTTAACTTCTCGAAAGTAACTACACTTGAAACCGAAAAGATAATACTTTCACTCAAGCCATCCAATTGCCGAGGCGACCTATGCCCAGCCCAACTAATAAAAGACGCGGCCAGAGACCTCTCCCCATTCATTTCTAAACTTATTAATGCCTCCTTTGCATCAGGCACTGTACCAGATAACCTCAAGCAATCTTGGGTCCTCCCCCTCCTAAAAAAACAAACATTGGACCCATCCATCCCGACTAACTACAGGCCCATCACAACGGTACCCTTCTTGTTAAAAATCCTAGACAGGGTAGCCTACCTGCAGATCCAAAAACACCTGGAGCTGCACCACCTTTTAGGCACAAGACAATCAGGCTTCAGACCTCAGCACGGAACTGAAACCGCGCTCATCGATCTTAAAATTCAGGTCGATGAGCTGAGAGACTCCGGAAAGATGGCCCTACTCCTCTTACTGGACCTCTCTGCAGCCTTCGACCTGGTGGATCATGATGTGCTCTGCACCCACCTAGAAACAGCTGCCCATTTCTCCACACATGCCATCGCATGGATCAAATCATTCCTAACCGGTAGAACTATGAGAGTCTTCTCTACTTCTGCTGCTGCTGACCCTGTATCCATCACATGTGGAGTCCCACAAGGTTCTTGTGTCTCCCCCACTATGTACAACATCTTCACGAAGCCCTTGTTCGATGATCTGGATAATCTGGGTGTCACCTACACTAACTATGCGGATGACACTCAGATTCTCTTACCACTTTCAGGGGATTATGAACAAGATTTGGCCTTGGTGAACAAGATTTATCTCATCATTCAGGCATGGATGGCCACACACGGACTATGCCTGAATGATGACAAAACGGAACTCATCATACTGGGGAACACACAAAACATCAATAGATTAAAAGAAGAATACTCCTCCTTCGTCATAGACGGTAACACTATCAAGGTGGCAAAAGAGGTAAAAACATTAGAGTTTTACCTTGATTCCCACCTCTCCCTAACCAAACAGGTGAGCGCAACGGCATCCAGCACCGCATATACCTGCAAGTTGATTAGAGCCGCAAAACCATACCTATCCACTGCCAACTGCCTAACCCTTGCTCGAGCATTAGTGCTGTCGAAATTGGACTATTGCAACGCACTATATATAGGGGCCAATAAACATACGCTGCATAAGATTCAAACACTACAGAACAATGCTCTTAGAGCTGCCTTAGGAATTCCAAGAAGGGAGCATATTTCAGAGGCTAGAAGACAATCCAACTGACTCTCCACAGCGGACAAAATCAAACTCAAGACAGCTTCTCTAACTTTCAAAAGTATCAACCATCTAGCACCCAAATACCTAGTTGCTAGATTCAACAGAAAAATCTCCACTAGACCCACCAGAGAAGCATACTCTAACCAGTTAGTGATACCCCCATTTAAACTAAGTACGGCCGGAGGAAACAGCTTCCCGGTCAAAGCTGCCCAGCTTTGGAACTCCCTCCCGCCTGGCCTGAGATCTACCCAATCCTATGCTCTCTTCAGATCTAACTGTATCAATTGGATCAAAGAAAATGACCGATAGTTCTGCCCTACACCAATATAACCACTGTTCTACAAACGTACTATGTACATAGTTATATACTCTCTATCTTCCTACTGCATATTTCCTGTATATATTATGTTATATGTATATATTATGCACAATGTATATTCTCCTTACTGTCCTGCATTATGTAACTTCTACGACGTATAACCACTACTTGTAAACATGCGTAACCTGTAAAGTTTAAAGTATCCTTGAACAACGCGCCCGGTTACCCTCGGGTCTGGCGCGCGCTATAAATAATAAACAAATACAAATACAAATCACCCAAAGGAGAAGAGGGATTCCAGTATATATTAAGAACTAAAATGTGAAGGGAGAGACATTTCCAAAACTAATGCCAGTACTCCCAAAGTTACAGCCATTGTTTCAAGAATTTTCGTTCCTTCATCAATTTTAACTGAGTTAGTATACCACTGGCCGGTCTATCTCTACACCCGAACCTTGCTAGTTGATACGTGCAATTAAAACCATCTAATTGAAGGGGGAGGTCATCCATGATTCTTGGATGCAGATCAGCTCATAGGTTTTAAATTTCGCACAGAATGCTTTAGAAAGCAGGCGTTAAAATGGGAATCAGGCGTTAAGGGTTAACGCCTGGGTTGTAATGAGGGCCCATGTCTTATTTTAGGGGACCTGTGTCCCCTCGCTCAGATACATGCAAAGGATTAAGAAGAGGTGCCAGACCGAATGTGTGAGCTATTATCTTATTCTCCAGCGTTAGTTTCAATTGGTTGTTGGCAGCATTCTTTGGGAGCTCCGACTGTTTTAGATCAGCAACAGAATGTGGGGCCTGTTTTTCTACCGTTGGTTGCGATGTGTATCCCAGTTTATTAGATATTGCTGATGTCATGGGAACAGTCGCCATCTGCCCCAAAATAACAGCGGGGACGATCTGTCGAGATGTGGATTTCTCTACTACCCAATAGAATGCTGATAATTGTGATTGCTTGGCTTCTTTGTGCTCTCCTGTTTTGATGTTGGAGGATGGGTCTACTTGTTCCTTATCTGCCCCTAACTCCAAGGAAGGAGATCCTAGATAATCCCCTTGCAATTTGTTTGTGGTATTATTTTGTTTTTATTTTTGGTATTTTGTTTTTTTGTTTGTCACTGCTATATTCTTAGTTACTTTCTCAGTGTTGGTGTTATGAAACTGCAAAGCCTCACAGCTTTCTATTTATTTATTTGTATAGCGCCGACCACGCGCGGGCATCGGGGCGCTCACATGAAGACAGAGGACAATGACTCAGAGGGAGCCTAATGTGATGCAACAGGACTGGTACGAAAATACTGGTGACCTAAAATTAAGTGGGTCTAGACAGAAGGTTACTTAAAAAGCTGTTTTGAGCTTTTTACGGAATGCCATAAGGTTTGGCTCCAATCTAATGTACTTCTGCAATTTGTTCCAATTGGCTGCCGCACGGTTGGGGAAAGCTCTACCCATGCCAAGTTCCTTCTTGTATTTCTGGAGGGTCATAAATCCCTTTGCTTCTGATCTTAATGCCCTGGGGGGATGGTAGAAGGTAAGTTTGGACTTCAGATAGGCAGGGGCCTTACCGTATAAGCACTTGTGAGTTAGACACATCGTTTTGAATTGAATGCGATCCTCTATTTTCAGCCAATGAAGATCACGTCTGGCTTCACTAATGTGTTCACTTCTTGCTTTCTTTTTTACCATTCTAATCGCATTATTTTGAACCAGCTGGAGTTTTCGGATACTTTGCTTGCTAGCTCCTACCAGGAGGGCATTACCGTAGTCCAAACGCGACATGATGTTAGCTCTTGCTATTGTGGCGCGGTTTTTCTCGCTCAATAGGGGTCTGATAGCTCTAAGAAGCCTAATGAAATAGTTACAGTTTTGCTAACGTACATAGCCTGAGCATCTGAGTTGAGGGAGGCTTCCAGGGTCATGCCTAGTGTTTTGACCTTGTCTGCCACTGGAATTTGGGTTTCTTTAATTTGGAATGCCTTATAGTCAGCAGAGAGTTTAGCACGAGCCTGAATGGAACCAAAAACCATTAATTCGGTCTTATTGCCGTTCAGTCACATCCAGTTGTTGTCCATCCAATCTTCAATGTTTTCGTATAATGTGTAAAGGGTCCTACTATCTTTAGTATGATCCCCACTCAGTTCTAGAACCAGCTGAGTATCGTCAGCATAATTGGTAAAATATACCTGGAGTTTTTGTAGTAGCTCACATAGGAAGCGAATGTGGTTAAAGAGCAAAGGGGACAGACTGGCTCCCTGTGGTACCCCACAAAAGATGTTAAACTCGGATGAGAATTTGTCGCCCCAGTGTACTCTGGATATTCTGTTTTCCAGGAATTATGATATCCAGTTTATGGACTCTTTTGAACAATTAGCAATTTTCTCGGGTGCTTGCTGTAGGAGCTGGTGGTGTAGCAGGTCAAATGCAGCGCTTAGGTCTAACAAGACCAATAGGCCGGCCTTACCCTTGTCCATCATTTCCAGCATTCTGGACTGTAAATCCAGCATAGCAGTCTCGGTGCTGTGAGCTGCTCTAAAGACAGATTGTTGGGGGTGTAGGATCTTCATTGAGTTGGCTCAGATCTGAGAGAGCCAATTCCTTTAGCAGTGCATTTTCATCTTTATTTTTTTTTTTTAAGATACTATTTGTCTTGAGTTTTCCAAAGCAGCCTATTTTTGGCCCTTTGTGCTAAAGGTTTTTGGCGCCTCAAGAGTGAATAACCAGGTTACTCACCGTAGTGACCACCTTACTCCTAGTCCATAGTCCCCTTTCCTCCATACTTATGGGACATTCCTCCGTCCTGTGGGATGGGACCGGAGCACTTTGTAAAAGCATAAAAATGTTGCTAAAATGTTAGTCCTTCCCCTCTTTCTACGCGGGGTACTGCACATGGCCATAACCCTGCCCATCTTAGCTCCGCCCTGCGCATCGCACATCAGTCCTTTTCTATCGCCAGGTCAGAGACCTTTAAGCAATAACAGAGGAACCTTATTACAGGGGACGGCGGGCGGGCGTATGGAGGAAAGGGGACTATGGACTAGGAGTAAGGTGGTCACTACGTTGAGTAACCTGGTTATAACTCCTACGTCCCGTCCCCTTTCCTCCATACTTATGGGAGATTCCAAAGCACTCCTTACAGGAACTACGGGTGGATGGAAAACCCCTTACTGAAAAAGGTTCTTCAGCACAGCATGGCCAAACTGAGCATCAGATCTGGAGCTCAGGTCAAGGCAATAAGGTTTACAAAAAGCCGATGGCGAGGCCCAAGTAGCCGCTTTTGCGATGGTCTCCCAGGGGACATACTTCTGAGAGGCATCTGCAGCTGCCTTGCCCCGCACCAGGTGTGCATGAATACCTTTAGGAGGCTGCAACCCTTGGACTGTGTAAGACTTCGTAATGCAAGCAGCGATCCATCTGGAGATAGTCGCCTTAGAGGCCTGTCTACCTTTTGGATTACCAAAGGTCACCAATAGTTGAGAAGAGCTCCTAATTCCCGATGTTCTGTCTAGCTAGAACTTAAGAGCCCTAACATCCAAACAATGCAGAACCCTTTCCGCTTCTGAAGCAGGGTTCGGAAAGCAGACCGGCAGGGAGATTGACTGATACAGATGGAAATCAGAGACCACCTTTGGCAGGAAAGAAGGATTTGTTCGTAAAACCACCTTATCCTTGTGGAAAACCAAGAAGGGATGCTCCACTGACAAAGCATGGAGCTCACTCAAACGCCTTGCTGAAGTAACAGCAACCAAAAAAGACACCATCCACGAAAGGTGCTTAAGGTCCACCGTGGCCATTGGTTTGAATGGTTTTTGGCACAACGCCGTAATGACCACATTCAGATCCCACGTCGGGTGCGGTTTAAGAACCGGGGGATAAAGGCGCGTCAAACCCACGACATGTCTCCGAATCACTGGATTAGACAGAGAATAAGAGAATTGGACCATGGATAGGTAAGCAGCTACCGCCGAAAGATAAGTTCTGCATGACAGAACATGAATGCCCGACTCTGCTAGGTGGGATACGAAGGACAGCACAGTGTCAATCGTAGCCTCCCTTGGGTCCAGCTGCTTGTCTAAGCACCAATGACAGAACCTAAGCCATTTGCTTCTATACTGAGACCTCGTCGAGGGCTTCCTGGCCGCCTGGATAATGCAGAGGTTATCAGCAGACAGGTTGAGATGTTCAAAGGACCTGAACTCAGGCACCATGCCGCCAAGCTGAACGATTGTGGGGAGGGGTGTCAAAGCTGTTGATCTACCTGGTGAAGCAGATCTTGACTCACGGGTAGCCTGATCGGTGCCCACACCGACAAGTGTTTAAGTTCTGAGAACCAGAACCAGGCCGGCCTCCACGGGCTATGAGCAGAAGCATGAGCATGTCCGATGAATCAGAGGCAGAGGCGGGAAAGCATAGACCCTCATGTTGTGCCAAGGAATCTCGAGAGCATCCCCCAGAGAGGAGGCTCCCAGACCATTTCTGGAGGCATAGAGAGGAAGTTTCTTGTTTGCCGACGTTGCAAAGAGGTCCACCTCCGGAGTGCCCCAACGCAGGAAAATCCATGAGAGGATCTCCACCTTCAGTTCCCATTCGTAGCTGACCATTGTCCGCCGGCTGAGGGCATTGGCCGTAACGTTCAGCTGGCCCGGGATGTGTACTGCTACCAGCCAGACACCATGACGAACCCCCCACTGCCAAATCTGGATGGACAGGTCTACAAGAGGGGGAAGACTTGGTGCCCCCTTGCTTGTTGATGCAATACATTGACACCACATTGTCCGTGCGGATACAGACCACTTTGTTGGCAATGACCGGTCTGAACGCCAGGAAAAGCACCAGAAGCTCCAGATGATTTATGTGAAGGAACTTGTCCTGAGGCGACCAAAGGTCAGAGACCTGAAGATCCAATGTCGCACCCCACCCCAGAAGGGAGGAGTCCGTCGTGACCGTTACCATCAGGGCTGGGCCCTAAAAACCTGCACCCACCGACAGGTTACTGAGAGACGACCACCACTCCAGGTCCGCTCTCATGGAAGCCGGAATCAATATCAACTTGGAGTCTGGATCCAAAGCCTGACGCCAAGAACTCCGAAGAGCCATCTGAGTCCGCCTCATCTTGAGACGAGCGAAGGTAGAGCCAAAACACACGAGGCCATGAGGCCCAGAAGCCTCTGGAACCACCAGGCTGACATGCTCTCCTACTGCACAAACAGCTCACACGTGGCCAACAGATTCACATTCTGTCCCCCGTCAGGTAAACTCTGCAGTCTATCGTGTCCCAGCGAAAAACCCAGGAAAATTAAGTCCTGAGAGACCGTCATGGAAGATTCCCGCCAGTTCACCGACAGCCCGATATGGAACAGGAGCTGGAGGAGAGACTGAAGATTGCACGTGGCTTTCAGCGGGCAGGGGCTGCGTAAGAGCCAATCGTCTAAATACGGATACACATGGATACCCTGCAGACAAAGATAAGCTGCAATCCCCGACATCTTCGTAAAGACCCACAGTGCCGAGCTGAGGACAAAAGGAAGCACTCGGAACTAGAAATGCTCCTCTCCCACAGAGAAACAGAGGTATCTCCTGTGAGGATTCCAAATCAGTATATGCATGTACGCATCCTGAAGGTCCACCACGCTGAGCCAATCGCCCATCTGCAAAGAGGACTTTATCTGGCCAGGCATGATCATCTTGAATTTCTCTTGGGGTAGGAAAAGATTGAACTGGGAAAGGGCTAGGATGGTGAGCAGGTCAGCCTGGCTGGGTTTGAGCACCGTAAACAGCCGGGAGTAGAAGTCCTCCCCTCGCTTCCCTAGGTGAACGGGTTCCACTGCTCTGAGGCCCAGCAACTTCTGAATCTCGGCTCTGAGGGAGGGCGACCCCGACTGCTGGAAAGGAGGGTAGACGGGTGGGGTGGGGGGTAAGGGTAAGCGTAAGCCCGCCCGAGCGACTGACAAGACCCACCGTCGTCGGTGATGGTCTGCCACGCCTCCCGATGAGACACAATGTGTCCTCCCACCGGGGTCTCGTGCGAGCTCGGAGAACCCTCATTTGACAGGTTTTTCGGTGGTGCTACCACCTGAACCTGAGGAGGAGGCTGAGAAGTGGGAGAAAAACTGAGTCCGTTGCTGCCTCTGGCGGGAATTTCGCGAAGGGGTGTCCACTCTGCGTGATTTTCGATCTAGACACCCCCTGAACCCAGAGGAGGGCCGGGCTTGTTACAACGGTCTCTGCGTCCGAAAAAGGCGGTTTCACCAGGGCGGACAAGAACTTGGCTGTCTGGGTGCTATCCTTAGTTTTGGTCAGCTCCACATCCATTGAGGAATGAAAAAGCTCCTCGCCGTCAAACGGCAGGTCCAAAACCTTGTCCTGCACCTCGTTGGAGAACTTGGTGGCGTGTAGCCAAGCCTGCCGAGAGGTATCAAATCCAAGCATAAGCCCCAGGCCGAAGTGTCAACGTGAGGAGCCGCGGCCTCCAGCAGATCATGGGCCAGGACCCTGGCATCCGACAGTCCTGCCTTAAAGTCCTCCAGTTTCTCGACAGGAATGAACATCTCGAACTCCGACAGACCTTTCCACATCTTCATATTCGCCCCGCTAACACCAGTTCTGCATTAGCCTGCCGTTGCTGCAGGGCCGAGTTAGCAAAAATCTTTCTCGCAAGGGAATCGAGGAGCTTGTCCTCTTTCCCCAAGACCTGAGTAGCCGTCGCAGAAGAGGATGCAGCAGGCCTGGACTGCAAGTTGGCCGCAGCCACCACCGTGGAAGAGGGGGGCGGACAAGATGCTAAGGCCACCTCTTCCAAAGAATGCAGCCAGTAACGCACGTCAATTTTCTTATTGACGAACAGTCCAGAGTGCAGCTTCTCCCAGGCTCTATGGACCTCGGCCAAAACGTCCTTTTGCAAGAACAGACACTCCGAAGGAGACCCGGTGAACGCCCCCGAAAGCACACCCTCCTGCGGAGCGGGTCCCTCGGGTACTGGGACATCCAACAGACATGTCCAATACCCGGTCATGAAAGGCTCTAATAGAGCGGGGCTGGTCTTCGCTGTCCTGATCGCCCTGCACGTCATTCGACAGGTCAGGGTCTTGCTGAATCACACCGGGCACAACAACCTTGTCCACGGGGGACAACGGTGGAAGGGTAAGGGGAGGCCCCACAGGCAAAGGAGGCGCCGGTGGAACCACTGGAGGCACAGGTGGAACCGCCAGTGCAGGCGGGCATATCTCCCTAAACAGACCCTTGAAATACTCTCTCATGGGATCGGAACGCATAAGTACTTGAAACTTGCCGAAGAAGGCATCCTCCGGCGACGGCTTTGGAGCGGCCGGAGGAGGCCTCTCATGAGCATAATTCCAGGGACGCAGGGGAGAGGGTTGCCAAGAAGGCCCATCTCCAGAAGTGTCCACAAAAATCATGGGTGCCGAACCCGCAAGCAGCGAGACATTGCACAGAAGGGGCATCCGGGCTTTCCAGTCATAGACTGGACGAAACGGATGTGCACAAGGAAACCGATGTTCACCTATTGAACCAATCCCTACACCTGAGGCCGATGGCGTAGTTGTAAGGGATGCATCCAAAATGGCCACCGTGGTCTTGGCGGGAACGGCCGCCATTTTGTCGGAACTGAGGAGAACTGCGACACGTGTGGAAGTGAGGCAGGGGTTCCCCACAGGTGGGTCAGGGGTCTTCATTTTAGCCTGTACACAAGGAACCTCGGCCGAACTGGTACTGTGCGGCCTGGTATGTTTCTGCGACATGCCAATAGCCAAACTAGCCTTCTCAGGAAGGACCTCGGCACGGCCGGTAAAGGAGGAAATACCGTTCAAAACCTCACTCCTTGCCCCCTCAACAGTTCTGGAGTCACTGCAAGAGCGGGAACGGTGAGGAACACCTTTCACCGACAAGGCCTTAACAGGCCTCTCAGAACTGTTGGTCACCTTAGCCTCTAAACGAGGGACCTCGGACCCAAGCCCGGTAGAAGCCTCTTCACGGCGGGCCTCGATCTTCCGTTTGGAATCAACCAACCCTGCCGAGGCATCGGGGCGCACTCCGGTACTTTTGAGGGAAGCTCCAATTAAGGAGGCCTCGAAGAGAGCTCTGGTACCCCACGACTCGTTAGAACTAGGTCTACAAATAGCCCACACAGGAGGGGCCTTGGATTGTGATCCAGTGTCCACAGGCCCTTTACGGAGACCCTTGGAGAAAACTCTGGTACACTTTTTAGGCCCAGAGGGCACCTCAGGGCAAGCCCCGGTAACAGAGCTGTTGACGCTCCTCCCAGACCGGAAAGACCCCAGGAAGGAGTCCCCCCGGCCAGGGTGCCCTAAAAAGTAAGGAACTTACCGGGCGTTTCTTTTCGTCGAAGGATGGAAAACAAGTAGGAGGAGCGTGCTGAAACACCTCCTCCCACCGCTCTGACCAACGTTGAAGTGCCCGGACTGAAAGGGAATCGCAATAAAAATGGCGATAGGGAACCAGACACTAACACAGAAGATGTGGATTCGCCCTAGCGAAGCGTTGCTGACAGGAAGAACAATTCGGGAAGTCTAGCTGAAAAGGCATAGATGGACTATCACGCGAACGCTAGCGAAAGCCAGAGTGGAGGAAGAAAGGGAAGAAAACTTCTGCAGGTGCTAAGTGCGTCCAGTCTCGAACGAGCGGAGAAAAGGACTGATGGGCAATGCGCGGGACGGAGCTAAGATGGGCGGGGTTACGGCCGCGTGCAGTACCCCGCGTAGAAAGAGGAAGGACAAAATATTTTGCAAAATTTTGATGCTTTTACAAAGTGCTCCAGTCCCGCCACACAGGACGGAGGTATGTCCCACAAGTATGGAGGAAAGGGGACGGGACGTAGGAGTATAACCATTTGATCCGGTAATTGCATAGTATGTGGAGTTTGGTGTAGGTATTAGTGGTGGCTCCTTTATATTGGCCTCATTTTCCAGGATGTCTGTAAGGGCCGAGGGGCTGTCAGGAGAGTCATATCAGGGATTTTCCTTATCTGGGACATGCATAGGCCCCCCGGATACTATGATCGAGGGCATGTTGGCTACCAAATTTGTAAAACACTGTTCGACGATTGTAACTTTCTGGGATAGTCCCTCTATAGCTTTTAATATTTTTGCGTCTCTGCCTCATCCCTTAGTTGGGTTTGGGCGTTCCTTGCGACTACATCCGTAAAGGAGGATTTTTGCAGGTAGTCCGGTGTCACCCCTGAGTTAGGGGATCCTAACGCCTCCGCGGAAGGTTGAGAGCCTTGAGATCTTAGCACATAGCACCAGGTATGGAACAGCAGGAGCCCTTAGGTCATGATAATCTGAGCCACAGGCCCTGCCCAACAAGAAACCTTCCATCCCATTTACCTTGGATTATGTTACTGAGGAAATACATTTAAGCTTGCTCACTTCCAGGTGGGTAAGCTCACGGCCTTTGTCTAGGAGATTTAGTATTCTCGATATCACTGGCAGGGATGTTTCAAAATATTCGTTGTCATCCAGAAGAACAAGTTACTCTCTTACCTGGTAACGTTCTTTCGATGGGATGGTCCGACGACGTATTACATATCTATGACAGTAATCGCCACAGCTGTGCTGCTTCGGAAAATCTTTCGGCGTCTGCATCCTGCTTCGATGGCGTCGATACGCCGTTCTCGAGGGCCTCCGTCGAGCCGACGTCACCGGATGTTATAAGTAGGATGCACGACGCCCGTAGCCTCAGTTGTAGTTTTTTCCCCAGAACGTGTTGCACCAAACCACTGCCAGTATGACCACAGAAAGCCTTGCAGAAACGTAAGCTGCAATCGCATAACAAATTCTGTAGCGGGGCAGGTAGGGAGGGAGCGATATGGAATAAGTTGTCGGACCATCCCATCGAAAGATCGCTACCAGGTAAGAGAGTAACTTGTTCTTCGAGGGAATTGGGTCCTCCGACGTATTCCATATCTATGACTGACTCCCAAAGCAGTACCAACGTATGGAGGAGGGAAGAAGAATTCAGAATATAGAAATTTAGAATGCCCAATCAAATTGCAGAGTAAAGGACCGCCTTGCCAAAGGCCAAATCCTGCCCATGGATAGAATCTAGAGAGTAGTGTCGTACAAAAGTATGACCGAAGCCCATGTGGCTGCTTCACAGATGTTACGAATAGGAACACCCCTCTGCAGGGCAGTAGAGGCAGCCATACCCCTAGTAGAATGGGCCCGTAATCCTACCGGAGGGTCCTTACCCGCCAGGCGGTAACATTCAGAAATTGCCAAAATAATCCATCTAGACAAAGTCTGCTTAGTCACAGCTTGTCCCAAATGCCTTCCAGTGTAACCAATAAAGAGCTGATTGTCCACTCTGACCCGGGACATGCGTGAAATGTAGAAACATAAAAAAGCTCTCCTAGGATCCAACCTATGGAGCCTCTCCTCTTCCTTACCAGGATGTGGAGGAGGATAAAATGCTGGAAGAACAACCTTCTGACTTAAATGAAATTCCGACACCACCTTCGTAAGAAAGGAAGGATAAACTCCAAGGACAACCCTGTCCTTATGAAACATAGTGAAGGGTGGCTTAACTGAAAGTGCCTGCAACTCACTCACTGTGCGAGCGGAAGTGACCGCCACTAAAAACACAGTTTTAGGGGTTAACAGCCTCAAAGGACAAGAATGTAAAGGCTCAAATGGAGCACCCATAAGGAATTTCAGAACAAGGTTCAAATCCCAACTAGGCACCTGGAAAGGGGACGGCAGAAACACGTTAGCGAGTCTTTGAGAAGAACAAGTTACTTCTTACCTTGTAACGTTCTTTCGACGGGATGTTCCTCCGACGTATTCCTCATCTTAAATATCTCCTTCCAGCTCTGCTGGCCTCGGAAAAAATTTTCACTAGAGGGCGCTGCACGTCGACTTCCTCCGAGTCGATGTCCCTCGACAGCCGCCGTATCGACGCCGACATCATACTGGCTATTAAGGCAGCGCGCAGCGCCCTTTGCTCAGTTCCGTTTTGTAGCCCACAATAATGCTTTCTGGACTAAACTAATCACCCTGAATGAGCGTAAGCTGCAACAACAAGGGAAGTAGAACTGCGGGGATGGATGGGAGGGTCGATGAGGAATACGTCGGAGGAACATCCCGTCGAAAGAACGTTACAAGGTAAGAAGTAACTTGTTCTTCGAAGGGATTGTGTCCTCCGACGTATTCCTCATCTTAGATAGGCTCCCATAGCAGTATTCTATTATTGGAGGAGGGAGTACTGACTTCATGCTGTCTTCTATTGATGAATAGAATGCAGTACAGCCCTTCCAAACCTAGTCTCTTGACTGGAGGAGGAATCCAAGTTGTAAAATCGTGTAAAGGTATGGACAGACGACCATGTAGCGGCCGCACAGATGTCTTTAACCGGCACACCTCTTTTGAGGGCCGATGAAGCTGCAATACCTCTGGTCGAATGAGCCCTAAGGTTTTGAGGGGGCTCTTTTCCTGCCAGTTTATAACATTCCAGAATGGCTAGAATGATCCATCTGGAAATGGTCTGCTTAGTTATTGGTAACCCCAGCTTGTGACCTGTGTAACCTACAAACAGCTGGTCTGCCTGTCTTCTCCTGGCTAGTCTACTGATGTAAAAACTTAAAGCCCTTCTAGGGTCTAGCCTGTGTAACCTCTCTTCCCCTTTCCCCGGGTGAGGAGGATAGAAAGATGGTAGGATAATCTTCTGAGTGATATGAAATCCAGAAACCACCTTTGGGAGGAAATTAGGCTTCACTTGCAGGACAACTTTGTCTTTGTGAAAGATAGTGTGAGGGGGTTTACAAGAAAGAGCTTGTAATTCGCTCACCCTTCTAGCAGATGTAAGTGCTATTAATAAAACAGTTTTAAGGGTAAGGAATCGTAACGAACAAGAATGGAGTGGTTCGAAAGGTGTGCCCATCAGGAAAGTTAGGAATAAGTTTAAATCCCATAGGGGAACTTGGAATGGTCTTGGGGGATAAACATTGGTTAACCCCTTCAGAAATTGTATTACCAAGGGTAACTTGAAAAAGGATGGTTCTTCCGCAGTGCGCTTAAAGATGGATAGCGCTGCGAGATAGCCCTTAATGGTGCCAACTTGAAGGCCTGCATTTGCCAAATATAGTAGAAAGGACAAAACCATTGGTGTACCACATGAAAAAGGGTCTATATTCGGTTCTCTACACCAGCTGCAAAATCTGTTCCAACGGCAGCGGTATAAAGACTTTGTTGCTGGTCTCCTTGCCGAAAGCAACACCTCCATATCATCATCAGGGAGGTCCCAATCCTTGTACCTCAGCCTTTCAGAAGCCAAGCGTGAAGGTTGAGGGTTTTGATGTCTGGATGGAGAACCCGACCTCCCTTCTGTGAGAGTAGGTTCTCTCTGAGTGGAAGTCGAATTGGAGGGCAGATGGACAAGTCTAGAAGGTCCGGGTACCACGTTCTCCTGGCCCAATCCGGGGCAATTAGGATCATGGTTCTCCGAAATCTTCTCAACCTCCTGATCATTTGAGGAATGACAGGGACCGGTGGGAACGCATACAGAAGCGGAAACTCCCAGTCCACTATGAACGCGTCTCCCAGAGCTCCTCTCGGGGGAAATTCCCTTGAGCAGAACAGATCGCACTTCCTGTTGAGGCTGGTGGCGAACAGATCTACCCGAGGGGTTCCCCAAAGGGCGAAGATCTCTTGAAGGACTTCCTGAGCTAGCTCCCACTCGTGGGAGACTGTGCTCTGCCTGCTCAGAGCGTCCGCTGTCAAGTTCTTCTCTCCGGCAAGGTGAACTGCCGATAGAGAGATTCCTTCTTGGATTGCCCAAAACCAGAGCTGCATTGCCTCTCTGCACAGGGGCAGTGATCCTACGCCTCCTCTTTTGTTGAGGTAGTGCATGGCCACCGTGTTGTCCGTCATTATCAGGACGTTTTTCCCTTGTACAGCTGGCAGGAACGCCTTCAGTGCAAGTCTGATGGCTCTCAGCTCTAACAGGTTGATATGTAGTCTGGACTCCGATGGAGACCAATGACCGCTGATGGTCAAGTCGTTGGCGTGGGCTCCCCACCCCGTGAGTGAGGCATCCGTGACTACTGTTATCTCCGGCCAGGGTTGCCAAAACTGTTCTCCTTTCAGAATGTTCTCCTGACAGGCCCACCACTGAAGGTCTCGAGCCAAGATCTGTCATTCTCCCTGAGAATTGTGACCACTGAGTCCTCAGTGCCCACTGGAGGGATCTCATTCTCAGGCGAGCCTCTGGCACTAGGAAAATGCAGGATGCCATGAGGCCTAGCAACCTCAAAAAGTCAAAGGCTGGGAGACGTTGGGCATGTTGGAACTTGGTAACCATCTGTAGAATATCTTGAGCCCTCACCTCTGGTGGCGAGGCTTTTCCCAGGGAAGTGTCCAGGATCGCTCCTATGAACTGGAGTCTCTGCGATGGTATCATTTGTGACTTCTTTAAATTGAGGGAGAAGCCCAGTCTGTGAAGGGAGTGGCACACGTGATTTAGCTGGATCTCAGCTTGTTCCGAAGAAACATCCCTGATCAACCAATCGTCCAGGTAGGGGTAGACGTGAATCCCTTCCCTCCTTAGACTTGCCGCCACTACCAACATTAACTTGGTGAAGACCCTCGGGGCGGAGGTCAGCCCAAATGGCAGCACTCGAAATTGATAGTGAGAGTTGCCAATTGCGAACCTCAGGTATTTCCTGTGTTTGAGATGGATAGGCACATGGAAATAAGCGTCCTGAAGGTCCAGAGATACCAACCAGTCCTGGAACTGAAGGGCCTGGAGGATCTGAGAAAGAGTGACCATCTTGAATTTGTCTTTCCTGAGGAATTTGTTCAATTCTCGCAAGTCCAAGATGGGTCTCAGTCCTCCGTCTTTCTTTGGAATGAGAAAGTAAGGGGAATACCAGCCCTTGTTCCTCTCCGCTACAGGTACCGGTTCTATGGCACCTTTCTCTAGCAGTTCCAAAATTTCCTGCAAGAGGAGCGGATCTGGAGCTTTGAGAGCTGATCCCCGGTGGATGACTCTGAGGTATACGTAGGAAAGGTAGGCAGTAACCTTGGGCAACTGTCTCCAATGCCCAAGCATCTAACGTGATAGCCTGCCATACCCCCAGATGTTGAGTCAACCTGCCTCCTACAGGTGTGTCCTGTGAGGGAAGTCCTCAGAGTGGTTTTGGGGCGGCTGATGCAGATGCCGATGATAAAGAGGCACCTGCTGTTGCTGCGGCTTTTGAATATCTACCCCGTCCACCTCGGGTAGCTCTTCTTTGTCCCCTTTGAGCCGGTCGTCCTCTACCTCTTCCGAATGCGGAGTAGAAGCGAAAGGACTTGCCCCTCGCAGAGGTTCCTGTGGGACGAAAAGGTGTCTGACGGATTGCAGCGCCTAGGGATTTTGCTGCTGCCTTTGAAGTTTGCAGTTTCTCTAAACTGTCATCCGCCTTTTTCCCGAACAAAGAAGAGCCATCGAATGGCATGTTCAAGAGCCTGGCTTGCACATCTGGGGCAAAACCAGACTTTCTCAACCAAGCAAATCTCCTGGTTGTTGTACTTGCCGCCATTGCTCTGCTGATACTGTCAGCCGAATCAATGCCCGTCTGGAGGGATTCGCACATAGCGTCTTTACCGTCCTGTATAATATTCAGGAACGCATCCCTTTCTTCTCCCTCCGGGATGCAGTCAGCCGCTGTAGAAGCACACTCCCAAAGTGTATGGCTGAATCTAGCAAGGGTGCAAGTAGCATTAACAGATTTTAACGCCATGCTACATGCCGAAAAAACTTTCTTTGCCATAGTATCATATTTTTTATCGTCCCTGTCCTGTGGGACGGTAGGATAAGCCGTCTTGACATCGGTGGAGGATGCTGCCTGTACCACCAGACTTTCTGGGGATGGATGTTTAGACAAAAACTCTGGGTCTGTAGAGGATACCCTGTACTTTGTAGACAGTTTTTTATTTACTGCCGGTACGACATCTGGGGTTTCCAAGTTTGTCATAATCTTCCTCTGAAGAGCTTTATGAAAAGGCACCACAGGATCCTCCTGTGGGCCTTTGTCAAGAATATCCGTGAGGTCATCTTGTTGGAAAGATTGTGAGGGTGCAGACCACCCCATAAACTCTGTGATCCTGGCAATTAAGGCTCTATAGGGGGTTTCAGCATGTTCCCCCGGGTCTGGCCTAGCAAACTCCACCTCAGGGGAGGTGTCTAACCCACTTGCCTCATGTAAGGAATCATGAAGATCCTTTAACCTGCGTTCTTCAGAGGGAAATTCCTCTCTAATTGGGGTTACAGGTCCCTGCAACTCACATGTGTCTTCCTGTTCAGACAATTCACCCTCTTCCATAATTGAGGACATAGATCTCAATTGTTCTGAACTCATAAAGGGTGTAAACCCCATTTCCAAAGCAGAGGGTGCCGAACTTGTCATAATCGGCCTCGAAAACGTCGATGTCGTCGACGGCTTTGAGAGTGGCATCGAAAACAAAGGCGGAGGCCTCGAAGACCTCGACAGAATTGGAATTCTGCTCGACAATCTCGAAGCCATCGACGTCGAGGACCTGGGGATAGTCACTGGGTGTGTCGTAACCGTGACTTTTCTTGGCGTCGACACCGGTGTCGAAGCTGGCGTCGAGTCGACAGACTCGTGTGTCGAAGGTCCCTTCGACAACGGCGTCGAAGACATCGACCTCGACGGAACCTTCGAGGAAGGTTTGGAGGTCATAGTCCTACTCGAGGGTTCGTGACGCGCTCGAGAGGTTTCCTTCGCCGGGTACTGCGACTCGTGGCGTTTTTGACCTTCGGGTCTTTCGACCAGAGCATCGCTCTCGGCAGTCTTCGAGGGGGTCGAGGCCGCTTTCTCGAAGACGCTCATCATATTTTTGCGGAATTCCTCCCATTCAGCCCGGGAACTATGTTTCGTGGGGCAGGGGATTCTCTTTGGCGAAACAGAGGAAGAGGAAGACGGAGAAGGGGATCTTCGACGTCTCCTCTTCGAGTGCTTCGATCTCGAGGAGTGATGAGACCCACTCCGAGATCTGGAGCGCGAATGGTGACTATGAGACGAATGTCTCGACTTCGTCGAGGAAGAAGCTTTAAAAGTCTTACCTTTCTCCAGCTTCCCCCTACGCTCCTTCAGGGCCTTAGCTGTCATGGACATACAGTCCTCGCACTCCGAACAATGGTGTTCAGCTCCCAAACACCACAGACAAACTCTGTGAGGGTCAGTCAGCGACATCTTTTTCCCACAATCTCGGCATTTTTTGAAGCCGGATCGAGGAGTTGTCGGTTCCGACGAAGAAGCCATCGAGTACGGATCGAATAACTCGAGGTAAATAGGTTTAACTCTGACAAAACTGAGCAACGGTATTCCGAGGCACTGAGTAAGCGCGGAAAAACGGAAATGAGCAACGGGCGCTGCGCGCGGCCTTTATAACCAGGATGACGTCGGCGTCGATACGGCGGCTGTCGAGGGACATCGACTCGGAGGACGTCGACGCGCAGCGCCCTCTAGTGAAAAATTTTTCCGAGGCCAGCAGAGCTGGAAGGAGATATTTAAGATGAGGAATACGTCGGAGGACACAATCCCTAAGAAGAACAAGTTACTTCTTACCTTGTAACGTTCTTTCGACGGGATGTTCCTCCGACGTATTCCTCATCTTAAATATATCCTTCCAGCTCTGCTGGCCTCGGAAAAAATTTTCTCCAGAGGGCGCTACGCGTCGACGTCCCTCGAGTCGATGTCCTTCGACAGCCGCCGTATCGACGCTCGACGTCATCCTGCCTATAAAGGCAGCGCGCAGCGTCCGTTGCTCAGTTCCGTTTTGTAGCCCACAGTATTACTGTCTGGACTAGACTAATCACCCTGAAGGAGCGTAAACTGCAACAACAAGGGAAGTAGAACTGCGGGGATGGATGGGAGGGTCGATGAGGAATACGTCGGAGGAACATCCCGTCGAAAGAACGTTACAAGGTAAGAAGTAACTTGTTCTTCGAAGGGATTGTGTCCTCCGACGTATTCCTCATCTTAGATAGGCTCCCATAGCAGTATTCTATATTCGGAGGAGGGAGTACTGACTTCACGCTGTCTTCTATTGATGAATAGAATGCAGTACAGCCCTTCCAAACCTAGTCTCTTGACTAGAGGAGGAATCCAGATTGTAAAAACGTGTAAAGGTATGGACAGACGACCATGTAGCGGCCGCACATATGTCTTTAATCGGCACGCCTCTTTTGAGGGCCGATGAAGCTGCAATACCTCTGGTCGAATGAGCCCTAAGGTTTTGAGGGGGCTCTTTCCCTGCCAGTTTATAACATTCCAGAATGGCTAGAATGATCCATCTGGAAATGGTCTGCTTAGTTATTAATAACCCCAGCTTGTGACCTGCGTAACCTACAAACAGCTGGTCTGCCTGTCTTATCCTGGCTAGTCTACTAATGTAAAAACTTAAAACCCTCCTAGGGTCTAGTCTGTGTAACCTCTCTTCCTCTTTCCCCGGGTGAGGAGGAGGATAGAAAGATGGTAGGGTAATCTTCTGAGAGATATGGAATTCAGAAACTACCTTTGGGAGGAAATTAGGCTTCACTTGCAGGACAACTTTGTCTTTGTGAAAGATTGTATGAGGGGGTTTACAAGAAAGAGCTTGTAATTCGCTCATCCTTCTAGCAGATGTAAGTGCTATTAATAAAACAGTCTTATGGGTAAGGAATCTTAACGAACAAGAATGGAGAGGTTTGAAAGGTGTACCCATCAGGAAAGTTAGTACTAAGTTTAAATCCCATAGGGGAACTTGGAATGGTCTTGGGGGATAAACATTGGTTAACCCCTTTAGAAACTGTATTACCAAGGGTAATTTGAAATAGGATGGTTCCTCCGCAGTACGCTTAAAGATAGATAGCGCTGCGAGATAGCCCTTAATGGTGCCAACTTGAAGGCCTGAATTTGCCAAATATAGTAGGAAGGACAAAACCATTGGTGTACCACATGAAAATGGGTCGATATTCTGTTCTCTACACCAGCTGCAAAATCTGTTCCAACGGCAGCGGTATAAAGACTTTGTTGCTGGCCTTCTTGCCGAAAGCAACACCTCCATAACATCATCAGGGAGGTCCCAATCCTTGTACCTCAGCCGTTCAGAAACCAAGCGTGAAGGTTGAGGGTTTTGATGTCTGGATGGAGAACCTGACCTCCCTTCTGTGAGAGTAGGTTCTCTCTGAGCGGAAGTCGAATTGGAGGGCAGATGGACAAGTCTAGAAGGTCCGGGTACCACGTTCTCCTGGCCCAATCCGGGGCAATTAGGATCATGGTTCGCCGGAATCTTCTCAACCTCCTGATCATTTGAGGAATGACAGGGACCGGTGGGAACGCGTACAGAAGCGGAAACTCCCAGTCCACTATGAACGCGTCTCCCAGAGCTCCTCTCGGAGGAAATTCCCTTGAGCAGAACAGGTCGCATTTCCTGTTTAGGCTGGTGGCGAACAGATCTACCTGAGGGGTTCCCCAAAGGGCGAAGATCTCTTGAAGGACTTCCTGAGCTAGCTCCCACTCGTGGGAGACTGTGTTCTGCCTGCTCAGAGCGTCCGCTGTCAAGTTCTTCTCTCCGGCTAGGTGAACTGCCGATAGAGAGATTCCTTCTTGGATTGCCCAAAACCAGAGCTGCATCGCCTCTCTGCACAGAGGTAGTGATCCTACGCCTCCTCTTTTGTTGAGGTAATGCATGGCCACCGTGTTGTCCGTCATTATCAGGACGTTCTTCCCTTGTACAGCTGGCAGGAAAGCCTTCAACGCAAGTCTGATGGCTCTCAGCTCTAACAGGTTGATGTGTAGTCTGGACTCCGATGGAGACCAACGACCGCTGATGGTCAAGTCGTTGGCGTGGGCTCCCCACCCCGTGAGTGAGGCATCCGCGACTACTGTTATCTCCGGCCAGGGTTGCCAAAACTGTTCTCCTTTCAGAATGTTCTCCTGACAGGCCCACCACTGAAGGTCTCGAGCCACCCTGCCGGGAACCTGAAGAAGATCTGTCATTCTCCCTGAGAATTGTGACCACTGAGTCCTCAGTGCCCACTGGAGGGATCTCATTCTCAGGCGAGCCTCTGGCACAAGGAAAATGCAGGATGCCATGAGGCATAGCAACCTCAAAAAGTCGAAGGCTGGGAGACGTTGGGCATGTTGGAACTTGGTAACCATCTGTAGAATATCTTGAGCCCTCACCTCTGGTGGCGAGGCTTTTCCCAGGGAAGTATCCAGGATCGCTCCTATGAACTGGAGTCTCTGCGATGGTATCATTTGAGACTTCTTTAAATTGAGGGAGAAGCCCAGTTTGTGAAGGGAGTAGCACACGTGATTTAGCTGGATCTGAGCTTGCTCCGGAGAAACAGCTCTGATCAGCCAATCGTCCAGGTAGGGGTAGACGTGAATCCCTTCCCTCCTTAGACTTGCAGCCACTACCGACATTAACTTGGTGAAGACCCTCGGGGCGGAGGTCAGCCCAAATGGCAGTACTCGAAATTGATAGTGAGAGTTGCCAATTGCGAACCTCAGGTATTTCCGGTGTTTGAGATGGATAGGCACATGGAAATAAGCGTCCTGAAGGTCCAGAGATACCAACCATTCCTGAAACTGAAGGGCCTGGAGGATCTGAGAAAGAGGGACCATCTTGAATTTGTCTTTCCTGAGGAATTTGTTCAATTCTCGCAAGTCCAAGATGGGTCTCAGTCCTCCGTCTTTCTTCGGAATGAGAAAGTAAGGGGAGTACCAGCCCTTGTTCCTCTCCGCTACAGGTACCGGTTCTATGGCACCTTTCTCTAGCAGGTCCAAAATTTCCTGCAAGAGGAGCGGATCTGGAGCTTTCTGAGAGCTGATCCCCGGTGGATGACTCTGAGGTATACGTAGGAAAGGCAGGCAGTAACCTTGGGCGACTGTCTCCAATGCCCAAGCATCTGACGTGATAGCCTGCCATACCGTCAGATGTTGAGTCAACCTGCCTCCTACAGGTGTCCTGTGAGGGGAGTCCTCAGAGTGGTTTTGGGGCGGCTGATGCAGATGCCGATGGTAAAGAGGCACCTGCTGTTGCTGCGGCTTTAGAATATCTACCCCGTCCACCTCGGGTAGTTCTTCTTTGAGCCGGTCGTCCTCTACCTCTTCCGAATGCGGAGTAGAAGCGAAAGGACTTGCCCCTCGCAGAGGTTCCTGTGGGACGAAAAGGAGTCTG